>NW_026947486.1:111958186-112572977 GCF_034190915.1 Cavia porcellus
AATGCTGGTTCCCTCTTGTGTTTTTCTGTAACTGTGTCTCACCCTATATGAGCACGTAATTAACCAAGACTGGGATACAGTTTTGTTCATTGTTACCGGTGGTTACATCCATCCCTTGCCGTGACCATTGAAAATGCATGAATAATTTTACTATCTTTTCTGGGTGAGGGAAGAACTGGAATGACCTTGGACAGCCACTGGGAGGGGAGCGGATGAAACCCCAGCTGTAGCAGAAAGATCCAATTTGCTGCCACTCTGCTGATTATATGCTTGTGTATTTCCTGAAATAGTGAAAAGCCACTGAGGCTGTGAAACAAATAGCAGACAGACAAGATGGCTGATAGTGGAGGCTTTGTAACTTCAGAGAGTATATTACTGTGAGCCTTGGGTGGGTGGCCTTAATGGTTTTCATGATGCTTTACAAACGTGTGAGGGATATTTGTATTATGTAGGAACCACAGAGTAATATATATATATATATATATATATATATATATATATATATTTGAAAGCCTGTAATTATGATACTCATACTTACAATGTTTTAGTTTAAAGGGTTATGTGTAAGCTTCATTTTCATCCTATTGTCAATTGTAATATAAAGACCATTGTGATAACTGAGACACAAAGTAGAGATGACTTGGCCAAAGCTACTCATGCTGTCAGTATGAAAACGCTAGCATTTCATTTCACTGTATCACAGTGCTGAGTTTTTCCTAAATAAATTCGTACAAGCAGAGGACTGGGTAGAAAGAAGAGGAGAAGGGATGGACCAGCTTGTAGTTTCTAGTGTGAGCTAGGCTCATGCTGGCTGCTATTCATTGTGCCTCATTTCAACTCGACAACTCTGTATGGTCCTTGTTTTGCTAGAACTGAAAGGGAGTCCCGAGCATCTAGTACTTTCACAACTAAAACTGCAATATCTGGTCAACCTACCTACATAAGGCATGAGAAAATACAAATGAAGCACGGGGCTTGATAGGACTGGGTAGCTTGCCTTTGAAAGTGCTTAGTTCATATGGGATGCATGTATTGTATATGCAAGAAAAGAATTTTACAGGCAAATTCACATTGCAATTTATGTTTTAAGTGCAGACGTATTAGTAGTTAATACTCAACACTGGAAATGCAAAAGTCAGAATTAATTTTAGAAAAATGAGACTTAGTTTAAAAATACATTTAATTAAAATAGGAACATTTTCAACTTTCGGAATCTGACTTTTAATTGTGGTTTTATAAACCAAATGACAAGAATAAGATTGTATAGGAAGATAAAATATAAAATTTAAATTTTAAAGAGCAAATATATAAAATAAGGGGTAAAATTGCAAGTGTAGGATGAGAGATGAAAAAAGGTCACTTTTTAATAATGGCTTTAATTTGATAATTGAAGAAACATTATGAAAATGAAAAATATTCAACAGTCAGTTGAAAACATAAAACAAATTCTGAATATGGTTACCAGGGAAGGGGCATTAGATCAGTGACCAAGCAGGGATTTGATAGAATAACAAGGCTCAGTGTAAGGATTGGAAAGGAAGAAAGAGCGATGCTCTGGGATGTGGTAACATACCTGTTGGAAGGCAGAAATCATCTGTGAGGATAGGTTTGGATTTAAGATGGTTTTTCCAGCAATGGAGGTAATATATGCCTAGCTACATAGTCACTGCCCACATTTCTGGTTAGAAAACTAAAAAAGCACAGAACTCAAAATGTCATGGTACATACAGTCTGAAATCTCTTAGATGCAGGGCACCAACAAGCCCACCTCATCTTCCAGGGGGGCCACATATGGATTTAAGACTTGATTAGAAATGTTTAACTGTGATGCTAACCCCAGGGTCCCTGACACCTGAAGTCTGCAAGAATTTTAGTAGTTTTGACAGAGGAGTCTGGGCACTTGGGGAATTCACAAGAAACCTATTTTCTGAAGGAATTCATATAAGTGACAGGGGACTGTCAATTTATACCAGAAATTGAGCTATTTATAAACTCCAAAATGGCATTTAAACTTAAGAATGGCTTCAAGAATACAAGAATTTTAGGAAAAGACATTACGAGAAGGAAATAATTTCTAGACCTAGTTTCAACATGAAATAATTAAATATACCAGTTAACAATACAATGTTTAATATTCTTTTATTTTTCTTGTTTTCTTTAGAGTAGTGGGTAAAACTGTGCATGTTTACTGCTTTATGCAGAAAGTAAGCTCTCATTTCTTTATCCAAGGAGATTCTGGCAGAAGCCTACATGTCTCTGAACCTCTAAAACGTAGACACTCCCTTAACCTAATTAAGTACACATTAAGTTAATTAGGTTATGTATAATATCCTTTCCATTGCAATCAATCTCAAGCCTGGAGATTTTCATTCCTCCAGTCAGATTTCTGGCATTTCCTCTACCTGTCATCTCTCTAGAGAGCTTCTGTCAGTTTTCTTCATCCTCTGTCAGAAAAATGGAGTACAACCTCCTCTCGCCTTTATTTAATTGTGTGCTCAACATGATCTTATACAAGAGTGGGAGCACTTTATATCCTTTCAAATCATTACAACATATATTACCAAATGTTTTTGTTACCACTCTTGGCATGGTGAAAGCACTCAATAAATATTCCTGGACTCTGATCTTATTGAATATAAGATGTGTTCATCTTGTAAAATCTACCTTTAGCAGCATGAGAAAATAAGCAGATTTATATATGTGTTGACTTACCAACCTGACAATAGGGAAACAATAAAGGACAGAGCTTTCCTGCTCAAGGACTGAATATGAAAATTCGATAACCCTTTAACATGCCAATATGCCACCTTGAAACAAATACATGAGCTGTTGTTAAAGTTGCATAAATGCAGCTTCATATTCTGAGTGGCTTCCTGGGTGAGTTTACGGAATAACACTTGCGTTTTAATTATCACATGCACCTTATGTCTGGAGCATTCTTTCCCTTAATTCTGACCTTCAAGTTTAAAGAGGAAATTCTAACAGCATTATAGACTGTGCCGGATACACAGTGGATACATATTACTGTGGAGTGACTAGGAATGACTGGACAGAATAGTGTCTTTCTTAGGACAATGTCTGTAAAGTCACACCTTGTACCACTAATGAACTGGAAGGATCAGTTGAAGGTATCTGAGGCACAGCGTGATGTGATTTTCTGAAAACCATTGAGCTGCTTATCCAATTCCCTCCAAATGAGTGAGAGCTGTGGTATCTTAATGCAGCAGATGAATTCTGCAGGGATTGGTGTGTTGTGTAGATTCAGGCTCACAGTATTTTACAAGTAAAATTGTCCATGAGGCAGAGGGGGTATTAGAGAAATCCCAGACATCTGTGCCTCATACTGCTGAAATTTAAGGGAAAAAAAAAAGGTATGTAAAGTATGAAAATAAAGCATAATTTAAATTTTTCCTTTCCCATTCTCAGACATCATCTGTGAGTCTTCATTCATTCCTGCCTGGCACTGCATGCTCTCAATTATTTGGCCCTCCATCACTTACTTTCCCAATGTTATTTCTTATTTGACTGAGCAAGTGATTGCACAATTGTTAATTATCATTCTTAGTATTTGTGATAGTTTCAGGCTTAGCTTACTATCGGTCCATGGTCAGGAGTGTGTTGGTGGATGTATTTTAAGTCTTCAAATTATTTAAATCTTGATTCCACGTAAGACAAATCCTAAAAATGAATTACTTCCTGTTATTTGCTTTTGAGTTAGTTTAATTTTAGCTCATATTAATGGTTATGCTAAGGGTTCAAAGATTATGCTTGGATTAGATTTGTCTGGTTTTACTTGAATAGCTACTTACTGTTTTCTGTTATCAGAATAGACTTGTTTTACCTTTTTCTTCCTTCACCTGCCATTTTGCTTACCTCTAGAGAATATACTAAACGTCAATTAGTCTATCATTTTTCTAATCTATTAGGACATAAACATTTACAAATCCCACTCAACTTTCATCCATTAAAGCCAAATGTTTTTGCACTCACAGCCTTCCTTATAATTCCAAACTTCTAAATTTTAGTTGCTTAGTGACTTCCCTGAAGCTGCCAAGCAGCAGTGGAGCACGGGTGCACATTAAGCACTATATTCCTCTTTAAACCCCACTTTTAATTTAGGCTTGATAGCTTTATCCGTATTCTGCTTAATTATCAAGTTTAGCATGCCTTTTTAATGAGAAAGGCGATGGGGAAAACACATTTCAAGAGTGTATTTTTTTGCCCTAGCTTTTTTTTAGAAGGTACAGTAATGGCAAACTTAGCTTTATTGGTTAATAACAAATAAGAAATAGGAGCCATTAAATGAAGATAGAGAAATTCTGAAACCAAAGGAAATAAACAGGTATTTCCTCTGAAGTGAGGGAGAAAAGATATCACCATGAAAAACTGAAACCATATGTAAGGAACAAAATGTATAGTAGATACTGTGAAACAGGAAGAAATTGTTCAAAAGGAAAGGAAATGGGGGACAGGGGTGGAAGGAAGGGAAAAGAAAAAATGAGAAAGAAAGGATAAAAGTTTTGTAAATAAGGAGGAAAATAGGGATTGAAGGAAGGGAAGGGAATATAGACAATAAGAGGAAGTAGGGTATATCCTGTACAGGTTCAAGTTCCCTCTGATGTACGTGGTCATTATATATATATCTAAACTGTGCCAATAGAATTAATTAAAAAATAAATGGGGGCAGGAACAATAAAAGGAACTGTTACTAAACCCTGAAGCTAAGAAAATCAATAGACCTGATTAGCTCATGTGTAGATTTCTTGTTTATTCTCTGACTAACTTAAGATTTTAAGAACTTGAATAGCTAATAAATCGAAGCTTTAGTAAGGATCACAACTTTTTAGCTTTGAATCCCAGCCTCACCATTTATTTACTGTGCAAGGCTGATTTCAGAAGGGGGAAAGTGGAGGAACACACTTATAACTTTTGCATAATTTACTTATTATGGATAAAAATGTCCTTGGGAATAATTTCAAGGCCATAGGATTACCCGTTACATAAAGTCATTTTGAAAGGCCACCCTTACAGGTCTGCTGTTCAAACACAAGCACAAGACTAAATGATCCTTTGAACAGAGAAGCCCAGGGATTTTATAGTTATCAAAGCACATCTTATTTATTGTCTTTTGACTCTCATGACAGCACTGCCCACTAAACAACACGATGATGAATGTCCCATGCTATCAGCTCTATAATTTAATATAGAAGTTCAGAGATAGTACTTATTTTCCCAGTGAGCCTTTCTGACTTCTGGCTTAGATGATAGTGGGGAAGCATGGACTTCCAGTGTTAAGCCTTAATCAGCCTTTTTTACTTAACATGCTACATTAACTCTTAGACTCTAAAAAGTAAAAATAATATTATCCCACAGGGATCCTGGGTAGTGGAATCAGATGACACATAAAGAACCTCACCCCTCATCGGGCGTATTTTAGGCAGATTAAAATCATTAATTATTTTTATTTCCAAAATATTGACCTGCTTTTAATTAAAAGTATCATTGTTTAACTGTAACATGAATTTGCAGTTTTCCTAATCATTTTAATAATGTTTTCTTTGTTGAATATGTATGATTCAGATAAGCACATAGAAAAATTATATTTATCTGTTATTTTGTCACTCAAAGACATATATTAACATTTTGATATACATCACTGCAATGATCTGAATGTGTTTTGTCCCACCAAGTTTCCTGTGCTGGGAGCTAGTTACTCAGTGTAGCTGTGTTAAGGAGCTGATCCTTTAGGAGGCGGGGTCTAGTGTAAGGTGCTCTGCTTCTGTGTATGATTAATGCTATCTCACAGGAATGCACTCTTAGACAGCAAGACCATCTTGCATGGTTGGTTCTTCTGTATGTAACAATTTCCTTTGTGTTTCTTTACCATGTTGTGATGGATCCAGTTGGCCTTTACCTGGATACCAGCAGCATGCTAACTGGACCCTCCAGTTACCCAAACCATAAGCCAAATAAATCTTTTTACTTTATAAATTATCCAGGCTCAAGCATTTTGTTATAGCAGCACAAAACTGACAATTACCTAGGTAATTGCCTAGGTAATTTGCATATTTATGCATATACTTCTGAGGCTGGCTTCGGGGATGTGTAACCTATGTGGTTACATCAGATTCCACTTTGACAAGGTCCTATACTTGATTGAATTCTCTGCTGTTTCCTTCTTGAAATTCTTGATAAGATTTGAAAAAGAGACCCCGGCTTCTGCATTGTACTTGGCCTTCTGTAAGAGATCTAGAACTCATGTTGGAATTCCAACACAGTAACAATGATGCATGGACTGAAAATTGCAACATATACTATTCACTAACTTGCCTTTTCCACATAGTAAGTCATGCCTATTTTTTTTTCCTGTGCCACAAAACTTTTTATAATGTGGTTTGCTTGACCACATGGTGTTCTGTTGTTCCAGCAGGAACCAATGTTCACAGTTTGGGTATTTAACACTGATACTGGCTTCAGTTTAGTAAGTGTCTATTATGAATTTTGAAAGGACACAGAGATACATTACCAAATTTTAACAATTTCTGGATCCAATTAAAATACACTAAGTAGGTAGATATATAAAGTTATTCTCACATTGTAAATTCTCAATAGTTCTGTTGCTTTCAAACCTCATCAGGGTCCACTTTACCTATGAAGAACATCAACAATGGAAAAGATATTACCTTTTATGTTAGTGCAATTCCTGGACCAGCCTTATTTAAAAAAATGGTGTTAGGAAATCCCCATAAGTGAATGGAGGTGAGATTTTGCTTACCTTTCAGAAGCATATACTGAGGGAGGACTAAAAACTTATAACTCAACTAACACTGAAACTTGAAGCCCTCTACAAGGTAGACAGCATAATACTATATTCTGAACAGAAATCCCTAGGCTTGGTAATAAATCTACAAAGGTAACTATGTGAACAAATAATTTAAAACAAGAGCTGAAATCTTTTTTTTCCAATGTCTGAGGAGCATAAAACAATAAAAGAAGAACATTTGACAAATGAGCCCAAGATTCTCTAATTGTGGGAAAGAGTTTCAAACGTGATTTTGTAAATCAAAGGGAGCATCTGGGATTAGATCTGAAAATGAAGACTCGAGTCCTGCATCTTTATCACAGCAAGAATGGTGAACCAAACAAGTTTTACAGGTTGTCACACGAAAGAGGAAAGAGAATAGAATCTTGATTATAGTAAATGTAAAATTTACCTGACTAAAATAGTAAGTTTAACAGAAAGGCAATGGAAATTACACTGGAACTTGGCATAGCTCTCAAAAAGTAGACTCAATGAATAATAACAAGCCAATTTCATGGCTTTGAGAGCTCATCAAATCGTCAAATATACATGTATAGTTCCTTTTAAAAAGCTCTGCTTTCTAACCAGCTTTGATTTTAAAAATCTCTTTACAGTACTCAATTAAGCCAGTACTATCAACCTGTTGAAAATGTGATTAATTTTCAGTAATGCACCCTTCTGTCCCTTCAGGAATAATGGTAAACTAAAACCAATAATAGTATCAAGTATCCAAATTGTGATTATTGGTGTCCTATTGAACATAAAATTTTAGTTCTTGTCCGTAAATTACAGTGACATGATAACGTAGTACCTTTCCTACTGCCAATACTCAATAGGTAAAGTGATACAGTTTTAAGATATATAGTTTTTAAAACTCTGTGGTTTCAGATTTGATTTTACATAATTAACTGTCATTAATTTTAATACATGAACGCATCTTAAATACATTTCTATATTCTGTTTTCTGTTTATGTAATTTAGCATAACAGTAATTTAAACATGTGTATGTATGAAGCTATTTTGAAAGTTTGACATGAGTGCAGTGTACTAGATCCTCGATACTGGGAGTGTAGTTCTTGGAGCATGGACGACAAGTTTCTACATCATTTAAGAGATTGTTAAAAGGAAGAAAAATGTTAAGTCCTGCCTCAAATTTATTGTATGTGACTCCTGTGCAAATTAATTAATCATCAATACTGGCTTTGAAAATCGAATTCTTGATACTACATGGATGTTACATGAAACAATGTGTGGTTATTGGCAACCTTTGTAACTGTGGTGTCCTCTCCATTTTGGAAGGAAGTGTTTCATTATTTCAGTGAGTCAGCTGAGTATTAAGAAGCTATCTAAACAATTTTAAATGCACTAGAACAAAATGGTGCTGAATCTATTAGAAAGGAAAGAAAATTAACTTAAAATAACTAAAGTGAATGAAACTTCGCTAACCCATAGGTTTCCCTGGTTTATTTACATAATGATAAAACAACAAATTTATTAGGTGTGTGTCATGGTTTTATGTCTGTGTCCCCCAGGCCTCATGAGTTTGAATTGTGCATTTGTTATTCATTCATTGTATAGTGCTTGGATTGATGGTGTTAGTGCTGCATCCACTTAGGGGTGAAGCCAGGATGTGATGCAATGGCAGGAAGAAGCTGTGTCTTGCTCTTTGCCAGTTCCTACTTGCTGTTGGCTGCCGCCATGAGCTGCAGCCCAGCCATGCCCACCTACCTTGGAGCCAAATGAGTGTGGACTGAAACCTCCAAAAACTGTAAGAAATAAACCTTTCCTTTCCCAACTTGGGCATCAGGTATTTTGTCTCAGCGATGAGTAAAAAGTAACCAAGACAGTGTGAAATCATAGATCAGTTAACAAATTTTCTGTATGGGTGTATTTGTTTATTCACCAAAGAAAATTTGGAATATTATAAAATCTATAAAGAAGAAAATTAAAAGTGTATATTTAATCTAAGCAGTAATGACTATTAACATTTTACTCTTGAAGAAGTTCCAAAATCTTCCCCTTTTTCCTCTTTTTAATTGAGGCATCTTGAGTACTTTGCTTGCCGGGATTTACACAGTGATGAATGAAATTGATGTGGCCCCCTACCTTCTTAAGATTTTCACAGCCTAGTTGAGAGAGATAATGCCCCCAATGAAGTAAATAAAAGAGATCTTCCCAGATGATGTTACGTTCAATAGAGTTAGCAATCAGAGTGCTGTGAGAAAGAATAATGGGGCAAGGGGGATGGGATAACTATTTGATTTTCCTGAGACTTGCAGCTGAGCTGAAATTGAGGCTTTTGAACCAAAGGAAGAATTAAGGTTGACAAGGGACTGGGTTAAATGCATGACATGAATTCTGTACAATAAACTCATTAAAGTGTGGAAAATACTATACAGTGTAGGAGCATAGGCTCTGATCTGTACTCTTCCTGCAGTGTGGAAACCTTGAGATTGGAAACTAAAATTAAAGCTAGTTTTTAATAGTGATTTAGAGATGATAGCCTAGATCATTCAAGGGAAAAAATTAAGAAAGTTATGACTTTTAGGTAGGAGGGTCTTAAAATTTGTAAGTCAGTAAATAACTAAATAATAGAAGTATATGTTGCATGAAAAACTGTAGACACTAAACAAACTCTAGAAATTAGAGCTAATTGAAAATTTAAAGAAATCTTAAATACGTTGTTGACAAAGGAAGAAAGGAAAATTTTTGTGTTCACCCAAAAAGTAAACTATGAAGCGCATGCAAAGAGATATTAGCAATAATGCAATATAAATATTAGAAACAAAGAAGGAATGGGTATGAATGCCTAGAAATGAGATAACTCTTACAATTGACACAAATGAACAGATTAGAAGACAAGACAAAAATTTTTCCCTGATGAAAAATAATGTATTCATTGTGTGGTGAAACGTGTACTAAGATAAGCAAAAGAAACCAAAGACCTACTGCTATCGGAAGAAAGAAATGAGAAACTCTACCACAAGATTTAAGAATAAAAAGACAGAATGTAAAGCAAATATTGAAAGACCACGTGACTGACAATATTTAAGAAATGAATACTTGAGAAATTGCACAATATCAAGTTCAGTTTAACAATACTTTGCCCTAAAAGCACTTCAATAGAACAATATAAAAAGAAAGCAGAAAATGAGTTAAAGAAAAAATTCGACAAATAAATAATGTTCTTTTTGCCATTACTTTTCTTATTGTTTACATACTGAGATGGAGTCCTAAAACACAAGTGATGCCAAAACTATTAGACTGAAAGGTTTTCAAGGTATTTTGTTTACTCACTACACATCTTATGCCATGAGAATTTCGCCATGCTTAAGTTATATTTAGGAGAGGACACTTTCACAAAGATTTCCTTGGTGTTTGTTCTTTCAAACTGAACTGCTATCCTATAGGATTCAGTTTCCTTCCCAGCGTTTTCCACTTCCATTACTCAGGCGAGAATGACAGAGTGAGAGATCTTTCTTTCTATATTGCTACCAGACTGTTCTGTTGAAGTTTTTGAAATTATAAGATTTATAGTGCCACCAGTAAGTTGCCATTTATACCTTGAACATACCAGCTTACCTACTTTAATATATCAGAAGACATAAGATGTAAATATGTATTTGTGAAATTACAAAGTGAATTTACTGGGGAATGAAATGAAAACATGTCAGGTTACCAATTATTGTCTAATGTCAATATTTTGTATTGAGAAAACAAGGAAGGCAATTATCTTTGTCACATTAGATTGTCATAGCAAAGTATCACGAACTGGGTGGCTTATGAAACAGCAGAAATATATTTCTCACAATTCTGACTCTTGGAAGTTGGAGATCAGGGTGTTAGCACAGTTGAGTTTCGGTAAGAACCCATTTCTGGGTTGTGGCCCCCAAATTTCTCATTGTACCTTCACCAATCAGAGAGCAGAGAGAGGAAACAACTTATATTGACTCATACCTAATCCCATTCACAAAGGCTTCACCCCCATTACCTTGTCTAATCTCAATTGCAACCTAAAGACTCATACCTCCTAATATCATCAAAACAGAGGGTAGGGCTCTAACATAAGAATTTTGGGGAGACACAAACATTAGATCCATAACAAAGACTAATGCAAAAGTGTTATTCCTTTCAAATTTCCTCAGTTAATATTAGACCTCTATAATCTTAAGAAATTCATATTCTGGAACATTAGGATAGATTTAACATCCACCTACATTTTCTTCAGAGTTTTCATCTCCGCCGTTTTACATTTAGCCCTTTTATCCATCTGAAATTCACCTAGGTATTTCATATGAGATGAAGATTTATTTCTGGTTTCCAAATTGTTAGCTTCTCCACACAGTTTAAAAGAATATTTTTTTTCTTCATTGTCTTTTAGTAATTGATTTTTAATGTTTGTTTTGCAATGCAGTGTGTTTCAGGGAAATTTAGTAAACTTGATTTATCTCTGTTGATTCTTGAATCAGTTCCAAAGTCTTTTAATATTGGTGATTTATATTTCATTTTAATATCTTACTGGGTAAATATCTCTGCAAAATATTTTTTCTTCTTGAAAATGTTCCTAATTCTTGTATCAACTATTTATCATTCCAGATGAATGTCTGAATATAAATTTGATTTTTTCTATGTTATTTTGATTTCAATTGCTTCAAGATAATGAACTGATTTTATAAACGGATATTTTAGGAATATTTCATATCCTTACCCAAGGGATCATTAAAATATTGATTACTCTTTAGTTATTGCAATATTTTCTAAAACTTTCATATAGCCTTCTTAATTTTATTTGTTGAGGCCCAATAAATGATTTTATGGTTACTTCTTGATATTTTATAACTTTTGTTTCTATTTTAAATGCAATCCTTCTTGTTTTTATCTTTTAAATGATTATTGCCTTGTGCCCTAATATATTAAACTAAGCATACTCTAAAATTATTTGATTTGATTTCGTTATTCTTGTTTCTGGGGTATATTCCAGAGAGATCATTAGATCATGTTGTATTTTTCAAGCTTTTTGGCAGTTATGTTATCTCGAATATGAAAGTCTATGACTATTCCTTTTTCCTGGTGAAATATGACTTTTATCCAAGAATGATACCGTAACTTGGGAAAGAACATTGTATCAAAACCTTTTTTCCCTCCGAACTGTTTAGGCGTTTCTCAGTGTCTTCCAGTGCTCAACATTACAGAACGGAAGTCTAATGCTAGGTTGTTTTTTGTTCTTTTATAAGTTGCCTTGCTCTTCTCCTCTGAGGTACATTTAGGATTTCTTTTCTTTATGGATTTAAATTAAAAACATCATTAGGGTAAGTTTACATGTTGTTTCCTTTTCATTAAGTTTAACTGAAACACAACAAAATTTTGATCATCAGACTGCTTTTTATCCCAGAAAAATTTCTTCTATTATACTTTTAATTATTGTTTCAGCTCCATTTATTTTAGTTACGTACAAGTTGAATCTTTACTCTTTCTTTTAATAAAACCATTTTAAAGAGAATGAAAACAATAAAAATGAAACAGAATAAAGCCAATCAAAACAAAACATGAGCCAATGAGCGTAATACAGGACTTCAAAACAAGATAATTATATCACCAGTGGCCATCATAATGCCTAATGTTATTTTCAACATGGCTACCCCTACCACAAGATGTAATAAAATCAAAAAAGCAGAACACAGTAGAACCAATCAAAATAAAACACTAAAAGTGATACCGGATTTCAAAACAAGGTAATAAGAAATCAACATATACACTTTTATACTCTTTCACCATTTCTATCTATTAGTTATTGTCTTCTATGTCTTAGAGAAAAAAAATTGCTTAGATAATTTAGGATCTGGCAAAGAGAAAGGGATTAAGAAAAAACTCCATAATGGTTATCACAATCATGGTCTTCCTTTACTTGGTCTTCTGTTAGTGAAGGAAAGTGTTTTATTTTATCAGTATGGACCTTTGGAAGTTATAAGCATTTTGTAGCCATTATTTCATTTGTTCTTCATAGCAATCCTTACGATTGAGATATGCGTTCCAATATTATGATTATTTTACAAAGAGAAACTGATACTCAGAACACTTAGGTAATTGCCTTGAGATTGCAAAGCTGGGTCCTGATGGATCTAAAAACAGGGACAGCATGTTGAAATGTCAGCCTCTTCACTCCTCCTTCCTCTCTTGGGCAGCATTGCTCCATGGTTATTCTGCCCTTTACAATATAAAATCCTCCAAAGATAGTATTAAGTATAGAATTGCAGCTTGAGGGATTTACACTCTCAGGAAGCAACAAATCATTATTTGTCACTTTTACTTTGTTTAAAGAGACATCATGGCATTTTCTTTTCTTCAAACAGATATTCTAATCACTTGAGCCCCTTTAAGCAATATAAACCAATTGTAATCACAGATGTCCTTGATCCTTCCTGCTGGTCTCTTTTCTCAAAATAGAATTCTTGCTCAGAACTTCTTATGAAATAGTACAGTTGAGCCTTTGTGTTTTAAAATCCTCATTATTGGAAAATAGCTTTATCTGCAAACCATAATACCAAAAGGGGAAAAAAAAAGAAAAAGAGAAAGAAAAGAAAAAAAAGCATCACTGCAGATTTTGACGTCTCAACCTTTCATAAAAAACCCTCCTCACACAGTAAATGACAGTTGAATATTTTAACTCTGAAATTACATTTTTTCATATCTAATGGTATGAATATGATTAGGCTTTTAGCATCTGGAGTAGCACACACTTCATTATTTGTTAAGGACTGAGGCTTGCATTTCTGAATTCTCTTATATGAACATTACATAGTGAATTTAGATAGGTAGCAAATTTTGTATGTCTCATGTGGCTTCCTGTTGTATTGGCAGAGTCCTGATGCCAGTCCTAGCCCTGCCCTAGTCCTCTGTCCTTTAGCCTTTCTTCATAAACACACACACGCACACACACACACACACACACACACACACACACACACACACACACAAATCATGGCTCCTTATATTCCTAGAGTAAATGAGACACCATGAAGATTATACTTGTTTGGTAGATTCTGTGACCCCACCCTCTAACTTGTTTTCTCATTGCTAGCATGAAATTCCCCAAATGCACAATTTAAAGGGAAATGAAAGTTTTATTTTGGCTTGTATTTAGAGGGGTCTCAGTGCATAACTCAGCTGACTCCAAGGGACAGCAGCATGGCAGATGGGCCTGGTAGCAGAGAAAAGGGAAGGAGACAGTCTCCCAAGCCACACCCCCAGTGACCTTGCGCCTCTAACCAGGCTTCACCTCCCAAATCACATTTAGTTATAAACACATCACTGGACTAATCCACTCTTGAGTATCACAACCCCATGATCAAACCCACCTGCCCAAAGTTCTATCTATGAGTGCTTAAGGCTTTAGAGGGCACCTAGACTTTTTTCTTCTTAAAAAGTTTGATACACTTTAGATAAACATAATGGCAGTACTAATTATAGGTAATGTGTACCTTTACATAATATATCTTACTTCTTCTTCTTCTGTCTCATTTAGCTAACCTCCCCGCAACCTTTCTTCCTATCCTTATTTACAAAAGATTTATTTCCGTTTTTTGATCTGTTCTCTTTTTCTTCTCTCTTTATTTCTTACCCCGCCCTCTCCTTTGTTTCCTGTGCATCTTCCTATTTGACATTAGCTACTGTATATTTTAGTCTTTATTTATACTTTCCATTTTCTATAGCAGGGAAACAATGTGCTATTTAAAGACGAGTGTCTTGTTTCACCAAAGAACATTGTCTCTAAGTGCATCCATTTTACCTAGAAGAGTCTGAAGTTTGTCCTTCTTCATGGCACACTAATACTTCATTGCATAAAAACACATCTTCTTTATCCACTCATCAGCTGATGGCCATTTGATCTGTTCCAAGATTGGGTTGTTACAAACTGCACTGCTATAAATATAGGTATGCATAAATAACTGTGATATGATGCCTTGCAATTCCTTCATGATGATACCAAAAAGAAGAATATCTGGTTCCAATAGAATCTCTACATTTAGATTATAAGGAATCTCCACACTGATTTCCACAGAGGTTGCACCAGTCTACACTCCCACCAACAGTGGAAAAGGGTTCCTTTTCCTCACAGCCCCTCCAGGATTTGTGACTGGTTATTGTTTTGATGGTAGCAATTTTTTCTGACGTGAGGTGGAATCTCAGCATTATTTTAATTGGTATCTCTCTAATGACCAATGATGTTGCACATTTTTTCACATGTCATTTCTTCTTTGTTGTCTGAGAAGTATCCATTAAGTTTAGATGCTCATTTTTGTATTGGGTCTTTAAATTTGCAGTGTTTGATTTTTATGAGTTCTTTTTTATGTTCTAGATGTTATTCCTTTTTCTGAGGAACAGTTGGCAAATTTTTTTCCACTCCATTGGGTTGTCTCTTCACTGTGCTGGGTGTTTCTTTTGCTGTGCAAAAGATTTTTAATATTATAAGATCACACTATATTGTAATATTTCCAATGCAATTGGGGTTTTGTTCATAAGGTCTTTCCTTACACCAATATCTTCAAGTGTTGTACCTATTCTCTCTTCCAGAAGATTTAGTGTTTTTTTGTTTTAATATTTAGATCTTTGTTTCATTTTCATACTAGTTTACTGTGTGGTGGAAGATATGGGTCTATCTTTAATCTTCCGTGTTTGAAAGCCAGCTTACTCAGTACTGTTTATTAAACAGGCTATCTTTCTTCCAGAAAATGGGTTTGCTTCCTTTGTCAGCGATAAGGTGTGTTTGGATTTGTTTCTGCAACTTGAAATGTGTTCCACTGATCCTCAGGTCTGTTTTTTGCCAGTACCATGCTGTTTTTATCACAGGAGTTTTGTAGAATAATTTCAAGTAAGGGATTGTTATGGCCTGCGTCTTGCCTTTGTTGCCCAGGATTGCATTTGACATTCTAGGTCTCTTCCAGTTCCAAATGATTTTTAGGAGTCTTTAATCCTCTGAGATATGTTGCCAGGATTTTGATCAGAATTGTATTAAATCTGTGTAACAATTTTGGAATGGACTAACAATGGATGTATAACCATTTTCACTATATTCACTCTTCCTACCCTATAAAATGGTATATCTTTCCATTTTTTTTTTTTGTCTTTTTCATTTTTTATCAGTACCAGGGATCGAACTCACGACTGCCTGCTTGATATCCTCTTCTACCTTCTTTTTCAGATCACTATAGTTTTCAATGTAAAGTCTTTTACTTCCTTTGTTAGAAAGGCCTCTAAGTACTTCATTTTTTTGATGATATTGTGCATAGTTTGGTTTTCCTAATTTATCTCTCAGTGAGTTTGTCATTGGTGTACAGTGATGCTATTGATTTTTGAGTGTTGATTTTGAATGCAGCTATATGATTGAATTTGCATATTAAATCTATGTCTTTAGGTAGTGTTTTGGTGTCTTCTATGTAAAGTATCATGTCATCTGTAAGTGATGACAATTTAACTTCTTCTTTTCCTGTTCTTATTTCTCTTATGTATTTTTCTTGCCTAATTGCTTTGGTTAATGTTTTCAGAACAATACTGAATAAGAATGTTGATAGTGGAGATCTTTATCTTGTTCCTGATTTTAGAGTAAAATCTCCGTTTTTGTCCATTTAGTGTGATGTTGACTATTGTTTTGTCACAGATGGCTTTTGTCAAATTGAGATAAAGACCATCTGTCTAAATTTTTGTAGGGTTTTTACTATGAATACGTGTTGGACTTTGTCAAATGCTTTTTCTTCATCCATTCCATTGTTCATGTGGTTTTTATTATTGCCTATGTTAACATGACGTATTACATATATTGATTTACTTATGTTGAACCATCTCTGCATCATTGGGATGAACCCCACTAGCCATAATAAATAATCTTGATGATCTGCTGCACTCTATTTGCTAGTGCTAGTATCTTATTGAAGGCTTTTACACCTATGTTCATTATGGAGATTGGCCCATAGTTCTCCTTCTTAGTCGGGTCTACTTAGTTGTATTAGTTGGGTTTTGGTATCATGGTAATGCTTGCTATCAGGAATGAATTTGGGAGTATTGCTTCCAGTTCAATTACATTAGTTTGGGAAGTAATGACCTTAGGGCTTCTCAAAGTTTTGAGTAGAATTCAGTAGTGAAGACATCATGACCTATGCTTTCTTTGGTGGTGAATTCTTCATTGCACCTTTAATTTCATTGACTGATATCAAGTTATTTAAAATTTTATATATCCTTGATTAAACTTTTATAATTTATATGTATCTAGTCATCTTTCCATTGATTTTCTTTTCCAACATATTAGAATACATGTACTTGAAGTAAGTATTGATGATCTTCTGGGTTTCTGAAAGCTCTTTTGTGATTTAAACCATTTCATTGCTAATTAAATGGATTTGAGTCATTTATTTCTTTTTCATAAGGTTGGCTCAGGGTTTTTCTATTTTATTTATTGTTTTAAGTAACTAATTTTCATTCATTGATTCTTTGTATATTTTTTAGTTTCTATTGTATTAACATTTTCTCTTACCATTATAATTTTCTCCCTCACATGAGCTTTGGACTTGACTCATTCTTTTCCTAGAAATTTGACCTTAACTTTAGGTTATTTATTTTAGTTCACAGTTTTTCTGATACAGAAATTTACAGCTATAATTTTGTCTCATAGGACTAATTTCATTGTATCCCATAATTCTGGTACATTTTATTGGCAATGTTGTTGAATTATATAAACAGTCTGTTATTCTTTTCATCTGTTCTCAGTGGTTCATCAGGATGGTGTTATTTAATTTCTAAGTATTTACGAAGCTTTTATGGTTTCTTTTGCATTATTTTCCAATTTCATTGCATTATAGCCTCATGACATGCATGGGATAATTTCAATTCCTTGGCATTTACTTAAGCATGTTCTGTGAGCTAGTATGTAGTATATATTGAAGAATGTCCAATATGCACCAGAGAAGAATATGTATTGTGATGTTGTAGGGTGGAAAACACTATAGATATCTACTAAATCTATTTTTTTCAAATATTTGGTGCAGTTTTGATATTTTACTGTTGATTTTTTGTCTAGTCAATGTAATATTTGTGACACTGAGATACTGAATTCCTTCATTACAATGGTATTAGTGTTTGTTCAACTTTTCATGTCATCAATTTTTTTATATAATTGAGTGCCCTGCTACTTGGTCTTTATATATTTATGATTATTTTCTCTTCCTTTTAGATTGTTTCTTTTGCAAGGGTATAGTGACCATTTTTGTCTCTCTTAATCCACTTTGTCTGCAACGAGCACTGTGGCATAAATGGTATGTTATGGCTTGAATCTCAGTGCCTCCCACAGACTGATGTGGTAATACATGGAGTTTTCAGAGGCAGCTTGATGCAGGGTGTGTAAATATGGATTAAGGGTATAATGTTTGGATTAAATGTGTGTGGTACTGAATAAATTCACTAATTGATTTTTCATAGTTCAGGGTAAAGATAATGAGAAGTCCCACCCTGGGTGTGTGTGGCATCACCTCAAAACTTATAGCCATATTGCAAGAAAAAGGAAAGGGAAGCTTGTTGCTTACTGCTTTCTTCTTCCTTCTGTCCACATAATGAACTGTCTCTCCTCTCTGATGCTTTCCCCTCTGTCATGCTACCCTGCCTTGGAACCAACTGACTATGGATTGAAACATCTAGCAACTGTAAACTCAAACAAACTTTCCTTCCTTTAACTTTGGGTGTTAGATATTTTGTCTCAGCAATGAGAAAAGTATCTAAGACAACATAATACCAAGTGGGATGAGAAAACCTGCTGGAGAGAGCTTTGTGAAATACACTATTTATCTTGGAATATGTGTTAACATCTTTCTCTATGGCAAAGGACAGACACAGAATATAAGACTATGTGAGCATTACCATTTTAGCTCTCTGTGTTTTCTTTTGAAAATCCTGGTCTATATCAGTTCTGCTCTGGCCTCTTGGCCTTATCTATCATATATTACCATCTTCAAAAGGCAGCCAGTACCTGGCAGGGGCAGGCTTGTTTGTGGCAGGGCATATTCATTATGTGGACTTCAAGAAAATTTTAATCCTGACTGAAGTCAATTAATAAGTTTGACCTTCTTAAACTATCCTCCCCATTAGTGATTTTTTGCAGACCTTGGGGAATTTGTGCTTTGTTTTAAATTAGAAGATCACGCCCGTTTGATACAGAGGAATAATGAAACTCCCAACCTACTATATGTCTAGTAAGAATTCATGTTCTCTAAAATCAAAGAATGAGTTTTATGAATAATTGAGGTTAAGATCACAATATGTTAAATGGAAGAAACCTTTTATCTGAGAGAAAGACATAAGGGGTCTCTAGTGGGTTGCCAAATACTCTGTCTTTTCTAGGGATTTTTATAGAGTAAAACCATGAATTGAGATGGGTCTAAGATGGAGAAAACATGGGAACTCACAAGGTGGACATAAAGTGGGATAGAACAATTGTCAATCAATAAGATTAATTAATCAAATCAGAGATAAATGGGAAGCAAGTTACCTAGCAAATGGGTATGGTCTATTCCTGTAGGAGGTTGAGATGGTGACTCTTGGCTTCCCCAGGGTGATAGAGATCTATTTAGAATATCCATCCTTAGGATGTGGGTGTATTTGATTCATCTTTTGTCCTGAGGCCTAGCCCTCAACAGGAGGTGTCTGTCTCCTCCAAGGTTGCAAGGTATCTGACCTTCTGCACTGGTTTCTTCGAGGACCTAGTTCTGCCTGACGGTCTAAAATATTTCTGTATAACTCAGCTGCCAGTAACAATTTCACATGCGAATTTGTTCCCACATATATCCTGAATCAGTTTGACTTCGTTTTTTGAACTGTAGATCAGGCAGTACTTGGGTCCATAGTGATAATAAGTAGCTTAATACATGGAGTTCTCACAGGTGACACTTTGACATTTTGACACTTTTCTGCAGTAATATAATTAGTAAGTCACTATGCTTGAAAATGACCTCTACACACAGAGGAAGCACCAACAGTTCTCTGCACCATAAATTATTTCATACCTAACCTGGCTTTTATGAATAATGCACCCCAGCCAGACAAACATCATTTTAAAAGTCACTCAAGAAAGCTCAACCATCTTTATTTGACATGTATTGCTGAGTAGTAGTTACACTAAAATTTTCCACATCTGAATTTTGTCTCCTTAACTAATCATCTTTGTATAGTACTGGGGAAAATAAATGAAAGGTGAAACAAAACTGATCACACAGATATGTGATTTTAAATAATCTAGATGCAAAGGTTGAGTCAGATGTGGTGGCACACACCTGTGATCCCAGTCACTAGGGAGGCTGGGACAGGAGTATCACAGGTTTCAGGCTACATAAATAAATGAGGTCCTGTCTCAAAATAAAATTAAAATGAAAGAGGGATGGAGGCAATGCTTTGTGGTAGAGAAGTTACCTAGCAAGTGGAAGGCCCTAGGTTCAATTCTTCTTACTGTTCACTCCCTATTTCCCATGCCCCCAAAACAAGAAAGAGGGAACAGGAAAGATAAAAGAAAGAATGAATACATAGTGAATTGTCTGTAAATTCATAAGTTCCTAAAGGCTATGATGTGAAGCATTTCAGACAACTCCTCCCTCACCCTGGACTTTCTGTGTTCAATGAGGATAGTGAAGAAGACCAATATGTGCTTTTTGAAAATCCTAAATAAATCTTTTGTTTTGAAAAAAAGATAGTAATAGCCAAAGAGAAAAATAAATTTCTTTAACTCAAAATAATCTTACAGAGCTCTTTGGTAAACATACCAAGTGAATCTCAGGCTATTTTAGACCAATGTTTATTTTTATTATTTGTTCTGCTTTGTCTTCTATCATGCAATTCACAATTTTGCTATACCTCCAATATTTAATTGTTCTCAGTATTAAGACTTATGAAAGCAAAGATCTCTTCTGAATTTAAAGTCTCTCAGTATTCCTGGGTTCCTGAAGGGCATTTGTGTGCCATTTCCTTTGTTTCAGTAAAGTCTTCTTTCATCATCTAGATTATTTAAAATCACATATCTGTATAGTCGGTTTTGTGTTGCTTTTCATTTATTTTCCCCACTAATACCACAGACAAGGACAGAAACTAAATCCCAGATGTCTCGACCTTTCATGTGATCATACCTTCCTTGATCTCACCCACATTTACTTCAGTAACAAGCTTATGCTCTTCAACATGGATGGTAGAAAGATCTGATTAAGCATTTGACAAACACTGGTTCCTTTGGTTGATAGGAGCATGTTATATCACAACATGAAATTATCACACATGGACATTCCATTGCTGCCATTAATAGAAGATGGGATAGAGAAAGGAAGGGGCCCTAAACCAAGGAGTGCAGACAACTTCAAGTCAGGGAACTGATTCTACACTAGAACTTCCAGAAGGAACACAGCTGTACTGATGCTTGATCGTATTCCAGTGAAATCCATGTCTACTTTCTGTTTCTTTTTTTTTAAGTGTTTATTTTTATTATATGCATGTAGTATGTAATGGCGGCAGTCTTTGTGGGGAGTTAGTACATGTGCATAACAGACATGTGAAGCCATAAGCATTTGCCATTTAAGATGCTAAAGGTGAGGTAAATTGTTTCAGTAACAGTAGTTGATTAGTAGAGAAACTATTAGTGTTGCCCTTTTCTGTGTTTCTAGGGATTCCTTCCAGCACCAACATATATCTCTGAGGTGACTGTAAAATGTGTTATGTGCATGTGCCAGCTCCTCATGGGGAATATAATTCGTATGTACTGCAAACATGTACCAAGAGCAATTAACATTAAAATACTACTTTTAAAGAATAACAACTTTTATTGTAGTAAGAATGAAAGAAATAAAGATAGCTAATGAGTATAGACTGCCAGTTAATGCAAGTGGAGCTTTTGTAAGGATTAAATGTGATATTGTTTATAAATAAATTCATTAGCATGTAGTAGCCTAAAGTGGTGCCACACTTAGATTTGGAAAAGAGATGCCCTTCTACTCAACCTGCATATATATATATATATATATATATATATATATATATATATGTAGTCCTGGATAATAGACTCACAAACACACATATATGAGTTCATAAAAAATGTGTACTGCTCTTACCCAGGGTCTTAGGCTCAGTGCTAGCAGTGTGACCCTGGACACTAGGTCCCCACATCTCTTTTTCTTTCTCTCCACATCAAAGGTAACTGCATGCAAATGCACTTATGCCACTACTAACTTCAGAGAAGGCCACTGCCCTAGAAGACCTCGAGCTTTGCAGTGGTAGAAATGAAAAGACAAAGGAACTCAATTCTCTTCTCTGATAGGATGAATGCGGTGGATTCATCCATAACCTCGTTTCCTAGTAATGGCAAGCTTTGACTTTCTTTTTTCTTATGTTGTGAGTTCCAGAAATATAATATTAGCATAATATTCTTAACCGTTATGTAACAACTAAAGATCGTCTTGCAATGTTAAATGTTTGATATCACTATATATATATATATATATATATATATACTTAGACAATAAAGTCTGTTATCAATTCTTTAAGTGACGAAAAACAGAATGTGGACAGTGAAGAATAGAATGAGTAGTTTCATTTTTACAAACTTTTTTTTAATTTTTTTGTCTTTTTTCTTTTTTATCGGTACCAGGGATCGAACTCGCCACTGCCTGCTTGCAAGGCAGGTGCTTATGCCGCTGAGCTAAATCCCCAGCCCCCCAAACTTATTTAATAATATTTAAATTGTATAAGATTTGTTAAAATTTCTCTCCAAAATATAAACCTTAGTTATCTAACATTTATTTCAAAACTTTTAAATTTTATATCCATTAATCATATGTTAAATTTTAAGTTTAATATTGATTTTAATATTAAAAGAAAATTTTTAGAATCAGGTCAATACATTTTTGTTGCTAAATTGTGATGGACATTGTTATAAAGACAAAATCTTACATTCCGAATATAATTACTTTTAAATTTTTGATATAATTATTTTAATATCTACCAGTTATACAATGTTTTTTATTACAACAATACAAAGATACTGTTGCAGTAAAAGTGAGAAAAAATCTCAACTATAGAATAATTTATGAATTAGATATGTATTTATTTTGTTACTTGTTTAAACACTGTCAATCAACAGACCATCCAAGCCCATATAATATTTTAGTTGCCATTGACAACTATATTTTGACAACATTCTGTAATAAAATATCCAGACTTTTATTGTAATAGATACCATAGCATTACTGTTGTCAATCTTAGAAAATATGGTGTTTTGTTTAATTGTTCAATAAATTGATTTATAATTTTAAAGTGTTTTTAAATACATATATTGGCTTGCCTTTTTGACTGTGGAGTCCTGCAAGTAGTAGACTTATCTGTTAACAATCTCATTTTATTGATGAGGAAACTGGGGCTTAGAAAGGCAAAGAAGCATGTATGGTGGTGTGGTGGTTAACAGTCTTCCTAAAATAAATGAGCGAATGGTTTGAAAAACCTTACTTGGCAATGTTTGATGATTTCTGTGATAAAAAGTTTCAGTTAATTTCAAGATGCCAACATTTACCAAAATATCTTTTTAAAACCTTCCAAAAACTTAAATAGGCTATCATCCATCAGCACAAGGTAACTCCCACAGAGGGTTAATAGGGAGTTGCAGCAGGTGTCTGCTTCTCTGGGCTGTCCTTGGGCTCCAGGTCACTTGTCCCCACTGCATGTTGCTCACAGTGTCTCATTCCAGGGACTTCTAATTGAGAGGTGACTTCACTAATCTACCTCCCCTGAGATCCTTTCACTCTTTCCAACCTCTACCGACTCTGCGTTTGAAGAAGGCTAAACAAAAAATATATTTCAGTGCGTACCTAATAGGAGTGATGTTAATTGGCAATTCAAACAGTTATGAAGTGGATCCAATCACAGCTCATTGAATTCATTTACTGAAGGATCATTTCAAGGCTGCAATGACTTACCCATTAGTAAGGAAATGAGTTCCTTATTAAGGCCACTAAGGAAAACCTCTTTAAGTCAAAACCCCAAGATATAAATCTTATTAAGAGAATCATTCGAACCCAAGGCAGTAGGACGCATGCATTTTACCTTCAAATACATTCTTCTGGGGAAATAAAAATGAGCATAGATTGTCTAGGCAAAAGATTATTGTCCATCTCTCAACTATTGTTAGCTAGCCAGTGGGCAATTCATTACTTAGGTTCCAGCAGGACTCTTCTTTAGAACAAGGCCCTCTTGCACATTTGACCCTTCTGAAATTTGAAGAAGAATTAACACAGTAAAGTAGAATTTATAATAATACGCAGTATAGTAACCATTGTTAATTTCCTATTCTCTTGTTTTCAAATTGTATATCATTTTTTTCTTTAAAATAAAAAAAATAGAATTACATGTTAAAGAGTTTATGTTGGAGTAGAATAAGCGTGTCTCGTTCACTATTTCTTTAAAGTAGCACTTCTAATTATTTGAGAAATAATTTTCATGAATTTTATTTATTTGCTTCATTTTTATGGGTATTTTTTTCCTTTCAGTTGATCTGCTGGAAAAAATAATGAGGAAAAGATGAGGAGGGTGGTCTTGCTAGTTAAGTGGGAAAAAAAGCTAGTGACTTAGCTCTCTGAGAAGTACAAGCATGGAAACAAAACAGACTTTCTAAAAGTGCATAGAGAAGGCCACTAGAAATCACTCAGCTGCTGGAATCCTGCTAGGGCACATAAGACACCTCTGTGGTCCAGAGGGAATGCAGAGCTGGAAAATAGGGCCTGCTGCGCTTCAGAAACCCGAGAGGGGTCATTGAATTCAGGCTTTTCTGAAGGACTGTTCATGGCCAGAATCGAATGTCAGGCAGACAGTCCAGACATGGAGTGAATCTATAAGTTCAAGGCTGAGAGGTGATGAAAAAATAGGAATCCAGTTGGAAATACACTAGTATTCAGAATGCAGGTTAGGATCTGAGTCACTAGAGCTTTTTGGCATGGTTGATGTTCCCAAAGTCATCCACTCAATTATTTCATCTAAGAAGTTATTTCTTCTTAAATCAAAATATGGAAAGACTGGCTCAGAATAAAGGGCCTGGGTTGAAACCCACCACCTACCCTGCCCACATATGTAGTTTGGAGCCTCTACCTACCTCTGGAAATAAATCATACTCCGAGTAACTATGTATTTGAAACAAGTACTCCAGGAGATTGTTTCAAAAAGCAAATTTGAGAAAATAGATGTTGCGTCTTATTATTTAACATATTTATATATTATTTAAAATACAGTCCTGACTATTTGTATCTGCATCAACTTGAAGCTTGTTAGACATGAAGAATCTCAGCCTCAGCTATATTTTTAGTCATTTTAACAAGATCTACAGGTGATTTATGTGTACATTAACATTTGAGAAGCCCTGCCGCAATCTACCATCATAAATAAGTAATCATCTGGTTTGTTCTTGATCACCTCTGAATAATTACACTTGGAAGACAGAAGGGCTGGAGAATATCAAATTGCTAAATGTTTGTATCTTTAGCATTTTTGTTTATCTTTCAGTTTACCTGTTATCTTTGAGGGCAGTATGAAACGTAAAAGCTCAGCACAGAAATATAAAGAATGGTTCACACAGTCTTAAAAAACCCCACTTTGTTGCATAGTTGAGATTCAACTCACCACTTCCTTGGAAAAGTGGCTTGAGTTGCTGTTCCTGAGGAGAAGAGAGTACAAGATACACAGCATAGTCCACAGGAAATTTCATCCTGTGAATGAGATAAGTAAGAAAATGCTCCTCCCAAGCATATCATTTGGAAGATTGCCTGGATGGTGTTTTGTTATAATGTTTCCAATTCTTTGAAACTACGCATCTGGGACGCTCCCTTCAGCTATGATGGTATGGAACGTGGTCAACTGCTGTGTGTGAAAACTCGCATTGTCTTTAAGAGTTCAATGAACTATGAACCATCACAATACATTTTCTAAAATCCTTATTCACACACAATTTGGGATTTAACAATTTCAATTTCATGGGGCTGTAAGTTTTACCATCTTCTCAATAGGTCTTAAGCACTTATTGATTTACAAATCCCTTTTCAAGAGGTCTTCCATACCATTTCTAGTCCATACTCAGCCTTTTGGTACTGGTATTTTCCGTACAATGAACTTACATTTACTGGACAGAATGCTGATCACCATAAGTATATATTTTTGTAACAGTGGCTTTCAAAATTTAAGTCCTAATTGCATTATTATTTTTCTTTGATTTATTCTTTTTTTGCTGTTGCTGGGGATTGAACCCAAGGATTCCCACATGCTAGACAAGTGCTCTGCTGTTGAACTAAACCCTCAGCCTCCTAAATAATTTATTTGGTAGTTCCTGTTACAGGATGGGGACACATTGGTGAATTATAATGAATAAGTAGAACTAGAATGTAATGAATTATAATTAATAAAACATTTTCAATACCTACTCATATTTGATCTTGGGGAGAAATTAGTTTTCTCCTTAGTACAGGTGAATAAATTAAAACTGAGTTGATCTCAGAAAACAGCTCTATCACAGCAAGCGATCCATGAGCCAGTCTTGTTAAGTCTGAGCCTTTTTGTCCTCTGAATTTCTTTCCAACAAACCGCAATGCCTTATTATCAAAATAATTTGGGTGCTGACATGAGGGTTGTATCCTATTCAGAGTGAGGATGAATCATTTGTTGCCACCAGGTTTTACTGCCGCCCCATTAGCATTTCCTTTTTTTCCTTAGATTTTATTAGTATGTGTTTGGAGTACATAATGACTACATTTATCTTGGGGAGTTGTATCTGTTCTTAACACATCTTAATCTTTCTTAATCCCCTTCCCTTCATTTGCATTTCAAATGAAAAGCCAGCCACTACTCTTTACCCAGAATTCCCTTCTTTGGAGTTTCTGATTAAAGTCCACCCAAGGTCACTTGTGTTCTATTTGTAATCCTGAAAGGAAATAGAGGGCATTATTTTCAGAAGGCAGGTGCAGGCAGCCGTGGGCAAACCTGAGCAAACCCCACTGCTTAGTGGGGATTTTCAAGAGAATCACTTACATTTTGAGAGGCCTCCACAAAAGCACTTAAGAACAACATTTTTTGGTGTTTTGTCACCTGCTAAAAGATTTCCTTGACCTTTTCTTTCCTGCCACTTTTAATTCTTTGGTTTCTGTGTCTGAGACAAGCAATCTTCACATTATGAGCCTACTAAGTGGCTTGTTTTGCTGGTTAATCTTTGTTGGATACAGAGCTCTGGGTGTGAAGACTTTTCTCTATTGTCCTACAGTTTCTAAACCATGACATTTCCAATTTCACTCCACAGACATTTTAGATGTGAAATTGATATTTTAACTACAGAATACTTAGAAAACCAAACATCATTAAAAAAAATACATAGTATTACTTCTCATAACTATACAGTACTTTATTTGCTTTTTCCTTGTGATGAACACATAGAATTTTTCCAATTTTATCTATGCTATATACTACTGTGATGAAAACCTGTCTGTATTAATCTCTGTATGAATTTTATACTTTTTCCTAGCATAATCTTCTGTCTTGCGTCATTTCTTCATTGCTTAAAATGCTGAACAATAGAGGCTGTATTGAAACAAAAAATATGGACTCCTAAGGCAATAATGGTTTAGTTGGACTACAGTACAGCTAAAATAACAAAAACTGTTGTGAGCCTTGTACATCGGAATACACGGAATACAGAGCTGTAGAACAGAATCTCCTGGAAGAATGGGAGTTACTGAAATCAGGGGACAGAGAGCAACGAAGCAATATAACACAATCACAGAAGCAAAAGCACATTTGAGACCAGCTGATGAGAGAACAGAATACTTTGAAGAAACTGAAGGAAAGTTCATTAACACCGAATGAAGAGGAAAGCATGGTGCAGAAGGGGAAAGTGTGACCCAGAGACTGTAGAGGTGCTGAGGGGACAAATTGTTCTGGGTCTGATAGGTTATCTTGAACGCTTCAGATTTTTAAATTAACAGCAATGGGAAGCCACTGGAGAGTCTTCAGCATTGAAATAGGAGACATTGACCAGCAGTAGGCCAGCATAGGAGAAATAATAAATTCACTGTTGGACACATTTCAATTGTGGTTCCTACAAGACATTCCAAATAACTCCCTAGCCAAGTTTTGGGTAGGTAGCTTTTAACCTCTGGATAGGAGATCTGGTTGGAAATCTGAAAATCACCATGACAGGCGTCCCCCTTTGTTTACAGTGTCAGTTATTCATACTCACCTGGGGTCCGAAGATAATAAATTCACAAAAATCTGTAACTTTTCTTAGAGTATAGTTATTCTATTTTATTATGAATGTGGTTGTTCATTTCTTATGATGCTTAATTTTATATGTAAAACTGTGCCATAGGTACATAGGCAGAAGAAAAATCGGGTTTGGCAATATTCTCTGTTTTATGAATCCACTGGGGGCATTGGAATGTATCCTCCGTGGATGCGGGGGTGACACACAGTAGTACTTAGGTTAGATTTGTTTGAGGGGTTGGAGTCTCTTGTGGCATTCTCTACGCACTGCTCACAGCGGAGCTATCCACCATCTGCTCGAAATGTATGTCCCTAGGTACAACCCCCAGTGTGATGAAGCGAACTGCGGGAGGTACTTATACAATTTCCATTTTTAACTAGCTGTCAGGTGATTTTTTTAAAGCATGAAAATCATGGGCTAGGAAGTCTATATCAGGAATTCTCAGCCCTGGCTCTAAATTAAAATAGGTTGGAGAGATTAAAAATCATACTTATGTACAAGAATCTTCTTTGACATGTGAGCTGACCTTTTTCCAGCCCCTCAGCCTCAGTTTACTCCATATTTTGCTGTGGGCAGCAAGACATTTTCCATGTTGGTGTAGCAGGTTGCTACTGCTTGATATTTCCCATGCATGCCACCCTGCTCTCACACCACGAGTAGCTGTCTCCTTCATATGGTTCGTTAAGCAATTCATTTTACTCAGCCCTGTTCTGTCTCTAAGAATCAGTCCATGTAATACCTATTCTAGGAAGCTCACCCTGGCGACCCAGCCTTGTGTTGTAGATGGCCCTCTTCGTGTTTCCAGACGATTTTTATATATCTTTGCAGCGAGATCATTACTTCAGCATTGCCAGTTTGCACGATTGCTTCTTCTTTTATGAGTGAGATCTGAGACCTGTGGGATTGTTTCATTAAATTCTTTTTTCTAGTTCTCCAGCTCCTTCACTGTGCTCACCACACAGTAAATATGTAAAGATGTGCTGAGTTTGTTCAGATGAACAGAATTGTGGCCCTACTGCTTGCTAATCCTGTGTAACTGTGCAAATCATTTAACCTCCCAAGGCACCAGTTTCTTAATTTATAACTCAGATATATCTTCTCTTCAGCCTACATTACAGAGTGGGATTTTTATGCAGACTATGTAAGATTAAAGAGGGAGACTACACTTGGTATAATGTAGAGAATGTTTTGTATAAAGTGAAGACTACTGTACCAGGAGTAGTTGGTATAAAATGATGGTGTGAAGCACAATACTGTATTCATATGAGGCTTTTGATTTGGGAAGATAAATGATCAGGTCATAATTGCTCAAAATGCTTGTGGATTGCATCTTTCAGCACTGTTTTTATTGATTTATGATGACAGCATTCTGAGTGTTTGAAGACCTTGGTAGCCTTGAAAACAATCAAAATGGGACTTGTCTCCAGGGTCCAATGCAGTGCTATGACTGTACATTCTAACCTTTGGCCTGGTTTACACTGCTCCTAAGACAAATTCACAATTTTGAAGATTCTACAAAATCAACTCCTTGTCATTTAATTTTAGCAATTGTGTTCTATATAGCCAAGGGTTAGATGGCTTTCTTCAGTAGAGTCCAGTTATTTTAATTCTTTAAAACTTAACCATAGGTCTCACAGTATCTGAAGGATGGCCCCACTCATTTAACTTCCTAACCCTATTTGATAATGAGAGAAAATAACTTCTCTTGGAATGCCACCTTGTTGGTCTACCTACTCATGTCTAGGATGAACCAGTAATTCTCTCTCCCTTCTAGATGAGTTCCTAGCATTATCAAGATATCTCCATCCTCATTGTGTCAAAATGGATAATGTTACATAGCTAAGATCCCTACATCTAGGTATAGTGGTGCATCCTGAATCCCAACACTTGGGAGGCTGAGGCAGGAGGATTCTTGTGACTTCAAGTCCAGTCTGGGCTACAGAAATAAGTGCAAGGCTAGTCTGCACTACATAGTGAGACCCTGTCTTAAAAAAGTGCACGAGGGGCTGGGGCATAAGCACCTGCCTTGCAAGCAGGTGGTCGTGAGTTCGATCCCCAGTACTGGAAAAAATAAAAAAAAATTAAAAATAAAAGAGAGAGAGAGAGAGAGAGAGAGAGAGAGAGAGCACGAGAGAGACAGAGATAGAGAGAAATAAAGTAAGAATGTGTGGTCCCTCAATCGTGTATGTCTTTTCACTGTGTTCTAGGGCCCTCTGAGCCACAGACTAAGGTTGGCACCTCTGCAGCTTCACTTCCCCTGGATCAGTAGTTTCTGCACGTTAGGTACCTAAGAAACACTCACTACTAACACTCACTTGCTAAAACTCCGGCCGTATTATTATGCAGTTACACTTCATATACTGGACTAAATGCTTTTTAATCTTTTAACAAATCAATTCCAGTTCACATTTTTTGAAAACTGAGCATGAAGTTGAATCCTGCCACCCCCCCCGCAAAAAAAAAAAAAAAAAAAAAAAAAAAAAAAAAAAAACAGGAAACCCTAAGAGAAATACATAGTGCTCAAATGCCTTATAAAATTTTCCTCTTACATAGCAACCTGTTTTTGTCTCTGTACAAGAGGCCAAGCACAATGATTTTTTCCAGTAATGAACTTAAATATATACCAGCCCAGACCCTGTTGCTTTTCCGCTTCCCCATGTGGCCAGCAGGTTGAGAGACGGTGTCTGGATGAGAATAGTATTGCCAACCTAATTAATTCAAAAAGGGGAATTACAAGTAGGTCAGGCCTCATACTATATTCTAAACCTCTAGATGGAAAAAATGTCCCTGGTGTCTGTTTGGATTTCAGCAGCAGGTTTGGAAGCCTCGCATGCCAGGAAAGATTAGCTTTTCTACTGAGTGCAAATATCTCACCTGCACATGAACCCAGCAGGGAAAAAGCAAACTAGCAAAGGGTGGTGGGGCAGTTGTTCCAGTCAACTGTGCCTCTTGGCTGGATTCATGGCCCTTTAGACCTTGCTGGGTCATGAAGGACTGTCTAGATGTGTGCCTTCTTGTACCCATGGGTGACTTCATGCTGAATTGAGCACAGAACACTGATTAAGAGTGAGGACCTAGCAACCCTGTGCAAACACACACTCTGTGAGCCTGGGAGAGTCGCTCAGACCCCTGACCTTTCTATCTCAGGTGTGTCACATTGGCTACTTAGCCTGATCCTCTGTACAATAGGAAATGTGTGACTGGTCACAGGGACCCAACATTGCTCTTATCAAGTTTGATGCGCAAGTATGTACCAGGAGGCTTCAGAGTGTGTACTAGGAAAATGAAGGGTGGATGCTGGAGGCTGAAGAGTCTGAACTAAAAGCCAAGAAATGACAGCCAATGTGAAAGTAAAGACTGGAGCTCCTCCACAGAAACAGCAGCGAGCCTTCCTTATTTGTTTCCCTTTTATGGTATCCTGGTGATAATCCGCCCTGGGCTGGGTCTTCCACACCCAGAACTACACTGACCCAACCTAGGTGGGCATTATTTACTCAAGTTGACGCATCAGTCAAACATCACAGAAACTTAGGTAGAAAATCTCTTTGAGGTGGCCAGTGAACTGGCCCAGGCCCTCAGTTGGCAAATGGCAATGTGCCAGGTGATAGATGGCATGGCCAAGGTGAGTGTGGGGAGCAAGGTGGGAGGGTAGTGGTGTTTGGAGGTGCTGGGTAAGCTGGGTGCATGAGGAAGGGCAATACCCCACCATAGCCTCCAAGGCTTCCTTGATATCCCTGGGTCATGCCGGCCTCACTCCCTACTGAGGGCCTTTGCACAGGCTGTGCCTTCTCCAAGATACTTTCCCTGTGCATCCACACCCTGGACTCCTCACACTTTTAATATCAAATGGAGCTTACACTGGCCTCCCCTTTGCACTTCAGCTTGTCCTTTGGCCCCAGGCACATCCATCTTGCCAGGTCCTGATCTTCATCTTCTTTATTCCATGGTACTTCTCATTTTCCATCCTACTATGTAATTAACTGAGCAGGTCTGCAGTCTGTTGTCTGTCTCATGCCACTAGACAGCAGGACAAATGAGGAAAAGAGTCTTTGTTGTGCTCAGGGATACGTTTTATTTGTCATAAAAATTTGCTAAATGGGGCTGCAGGTGTAGCTCAGAGCTGGAGGTGTAGCTCAGCGGCACAGCACCTGCCTAGCAAGCGCACAGTCAAGAGTTTGATTTCCAGTACCAAAAAAATTGCTGAATGAATGAATGCTTGCCAGAATGAAACCCAGGCTTCTATTTTTGTGTGATCTAGAATGAAATTATATGCATGTATGTATATCATAAGCCACCTAAAATCTTGATGCTGCATTTCTAGTCATGCTAACTGTGACTGACTTCACAAGTATGATGCAGTCCAGAACATTAGAGCCACTTCCATGATCCAATACTTGGAGAAAGGAAAAAGGCCCATGTGTCTATCTTCTAGGACATCATAATCCTCTGTGACAAACATGACATTGAATGTATTCCATGCTGTGTTGAACATACAAACAGGGCCTTGTGAGAGGAAAGATGAAGCCTAACTTTTAGCATCTGGGAAGATTTTCTAGATGCAGCAAATGAGTGAGACCTTAAAAAGGAGGTGTAGAGAGTGGTTTGCTTTCCTACATGACTGTCTTGCTCTCCATGTTAGAGTAAAGGCACCTCTAAATTTGAAGGTAATAGAAACATTTTTTGTAGAGGGGAAATTTGAGTGAGGGGCTCGAGTGGGTTCATTTTGAGTGACTGGAAATAGTACCATTGTGAACTTACGTAGATTTTTCTTCTAACTCCTCCTTGGGACTGAACAGAATACCAAGATTTTGGACAAGTGCTTTTTCTAACAATGAATATTGCAAAAGGATGCTTTGCACTTTTCAGATGCTTTCTAGAGATAAAGCAGTTGGTAGCAGACAGGCAAGAAATGGTCAGAAGTTTAGATGCATGGCTTTCTCTTAAAAGACATTGCAACGTAACATAGTGCAATTAAATAGTAAATAGTAAAAGTATGTTGTCCACATGGATTATGAAAGTTTTGGAAGAGTTGATGTTATGTTTGTAGACCAATCATGTCCAAGTTCAAATAATTACAACTGCAGCATCCGTTTCATAGTAACACTCGTTTCATAGTTAACACTGTTTCATAGTTAACACTGTTAGTGTGTAACAACTGCCATAACTATACAATTGCATAACTATAGTTATAGCTACAGCTACCTAAAACTAATCTTACAACTCTCACAACTAACTTTAGCTAATCATATGCAATCATAACTACATCAACTATCAGCATAACTAGCCACAAATTCAATTAACTATAACTAGAGGCCACAGCTACTTTTTAGCCACAACCAGTCACCATGACCAGTTAACAAGAATACCTAATAAATAGAACTACTTAGAAGGTACAAAACAACAGTTAAAAATCAGAAGCCACAGCTAGTTAGCACTTACAGATCAGTAACTCAAAAATGTAGGGGCTGGGGATTTAGCTCAGCGGCATAAGCGCCTGCCTTGCAAGCAGGCAGTCGTGAGTTTGATCCCCGGTACCGATAAAAAGGAAAAAGACAAAAAAAAAAAAAAAAAAAAAAAAAAAAAAAAAAGTAGTCATAACTTTTCAGCAACTTCAACTTGGTAATTAGAAATAGTAATAAAAATTTATAACTATAATGTTTTAGTAATAAGATGTATTAAGCATTGCTAGTTAGTAACCACAATTCAGTATAAATGCAAACTAGGATTTCCAACTGAACAAACACAACTAGTTAGTCATATTTTAGCAACTGTGACAAGATAATAGGCCTACATGTTAATCTCTTTTAAAATTTATTTAACGAGAACAAAATAAAACAAAACAGAACAAAATAGAGCAGAGTAAAACAGTGCAAATAATACAGGGTTTCAGAAAAAGACAGCAGGAGATCAACAGTGGCTACCATAATGTCTCTTCTTTTCTTCAAATAGTTGTCCATAGCTTCACACACAATAAGTTCATACATATCAAAGTAGTATAAAAGCAATCAAAACACAGTAATGAGAGCCTTAAGGGCTTTCAAGACCAGACACTAGGAAATCAATAATGGCTACCATGTCTCTTGTTTTCTTCAAAACAGCAGTCCTTAACTTCATACATATTGAAATTAAATAATTGAAAACAGACTAAAATCAATCAAAACCAAGAATAAAAGCATTACTGGCTTTTTAATCAAAATGATAGGAAATCATCAATGGCTAACATGATGTCTCATATTCTTCAGTTGTTCTTTAGTTGTTCATACTATCACACATTCTTGTAAACTCTATAAGTGAAGTTCTAGGCATATATAAGTATATACATGTACATTTATCCTTTCTGAATTAGAGGAAAAACAGTCAATCAATCAATCAATCAATCAATCAATATATCTAAGAGCCCAAAACAATAACAATGTAGGCTTTCAAAACAAGGTGGTAGGAACATAACAATTTCTGTTGTTTTACATGGTTGTCTTCATAAGTCTTATTTAAATTACCAGATATAATCATGCAAAATTGACTACATTGAAGCTGTTATAAATAAATGGATGCGACTTGAGACCATGCTCTTAAGTAAAATCAATCAAATTCACATGTTTAAATACTGTATCGTCTCCCTAGTATAAGAAATTGAAAGAGTAAATAAGATACAAAAACTTCAACAAATATTGTGAAAGAGTAACAAGCTGCTCAAAAAGGAAAAAGTAACTCAAGGAAAAAGAGAAAAGAAGGAAGAGAAATGAAATAAGAAGTAAATTCCTATATGTACACTTAAGATTACTAAAATGATTGTACTACTAATCCTACATGTTAATCTTAACTAGTTAGAGGTCATATATAGGTATCTATGCTTAGTTAGTGCCCTAATTACTTAACTGAAACTATTACTAATGAAAAATCACTAACCACAGCTAGTCAGTAGATACAGTATTAATAACCAGGCTAGTTAGTAACAGTACCTAGTGTTGATGACTACTTATCAGGCACTAAACCAGCAGCTATGACCAGCTAGTATTCACAACTAGTAACCACAATTGGTTAGTAACTATAAAAGTACTAGCCATAATTGATGATAACTATAGCAAGTAACTATAAAAAGATATGTGTTATAACCAACTATAACTAACCATATGTAACTACAGTATAACTGTTTAGCTAAATTTGTAAAAACCTCTCAGTGATAAAAACTGCATACCAACTGCTTTCTGGATTTCTCTTTGGATACTTGTGAAGTTGGAACATGAGAATCTAGGAGTGTGAGGAAGAAACTATATGGGCAGTGCTTCCTCAGGATACAGCCTCTTTATCTTGGCTTTTCCCTGGCCTAAGGCCACTTACACACACACACACACACACACACACACACACACACACACACACACACGGTTTATAGCATGCTAATCAAGCCGGAGCAGAGATGATCAAAGTAAATCTGGAGAATTTTCCCTGAATGCATGGGAAATAGTCAGTGACTATTAGCTACTCAGGTTGCCTTGATCCTCCCTCTTTATACATACTTACTAGTACATCTCTCACGCATAGGTGGCAGGCAGGCTTGATAACAAAGGAAGTCATCCTTATGTCCACTAGTATTGTAGCAATGCTATCTATAGTGATATGGCCACCTTCACTGAGTTCATGTTGTGAATTCCTTGTTGTTCCTGTTGGGATATGGAGTGAGGTTTAGGGTGGCATGCGATTTAGTGGTCAATGGTAGGAGTGTTTGGGATGGTCCTGGGTTGTCCAAATTGTGTACTTGGGGCAATGGCTGCAGATCAAGTAAACCAATCACAAGACTATAAACATCAGTCCTATGATTGGCTCAGAAAAAGGATATGTCATGGCTTAGTAACAGATCAGGCATAAAAAGATGAGTGCCAGCCAATCACAGAATCGTGGCCTGGATGAAAGGAGCCATAGGTGGAGATGAGAGCAGAAAACAAGGCACAGTTATGTACATTTAAGAGGCACTTCTTTGGCTGGGTGTCACTGGCAAATGCAGTGGTGAGATGAGACTGATAAATCAGACTTCTTCTCAACCTGGGTGGTGGCTGCCCATGGAAACGTCACCCCTAAGAAGTTTCAGATCTGATAGAAGTTAAGAAATTGGAGCATTTTCAAAATATACACAATAGCCTCAGTATATCTGGCAGGATAGTTTTTATTGTGTGACCACAAAAACAGATCTTTGAATAAAGGGCAATAATTAAAGTGCATATGTATTTAATGAAAGGGAGTATTAGGACTTCGCCAAAAATGCAAATGATTATTTTATATAATTAAGAGCCAACTGCCTCTGGAAGTGTTTCAGTGAAGGCTAGATAAACAGTTGTCAGGGTTCCTGCAGCCTGGGTTGAATGATGGGTGTCTTTATATGCCCATCTTCCTCTGAGATAATCCAACTCTAATGTGATTAAGATGCTGCAATAATAGACTCACTAAGGCAGCCATATCATGCTATCAAATCACATTTATGTTTTTCCATCCCATTATACTTTCCCATTCCTCTTGTTACTGGTTCTTCAATAGCAGGTGACACATTTGCTCTTTTACTTTCTGGAACACTCTTCTCAACTGATTTTTGAAGGCACAACTCTCTTCTGGGTTTCCTCTTACTTTTTAGATTCTTACCAGTCTCCACTGCAAAAATCTCCTCCTCTCCCCAACTTTCCAACAAAGAAGTGCCCAAGATTTCATCCTTGGATGCCTTATCTTTTCTCTATGCTGTCATTCCCTGTGTCATCTCATTCAGAAATACGGCTTTGGATGTCACATACCTGTATATTATCCTATATTTGTGACTCCTAACCAAACCTCTCTGCCAACTCTTAATTCACACACTCAGCGTACTGTCTACCTGATGTTAATTAGATACCTCAAACTTGTCCAAACCCAAGTCCTGATTTTCCCAGCAAGCCCTCCTTCTTCTTGATTTTTCTGGGCTCTTCCTCATCTCTGAAACACAACATTGCATTCTTTTAACTGCCATAACCAAAGATCACTGAGTCACCATTGTCTTCTCTCTTTTACCTTCCACTTTCAGTCCTGCAAATCCTTCTAGCTGCATTTTTATGTTGTATCTGGAATGTAGCTGTTTTAAACCGAGTCCACTGCTTTGATTCTAAAGTCCTCATAATAGGAAACAAAGCTCTACTCTTGTCTTTCCCTTTGTTCTGTGATCTCATAATCTACGCTTTCCACCATGTTTTGGGGATGCCTGCCACATTATTACCTTTTGCTGTTATTCAGACAGCAGACATGTTCTTGTCTCACTGCATATACTATTCTCATATTGCATATATTAATCACTTTTCTAGAATTCTCTTCATTGAGACATTTCCTTCACAATTTTGTTCAAATGTCACTGAGGCTGTCCCTTAGCCACTCCATTTGCAATTGCAATGGATACACCATTCCTGTCGTACCAGATATATTATTTATAACCTTTCCCACCGTCATCTAGCATCCTCTGTATTGGCCACTATGTATATCTTCCCTTATAGGATGTAAGCTCAATGAAGGTAGAAATATTTCTCTATTTATTTATTACTTCATCTCTTAGGACTAGAAGAGTTTCTGGTATATGGTAATCACACAATGACTACCTGATACGGTGAAAGGCTATTTAGATTTAGGAAAATTTAGATTTGGTTGCTAGAATTGAGACTTGAAGCTTGAGGTGGCCTGCAAAAGATGGAGGCTTGTTTTTCTCACACAGCAGCATAGCTGTGAGCAGTTAAGTGTGTTGTAATGGTTTTACGTCTTTAGGGATTCAGGCTTGTTCTCTTTCATTGTTCTCTCTTAACCCTGACCACGTAATCTGAGGCAGCTCAACACCCCACGAAGTCTGCACTCTGGCGTGAAGCAGTATGGGAAAGGCACCTCTTTCTGCTCGCATCCCATGGACTATAATAACCTCACCACACTGTCACACATTGCCTGGGAGGAAGTTGTGGCACCCAACTTGAGTTCCTGGAAACCCTGTGCATGCAAAGTCAGGAGTTTGCTGACAGAATAAGGAAAGAAAGGATACTGGGAGCCACCTGTCATTCTCTTGGTATCTATGTATCTCCAAAAGGATATGCAGTAAATGGCAAAGAAGCTGACAGATGTTTGTTAAGTCTGAGTACAGGAGTGTTGTTTTGGCATCCTTGAAACATGATAGAATGACTAATAAACAGTTTAAGGAAAAAAAAGGACACTTATTTTAGGGATAAATCTTATTTACTACCTGGGCACAAAAGCTGTTTCTGGTTACATGGTTGATGCATGTCTTGTACCTTTAGGCTAATGGCCATGGTGTACATGACTTTTCCTTTTCTCTTGGGAATGAAGCCGTGGGTTGCCTTCCAGATTTCAACAACTTCTAATTCATACTCCTCTCCCTGTGTCTCCGTCTTACACATGGATATCCTCCTTCCCCATGTGGTCATCACAGAGTATTGAGCCCTGAGAAGACATCTTATGTCTCCCAGATAGAGCGTAGATGGGCCCTGTTGGCCTTGAATCATACAGCCTTTCTTGTAATTGGGCAGCATTTTCTATCATAGAGTCGAAGTACTCTCATAGTCATTTACTTTTCTTTCATCTTTCTCCTAAAATGTGTCTTGATAACAGCATGTTTATTTTCTTGTTTCCAAAAAAAAAATAGTTGAATGCTGATGATGCTTTCTATTTACTACAACTGCAGCCCGTTCCCAGTTAATTGATATAATCACATGAATACGAGTTTTCAGAGAAATGTACATGTGTGGGAGGGTTTGATATCCATGGTTTAAAATATCTACACCTAGTCAGGAAGTAGGTGTCAGAAACATGGCATTATATTAAACCAGAATGGAACAATTGACCAAACACAGCTGAAATTCCAGATAAAGATTACGGTAACTTAACAATGTACGTGATGGCTGCTGTCAGCATTTACTATTGCTACCACAGAACTGAACGGAAGTGATTTTTATGTACAAATATTTCACATATTCATTTTTTTGGTTCCATTTAATTTTCATTTTGGTGAAGGAGAGGAGAAAACTTGAGGATGAATACAGAATGCTCAAAATAGGAGTCACACGGTGACCAGAAGTGTCCTGCCAACTATGTTATTAACAACAATGTCAGGGTACCCTGGCAGCTGCATTTCCTGTAATATCTACAAACGAAGGAAGATTCAAGGGGAAATTTTGCACAAGCTTCTATTATGCTCAGCCATGACCCCTAGCCAGACTCTATCTTTTCTACCTACTGCCATAAACCAATAAAACCCACTTTAGCAGTTGAATACAGTTTGAGTTGATATGCCATTTGCAACCAAGAGACTTTTGACTACTGAATCACTGTAAATGCAGCCACAAGCAACAAAAGGAAAAAGACTGATGTTGTAATTCAGTAATAAAGATGGCATAGGAAAATTTCCAATCACTGGCATTATGTAAGTCCACATAAATTTTAATGGTTTGTTATTCCTGGTATTCATGGCCTTAACATGGATTAATAGTGGAGAAATTCATTTTGAAAGGTAATTATTTTAATAATCTTTAAAAGAATATTAAGCACTCTTCTCATCTTGCTCCCTGGGGTGCTGAGTAGGAACCCTCTTGTCTATATGATCAGGCCGCTGCTTCTGCTTTGGCTCCTTTTCATTTATCTACTGCTAATATAACTTTGTTCTGCATGATAGGGTGCGTGTTCGAGTGTGTGTGTGTGTGTGTGTGTGTGTGTGTGTGTGTGTACAAGAAGGAAGGAATACGCTTACCTACAAGGGCATTTCTCAGATCTACCTTGTAACCCTGCATGGATCTTAGTTCTTTCTCATGTCTTAACCTAAGGTTCCTGCCTCTGAGCAAGCACTTAAATTCTTTGTGGAGGACTAAAATAACTGAAGCCCCTTGTGAGTGAGGAAGGTCACATCTTTTTTACTTTTTACCTTTATATAGGTGTCTGAAATGCAATGAGCTTATCATTTTGTAAAGATGCAACGTAGGTCCAATTTAACAATAAACAGTTACCTCTCATGCCTCCGTGTATCTCTTTAAATCACTGCCATATCATACCTAAAGCCATTGTATACAACAGGACATGAGATCTCAAGAGAAAGAGGGGATAACACAGCAAGTAACATAAAGCTGGGAAGGTCAACCAGTCTCCTCATGAGAATATACTTCTTTCAGAGATAAATGGGAAAGGAAGTCTTGGTATTATTCCAGAACTTTCTGCTGTTGCCTTCGGAAAACTAATCTAGACACTTACTGGTTGCATTTACCTTCAGATTCTTTTATTCTTGCTCAAGTGTTCTGCACAAAAATATTGGAAAACTTCCTGGTGACATTTTATGACTTGAAGATAGTAATGCCAGATAATGTATGGCTCATAATTCATGGTGTGACCACTCCGTGCACAATTTTTTTATTCAAACATTACATCAATCGACAGAAATGTGTTTGTGTAGAAGTTTCATAGAAATTGGGAAAAAAGTGATGAACCAGCAAGGCAGTTATTCTATTTATTTATCTGTCAGTAGTTTCTGACTTATGTTTTGAATTCTACACCTGTGTAATAAGTAGTTTGACTATGTAATTTCTTTAGGCGGTATAATATTGTTGGAAAATACATGTAAATATAATTTTAAACTGTTGAGACTCAGTGGGTGGGTAGTAGGGATGAAGTGATACTGAATTAGAAATCTTGGCCTTTGGGAAACTCAAGAGGCAATGAAATTAAAATTTCTGAATTTTCGACTAGCAAATTCAACTCCAACATCCACTCTGGATTAAATAATTTGAAAGGGCATTAGATGTTTCCCAAAGAGAATAAAGAAACCATTTCAAATGGAAGCAAGGAAACTATGTACATAAAATGAGTTATCCTGCTGGGAGAGTTTCCATCCTTTAGCAAACTGCTGCGTAGGTGTACAGAGGTTATGGGAGCGGAGAGTTTTGGAGGGTGGCGCTGCTGATGTTCACTGCAGGGCCTTCCTCCCTCTCTCACAGTCATCCAAAGGTCATGCCTTTCTCTGCAATCTTGTGTTTTACCCTTTATGCAAATTTTAAAAATTCAAAGTAGCATTTAGCAGCTTAAACCCTGCTGCAGTTTCTGAACTCTGTGCCTCTTACTGTACCATCTTACTGTATTCAAACTGGAATTGCTCAGCATTCATATGGTGCTGATTTTGGAGGTGGGAATCTTTGTGGATAGGCAGTCCAGTAGGCATCAGAAGGGACTGAGAAGACTGTAAAGATACAGGGTGGAGTCTCCAAATGACTAGTGCTCACCTGGGAGCTTGGTGTTTCCCTCAGCATGGGTACTGCATGTCTCTGATGAAGTACCATCAAATAAAGAGCTGCAGGGAAATACAACAGCCTACCTGATACACAGCCGGGCAGGGGAAGGTGACATACCAAGTCAGGCAAGCACGGCTTGGATGTGCTTAGTAGGTGCTAAGGCCAAGAACAAGCAGAAGTGCCTGAGAAGCTGCGTAGCTTAATATGGGAACAAAATACCCCAGGATCCAGTTCTTTGGCTCAGGTTAAAATACTTCTACGAGGTGCCATTTCCATCTGTAAAATGTTCATAGAATTAGAAGGGCTGCATGCAAAGCTCCTGTCTTAGTGTCATGGATTATTCTCATAAAAGGGTAGTTATCTTCTTGGCCTGGTGACAGAGGCTGTACAACAAGCCTTAAAAACAGAAATGGGAGGCTTGAGAACCATCCCAGGAAGTTAGCCTGGCTAGGTAAGCCATGGTATTTTTGAAAACCTAAGGTGTTAACTAAAATATTACTGCTACCAGTAGAGCACATGAAATGTGCATTTCAGAATGATTTATTTTCTGAGATGTCTATTCGGGCTGTAGAATGCAGCCAGCATTTCATTGCTTGGCTCCTGCTTAGACTTTCTTCTGAACTCTCACAGAAGAGTAGTGCAGGTCTTTGGGCCCAGCTCATCAGCAGAAACTAAAAGGAAGTGGAGTTGCTGCAGAACCTCTGCCCTTTCTCTGTGACTGGTGCAGTGTATCTGCCTCACTTTTCTAATTCTCTGACTGAACTCCCGAGACCTGTGGTTTAGATCCATCTGAAGTTCCACATGATGTGACCCTCGAGGATCCGTTCTCTGCTCGTTCTCACTGCTCACCTGAAGTCTTGCCCAAGTCTCCTCTTCCTTTCAACTCCTCTACTGCCTAAAGTCAAGCGTGATGTGGAAGCTTCGGGTTCATCCAACTGACTTCAAACTCCTGAGTCACGGGCTTGTTTTCAACCTCCAGAAATCAATTGCATAACATAAGACTTAGAGGGGCTGGCTTTTTAGACCAGTGATAGATTTTTCTGAGCCTTAGTTTTGTTTCTGTAACAGTTCTGTTATCTATCCAGCAAATTATAGAGCATTTCTGTGCACAGCAAAATGGGTATATTGTTCTCTTTTGGATACTTTTACTTTTAACTAGAAATTCAGCTCAAAACAGACTCTTAAATAAGCCTGTTTGAGCTATTTATGAAAGAGACAGACTTCAGAGCATCTTAATGTATATTTATCTCTTCCCACATCCACTCTTCTATAAAGGATGCAATCCGAGATTTTTCTTGATATCTTAACAGCCTGATTCTGAGTTTGTTCATCACTTAAGACACACGTATTCTCTCCGAGAAGAAAGCCTTCTTGTTGCTTACACTTCTATCTTTGTCTTCAGATGAAATATTGCTGAGCTTAGGAACAGGGAGCCTGGATTAGGGTGAAAGTGAAAAAGCAGCCACTGGCATCTGGGAGCCGGCCTGGTCTGACCACCACATCTTAGAACTGTCACTAGGGCCCGCTCACCACCAGACTTCGGTATTAACCTGTTTAACATATACGACACTGTAGAACATCCGCACTCCAAGAGACTACGCTGTGATGACAGTGGATTAAAACCTAAAGAAGAGCACTCCATTGTTGTATTTGAAGACAGATAAAGCATAGATATTGTCCAACCCACAAAATACCCCAAATTTCCCTATCATGGCTAATTGGAGGGACTGACACTCCTTTCCTAATCAGTTTCAGGCACACTCCTGTCTGTCTTCCCTACAGATAAGATTTATTAAAATACACACACTGAATTATTCCCTCCCTTAACAGCGTCCAGTGCAGAGTGGAGCCTTGCTTCCACGGCGCTGCCTCCAAATCACTTCGCACAAGGCCTTTTCCAAACAAGTCCTTCATGTAACTCCTTTCCATGGGGCATATTCTTTCCTGCTGCTGAGTAATAACTACAACTTGTTTAGCAAATCGTATGTTCCTGGTGGTCTGTGGCTGAGGTCATTGACAGAGCTGTAAATCACTTTCTTTTGTGTATATATATGCCAACTCTATTTTTTATTACATCTGTACTTTCTTCGCACTTGTTACAGAGACAACATAATTATTCTGTTGTACTGAAAATTTCTCATTTCCCCAGAGCTGGCTTCCTTTCATCCACTCCCTTCTCTTATTCTTCTCTTATGAAGCAGTCAATTAACTGATGGAAAAATTAGTTCACTGGTTTGCATGCACTCTAGGAACACCTGGTATACATAGCCAAAATTGTGTAAAAGGTCAAAACATCACACACACACACACACACACACACACACACACACGCACACGCGCACACACACATGCACACGCACACGCACACAGAGGCTCGCGCACACGCATGTGAATGCCATTAACTGATACTCCCTTTTGTGGACATTGCAAAGTATATTTTTGCAAAAGCTTTTTGTTACTATAGCTACAAGATAATAAGAAAAGACTCTAGTTTCAAGGTAAAATATTTGGCACAATTCAGAGTTTTATAAAATTGGTTTACGCAATGAAAATAATGTTAGTGAAATGTTTTGGTTTGTTCAGTATTGAGGTTAAATTTCTTATAACTTCAATTGTATTTATTTTCCATATCAATTTAATGACTTTAAACACTTATTTTTCTATAAATTATTTAAACTTAAAATTATACATAGAGTATTATAATAAGCTAACATTGAATGTAATGTCTATTTTTGCTAGAGTATTTAATTTTATGACATTCTAGATAATTTAAAATAGGCACAAAGTGCTGGAAATTAAATATTTTGATTCATCATTTTTTAAAATTATAATAATTTAAATATATTAACATATTTAATGCTTTTGAATGATATTGTAAATGTATATGCATGTTGTCACATGTGCATATATTTATTTTTTGCCTCTAAAAATTGTTAAAACAGGGTCGGGGCTCAGCGGCTCAGTGGCTCAACAGCTCAAGTGCTTGCCTGGCAAGCACAAGAACATGAATTCTATCCCTGGTACCAAAAAAAAAAAAAAAAAAAAAAAAAAAGTTAAAATAAGTTTTAAAAAAGTGGTCATGGAAAACAACAGCAACATAATTCTTGATTTTTAATCATTCAGTTGGTTATCTTGGTTAAAGATGATAATTCTGAGAAATGGTTAATTATTATAAATATAACATTATATAAAACTAAATATTTTTATAAATCATAATTTTCAGTTACTGTTAAATCATAAATTTCAGTTACTGTTATTTAAATAAAGATTATGATATTTTCAAGAGATAAGCTAGATACATGATTTTATTTCATGTGTTAAATAATTGATTCTAATAATACAGCAAAATGGTTAACATTTTTACCTATTTATATACACACGCATTCTGGTACATAAAACTTAATGTATATTAATAAATATACTAAAATATATTAAACATACTAAATATTAAAGTAAATTAATACAATTTTTCCTGCAAATTGTTGAATGAAGCATTTTTCAAAAATGGTGAAACTAAGGCAGAGTAGTGGAATTATAAAAGATTGATAAAGAAAAGTTAAGAAAAAAACCATACAGTGGTCAAAGGAGCAAAAAAATTTATGACTACAAAATATACAAATATTTGTTTGTTACAATGTGATGGGCACTGGGACTGGAAGACAATGCACCATCTTGATAGCAGTTGGAAAATTAGAAGATTTTGATGAAATATAAATCATTTCTAAATCATTTTGATTCTAGGAAGAAATATAAGAGGAGTAAGAAAGAGGAGATATCAAATTTATGGAGTAAACAGCCTTGACTATTTTTCTCCTAAGGTTGTATTAGAAACAGTCATGAGCCCTATTCAGAAGAACTGAGCTGTGCTTTTATGGGACACACTTCACAACATCTTCAAGTATGACACTGCTCGGAAACTTTGGTGAACACAGGTGTAACATAGGAACCTGGAGCTGGGCCATCCATGCTGACTCTGCCCAGAGGCAGGCAGCATCCTGCAGTGTTGAACCATGAGCTATTAACTGGGAAAAACATCTGGGCCTTGTCTAGCTCCATGAAGCCTTGTAGAGGCTACTCTTTGTAGGAGCTCTTGTTTCTTTCTCAATAATGCATCAACAGTATATGTGGGATAAATATGAATCTAGATGGCCTCTAGAACTGAAATAGTGACTACATACTAACAGCTGACTTGTGGAAAATCTGGACCTGAGATCTATGCAGTGTTGAAATAGTGGGTGTGATGACAGTTTCAGAAGAAACAAGTGGCTTATTTAGAATTTATGGAAAGACAGGCCAAAGCAAAGCCAAATTACGAAGACTGAAATAAATAACTCATCCTTCAATGCCCAGATGACACTGCATACCAACAAACACCCAGAGCTTACATAACCAGCACATCACTCAGGACTCAAACTAGAGTTCCAGAAACTGATCAGGCAATAATCAGGACAGAAATAATAAAGATCAGAACAGAAGGATATGAAATGGGGACTAAACAAAAAGATTCATAAAATGCACAAAAATGTATAAGATGTTGGTTCTTCAAAAAGATATCCAAACCCTTAGCTAGACTAAAAGAAAAAGAAGAAAATGCTCTGATAAATAAAATCATAGAACAGTAATAAACACAGCAAGAAAGAAATTAGAAAAAAAATAGCATTCAGAACAACTTCAAGAAAAATTAAATTCTTAGGAATTAACAATGGAATTAAAGATCTTTCTAACAAAAACTAGTGCAGCTGTGACAAAGAAGTTTGAGAAGCATTTCAAAATATGGAAAGATATCACTGTTCCTGAACACGCTCCATGGAAATTCCTCTCGACAATGATCTCACAAGTGTCTCTGGGTAACCGTTTGGAAACAACTGAGACTTAGTTCAGAATCTCAAAGGAACTTCATTTTCCAAGAATCGAATAAGTGAGTTCGAAAATGGACGCTTCCACATTTGTTCTCACATGGGGCCACAGACCAGGCCAATAATTTGATCATAGCCTCATAAGAAACCCTAAAACAGAGGAACTATCTTAGCTGTGGCATGATTCCAGACCCACATAATGTGAGAGATAGTTTGTTATTTTGAGCTGTACATTTTGTGATAATGTTACTTAGATGTAGGTAAAAAATTAAATAAATAACAATGGCCATTGCAAATGAGTGTCCATTAAACACCAGGTCCTCTATTAACTGATAATGCAGCTGGTTAGGTAGCTAGATTATTGATAAACAGTCAAAAAACAATTTGCAAATGTATAAACTAGAGACTATGAGTATTAATATTACCATATAGAGGAAAATATAGAAACAGTATTTAAGTTTCTGTCTGTTGGCATAACTGCAATGTCTGAAATTCGTGATAATAAATTATCTATAATATTTCAGTGAATATCAAGCATTAAAAGAATAAGCTTAATTAATTGAAGAGCATAAGAGAAGAGAATTAACTAATAGATTAGACCAAATCCAAGAATTCCATGAAGGTAAAAAAGTCTAGCAATGATCCTGCGCAGAATCTAATATTTCGTCATGTAGGCATTAGGTTTTATTATTCTGATTTAATTTTAAGTAAATTTGCCTTGTGTTTCATAAACTGTATTTATGAGGGTAATGAAATAATATCAGTAATCTATGTAAGGATTTCAAACATTGTTTGACATGATGCTATTTAATGAGATTTCAGTTATACTTTTATTACAGTTTGCTCTCACCCCCCATTTTAAGTCTACATACTTCTAGTCTGAACTATTATTACAATATTATCTATAAAAAAGTATGTTTTCTGACCATACATAAAAATTGCCTCAGACAATAAATAATAAAGGGCTAACATACAATAGAGGTCAATAGGAAATATACACATGGGATTGTGGAGAGAAAAAAGAAAATAAAAAATATCAAAAGCGACATATGGAAACTGATAGAAAGAACATATAAAAGAATGGGAGAGAAGCAATATTCATGTAAGTTTTGGTGATATTTGCCAAAACTAATCAAGCACTCTGAACCTCAGGAATGAGAAATAACAAATACCACAACAGTACATCGTATTAGCACTGTTGAAAATCAAACACAAGGAAGAAATCCCAAAAGAGCTCCAGAGAAAAAGATATTACCATCAAAGAAGAAACAATGAAATCAACATCTAATTATCTAACAAAAATGAGGAAGCCAGAATAGAAATGTGTTCCTATCTCAGCCACCGATTTAGAACTCCGTGGTTAGCACATGCTCCAAAAGATCAACTAAAAGTACATGAGTAGCAAAAAATCAAAACGTCCCTGTCCTCAGACCTTAAGAATCAAGAAAGGTCTGCAAAAAGAAGGAGAATTATAAGAAGAAGAAACATTATATATAAGAAGAAACATGAAAATGACAGAAAGTGTTAAGGCAATGGTGAACACATGTAAATCTAAAGAAACGTTGCCAATATAGAGCAACAATAATAAAGTCCCACGGACTTTTTAAAAAGTTATTTTTTAAAAAATGAAAATAGCAGCACAACATGTGGAATTACAAGTGAAAAGATATTTGTAGAGCCAGTGTAACAATCAAATGATGAAACAACTCCATCTCCAACTAGAGAATAGATACTAAATCATGTTGAGTTTTGCTATGTCTAAGAGCAAATGACTAAGCAACAGGAGAGCATAGCATCATGATTAAACCCTAGATGTGCACGACTGCCTGAAAGAAGCAAGATGCGGATGACTACACATATTGTGAATGCATAGTCCTAAGAGTTAGAGACTGATCTGTGCATTGTTTAAAGATATCTCAAAATATAGAGAGTTTAAAGCAGAGAAGCAATTCATGAATGTAATAGAGTACAGAATCAACAGACAAAAACCAAAAATCAATAGCATTCCTGTAACCAATAATAAATTCACTGAGAAAGAAAAATTAGGAAAACAATTGCTTAAATAATTAAATATTTAAGAATTAACCTAACCAAGGAAATGAAAAACTCCCAAGAAAAGTATAGTCCTCATAAAAGGGAGAATGGAGAGGACATCAGAAAACGGAAAGATATCCTTTTTCCTGGATAGGCAGAACCTTTATTGTCCATATAAATATACTATGGATTTAATGTGATCATAATCACTGTTCTCAGATCTAAAATATGCTATCCTAAAATTCATACAAAACGATGAGACAAATAACAAAGACAATCCAGACAACAAGAGCAAAAGAAGGCACTACAATCCCAAATTTAAAATTATATTACAGTGACAAAAAAACAGCATGATACTGGCACCAAAACAGACATAAAGATCAGTGTGACAGAAGAGAGGATGCAGAAACAAGCCAGGTACATTTAGACATCTGATCTTTGATCAAGGGGCCAAAACCTACACTTGCAGAATGATAGTGGCTTTAACAGATGACAATGGGAAAACTGCTGAAGATTTAATCGAGACCATGTCTGTCGCCATGTGCTAAAATAAAATCAAATGGATCAGAGACCTAAATATTAAAACCAAAACACTTAATCTTCTGGAAGATAAAATAGGTAAAACTCATGAAGACATAGACATTGAAAGAGACTTTCTAAACAGCACACTAACTGCACAAGAAGTATCACCAAGAACCAACAAGTGAAGCTATAAAAAGTAAGACTTCTGCACACAAAAGAAAAAACCAGACAGATTTAAGAGATAACCTACAGCATGGGAAAATGTTTGCCAACTACTCTTCAGACAGAGGAATATTATCTAAAATATATATAAAAAACTTGTATTATTTACCTTCCTATGACTAAGACACAATAACTGATGCCAACAAATTCAACATTGAAAAGTTTATTTTGGCTTACAGTTTATGAAGGTTTCAGTTCATAGACAGCTGGCTCCAAGGCAGGGTGGCTGAAAGTGGCAGAAAAGAGAAGCAAAGAAAAGAAAAATTAAAGGGGCTAGGAATGTAGCTTAGTGCAAAGGTCCTGGGTTCAATCCAGGCAAAATAAATTAATTTCTTGGTTAATTAATTAATTAATTAAATGCAGGAAGATTTCACCAACACAGCTGCTGAGGGGAGCAGGATATATTAAAAGGGCATAAGAGGACATCAATGGTACTGAGGATATTTTAATTCCCAAGTGAGGAGTTCACAAGTATTCGTTTTAGTATGAGCCTTCTCAGTGTAGATAAATTATTGTTTTTATATGCATTCCAGTTGTATTGCAGATGGTGGAGACAAATATTTACCATTGAAAACGAATTTTGGAAAACATTTAAAAATTCAGTTCCCATTCTAACAGGATTATTTTGCAAAGACAACACGATCTAATGACTGTTCAAAATCTTTGCTACATTTGGCTGTATACCTTGTGTTCTAAGAGATAAACAGATGACACTTTCAATCAGGACATTTTACAGAAATTTGTCAACTTTTATGTTTTAAAAAATAGTTTATATTAAGGACACTAAGGAAAGATCATTATTTAAACAATTTCATCTTGCTCAATAGAGTTCTTTATTTTTAAAATGCGCAAAATTTTATTTCACAGATCTTAGGTCCTTCATATTCTGAAAAAGAGCAACACAAATGCTGGAGGGGAAAGGACCACATAAAGCAGTTTCAAAGGTGCAGAAAAAGGCTGGGGGGCGTAGCCCAGTGGCAGAGCACATGGCCAATATGGGCAGCACCCTGCTTTGATCACCACCACCACCAAAGTACACAAATAAAAGTGCAGAAAAGCAGAATCAAATAAATGAAAAATAGTAAAATAAACATGAAAGTTAAATGAAAATTCAATGAAAACCAATAGCATCAAATAAATAAAAGCTAGTAAAAAGTAAGTTACATGAAAATTAAAACAAACATATGGAAAGAAAATAATTAAAATTAAATTTTACAATAATACTGAACATTTTCACAGGCCACCCAGTTTCATCTGTTTAGAAACTTAGAGCAAGTTATTGGGAATTCTAAGTAAGTAACCTTAAGTTTCTTTTGGTCCAAGAGTGCAGTGTTTTATTGTAATGACTACTTCTGGTCAAAACCTTTGATTGTGTTAATGTCAGTCAGCTTGTTATATAGATATAAACATCTATAATGCTTTTAAGACAACTGGACTTAGATTGTTCTATCTTCTAGTATATTAGTGTGAGTTTTTCAGTAGTATCCTGATATTCTTTTGAGCCAGGAGAAATGAGCTTCCTTTTCGATTGTAGGTCATTAATTGGTCTAGACAAATTTAGCATCTTGCAATGAAAGGTATAATACTCATGATAAGTTGCTTTAAGACGCTGCTCAGAAGACAGTATCGTGAAGTAGTTACTAAAATAATCTGGAAGAACAGATGGTGAAGGAGTTTTCCCAGAGGCTGCACCATCTTTTTGCAAGTTTTTGCTTGAGTGTGTCCTTGACCTTTTCTCCTGTCTGTCAGAGTCTGCCTTGCGAGTCTCCATCATGTCAATATTGTGATTTTTGTCATTTGCTTTATGTTCCATAAATTTATATTTGGACTTCTCTTCAGGAACCAAATATCTGTCATCTTGAGATGCTTGCTTTGAATTGAAAGAGAAGCTAACATTACTGAGAAATATATTTGGCTGACTCTTAAAGATGCTAGTCTTGAATGATACCATGAGAATAGGGATCTTTTTTCAACATATTGGTTTTATTACTGTGTTTATTAGCACATTTTGTAGTTCACAGTGGTTGCATTCACTATAGGCAATTAATACTCACACAAAGTGCGTCTCATTTATTTTTACCTTCCATCCAATCCCCTTTTATTTTTGCAGCATGACATTAATTTACTTATTTTATAAGACTTTCAGAATATAATTTTATATAAAAAGAATATAAACTAGATTAATTAACAAAAAAATATATATAAAGCACGTAGGTAAGACAATTGTACAGCATTAAAAAAGGTACTTTTGTAGATATATTGTCCACGATGAATTACAAAACTTTATTTTTCTCTCCATATTTGTCCCTGTTTTCTCTCTTTGATTTCCTACTTTAGACACATACACAACTTTGCTATCAGAGAAATCATGTGATATTCAAGCTCTGTCTGAGTTACTTCAGTTACCATTATGGTCTCAAGGTACACTGCAGCTGAATAAGCAGTTTCGATTCACTGTAGTCCTCCAGTGCCAGTCAGTGAGTCACCCTGCGCCATATGACCACTTGTAGAGGCTGGTGGAAACCTGTAACTCTGGAATTGTACACGCAAGGTTAATAGGAGCTGTTCTTTCCTCAGGGGTCCTGGGTGTACAGAGGCTTTAGGTACTTTTCAAATGCGCATTCTTTTTTGTACCTGTGGTTTCTAATACATTGCCATTTATGGTAGGATTTCTCCTCAGTCTGACTTCATTCTTTCTGAAATCATCGCATGAAAGTTGTTTCCTCTGCTCACTATCATTTTATCTTGTATTGATTGTAGTCACCTGGGATGTGAGACCATGTGGTGACGATGGTCAGTCCTATCCTGATGGTTGTCATTACTCGTATTTGACAACTTAGATTTCAGTAAGATCTGATCAGTAGATGAATCATTTGGGGAGGCTGTGCTCCCAGAGGCTGGGAGTCTCTGGAGCTGAGGAGAGACTTGCTTAGCCAGTGCACTTTTAAGGTTTTGGTAAAAGCTGCCCGCCTGGGTCACTGACCTGGTAATTACCAAGGGCAGCTAGGTAACAGTCTGTTGCACTGGCTTTATGCTGTCTGACTTCATGGCCATCTGGCCTTCTGGGTATGCTCCTTCCCGAGCATTCCTGCCTCCAAAGCCTATCCTATTGTCATATATATGAAGATCAAAGTTGAAACAATATAATATTTAAGAAAACAATGAACAGTAAGAATTCACTTACAAGGATGAGCTCTTACTACTACTGCTGAAAGCTGCAATCACAAAAGATTCTCTCTTAGTAGGGAAAAGGACAGAGTATCTGACAGAAACAGAAGTGGGCTGTGAGGCAAGAAGAACACTCCTTGAGTACTACCCCAACCTGGAAAGTGTTACATTGTCCTCTAAACTCAGTGGATAAACTCACCTCCTTCCAGTAAACACAACACCGATTAAAGGTAATTGTAGAGGGGATCCAGGGCATCCAGAGTCTTTCAGAGATCAGAGGAAAAGATTTCCACCTCACATGATAAGCATCAAGTCTTCCTTACACTAAGCCTGACATGTAAATGACTTGTTGCACTCCTTTCGGGGGACGAGAAGCCTTGCCTGAATACAAACACTGCCTTTCACAGATAAATATGTTCTCTGAAAACATATGCGGCTAAAACAAATACTTCAGAGATGCCAATTTTTCCTTCTCATGTTTCTAGAAGTTACAAATAAATTTACCATTTAGGTTCTTTATTCCACGTGTTTTCACTCTTCCCCAGTATCATCCTCGCCACTACACACTTAGCCAATACCTTAACAGTTCCCTTCCCCAGGAAGAAAGGCATCATTCAGTGAGGCATGACAGAGTTGTGCAGTGGAGTCATACAATGATCACAGGTTACTTGAATTATTTCTGGTCAATTTCATTAAGGAAAAGAACACTTAGGCACAACTCCCCTCCACCCTTTCCCACACTGCCAGGTATTTCCTTACCTTAACTGATGGCATCGCCTTCTATGCAGCCCCACAGGTAGAAAGCATTTGCCATCCTTCCTATCTCCTTAAATATTCTTCTCATTAATTTTTCCTCAAAAATTTCTAGTCAGCCACCAAGCTTTATTTTCATACAATACATACTTATAGAGAAATTATGATGCACCAAATAGTACACTCAATGGTTGGATATGGTGAAATAAACACAACTGAAATGAATATATAGTGACCTCCCTTCCAGACCTACATTCTTGTATGATGTTAGGGCATGACCCAGCCAGTCCTCACCATTCTCTCCAATCCCATGGCCACTGTTCTCTACTTAATTCTTTGTTTCCAGTCTTTTCTTGTCCTCAGTCACCTTCTAAATTGCCTGCCTTGATTCCAAGTGAATTTCACTTTAAAACAAGTGATTTTTTTATTAATTCAAGAATAAAATACAAATTTTTGCCATGACATTCAAGGCCCTTCTTATTACTTTGCTTCTTCTCCTAAAGGCTGTGTATGACTCTAAATGATCCATCCATATGTCAGCTCTTCCCTGGATCTACCCCAAGTTTGTTCCTGCATCAGCCTCTTACACTTGATGTTTCTTCTTCCCACTGATGTTCTGCCCCTGATGTTGGTTGCACTGCTCTGTGATGCTCCTCAAATGACCATTCTGTCTACAATAGTGTCCTACACTCACACAAACTGTAGGAGGCTCTATGAGCCTTTTTTCTTTCTTTGAAGTCTGTTTACTACGCAAACTTATATGACCTTCTTGTATTTTTTTCACATACATTATCTTCACAGAATATAAGTTGAATGAATGTTTGGATTTTTCAGCTCTCGCAAGCACTCCTGTATCTACAGTACCTAGAACTGTACTGGGAACACATGATAATTGTTTGGCAAATGAATTTATCAATGTTATCCACTGCTAAATCACATTCGTGTCAGGTGTGTCTTGAAAACTTTACCCAACTTTGGGTTCCAGCTGGAATGACACTCCATGTGTATGATCACTCTCTGATCAGTAGTAATGCTTTCCTCCCTTACAATCCTAAAATAATCTGTGCAGCCTCCATGAAAATATGTACTATATCATAGTTGATAAAGTGTTTGTCTTCTCCAGGAAATTATCCTTTATGCCTGCAGCATCCATATTCCCATTTTTTTTTAATCCTTTCCCTTTGTCACCAGCTTCTCATTTCAGAAGCAGCAGATACATAAGAGAATGCAGTCTCTAAATATTCATTGAAATAATCAATTGTAGCGCCTTGGCGCTTCTGCAAGCAAAGATGTGTCATGTGTCACATCAAGGGGTCATATTAGGTCTACTAAGGTTACAGTGATATTTCCTTCCTCTCTGAGGTGTTTTCAAATTCATGTTTATTTCATAGTATATTTCTATAAAAAGTGATATCAATGGTGCAGAGAGAACATAAAATCCTTCCACAGAAAGCCAATGAATTTCTAAAGTACACTCAGCACTACAGTGTTTTAATATATGTACAAATGGTTTGATTCATTCTGAAGATCTCTAGTAAACACAGGAAGAAATAATCTACCTTGCTAAATTTACATCTGTAACCTTTGGAGAATAAACATTCCAAGGAGAGTCCTATTTCCATTAGCAATCATAATCAAAGTAAGTGTTGGCAAGTCACTGGAAGGAGTGGCACATTATGAGAAAAAGTACAAAATTATATTGATAACCATAAAAGAAGGCTTGAAAACATAAATATGGATTTCATTGCCTCTAGAAAGCTGAATGCTCTAAGGATGCCACCTCTTTCTAAATCACTACATGCATTTAATACAATTGCAATAAAATTTCAGCTGAATATTTCTTTGACTTTTTTCAACCCTTCTGAAATTCAACTGGAAGGGTATTTTTTAAAATTGCAAACAAAATTGTACAAAGGCAACCAAAATGAGGATCCTATCCACATAAAACTAAAATGTTTAACAGTGAAGAACTATCAGAAGAGGTAGAAAATAAGTGAGGCTATACATAACATAAAAAACCCAGTAATTTAATAGACATTAAATAAAACCATCAGTAACTTATGGAGGAAATGTGTTCTGAATAACACACTGTTTAAAACCAGTTGTCAGCATTTTAAGAAACGGCAAATCAGAATATCCCTTCAGAGCGTATTATGAAATAAATCTCACACTATTGACATTAATGACAAACCGTTAGAAACTTCATACTGATTTTAATAATTAAATAGAAAACATGAAAATACTTGATGTTTACCATGTAATGAGCACTCAAATTTCATATCACAAATCTTAAAATTGGTATCAATGTAAGAAAAGTTTAATGAACAATAATTATACTCTGGTGGTACGCACATCATATATTGATCATGACCTAATTAGCAACACTAAATATTATTGCATTGATAGGACCTTAAGAAAATCCTAATTATCAAATTAATGAGTGCTGTCCTTTCTGAATTAAACTGGTGGCAATAGTAAATTGCACTATAACAAAATATGTGAAGTTGTGATTCCAAGGGGTTGAGCTTGCTACACTTTCATGAACACAGATTAAACGTTCAATTCTGCTGACACTGTAGAACTGGGTAACAACAACCAATAAAACGCCTATACCGCTAGTGTACATTTCAAGTCACTGGACAATGACAGATGGGTTCTTAACTCTATTTGCATCTCTAGCAAATGCTGTGCATGTTAAAACAAACAACTTTATTAATTACTTCCATTTGTAGTACTTTACCTATTTCTCACATTGATAACACTTCAAGACCTGTCTTTGATCACTGGTCACACTCCACACAAATCAGTAACACCACCAAACCCCAAACTCAGAGCAATCCTCTGTTGTACTAGGTATCTGATAGATCACTGATATCTAGTTTATAGGGGACTTTCTGGTTTTGAACTACCCAAACTCACTTTCCATCAAAATTTTCAAAACACTTGAATTTCTGACCTAGCAGAGCACTAGATCTGTCCTTTCTTATTTGTATATTATGCTTGATCATTATCCAACTTATGAGCTTTTGGGGCTCCACTGCTTTCACTGCTATCTTCACAGGGTGAACCCCCCTTGCTGTGACCCTCTGCATGCCTACCTTCTGGAAGTATGTATTCATAACCAACAATCTCCTTTAACATTTTCCAAATCCTGACTTAAAATGGACCTTCCTTTTTCCCAAGAGTGCTATTACCCTGTACCCTATCAAATATAAATCCACTCAATTTCTCAGATTCTATAAATCAAGGTGGATGTCTTCTTCATGTGCTCAGGCTGCTGAACCCATCTCCCATAGCCTGGGTGCGTTATAAACAACTGGAAATCAGTTGTCACTGTTGTGAGCTTGGGAATCAAAGATGCCTAAAGATTCAGTGTGTGATAAGGATCTGTTTTCTGGTTCATGTTTCTTCACTGCTCATGAAAAGGAGAAGGGGAGAAAATCTCTCTGAGATCTTTTTTTGTAAAGAGCACTGATCCCAATCACAAGGGTACGATCCTCATATCCTATTTATTTATCAAGATCCCATCTCTTTACTATCACCTTGTAGGTGAGAATTTCAAAGTATGAATTTTAGGAGGACATATTCAGGTAGTAAAACTTCATTTGTTCCTCCCCAGAAATGCATGTCCATCTTACATGGAAAATAGATTAATTTCCTTCTCAATAACCCCAAAAGCCTACCTCATTTACTCGTCAACTTAAAGACTAAAATACAGAGTCCTACATAAATATCATCTACTTTAGAAAGAAGTAAGATTCAAACTGCAAACTATTCATCAGTTCACTCTTCTCCAGCTGTTAACCTGTGAAAGCACACATGTCAGTGCTTCCAAAATGCCATGATTGCAAAAGGGAGAACTATGAAATAGACAAGGAGTGGTAGGTGTCCAGCAAGACCTGAGGCAACAGAAAAAGAACATTAAACCTCAATGCTGGAGTCTAATTTTCTTGGCTTGATGCTCTGGTCTGTAGATCACTGGGTTTGCAATATTAATTTCTAGACCAATTAGGACAATAGTCGCACAGTATGGACACACTGAAATAGAGGGTCCTATACTGAGTGGCATCACCACTGTTTTACCATGTAGGGTTTGCACTCCAAATGTTGTGGGTGACTCTGCCCTCATGGCAGCTCTGTGCTTGTCCCTTTCCTCTGAGGTCATTCTCTGTGATTTCTACCTCTGCAGCAGTGCTGTGCCTTGGTTCCATGCTTGATGCTGTGCCAGGCAGAAATCACATGCTTGTGCATCTCCCTGTGTGTGCTCCTTGTCCCATGGATCCGATGACCGTTTCAACCATCACAGTTCTTTGTGGTGACCCAGTGCTCACAGGGCTCCTACATTCTGGGTCTGTGATGGGAGGGCAGCCTCGACGTTTTGTGCAATTTCTTTGGGGTCATTCTTCTGGTGTCTGGCACAGTGGTCCTGGCTTGTCTTTAGGTGGCTGACTAATCAATCTCCTTATCGTATAGAAGTTTGGCTTCATCTTTTCTATTTTTCTTTCCCAAACAAGCTCTCCTGTGTTTTCAATGTGAAATGTCTCACACTATTCCGAATCTTTTTCTGCTTCCCTGCTAGTTAATGATTCCATCTTTAAGTCATTTCTCTTTTCTTGCACTTTAATATCAGTAGTCAAGAGAAGCCAAAGCACAGCTTCAGTACTTCACCAGGGTATTTCCTCATCCAAATATCTTACCCCCCTCCAAATTGTACTTTCCACAAAACGCTAGGACACAAACAGGATTCAGCCAAGCGTTTTGTCAACTTAAAACAAGAGAGGCCTCTTGGTTCTCATTTTCATCTGAGATCTCATCTGGCCTTCACCATATATCTTTCTGCAAATCCTATCCAGGATTTCTTAGGCATTCTAAAAAAAAATTCATTTTTTCCTATAGCTCTCCTCTCTTCTTTCTGAGCTCTCATCCAAATCACACTTAATGATCTGTTGTTGGTAGTATAAACTTTTTCTGACATGTACCTTCCCAAAATTCCTCCAACCTCTTTGTATTGCTATGATCCAAAGCTACTTCTACATCTTTAGATATTTTTTATCCCATAGTACCTTGCTCCAGGAATTTAATTCTTTCCACGACTGAGTTTGCAAACTAAATTGGTTGCAAACCAAATCAAATGTTCCAGTATCTCTGCTTTACCAATACTGGTTTTCTGTCTTAGTCATCTCAGGTTGTTATCACTATGGAAGACTGAGTGATATAAACACAACATGGATTTGTTACAGTGCTGCACACTGTGAAGTCCAAGATCAAGATATCAACACTCAGTATTGAGCTAGGGCCTACTTCCTGATTCAGTGATGATACCATTTCACAATGGAACACTACTTGACCATAAAAAAGATAAATGAGACATTTTTAGTAAAATGGATGCATCTTGAGGCCACTAGGTGAAATAAAATAAATCAGACACACAAGTTTAAATATTGCATGGTTTTTCTTACAAGAGAAATGCAAAATATAAATGAAGTGCAAATAAATGAGTGGGAGATTGATCTTTAGTAAAAGCATACAAGGATGATGTGAATGTAGGAGGCGAAGAGGATGATAAAAAAATTTAGATGTATTGTGGATATGGGCCAACTGCTCACAAGAAATGCAGGCAGTATGTACTGCAAACATGCGCTAATGAAACTTTACAAATAAATTAAAGTAGAGAAACTGAATCAGAGAAATATTAAATGCAAAATATCATTTGAGATGAATATGAACAAATTCAGTAATCTAGAAAGAATGGACAAGTTCCTCGAAACATAGAACTTATCAAAGCTGTATAATTAAGAAACACAAAACTTGATCAAATCAGCAACAAGTAATGCACTGGGTGTGGTGGCACATACCTGTATTACCAGCACTCGGAAGGCTGAGGCAGGAGAATCCTTGAGTTTGAGACCAGCCCAGGCTACAAAGTGAGTTCAAGGCCATCCTGAACTGCATAATGAGACCTTGTCGCAAAACATTAATGAGGTTGAATTGAATATAAAAGCCTCCAAAGGAAACCCCAGGATGAGATGACTTCTTTTCTGAGTTATAACAAATATTTAAAGAAATAGTTTTTCCTACTTCCTTAGAAGTATTCTAAAATTAAGAAAAAGTGATTCATTTAAACCTATTCTATGAGGCCATCATTACCTTCATACATAAAAACAGATAATGATTCCAGGAAAAAAAGAAAATTAAAGGCCAATATTATTTATGAACACTGATATAAGAATTCTCAATAAATCACCCCAACATAACATTCAAAATATAATTCAGTGTAATAAGTAGGCTTCATCTGAGGGATGGAAGAATGATTCAATATATTGCAAATCAATAAGCACTGTACACAACATGATCAGAATGAAGAATAACCATACAGCATTCTGGGTTGATGAATAAAATACACTTGATCAACTTAAATACACTTTCATTGTACATACACTGAACAAACTAGCTGTGGAAGGAATAAACCTCAACACTGTAAGGTCACTTGTAAAAAGCCAGCGTCCAACATGAAGAAAAGGTGGAATGTTTATTTTAATATAGTATAATAAGATTTATCATAAAGTAAGTATTTTCAATTTCACCAACTTCATTCAACATAGTTCTGAGTATTCTAACGAGATCAGTAAGGCAAAATAAAGATACAAAGTAATCTAAACTGGGAAAGAGAAAGTCAAATTGTCATTGTTTTCGGTTGACATGATGATATACAAAGAGAAATTGCAAAATCTTTGCCAAATAACTATTAGAGCTAATAAAATTAGTAAGGACACATCATTCAAAATCAATGTACAAAAGTCAGTATCAATGATAAATACCATTACCAAATTATCTGAAATAGCAACCAAGAAAGCAACCCCATTCATAATAGTTACAAAAACTAATTACCTAGGAATAAGAACCATAAAAATGTGAAAAAAACTCTACAATTAAAGTTATAAAATCTTGATGATTTATGTGGCTGAGGCAGGAAGACTGCAAGTTCGAGCTTGGCCTGTGAAACTTAATGAGACCCTACTTCAAAAAAAAAATGAAATTCAAAAAGGATGGCTACATAGTGCAGTGCAAGGTTCCTGAGTTCAATGTCGAGAATGCAAAAACAAATGAAGAAACAAGCAAACCACCACCAGAAACACACACATTTTTCATTAAAGAAACTGAAGAGGACACAAAAAGTGGAAAGATACCCTGTGTGTCAGGTTTGCAAAAATCAATATTATTAAAATGACTGTAGTACCCAAAGCAATTTACAGATTCAATGTAATCCCTACTAAAATATCAATGACATTTTTCATAGAACTAAAAGACCATTCCAATTTATATGGAACCCATAAATGACCTCAACTAGCAAATAGCATGAGCAAAAAGAACAAAGTAGGTGGCATTAAATTATCTAACTTCAATTGAACTATAAGTCATAGTAATCAGAATGGATCTGTAGTCCAGCAGAGCACAAAGTGAGCCTAAAAGGAAGCATAGGCCAACTGATTTTTTTCAGGGAATCAGAGTACAACAATGACCTTAAATCAAAGTGGTTTTTTCCAACCCTAAACAGTTACAACAGAGGATCTCAGTCAGCACTCCTAGAAGCTGGGAGATTAATACCCAATACTGAAGAGAATTCTGGGCCATCAGGCATAGAATTCACTATGAATACATTTTTTAAGTTTTAATTTTTACTAGTACATGTTTGCAGTACATGATGCATCCATTCGTTATTTGGATTTGGGACATGTACATAACGCATCTTCATTCTCCTTATGTGCCCTTTCCCTCTCTGCCTTCCTCCTTCCAGCTTTAGAAACATGCACTGGAGAAAGGACAGTCCTTTTGATAAATGGTTCTGAGAAAATTGGAAATCCATAGGTGCAAGAAACCAAGCCCTTATCTCTCCAAATTTCAAAAATTAAGCACGGTGGATTAAGTACTCAAATATAAGACTTGAAACTAAAAGATACTAGAAGGTAGCATAGAGAAAATGCTTTAAGACATTGAAATGAAAAAAAATATTTGGGGGCAAAGCCTTAAAATGAAGATAACAAAATCAAAAATAGACAAAAGAGATCGCATTAAATTAAATGTCTTCAGAGCATAGGAAGCAATCAGCCTAATGAAGGAAAGCCTCCAGAATGAGAAAAACTACTTGCAAAAAATGCACCTGACAAGGATTTTTTTTTTATCCAGAGTGTATAAGGAACATCAAAATCTCAAAAGATTTGACCTAAAAAGACACTTCTTCAAAGAAGATATATGTATGGCCAGCAAGAAAAAAAAATCTGCAGCCTTATTAATGTCAGGGAAATGTAAATCAAACCCACAATGAGATATCTTACCATATTCCACTAGAAATGACTATTACCTAAAAATAATTTTAAAATAGCATTCTGGACAGCATGTGGAGAAAGAGATTCCTTGGACATTATTGATGTGATTGTAAATTAGTATGACTGTTAGGGAATATCAAAGTGCAGTGTTTTCTCAAATTTTAAAGTAGAGGTGCTTTATGATCAATCAATACTACTTCTGGGTGTAGATCCAAAGTAAATGAAATCATGGGAGGTGAAGACTCACACGGTCATTGCAGCACTATTCACAAACAAAGAAATGAAAAGCAACTGGTGTCTGTCAACTGATACATGGATGAAGAAATAGGATACACATATGTAGATAGTGATATGCGGAGTAAAATGCAACATATGAGAGCTATTCCATCAAGAAAAGAATTAACTCCTCATTTTTAGCAATATAGATGGAGATCACATGTCAAGTGAACTAAACAAAGCACAGAAAAAGTACATATGGTCTCACTCATATGTGGAATGTAAAAATGTTCATCCTATGGAAACAGAGTAAAATGGTGCTCATGAAACATGAAAGTACATTTTGGGGAGGGATGGACAGAGATTGATCTGTGGACACTAGGTTATAATTAGAGGAATAATAAGATCTGCTATATTATTGAACAATAGGATACTTATAGGTAAAAATAATGTACTGTACCTTTTGAAACAATAGAAGAAAAGATTTTGTAAGATTTCATCATAAAGAAATCATAAATATTTGAAAGAGAAATATTTTACCCTGATTCAAAAAGAAAAATATAACACATTACATCTATTTAAACATTACATGGTAATAAATTTTAAAAAACAAACAAGAAATTCCAAAATATAAAAGATACTTAGTATTTGCCTGTTTTCCATTGCTGGGACAAAATATCTAATGCCCACATTTGAAAGAAAAAAAGGCATATTTTGGCTCACAGTTTCAGAAGTGTTAGGCTTTTGGTTGGCTGGCTCCAAGGAAGAAATATCATGGCGGAAGGGCATGATGGAAGACTGGTCACCTCATGCCACCGGTGAAGCAGAGAAAGGGATGAGCCAGAGAGGAATGGACCAGGGAGCAGAGACAGTCCAAAGTCATGCCCTCACTTTCTGCAGCCAGGGCCCACTTCTACAGTCCTTTCAGCTCTAAACTTTTCAGTCAGTTAATACATTCCTAAAGTTGGTGCCCTCACAATCCACTCATTTCTCCAGGAGTCTCATAATACAGTCATATTGACAATGAAGATTAACTGGCCCAATAAATGCGAGCTAAGATGTGGAGAAAAGAAAATCATTTTTCAACATTGGTAGAAATATAGGCTATTATAGGAAATAATATTTAGTTTTCTCCAAAATTTAAAAATAGATCTACCATTTGATCTATCAATCCTAGTTGTTGGTATACCCAAAGATAATAATATCAGTATCCTCAAAACAATCTGTAGTTTATATGCATTTCAGCAGCATTCACAATAACCAAGGCGCAAAAACAGGCTTAATGTTTGTAAATGGATAAGTGAACGAATAAAATATAGTATGTACATACCATTGACTTTCCATAACTATGTGTTCTGTGTCAATAGATTCAACCAGTCACAGACTGAAGACATTTGAGGAAAAGTTACATCAGTGCTGAACATGTACAGACATTTCTTTCTTATATTTACTTGCTATGTAATACAATGTAACAATTTTTACATAGCATTACATTGTATTAATCATATAGATTATGTTTGCTGGCTGTTCTTCAGAGAACATATAAAGAACTCAAAAATATAAACCAGACCTTCCACATTCAAAAACTCAATCCAAAAATGGGCATCTGAGATGAATACACAATTCTCAGATGAAGAATTATAAATAGCAAATAAACATAAGAAAAATGTTCAGCATCACTGGTCATTTAAGAGATGCAAATTTAAACTGCACTAGATTCCATCTCACTCCAGGAAGAATGGCAATCATCAAGAAATCAATGAATAACAAATGCTGGAGAGAGAAAGGAACCCTTCTCTGCTGTTGGTGGAAGTGTAGACTGGTACAACCACTGTGGAAATCTATGTGGAGATTTCTCAAAAACAAAGAACGAGAGGTTTAGTTTGACCTAGCCATTCCTCTCTTGAGTATCTTCTCAAAAGAACTATAAAAGCATCATAACACGGTGACATATGCACTCCTTTGTTTACACTGTCACAGTTTGTGATAGCCAAATCTTAGAAACAACCCAAGTGCCCATCAACAAGTGAATGGATAAAGAATATATAAATTTTTCATGCAATGGAGTATGACTCTGCTATAAAGAAAGATATGCTCCAAAAAAAAGCTTCTTTCTGTTCTGTTATGTCACATTTGGTTTTACTCTCTTCCAAAAAAGCAACAAGAACCGTGGGAGCAATGAAACCCAAAATGTGTAATAGTCACTGTACAAAAGAGAGGAAAAGAAAGTGCTCTAAACTATATAACTGCATGTATATTTAAATGTATAAGATAGAAAATGATATCACAGAGTTTTATTGGATCATTGAACAGAACTGTTTGCAGTATCATTGTTGGAATGTCCACTCTACAAGCTTTAATTTTGTGACTTAAACAATTATTTCTAAGATGGCAATATGTAATCCATTAACTAGTGATTTCCTACTGCGCATTTTTTTATTCTGTAAATCTGTATAACTTGTACCCCTTCACTGTTTTTTTTTCCTTTCTTTTCTTTTCTCCTTAAATAAAAATTAAAAAAAAAAAGAAAGATATGCTCAAGGTATTTCTAGGAAAGTGGTTAAGCCTTTGGTACATACACGTTAGTGAAATAAATTGGACACAGATGTGTGAATAGTGCATTGATTCTCTGGTGTGAGAAACTAAAAATGTAAATAAGGACAAAATATATCTTGAAATAGGGCAAACGTGTTCAGGGGAGAGGAACAAGAGAGAGGGGAGTCAGGGAAGGAAAGAAAGGAAAAGTTTTTAAAAATGAGAAAAGAAGAACATGAAAAAAAGCTTTGTAAATGGGAAGGAGAGGAAGGGTTAAAGGGGGAGAAAATAAGTTACATTATGTACAGGAGAAAATGTTATACCATGTACAGGGGTAAATTCTCTATGGTGAATGTGATCATTATGTGTATATAAAGTATAATAATAAAATCTAGTGTTTTACAAGTGGGTTTTTTTTATACAATGGAGTATTACTTTGCCATAGAGAAGGATAAGCTTGAGACATTTGTAGCTAAAGGGATGAATCATGAAATATTATTCCAAAAATTATTCTTTAACAGAAATTCAGATATAACCAAGTAAGCCATGTTTTTATTCTCTAAATATGATCACTGTTAAGTTCCTTCTGTGAGCTGACTTTTGGAAAATATCTTGAATAATATGTTAGAGAATTTGGGAAATTGGGCTCTCTGTTATTCCTTTTGTGTGAACCTTGATTTTGAGAAATTCCCCAGCCTAACATCTGGCAGCGACAAAGCAGAAATATTCCAGTTCTGTCATATTGAAAGAGAAGTATATTAATTAATCTTGTGATGTTCCAGAGTTGGTGTTAGATACTTCAATTTCATCGACTTATTTACGGCTACCATCAACAGTGTTAGTGCTCAGAGCTGCCAATCCCGCCATTTGAAAGATGAAACTGACTTCTCGTGAGAGAAGAGAGAAGAAAGCTTCTCATTGGAGAACAGGTAGTAAACAAGGCAACTTGCACTTGGATCCCATTACAGGAGATAAATGGCAATCTCATGCTATTAAAAACTGTGCTGCACTGCATGGATGTGCTAAATCTGCTTTGAGGTAGGTTTGCAGCCGTGACAGAAGAGTATGTAACAAAATACTGTGGGAAGTGTCACTCACCCTCAGATAGCAGGTTAAGGAGCCGTCTATCGTGGCTGCCCCAGAGGCCAGCTCAGTCGAAACTCTTTCACCGGACAAAGCTTCTTAGCTTCCTTTTCTCTTTAAAGTCAAGGCCTGACTCATTTATCCGAGATTCTCACTAGGTCGTCTGATTTTGTTCATGAAACTAAAATATCTAAAGCCTTTTGTTATTTCTCAACTTTATCGTTAAGTATTTTAGTCTTATATAAATAGATGCAACAGCATAAGGTACTATGTCAGCATGTATTTAGGCTGCACTGATCATTAGAAATACAAAATATATGTTTGTTTATTTGTTTGTTTTTCCCCAAATAGCCTGCACTGTTTTCCCAGAGCCAGTGCATAAACCTGTCAGGGTATCAGTCCCAATAAAAGATCTGCCTAGTGTCAGACTCTTCAGGGAGGCTCTAAAAGAGGCATTTGAAACACAGGTTTCATGGCAGAGGCCGTACTCAATGGCTCTTCAGAAACATGTAAGCGTGAGTTAATCCAGCCCCTGCCACAATCCATCTTCCTTTTTCACAGCATATGATTCTCTTTGCTGAGAAGTGTTGTATCAGGTGGCAGTGAAGCAGGCAAGCGAGGCACAGGCCTTTAACAGACCCTGATTAGAAATCTAAGTCCTCAACCATAGCTCTGCTCTACACCCTGGTTTCTGAAATCAAGAGGACAAAAACACAAGAACAAATGTTTAGCCATGGTACCTTCGGTTACACAGCATTCTACCCTACCCCTCATGGGTACCCACCCCCCCAACCTGCCCAGAGTAATCTGTCTTTGATGCCTCTTCATCATTCAAGTTTCAGGCCCCGTAAATCCTTGCCTGGATGATTAAAACAGGCATCTTCCCACTCACTGTGAGAAGCAAGTACCTTTGATTGCCTTTATGAGAATGCCTCCTTCTCAGACTGGCCGGAGCAACAAAAGCATGATTAGTTTGCATTGCACAGCATCCAATCGCAGGACAATTTCTCACCAAGGTTTTTAATAAGGGTTGTTCTGGCCTAGCTCCAGAATCCAAAGTGCCCATGACTGCATACTCAGGCAGTTCATTTTGCTCGGAAATTTAGGTGGTTGTGAGGCACTGAGCTTTGGGAGAGAGAAATGCCACACTACAGCTCATGTGTAGAGACACTAGGACCCTGGCGTGGAGTCCAAACAGAGACCCAGTCATGCTACTCTGAGAACTGCGTCAGCTGAGAACATGAGAAATTCTCAGATAAACCCCACAAATCCCCTAAACTGTTACATACCAGCCAAGATGCTTTTAAATTTGTGAATTTTTCATTGACTCAGCAATAGACACTGCACAAATCAGAGAGTTTTGTTTCTGAGAACAAAATAGATCTTTGAAATTTAAATTCTCCCGAGTATACTCATAAAAAGCAAATTAAATAGTAACCATGCAAGACCAGAAAAAACTGAAGCTCAGAGTCTTAGATTATAAAACTGTATACATTTTCAGGATAAGTGTGATTTCTTTTTTAAAATGGTATCCTATTATTGCATCCTTGAATATTTGCTTTGTGGAAAAACGCTAGTCAAAGACTGAAATGTTAGTGATGGCCTCGTTAACATTACCTGTGTGAAACCCTCAACTGCTCTATGAAAAACAATGGGCATTTCAGCCTTTTTTGTTGTTGTTTTCCAAAGGGCTACAGATTACTAAATAGCTCTATACATTCAAGGATTTAGAGTTTCCTGTGAGTTTTTGATACTCACAAAAAGACATTGAACACAAGTGTCCCTTTGAATTGTTAATTCATCTCGGTTTTCTTTGGGCTGATTTTGATGATGTTCAATTTAAATGATGCCCTAGCACACAGATCACAATTTATACTTTTTTGTATAATATAGCTTTATTATTTATGGTGAAGCAATATGAATGTTCAATGATTTTATGTGTAACACTAGTCAATAATATTTTGCCATGCAGAAAAGCATCTTGTCTAGAGTTTCACTACACATGAGAAATTACCAAAGAGTGTGTTAAACTCCTAATATAGCTATGTGTGAACTTTCCAAGAACAAGTCAGACACCTCTTCCTGCCACTTTATGCATAAATTATCCTATCAAAGAGCTGGTATTTATTCTGAGCTCTTTGAAATTCCAAGCACTTCTATACACCTCCCCAGGCCAGTTGTCTTTTGAAATTTGGGTTACTTACAATTGACTATTCATAAGTAGTAGAATATACAATGTGGAGTGCCACCCATTTAGGAATCTTTAAAGATTCATTGTTTTATTTTGCTTAATAGTACTTTAAATATCTGCTAATGATTTTAGAATGACTCTGCAATTTTCCTTATTTTACTATTAATATTTCCATAAAATCTTCTGTGCCTGTGGAATAGTATTTTAATTAGGCAGAAATGACACCCAGGAATTATAGGCTGAAACCACCCAAAGATATTATCAAGGTAATGCCTCCTAATTTATCTACTGGTGTAGACTGTGTAGGGATATACACAAATAAATATGCACTCAAACACAGCGTCTTTTCCTTCATCCATCTACAAGATAAGGCTTCACCATCTTATTTAATATCAAATTGCTGTTCTAGTTAGTATTATTTCAGTAGATTCTTTCTCATGTGTACTTTTATTTCTTGCAATTTTGATTCGCACTCTGCATCTGTGGTGAAATATGCTGAAACATTTTTATTTTGTCACTTGCTGGAAGACTAAACTTGCAATCACTTTGTTCATCCTAAATACTGTCAGGAAACATAAGAACACCTTTACTTGCAGAATCCTCCATGTCACTTCCCACTTAAAGCAGGAGGTTTTTTTGTGATATATTGGTTCTCCAGTAGTAACATTCTTTTGGTTATACATAAAAAGCAACATTCCTTGCCTTCAGAATAATTCATAGTCTGGCTTCAACCTACCTTCCTGGACTTCTCTCCGCTCACCAACAGAATTCTTCTTATGGGTGCCTTAAGCACATATTCGTGACCATGTCTTTTCTTTGCTCCATGTTTTCCCTCCACATGAATCGCCGGTCTTTCCCTATTACTACCTCCACCGTATCCAGTGTAAGGAGTCACAGCGACTTCCTTCCATGCATAAAGCTCACTTCATCCTCTCCAGCCCATAGTTACCTTTCCTCCTCTTATCCCCTCTCTTTTGAAATGAGCATTTATTTTCTCCCTGTTCTTGATTAGAACATTTAAAATTGATGCTTATTGCTCCCTTCCAGACGTGTGTCTCACCATCAGTGAAATTCAGAACAAACATGCTTGCATCTTACTAATATTTCTGAAAGCACATGACACATGGCTTTGATTCGGATGATTTTAACTTTTTATTTATAAACAAAGATAATATAACTAAGATTATAATCTCTCAATATGTGTATCTTTTACCTTATGCACTCATTTCATGTTAACTGAAAAAGAAAACATTGTAAGTATTTATATTAAAATACTTCAGTGTTCTGAAAAAGGGTGCTTTCATTAAATTTCGGCTACTGTGATTTCACCTGAGTCATAAAAGATAATAAATATTATTTTCATTTCTTCTGGCCTGTTTAAATAGTTTTCCCAGCACCAGGCCCCACATACAAGTATGTTCTATGAACTTACAAAACTCTGGTAAAAAAGATGATCTCTCCTCTCTGTAATGAATTTAGAACACATTCTATTGCATTCATTTTTAATTGAAATTGTCCTTTTTTGTTTCTGTTTGGCATTCCAATATTCATTTGACTATATACCTTGACTCAAGAGTTATGACTTACATACTGATGGTTTTATTACTTAATTTGAACAAACTAGACTGACTTGGTACCCTGTTATTTCCTCTCTGTCATCATATGCCATCACTAAAGCAAGAGACATATTTAGAAATTTAGAGAATATTTACAAATGAGCTATTCAATATCTATTAAGCCTATCTAAGAGTGATCTGATCATAGTAATGTATTGTTTATACCATTGTTAGATATACTCAGTACTGAAAGTATTTATGTTGATTTTATTGTACCAAGCCAGAGTTAGTAGGACTAATCTGTATTATTGATGTTGTGAATTAGTCACTGTGTGTAATACAATTTAGAAGTTTTCTCACTTGTGAAAGTCAAGAGCTGCTTATTTTTGCATTCAAAGCAAAGCAATGAAGTATTTTGTTTTACTTTGTTTTAGTTTATGATTCTAAACTCAAAATTTTACTGTCCATTAATAATTCTAAACTGGAACATTTTAGGAGATCACAAAATATTTTCTGTTTAGACACTATTAACTTTAGGCCAACCTTACTTAATGTTCTGTGAAAAACTAAATTTTGAGCTACATTTTCTTTCTATGAAGAGTACAAAAGTAAATTTAAGATCACAAACTATAATATTTGAATTTAAATGATTATGACCAATTTGTAAATGAGTTCAGTATCACTACAGAAAACTAATATTTAAAGAATTCACTTTGGAATCCTGAAACATAATTGAAAAAGTTCTTTTATTTTCAAGTTAATGCTTAAAAGTGGCAGGTTTGATTACACAATATTGAATATCAACAAAGGCAAGGAAGCAACTATCACAATGTATTTTAGAAGGTATTCTCTATTTGGTGTCAAAAAGAAAAGTAAATCATCTAGAAATTGTTAATTTAAGTAAAGCATTGATGAAAAATCTTGAACCTGGAATTAGGTGTAATCTACTCTTTCAGGATGTTTTTACCTGTAAATAACAGAATATCTAACTAAAAGTGGCTTATACAATAGGATACTTTTTTATTTTAAAATGAAAAAGAAAAAATTTTGTCTGAGAAGCTAAGTAGGACCACTCCAATTGCTAACAAGGTATGTCCTCACCCTGCATTTTTCATTAGCTATTGTGTGGAGGGGCAGAACTTTCACCCTTTCCCAGAAGTAATGAGGTACCCTTTCAGCTGCCTGATGTAGTATCAAAGGCGAAGAGTCAGGCTTTCCCTACTTGAGAGCAGTGACTAGGTCACCCCAACATAGAGTCAGTAAAGGCTACAAAGTGATTAAGTCACTCTTTTCCTTCGTATCTGAAGAGGTATATATGGAAGACTAATGGGGAGAAATTCACTACACCTTATAGGTCAAGAATAAGAAGATTTTCTCCCTCTGTCAGTTGAGAGCAAGTGGAGATGGAATTCTGCTTCTGCCAGGCAGAAACAACAGTCATTTATTTCCTTCCAGAAGTGATTCAAAGAAAGCCATTTGAAATTGGAGCTTTAAAGAGTACTGCAATGGTATTTGTGTTTCTTAAAATATCCACTTTAAAATTATTAGCATTCCAAGAACTAAGATGATCTCAAGCTTAATAAAAAAAAGATAGATGCCAACACTGAAGTGATAGAAATGCTAGATAGAGCTGACAAAAATTTTAAAGCTGCTATCTTAAAAGTGCTCTAATCAGCCTTTATGAACTACTTGAAACAGTGTAGAAAGTCTGAAATAAAAGGCATAAAGAGGAGTAAAATGGCAATTTTAGAACTGAAAAGTATAATAACTAAAATAAAAAGCAGTAAAACATGGTAATAGAGTGCCATAAAAACTTTTTAGGCATTCCTCTTTTAAAATATCTGACCTAAAGTAACTAATCCTTGCTGTAATCTCTCAACAGACTAATCAACTGATTTTGCATAAACAATGTCAAAAAGGCTCCTCAGAAAACTTTTCTTAGACATATCACCAAAGGTGTCTGACCACCACCAAATTATTGAATAATGAATTATTTTCATTCTCCATGAAAAAAAGCTGTCTTAAATTCATTTGAAACCAAGAGCTCTGATGCAGGCATATAATCCCAACACATTGGGAGGCTGCAGCAGGAAGATCTCAAATTTGAGCTCAGCCTGGGAAACTTAGCAACTTAGTGAGATCCTGTCTCAAAATAAAAACAAAAAGAGTTCTGCAATGTGAGAAAACATAGGCAAGGCTGGTGATGGAGGTGGCAAAACAATTTATCCTAGCAATGATACAATAAATAATTTATTCTGACCAGAATACACTGTCCAGTGGGGTCAGAAGGCAAGTTTCTGAGACAGGAATCACAGTATCAAGGTGAGAGACTAGGGTCTTCATTGGGGTTTTAGGACATGGAAAAAGGATCTGATGAGCAAATTATCTAAGTAATATCTTTTCACGAATCGTACAGAACCCTTTCCAGATGTACTTGTGTTGTGGACAAGACCATTTCTTAGGCTTACAGGAGGCCTTTAGCTTTAGATAAGTGGCGATAATGTCTACCCAGATTATCTTTTAGAGATAGGTCAAAAGGATTGAGTTGAGATATATACATTATATGCACCAATATTCCAGGACAAACACATTCATTATGTCTTACAAGCATACATTAATAAAATTTTATAAAAAGCAGAAAATGATCCAGGACTTATTGGGAAGAACAAATGGGTTGTACACCAAAAGGTTTGATGTTTTTTAATCAGTGTTGCTATCTCATGATCTCCAGTTCTGCTGTTATAGTGTTTTTTTTTTTACAGTTTTGTTGCCATGGGAATTCACTAACAGTGAATTTATTTGGGATACATTCTGGTGAGAAGCCCATGGCTTCAATCACCAACAAAAACATCACACTTGACCTGATAATCATCTTTCTGAAAAACAGTAGTGTTTAAGATAACCCTCGTTTTCATTTCTTTATGGTTCATAATTCTCAAGTTCTTATTTTCTGTGCTTCATAAAATACAGAATAGACTATTGTAAATTGTAGTTACTCCACAGTGCTGTGGAACACTTAGAGTCATGCTTCCTGTCTAACTGTATTTAAATCCCTACTATCTAATTCCTCTATCACCTCACCCCACACCTCTTCTTATCTTCTAGTGAGCTGTGTTCTACTCTTTGCCTCTGTGTCAACTGTTTTGGATTCCATATATTAGTAAGAGCATGTGGTAATTTTCTTTCTGTGCCTAGTTTGTTTTAATTAACAATAATATTAAAGTTCATACATGTTGCAAATGATAGAATGTCATTGTCTTTAATAAATGAATAGTATTCTTTTGTGTATACATAACGCATTTTCATTTTGCATTCCTCACTTGATGGACATTTAGATTGTTTCTACTTCTTGGCCATTGTAAATGATACTGCAATAAACATTGTAGTGCAGATGTTCCTTCAACAGACTGACTTCATTTCCTTTGGTTATATATTCAAAACAATATTGCTCACGGGGTTCTACAGAAATTCAGGTTTTAAGGTTTTGAGGAGCATCTAGACTGTTTCTCAAAATTACTGCACTAATTCACATTCCCACCAATGGTGTGGTACTGCAATAAACATGGAAGTGCAGAGAGCTCATTCATAGACTGATTTTATCCTCTTTAGATATAAGCCCAGTAATGATTTTGCTGAATCATATGATGGTTCTATTCTAATTTGAAGAAACATTGGATCAGATGAAAATTATATTTTTAAATTTGCACATGATTGATGGGACTATAAATTTGTATTGTCAGTATGGAAAATAGTACGGAGTTTTCTTTCTGCACATCTTCTCCAGAATCAATTACCTTTACTTAATTTTGGTAATAGATATTCTTACTCAAGGTGGTGACAGCAAACCTAACTGTGGTCTCTGATTGGCACTTCTCTAATGCATAATAATGTTCAGCATATTTTCATTGGGTCTTATTAAAAATTACTTGCCTTTTCAAATGTCCTGAAATATTTTTCTCTATGCTTTCTTCTAGTAGTTTCATAGTTTCAGATCTTACAGTTAGTCTGTTGTGAGTTGATTGTTGCAAATTTTGGAAAAAAAATGCAAGGCTGATACTGTGCTTCTGGACACAAATAGACACTTTTCCTAGTATGATTTATTGCAAAAACTGTATTTTCCCTAATGTGTGTTCCTAGCACTTGTGTTGGAAATTAGCTGGCTGTAAATGTGTATCTTTCTATTCTGTTTTATTGTTTGTTTATATCAGTACCCTATTGTTTTAATTATTACAGCTTTATATTATTTCTTGAGCTTAGGTAATGTAATGTGGCATGTTTTATTCTTTTTGATCAATGGTTTTGGCTGTTCTGAATTTTTTGTGGTTCCATACAAATTTTAGGATTGTTAGAGTTGATTCATTGTGGTTGAGACCTCAAAGGTTATATCCCCTTCCTGATTCCTCCTGTCACTTCCTGTTTCCTGGTCACCATAATATGAGCAGCTTTCTCCTACAGGAAGTCTCTCTAGCATGTCATTTCTGCATTTGATACTGCCAACCATGCACTTAAGCTTATAAATCAGTGAACCAAAATAAACCTCTCCTCCTTTTAAATTGCAAGTGTTGGATATTTTGTCCCAGGGAAGAAATATTGACTAAGACAGTATTTTGATAAGGATGAGATTGGATCTATGGATCACATTAGGCAACATGGACACTTTAACAATATTGATTTTTCCGGCCCATGAATGTGGTGTTTTCTGTTTACTTATTGGTATCTGTTTCAATTTCTTCAATATTTTATTCTTTTCAAAAGTCATATATGTCAATTTCAATTCATTGTCCACTTTTGATTTACATTGTCTTCCTCATATTGAGTTACTCGAGTTCTTTATATAGTTTGGATTAAAAAATCATATCAGATACATGGTGTGTGAATACAGTCCCCTGTTCCATAGGTTTTGTCTTCAATCTGTTGATTGCTGTTCAGGAGGCCTTTTAGTTTTTAGCACAATGTGCCTGTTTTTCCTTGTGTTTCCTAAATCTCTCTGTTAGGTCAATATCAAACATTTTATGTTTTTTTCTATTAATTTTACGTTCAGAATCTTATCTTTAAATGTTTAATGATTTTTGAGAGAGCCTAGATTTCTGTGAGATCTTATCTGCTGCCCTGGATGTGCTCACCATGAGTATGAGCTAACTTCCTGTGGGAATGGCTCCACCTGGTTAGAGCCCCAGTTCTGGGTCTGAGGTGCATTTCTCAGGCAGGCAAGGCTCTAGGTTTGGAGTCCACATGGTGATAATTTAAGTGACAGCTTCTTTACTGAAAGAGCCTGAGAGTGGCTGCTTGTTAGGTAGACAGGTCTCTGAGAATCTCCAAGAGCAATGGCTATTGGTCACTTCCGTGAAAGCCTGTGTTTCATTGTTTTGAGCTCTTTGTTATTGTTATTTATTTGTCTCTTTTGTTTCTTGTTTTTCTCATAATTTATTTCTCCCTCTAATACAGAAAGCTAGATGTACACCTATAAGCTTATATATGTCTAGGACTTCTCTTAGAGAGTTTACAAAAATCCATTTTATTACATGTGATGGTTATGAACAACTGCTTTGAAGCTATTCTTGTTTGAACAGCTTGTTTGAACTTCTTGTTTGAAAAAAGCAAAACATTAGGGTAGTCACTGATGATTTCCATTGTCTTGTGAAGTACAATAATGCTTTTATTCTTTGTTTTGATTGGATTTAGTTTTTTGGTATTATTTAGTTGCAATATGTGTGAAAGTATGAACAGCTGTTTTGAAGAGAACGTGAGACATGATGGTAGTCATTGTTGATTTTCCTATTGTCTGATTTTGAGGGATTATAATGTTCCCATTCTTTTGTTTTTATTGATTTTATACTACTTTGTCTTGTTTGAATCTATTGTGTGTGAAGATATGGACAAACATTTCAAAGAAAATGAGAGACATCATGGTAACTACTGTTGATTTCCTGTTGTCTTCTTTTGAAGTCCTGTGTTGCTTGCATTGTTTTGTTCTGATCTGCTTTGTTCTGTTTTGTTTTGTTTTATTCCATTCTTTTATTCCAGTATTAAAAAGTATGCCAGTGTCCTTAGTGTAGCAGAACATCTGGAAACCTGCTTGTCCCCTTGTGTGGACAGCACTGGCAGCCGATGTCTTTCTTCTTTGTTTCTAGCCATTTGATGGCTAGCCAGTATGGCAATATTACCAATAATCAATCCTTTGCGTCCTTCCTTCTTTCCTTCCTTCCTCCCTCCCTCCCTTCTTTCCTTCCTTCCTTTTCTTCCTTCCTTCCTTTCCTTTCTTTCTTCATTCCTTTGGTTTCCCCTTTTTCTTTTTCTTTTATTTTCTGCTCTACTGTGTTGCTGCAGATTCTTCAATAAACCATGAAACTTTCTTCTTGTTTGAGCACAAATGCTCTTTACTACACTGTCTTGGTGATGTAGTTTTTCCTATTCTTTTAGTTTAAACCTAAAAGTAAAATATCAAGCCATCAATAATGATAAAAACAAACTCATTTACTGTATCCATATAGTATATAATTAATTGTAGGCCAAAACATACAAGAATACCCCATATATCATGCTGAATGAAGAAGATTGGATGATAAAAGGACATGTACAATTCCACATGCATTAGACTAAAAAAAGAGAAGAATTAATCAACAGCCCTATTAGATCTCAAAAATTGTTGTAAACTTTGTGAGTATTGAGTTGTTGAAGCACAAAAGTAGCTATTTAGGTTGCTGAGAATTATTAATATTGACTTGTGTTTTATATTAGTCTAGAACATTTATATTTCAAGTAATTATTTAACAAGGAAACTTTTCAGTGATCAATGTATAAGAAGCCAGAGGAAAAATACTTGAGCCTATTTGGAGAGTGACATGGGTAAATGCATACATGGAAGTGTTTTAGTTTGGAGAAAACATAAAGTTCATAATTTTCTGCAAAGGACAGCATAGGACAGAAAAGATGCAATGGCAGAAATACACTTTCATTGCTAAAACTGACAAGGTAGATTGATTTTAGCACAGAAATTGGAAGGCAATGCAGGTAGAGAAATATTGTAAGTAGAATGACGGAGCTCAATGTGTTTCAGTGGGGTAAGGGAAGAGATATTAAGAAACTCAGATCCTAGAAATCCTTCTAAATATCCCCTCATAATCAATTTGTACATAGTCTCTAAGGTAATTAAGTTGTCATGGAATAAACCTTCACTCACTGTGGATCATTTGATTCCTATATATCCAAATGAAAAATAATGTGACAAGCAAAATCTTAAAAGATTCTATTAAAATTATTTTTCCTGTCATTTTCAGGTTATACCACCTTATAAAATTTTGACCCAGAAAAGAGAGGTTCCAAAATTTTGTAATTTACAATTAATTATGGTAACTTTTCCATAGTCTACTGATTGAAATCATTATTTTGATGATAAGATCTAGCAGTGATTTTGAGAAAGGAGTGGGTTGGAAAGCCTTACAGATATGACAACATAACTTGGTAGAAATGGGAATTGTGGTCCTATTTTAACATTTGAAATTCCAGTTAGGTTCTCTAGAGTACATAACTGCTTATGATTAATTGATGTTAACCAAAGAGATAGACATAGCCTGTCAGTATTCTAATAAAGATGCAAACAGAGGAAAAGAACCAATCATGTATATGCAATGACATTTAAAGTCACTCTCCCTTAAAAGTCTGATATAAGACAGAAATATGTGAAATTTTCTACATTTTTTGCTTTCCTTGCTAACTCTGTTTTAATGTCAATAATTAAAAATATAGCTCATTCTTTGCCTCAGTGATAATGAGCTGACTGAATTTTGTATCTCAGAATAACATTTCTGGGCATCTGGAGAAGGGTGTATGGCAGTGAGACAATGCCAGAAGCAAGGTGATAAACTAAGAAAAACAGTCTTTAAAAATCCCTGTTTAAACTGAGTTAAAATATACCCAACTGGAATTTTCAATAATGCTGTAGCGTATAAAATTTTGTTGCAGTTTACTGTATTTGATACTTGCTTCATTTTTGGTCTAATTCTTTCTGAAACGGCATACAATTAAAATTGCTTTTATGTTCTGAACTTGAGATGCTTCGTGAATTCCTAGAGGAATCCAACGCTTCTAATGTATTATAGTTTCACTTTCCTTTTTATCAGTACAGGTATGGGAAATACTTTGAAGTGGGAATGATTCTAAGATGCAAGAAAACATTTAGGGCTTCAGTTTTGGTAAAGTTATTATTATAACAAATCCATCCAGCCTCAATCTAAAACTTTGAGCTCCAGGAAATCTCTCTTGAAATGTTTCCTTACCTGAAATGCCTTATTCACTCCCTTTTGTGGTACTGGGAATTGGACCGAGGGCTTTTGCACTGAGCTATATCCTCAGCCCTTGTTTATTTTTATTTTGTGAGACACACACATTTCTTAGGCTGGGCTCAAATTTCCAATCCGCTTGTCTATCCTTCCAAAGTTTTTCACTACTTTTATAAAGTTTTCTTTTCATGCTATCTCCATTGTTTCTTCTTCACTGCTATTATTACTGGTTATTCTGATGATTTTTTTTTCTTTTTTGACTTATGTTATTATTGGTCATTTATTGAGATGATAGTGTATGGAAAGCATATCTGTTCTAGAAAGAGATACATGTTGGTTAATTGGTTTTCATGGGCTGATATTGAGATGACTATTAAATGACCATGTGAGGATGTGATGTCTGATTGTAATTCCTAATACGTAGGTGCATTTTTGTCTTTATCTTGAAATATGCTTCCTAACACACGTAGTTCCTACTGATACCATATCATCTGACCTCAGGCTCCAAAAGGTTGGTTACTGTGATATTTGAGACTATAAAACGTGGGAATTTGAACTCTGTTGAGTTTTTAAATTTATTGTTTTGCCAAAACAATATAAACTCATTTAAAATTCAATAAACACAGATGATATAAGGAACTATATGGGAACTATATAAGGAACAATTTTTATATTACAGAATTATAATAAAAACAAAAGTAAAAACATGAGTTATATCAAACTCAAAAGCTCTTATACAGAACTGTCTTAAACATATCTTGTGACATAGGTTTAACGGTGACAAACTCCATCAGTTTTCTCGGTCTATGAAAGATTTTATCACCTATAGTTTCTTTTTTAACAGGTAACTATTAGGCATAGTTACTTTGGATAGTGATTTTGGATTCTATAATCTCAGTCTTTCCTATTCTGTGAGGTATTTTTTTAAAGAAATCTTTTGGTATTCAGACATGTAATTTCCTGTTTATAATTAATCATATTTCTTTTAAAATTCTGCCTTTGACTTTTAACAGTTTGATTATAAATCAAGCAAGGGGCTCCTGGGGAGGAATGCTTACATTGTGCTGTTGTACTCTCGGAACATGTGGCTTGGTTTTGATTTTCATGAAGGTGCACAGGGCAGAGTCTGCCTTGAGTCTGGGAGACTTTACATTGGCCTTTTTGGGGAGGAGAATACTTTTTTTCCATTTTTCATAGGATAGTTTTATCATGTTAGATAAAAATTGTCAGCTTATGTTTATTTGGAGATTGAATATAGATTAAGGAAGGATTGACTTGTAACCATTAATTATTATATATCAACTTGCGGAAATTAAGAAACATTTAGGATAGTAGTAAAGCACATATCTGGGCGTGCCTATGTAGGTGACAGAGGTGTGGCCCAGGACCTATGTCTGGTCTCTTGCTTCCAACTCACCATGGACTGTGCATCGTTGCTTGTGCATACACTTACATCACAGTATTTCTTCTTGGGAGCCATACTAAAATGGACTGACATTTCTGAACATGAGCAGAATAGTCCTCTTCTTTTTAAAATGGTCCCAGCAATGGGAAAATTGCCTAATATAGTTATAGCAGATTACCAGCCTTTTATCAAATATTTTCATGTACAGTAATGTCTTGGTTTATGACCATTTCTGTTCATAAACAATTCCATCACAAACAGAAGCGTTCACCAAAATTTTGCTTCTATTCACAAATTCCCCATCAGAGGACAAACAACAGTGACCATCTTTCCCATGTGAATGCAAATATGGCCATCTTCCCCAGAATCATAGAACAAATTAAGTTCATGAACCAAGGTATCACAGTACATTATTATACCTTCTTTAAGATTTCTGTTAAGAAATACACTGATATTCATATGGGGACTTTCATATTGCTGATTATTTTTTTTCTCCCACTGCTTTTAAAATTCTCTGTCTTTCAATTGACAGTTTGATTATAATATGTCAGAGTGGATTCTGTTTTGGTTTGTTATGCTTTGAAAACTTTTGAAATTCATAAATCTGAGTGACAATTTGCCACTAAATATGTGTGAAGTTTTCAACAAGTGTTTCCTTAAGTAGTTTTTTCCTGCCTATTCTCCTTCTGGGATTTCCATACTGCATATATCAGCTTAATTGATAATGTGTTACATACTGTATAGACTTCACACTTTCATTGTTTTTTTTCTTCTTCTAATTACTTGATTCCAAATGACTCTTGAGTTTAATATTTTTATTTACATTCAATAACAGAAGCTACAGTTTTTAATTTATATATTGTAATCTACCTCTCAAATTTTTGTTGGTTCTTTTAAACAATTTGTGTTTAATGAAGCTTTCATTTTGCTCACTTATTTTTCCTTGATTTCTGATGTATGCATTATCAGCTTTGCATTATTATAATAAAATACCAGAGGCCATTTCTATTTCATGGTTCTGAAATTTCCAGACAAAGATCAAGTGTCCCCATTGCTTTAGCCTCTAGATCAAACTGTGCAAGTGCCTTGAAACAAAGGGAGAGACCGTAGTCCCACACTCTCCTTCAAGAGCATGCCTTCATTAAGTGCCTAAGTGCCTCATATTAGAGCTCACCTCATAAAAGTTTATGCATCTGGCAAAAGCACTATTCTGAGGACCAAAATTATATAATACGTAGATCTTTAGAGGACACACATCCAAACCATACCAGTTCATATGTTTTCTTGTACCTCATTTTGTGTAGTTATTTTGAGTTATTTATCAGGCAGTTCAAATATTTACAATCTTTTGGTGTCAGTTCCTGGAAATAATTGAATTTTTTTCAGTAGTGTCATGCTTTCTTCATTTTTTGGTGTATATTTCTCGTATCTTTGGATTAGTGTCTTCATATTCCATAGATAGTCATCTCTTCTAGACATTTTGAAAAAGATTTTGTGGGGAATGACATTCATTTCCAGATGGATGAAAGGGAACTGTCTGAGTGAAAAGCAATGATTTCCTCTCTAAAGAGGGTGCAATACTGCAGTGTTCCTGAGGCTCTGTTCTTCAATCAGCATGGCATGGTTATGCCTTGCATCTAAGACTGTGAGTGTTCATGATGGTGATGGCAAATATTTCTGGTATCCTCAGTGATGAAATCATTAGTCATTCTATTCTCCCCTACCCCCATCGAGGAAGTTATGACTCAGAAGATTTTTTTTTTTTAATTTTGAGTTCTGCATGTGAGTGTGCTTGCAGTGGTGGAAATGCTAGTGCCTGGGGTATTGTGAACACCTGCTGGAACCAGTGTGTTTTGATACTGTTGCTCATGGAACAGCTACAGAGCAGAAGTCTGGTGTGTGGACATATGCAGAATAAACACAGGCAGATGGTCTGGAATGGTGGCAGAGCTGGTGTCTAGGGCACAGGTATCTAAACCTGTGTGAGCCATGGAGTTAGGGTTCAGAATTCAATTCCACAGAGCAACTGTGGTTCCAGAGTCAAAGATAGGGATGGAACATCTTTTTAGAGACCAACTGACGAGACTGTAACCAAAAATTAAATTATTACATAGTTCAAATGCTACAATTAAACCTGCATACTGAGATTTTAGTTTAAAATTAAAAAAAAACCTATTACCTGATGTTCAGCTGCTGGGATAAATTAGCTCATGTGTTGACAGAGAGGGCTTTGTATGCTCACTTGAGTATACACGCCATGGGTTCCACACCACTGGCCTAGGACACGGCCAGGCACGCTGTTGTTGGATCTCTGGTGTCTGAGCATGACAGAAAATAATAGTCTCTGCCGGATGGGATATATGAGAATGAATTGTATGGTGTCCTCATTGATGAAAGCTAGGGAGAGTGTCAGCAATGGCTGAAAGTGCTGCTTTAGGCAGCGGTAGTCTTCTGGGGTTTGCCATGTATCGGGCCACTTTAGACTGACTAAAGTAACACTCATTGTGTGACTATACTGATCTGCTCTATGTGCTTGTTCTTAACCACCTCGCCATACGTCAGCTTTGCTAATGTCTCCATACACCTGGGTGGGATGAAGCCAAAGTGGGTGCTTCACTCAGAAAGTTAGCTTGAGAGTTTGGATAATTCAGGGCAAATGAAGCAGCTGTTCTTGCCCTTTCTGTGTGACTATTCTTTTTTGCTATTACTATTGCTGCATTTTCTTAACTGAACCCCTGTGGTGTCTCCAAGCTAGCTTCATTCATTACTAGTTCTGTCTTTACTTTTACTTTTGTGGAACAATAAAGCTGGGATTTTCTACCTTTACCTTCTTGCTGAAATTAGTAGATAAAATTTCCCGCTTACATTTTTTGAAATATTTCCATGTTATATTTTTTTTTTAGTCAGGGGTTGCAAGGAGAACAATCACATATAGGACACATATTTTATAGTATTATTCATTATGGTCACCCAAGGAGTCAAATACAAGAAATTCCACAACACTAAAGACCTAGAAAATACAACTGAGGGCTTGGGTCTCACAGCAATGTCCTTCATGAGTCCAGCTGAAGACCTAGAGACCATTACAGTGACTTATGCAAGTCTATTTCATGGATCTGCACTGGGAAGGCCCAAAGTTCAGCAGTGGTAGCTAGAAAGTCTATACCAGCAGGGTGAAGGATCTGTGCCAGTGTTGTAGTCAGGGGTTGTGAGGAGAACGATTAAAATCAGGACTTCCCCAAAAGTACCACAGCCATCCTCAGTGCCAATGAGGTCCCAAGCTCCTTCAACAATGAAAACAGTCAAGTACATATCAGGAAGCCAGCGTGACAAGTTTCTCCTGGAGATTAAACAGCACACATCTTCCCCTACAGAGCCAGAAAGAGATGTTCAGGGTTAAGACCAGAGCTCCTCCAAAGTGAACTGCCATCATTCTCAGTAACAAGGCCCCTAGCTTCTCAGATGATAATAGCTGAGTTCATATCAGGGAAACCAGCCATGAGAAGCTCCTCCAAGGGAACCAACAGCTCCAAACAATAATAACGCTGAGGAGAACCCACAAGGCTATACTCTTCCTCTCTAGGTCTCCTTTCTATTCTGGCAACATTCCTCAGGTGGGCCATCCATGTCAGAGCCATGCTGATTCAGTTCATCTGGTGTTTAAATTGACCAGCAGTTACCCATCCACTATAGATTTTTAAAAAAATATTCTTTTGTTAGATTTTAGGCAAATGTAATTAAAAGCTTGATGGTTTCACCAAATTAACCCTTCACAATATATTGTATGCCTTTTCATTTTCATTCCTTATACAACATGATTCCTAATTCCCAGATCATCACTGACACTGTATATATTCAAATATTCCATTTACATTTTAGAGAGATAAGACTAACTTTGACATTGTCCTTCCTATTGAATTATTTTGCGCAACCATTTGTAATGAAATTTTCGGCTGTTCTTTTTTCTTGATGCTCTAACATTTTGAAATTAAAAACATCTAACTTGTTGACATTATGAACTCTCCAGTTCATCACTATTGCCAACCCTTGGAATGATGATATCTCCTACATAATTCAAATAATTGTCATTTTTGAGTCATGGCAAAGAGCTCTAATTCTTTTCTTTACACTGCATATGAAGATGGCCTCATCACCAGCTCTGAAAGCATTTGTAACCAGTCTAAAGTAACCCCATTTCCTGTCTAATGGTAAGTATAAAAAGTAGATATAACTCAATCAGCTCGTAGAATACCATTGGCAACAAAAATCCTGTATGTGACCCATACTTGACCTATATGATGAAAAGAGAGAGGTTTAATTTGGTTTTTCAAAGGGTGTTTCAGAAGAGCAGCTTTAGCAGAGATTTTTTTTTTTTTTTTTGCAGTACTGGTGAGTGAACCAAGTGTCTTTTGCAAGTTAGGCAAATGCTCTACAACTGTGCTGCATCTGCTTAGTGTATGTATGTATGTATGTATGTATGTATGCATGCATGCATGTAACAGAACCTCATAATTTGCCCTGGCTGGGTTCAAACTTCAAATTATCCTGCATCAGCCTCCCAAGCAACTGGGAATGTGTTCCACCATGCCCAGCTAAATGTTTTCCTCCTTATGAAGAAGCCAGTGTCATTGATAAAGTCTCCTGATTTGTGCATTGTCAACTGTAATCATGAAGTCTGGAAGTGCTATAGAAACCGCATTACAAGCTTGCAACTCAAGAGAATAATAGTAGAGTTGGAATCTTTCTAAGTACATGCCTGATTACTGTCCTGTTTCAATATTCTTTTAATCACTTGAGTCAAACAGTAGTCCATATTTATATGCATTGATTTTCATATAAATTTTGGTTAATTTATCACAAAACAAATTAATCCCCACTTTGATGAAAGTCTTTGTGTCTTTTTAAAGTAAGAATAACCAGTAAAAATTTTGGTGGAGATGAATAAATCTCTCACTTCTCTAATTTGTTACTTTTGTTGACATTTATCACAATCTGTACTAGATATCATTATCCATACATTTTTCTCTTCTTCTTCTTCTTCTTCTTCTTCTTCTTCTTCTTCTTCTTCTTCTTCTTCTTCTTCTTCTTCTTCTCCTTCTTCTTCTTCTTCTTTCTTGTTGTTGTTGTTGTTGTTGTTGTTGTTGTTGTTGTTCCAGGAATCCAACTCAGGATCTTGCGCTTGCCAGGCAGGAGCTAAACAGTGAGCTATATCTCAGCCCTCATATATTCTTCTTGTCTCAGGAATTGACAATTTAATCTATGTCACAATGATATTTGTTTAGTTTCTCTAACTTTACTTCTTCCTGTGGGTTCTCTCTATATCGAAGATATACTTTGTGTAAGACCACAAGCTGTCATTTTTTATACCATGATGTTCAGCTACTTATTTTGAATAACATAAGCTATATATTTGTCATTTTTCATTCATGAGTTACATTGTAGGAATTAGTTCTTTCCTGCAAGGTTTTATGGTCATTTAGGAGTGACTTAGCAAGTATATTTAGTAAGCTTAACTTGATATTGGGTTTGACATGTTGTATTCTTTTTACGGCACTTGTCTTCATTATTGCATATTTTCCACTACATAAACTCATTGGTTTTAATGTCTACAATGATTCCTAGGGACATTCACTTTCACACATTTCTCTACTTCCTAAATGTGACTTTTGATCATGACAGACACCATAATGGCTAATTCATCAGAGCTAACTGTCAATCAAGGTAATATCAGAAAATGGCATTTTTTATCATTGACGTTTGGTTTTAAAATTTTAATTTCATATGAATGTCCATGGAAGTGATGCATGTTTCCAAGTAATTATTTGATTCCTTTTGTCCAACTTCACTTTGAGTGATATTTAGGAGGAAGATATTGTCCGATTTTCCTACCATTAGTTTTGTTATATTCAGCTATATAAATTTAGTAGTATGCAAAAATATTAAATTGTGAAATAGTAGTATGTTTAATAATCATATTATTTGGTTGTTGACAGATTTTGAGTTTGATATTTTGGACAACACAGATGTCATTGTTATATAATCCATGAATTTAGGATTTTAAGCCAGTATCAATACTTGCACTGAAAAGTTTTTACCTGCTTTTATTTCATGGTTTGTGTGAATATGTATATTTTAGTACAGAAAAAATGAGCCAATGTTTGGTAGTAACTATAGTAACTCGAAATTCACTCTCTTCCCATCTAGCACTCCTCCTATCACATATCATTCTTTGACAGGTAATTAGTTCCTGTTCTCTAATTAATTATTAAAATCATCTTACTGAATTTTTAAAAACCTGAACATAACATAATGTAAATCAGCACAATTCCCATTCTAGTATAATGTGTAATGCTATTCTGCCTAAATAAATAACGTTTGTACTTAATTCAAAGGAGATAGATTATTGTCAAAATGTGAATGATAGTATCATTTTGTTTAATGTCATCTCAGTAAATATTTTAGCAGTGCTATCTCTATATTAATGAATATGTTTTCCAAAGTGAATAGATTTAAGAATATTGTTAATTGACAAAATACCTACCTTATGTATTTTGACATTTATTGTAATTTTCAAGATTTTAAAACTATCACTGGAGTTGCTAGTCGTTCTTATTTTCAAGTAGTTATGCACTTGTAATAATTAGAAGTGATTATACTTAGAAGGAATGTAAAAAGTTAAGCTAGCTGTTATATAATTGGGAAGACAGATACAAGAAGGTCCTACAAAAATACAAGCTTGTTATGATTTGTGTCTCGATGTCCCCCCAAAGCCTCATACAGTTTAAATGTGTTTTTTTAGAAGTGGCTGAAACTAGTGTGTGTGATGCTGGGATTAAGAGTTTGTGATTAGTTAGTCAATTCAGTGATTGATTTGGCACAGTTCTGGCTAGAATTCAGGGTGTGAGTACTACCCCTGCCCTAGGCCAGATAGCCTACATACAATATAAGGGACAGAAAGAAGCTTGTCCCTCCTTGCCTTGCCACTTTTGCTATCCACTGTGAACTGTTCTCCTCTTTTATGGCCTTCTGCAAAAACACTCTGACTTGGAGCCAACCAGTTATGGACTGAAATCTCTACCAACCAAATTCCTTCTTTAACTTTGGGTGTTAGGTATTTTGTTCTTAGCATAAGAAAAGTAACTAAGACGAAATCTGTAAGAAATTTTTCCAGCTACTACAATGTATGTGCAGTATTAAGAAACTCTGTAACAAAACACCTTAATAGTGCTGACCTTTCTTTAATTTAAAGAAAATTTTAACATATTGTGAAAATGTTAACATATTTCCCAGCATTTAACTATTCCCTGGATAACGGATTTAACCAATCGGATAACTTAGTGTTTTAATGTTGGATTAGATACTGGAAAAATGGAGAGAATAGACTGTCTAAAGGGCACAACAGTTATTAAGTTCTTTATTTTCCCACAAAAATCCAGAAGCACTGTTTCTAAATTTTCAATTTAAAATTGAAATTTAGACATTTATGTTGACTTACTCCACTTTGTTTCTGTAATGAGATACTCATTACTTTCTAATTAAGCAGTGATGTTGTATGCACATCAGTATATATTTTGAAAAGGTATAAAGAAATAATTCATGAATAATAAAATCTAACTATCTAAAAGTGTGTGTTCTCTGATTTTTACCATATATCTATGGATGTGCAATTAATAAAACAATCTAATTACTGAGTATGTTCATTAGTCCCAGTTAGTTGTAATATTGATTAGCCATCATTTCCATTTTACCTTATCCCAGACCCCAGAAATATTTAGAGTTTAGTTTCTGTGAGTATATCTATTCTATAAACTTCATGTAAAAGAAATTACATTTATGTTGTCTTATTCTCGCTAACATGATTTTTTAAGGTTCAAATACATTATAACATGTATTGGCCATTCATTAATTTTTAGGGCTGAATAGTATTTCACAGTGCAGATATACAACGTTCTGTTTATCCATTAATTAGTTGATAGACATTTGAATCGCTTATACTTTTCGGATATAATATGTAATGTCACTGACATTCATATACAAATTTTTCTGCAAACATACGTTTTCTTTTCCTTTTGATACATAGGTAAGTTTGTAATTATCAAGTAATATGATACATAATAAGTAACATGTTCTATACTGAACATTTGGAAGAAATTCCAGATTGTTTTTGAAGTGGCTGTATCAGTTTAAAGCTCAGGGAACAATGTAGGAGAGCTCCACTTTCTGCACATCCACACCAACTTATGGCCATATCCTTTTGATCATATAAACCCCAGAGGAAATGAAGTGTTTCATTATGGCTTGATTTGCATTTCCATAATGACTAATAAGGCCAAGAACATTTTTATATACTTACTGACCATATTTTTTTACACATTTTGTGTTTCATTACTCCCACAGTTCTTGTTACTTTTTTTGAAGAGAGTAAAACCAAATGTGACATAACAGAACAGAGTCAGTCAAATCAAAATGATAGACATAATATATAATGTAAAAACAAAATACTAGGTGATCAACAATGGTTACCATACTGACTCTTGCTATCTTAAAAAGAATTGCCTATATCATCAGTTATAATAAAATTGAACAAAACAGTAAAGAATAAAGCCAAAACATTGGAGACATTACAGGACTTTAAAAGAAGATAATAGTCAATGGAATGGGTGTCATAATGAATTGTATTGTCTTTACAGTTGTTGCCTATACTTTCGAACTTGGTACTATCAAGCAAAGCAGAATAGAGGAAAATCAGTCAAAGCAAGATGGTGAGGGCTATACAGGGTTTCAAATCAAGTTAATAGGAAATCAAAGTGAGTTACTATAATGTATCCTGCTTTATAAAAATTTTTCCCTTAATTAAAAAGATAAAAATAAAAAAACAAATAATTTTTAAAAAGGAGACTGAGATAAAAGAGGGCATAACAATAAAACAGTGCAGGTCAACGCATAAACATTTAAGCAAAATAGTGTTTCACCACACGATATCCTGACATAAAAGTAGTTACCATAGTGTCTCTTTCCTTGAAATCTTTGAGTATAACTTCGTATACTGTAGCATCAAACATATCAAGACAATGTAAAACCATTCAAGAGAATGACAGTATTGCAGTATTTAGAACCAACTATCAAAAAATGCACAATGGTTTCTGTATAATCTCCTTGTCTATAAAATTTTTTGCTTTATTATCACATATAATAAAATACAATAAGATGCAACCTGTTAAGACCAATGGAGACAGAAGAATAAAAGCTTGATGGGACTTCAAAGCAAGATGATACTAAATCAGCACTACCTATTATGATGTCTTGTTTTCTCCAAAATAGCTGTTGCTACCATCTAAACTTCTCTGCCTCATTTCTGTTGAGCTCTTTTTCTGTCATTAGTTGTCAGTTTGTTTTCTTCATTTCGCTTTCTGATCCATTCATTGTGGCCTTTCTGCCACTGTTTCTGAAGTCTTGGTATTTTCCTTTTTCAGAATATTCTGCAGTTGGGTTGGGGATTTAGCTCAGTGGCATAAGCTCCTGCCTTGAAAGCAGGCAGTCATGAGTTTGGTCCCTGGTACCAATAAAAATAAATAAATAAATAAATTAGAATATTCCGCAGTATTCTCTGTAGAGTTGAATTGGTGGTTGCAAATTCCCCTAGTTTCTCTTTATCCTGGAAGCACCTTGTTTTTCCATCAATTTCTAGGGACAGCTGTGCAGGATATATCAATCTTGGTTGGAGGTTGTTATCTTTCAAAGCTTGAATTATTTCCCCCCATGCTCTTCGTGATTTAATGGTTTGTGCCGAGAAGTCTGCTGTAATTCTGATGGGTGTTCCCTTGTAGGTGATCTGTTTCTTGTGTCTGATGGCTTTTAGTAATCTGTTCTTATATTGGATTTCTGGAATTTTGATTAGTATATGCTTGAGTGTAGCTCTGTTTGGGTTGTAGGTGGCTGGGGTCCTGTATGCCTCATACATCTGAGTATCTTTACCTTTTGCTAAATTAGGGAAATTCTCCTGGATTATTTCTGTGAATAGCTTTTGTGGTCCATTTGTTTGTGTCCCTACTTCTTCTTTTATGTTGTTAATTCTTAAATTATAGATCCTCTTATCATCTTCTACTCTTTGTATTATTGCTGTTTGTTTTCTTGTTATTTTTAAGAAGTTTTTCATTTCATGTTTCCATATTACAAATCTGTCCTCCAGTTCAGATAATCTATCCTTACTTTCTTTCAAGCTGTTATGCCAGCTTTTGATAGAATTTTTAGTTTCCTGGTAATCTCTTTTAACCTGATTCACGTATTCTATGTTTTCTCTATTTTCTCCATCAAACAATTCTCCCCTTTTTTTCTGTTCTTCCATTCCACCATCTGTTTTTTTCTCTGGCGGTGCTTAGCATTTCTGTAACTATTCTACTTATATCTTGCTTTATTTTGTTAAATATTTCATTTTAAACTCTTCTATGAGACTCTGGAGATATCTCTTTATGTCTATTGGTGCCATGTCTGATATTGCATGTTTTCTGTCTTCCTTTGTGTTTCCCTTTCCTGGGTCAGTGTTCTCAAGATTGGGGACTGAGGACCCTTTCTTGTTGCTTCCTCTTCCCATACTTTAGCCCAAACCAGGTCCCAGTGCCTGGAGGTGCACCCTAGCGGTGAAGCCTTTGGTAGGTTGATCTGGAGAGGTGGACCCAGCAGAGGCTGCCCAGGTCTGTGTCTCCCTTGTATAATGCAGTGGGCAGGAACACCTAGCCAGCACAATTTGAACAAACTGTAACCAAAGAAGAGAAAAAAAATTGGGCCTCCTACATTTGCTTGTATAGAAGGAACAAAAATTATGGGAAGCTGACCATATTTTTTAATAATCATCTTTAGCAATATATTAATTGAAATCTTTTCCATTTTTCAGTGGGGTTATTGACTTTTTTATTTTGATCTGAAGTTATATGCCAGATCCTTACCAGATACATATTTTTCAAATATGGTTTTTAGTTCTGTGAGTTTTAGTTTCACTTCATTGATAATGTCTCTTGGAATGTAAAAATCTTCAATTTTGATGAAATTCAATTTATAACCTTTGTTCTTACTTGTTATTTTGATGCCATATTCAAGAAAGTATACCTACTCCACAGTCATGCAGATTTACTTATGTTTAATTCAAAAAGTTTTTATACTTTTAGTACTAACACACATAATTGGCTATCAAAATGTATGATAAATGTTTACATTTTTAAAGGTATCACAGGAAAAGACACATTGGCATTAATCCCTCTTAAAATACTTTGAACACACTTGTCCCATTGTATTTATCACTTTTTGAAGTAGTTCTATAGGTCCTCTTCTGGGTTTTTGCAAGGCGTGATTAAAACTGCAGGGAAGGCTGGTGCCGAGTGCCATCCAAAGGAATGGTGAGTTTGTGAACATATTATAATACACCCTCATTCATCCTGTTTGCTAGCTCTGCCACTGTGTGACTTCTGCTCTTCCTATGCAAGGTCACCATTTTGAATCGATTCAAGATATCGAGGCATATAGGACAGTACATCTAAAAGGCACTCACAAAACTTCTAGAGGTGCTTCAGATAATAACAAGAATGATAGCCTAAATGTGCTTAAAATAAGCGATTGTGGGGAGTAATGACAATGTTTATGTTTAAATTTGTATTGATTTTTGTACATAGCGTGAAGTAGCAGTCCAACTTCATTCTTTTGTTTGTGAGTATTCAGGTATATTTTATCACCAATTTCTAAAAAGACTGTTCTTTCCCCATTGAGTGACAAAATTGCTTTTAGAAGCTCAAGTCAATTCCACTAATATAAATGTGTACAGTTATGTCAGAGCTGTCTCGCTTGATTACTACTGCTTTGGAATAAGTTTTGATTCGGAAGGCTGAACACTAACTTTTTCCTAAATTATCAAGATTGTTTTTCTATTTTGAATTTTAACACCACACTGTCAATTTTTGAAAAAAAATATCAGCTGAGATGTGGAGGGAAGTTGCACTCAGGCTATGGATCCACTTGAGTGTATTAATATCTCCCAATGTCAGTATTCCAATCCATGAGCACAGATGTTTTACAGTTATTTGAATCTTTTAAATTTTCTTTTAACAGCCCTTTGCACCTTTCAAGACACAAATTTTGCATGTGTTTAATAAGTTTACTCCTACTTATTTTCTTTTGGATATTATTAAACAGGAATTATTTAATCTTTACATTGTTCCTTGCAACTTTTAAAACATGAGTTGAATTTTGAATATTATCCTGTATTTGGCAATCTTACAGAGCTTGTTTCAATTTTTTCTTGGTTCATGTATTAATATTTTGTATACAGAAAATCATGTCAATTTCCAGCAAGGAAAATTTATTTTTTCCTTCCCAGTTTGAATGCTTTTTATTTCATTTTCTGAATTGGCTTGGCTACAGTTTCTGGTATATGTTCAATAAAACTATTGTCTTCTCTAGATTCATATGTGGAGATCTTGAACTCCAGTAGTTCAGAATGTGACCATATTTGGGCCCAGAGTCTTCACAGAGATTATGAGGTAAAATGGAGATTATTAATGTCGGTCTCAATCCAGCATGACTAATCTATCTGCATAAGGTGAAAAAATTTGGACACAGAGAGACAGAGTGAAAACTATGTGAAGACACAAATGAAGAATGACCATCGAAAAGCCAAAGACAGGGAGCTTAATAGATCCTTCCTTTATGACTCTCAAAAGAAACTATCCCTAACAATAGCTTTATCTCATCTTTCAGCCACCAAACAGTGAGAAAATAATTTATGCTATTTAAATCGCTGTGTGTGGCACTTTGCTGTAGTAACCTAAGCAGATGAATATAAGTGACAAGAGAAGATGTCATTTTCTTGGGCTTGATCATGGAAGAAAGTATTAGATTTTCATCAGTAAAGGTGTGGGGAGTTAGAAGATTTCAATGCACACTAAAGGAAGAAAAGTCATGACTGAGATGGCAGCACCTCAGAATAAACTATAAGGAAGTACTTTTACAGGGTATATGTGGGGTGGGGGCATTCATCACAGTAAGAGACCTTCTAGAGAAAGAGTTACGGGGGTCACCATCCAGAAGGAGAAGGCAAGGGATTTCAAGAGGAGAAAGGAACTAGAGAAGAGATTTATTTACCTGCGTGCTGTTGCTCAGCAAGACCTTAGGAAATCTCTGGGTCAGAGAGATCCAAAGGGCAGCAACACTTTGGAGTCTCTTATAGACACAGGGCTTGTTTTATCCATGCTAGCAGATGTTAGGTGTAATTTTGCAGGATGTGCAATGCAAGCAGGTTCTAAATGACTAAAATAGGCTTCAGAGGGCTACATTTAAGGCAATTAAAATTGTAAAATTGATTTTGGTGCCAGAGATCTTTGAGTTGATGTTTTTAACTTCTATAATGTAAAAAAACAAATATGTCAATGCATTGAAACTATCTTTACTGCTTTATGTTAGCTGTGGGTTTTTGTAACTGGTTTTACTATGTTGAGAAAGTTTCTTTATATTTCTGAGTTGTTGAGTGCTTTTATCCTGGAATATTATTGGATTTTTGTCCAATAGCTTTTTTTGTTTTTACAGATGATCATATTATTTTGCCTTTTTTCTATATATGATATCATATTAATTAATTAATTAAATAATTCACTTTATCTGATGTTCAGGTGTTAAACAACCCTTGTCTTCTTATAATAAATACTTCTTGGATATAGTGTATAATCCTGTATATATATATATATATATATATATATATATATATATATATATTGCAGCATTTGTTTTGCTAGTAGTTTTGAAGGTTTTTACATCTATATTTATAAGAGATAATGATCATGTTTCTTTCATATTTTCGTCTGGTTTTGGTAACAGGTGAATAGCTACATAAAATGAACTAGGAAGTCATCCATCTTTTTATGTTTTTTGGAACTATTTTGAAGAGTTGGAATTATTCTTTAACTATTTGGTAAAAATTACTAGTGGAAGCATCTTGTTTGAAATAATGAATCAGGCCTTCAATTGTTTATGCATATCTTAATTGCCTATATTCATATTCTGCTTCTTCTCATACATATTTTGACAGTTTTCTTGTTCCAGAAATATTTCAATTATACCCAATATGTCAGACCATTTAAGTTGTATGCAAACAATAATTGATTATATTATCTTATTTTTTATAATTTTGTTAGTGGTGCTTGTTTCATTTTTGATTTTTGTGTTTTGAGTCTTTTTAAATTAATCTATACAAATTTTTGTAAATTTTTTAATATTTACAAAGAATCAAATTTTTAATTTCATGAATTTTCTGTAATATCTTTATATTTTCCATTTCATTGATCTCAACTTTAACACTTATTATTTCCTTTCTTCTGATGGATTTTTATGTAGTTTGCTCTTTTTTAGTTTGCTGATATGAACATTTAAAATATTTATTTTCCTTTTTCTTAACATATGGCATTTATATCTATGAATTTCTCACAGAAAACTAAGTACATCATGTTAATTTTGGTTAATGATATTTTATTAAATTTAATCTACTTAACTGTCACATAAAAATGTAACATTTGTGCATACTAGTGAAGTACTATTATGGTTCCATACATTTATACATTTAATAAAGCTTAAATCAGGACAAATATATCTATTTCCTCAAACCCATATCATTTTGTTATGGCAAAAATTTTCAAAATTTTTTCTTATAGGTTTTTTTCTTTGTTTTTATTTTATATTTTGTCTTATAGCTTTTTCAAATGCATAATACATTATTATCATTTTATAGGAAACTTAATGTGCTTTTAACTATAATTTAGTTCATACTGCTCAATGTTTCTCTTTCCTTTCTTTCTCCTCCAGTCTTTGCATTCTCTGGTAACCTGAACTCTTCTTTCAACTCCTCTGAGATGAACTTTTTGGTTCCACAGATAAGTGAGCTAGTATGATACTTAACCTTGTGTTCTGGCTTGCTTGTCAGGATATAATGATCTCCAAATCCCAATTCTGTTGCTGCAAATAACACTATCTGGTTCTTTGGTTTACTGTGTTTTCATTTACATTCATTGCAAAATACTTTTTCTAAATTGTCACTGATTTCTTCTTTGAGCTATTAACTATTTAGGATATAAGATTATGTTTTACTTGCCATAAGTTATTGATTTCTAATTAAATTCCATTGAAATTGGATAAAGTGATACAATTTCAGTATACTTCAATTTACTGAGAGGTGCTCTCCATATAAGGATGTGGTGTAACTTGGAGGCTGCTCTATATACATTCCGGAGGAATGAGTAGTCTAATGTTCTGCATTGGAGTACTTTACAGATGTCTCTTAAGTCTAGTAGGTTGACACTATTCAAATCTTCTTTGTCCTCTGATCTTCTAACTATTCTACCCATTGTTAAAAATAGGATATTGGAGATGAGGCTCTAACTATTAATGCTGAATTGTGTATTTTCTCCATCAACTCCTTCTTTTTAGCCTCCTTTCTTTGGAAGCATTATTTTGTTATATGCGTATATGTTTTGTTATTTTGTTTCTTTTTTATTTTAAAAAGCAAAACAGATAAAAGAATAAAAATGATGCAGAATTTCAAAAAATAAAAAATGTAGAGAATTAACAATAATTAATATAATGCATATTGTTACTTCAGAACTAGTTGTTCAGGCTAAAAAATCTAGACACAAAAGTGGTCAATCAACGACAGCACAAAATGTTCTTTTTGATGAACTAAGAGATTAGTAGTATAGTTATCTATCTAGCACACACATACATACATACATTTATATATGTTTACCAACATACATATAATCTTTTCCTTTTTTCCTTTCCTCTATCCCAGTAGTTCTGTCTTTTTGAGCACTTTCTTTCCCTTTCATTATCACAATACCTATTGAATATTTTGGACCTTGTTACTCTTTCAAATTTTATTATCTTTCTTTAAAAATTGCCTTAAAATCTATTTTGTGTAATATGAATACAAGAGTTCACGTCAAAATAGTGAACTTGTTATACCTTTAGTTACTGATTATGTCATTCAAGAAAGGACATATTCAATTGTGATGTGTGATGGTTCGCTACATAATTTTCTCCAACAGTTCTCTTTGTATTTGTAGGTTTGTGTGAATGTGTAAGAAGATTCAAATTACTGTCTAGTGTTACATTCTTTCAACGTGATTGCCTTGTTACTTTTCTTCTTACTGAGATAGAATACCAACACCTGTAAGATAAGAGAGAAAAGATTTATTTAGTTCACAGATTGTAGAGGTTTCAGTCCATAATCAGCTGGCACATACATGGGGTGCTATCACAGATCACAATTCATGGCAGACAGAAGGTAGCAAAGCAATAAGGGATGACCGCAGCTCTTTTATCCCTTATTTTTTATCCAGATTACTCAGGATGGGTAGCCCTCATACCCTTCCCTAGTGCCTTGAGACTCTAATTGCACCATGAATCAATCACACACTAGATTCAGCCACTTCTGAAAACCTCCCACCTATTAGTGCATAAGACTTTGGGAGACATCTAGACATAAGCCATAACATTGACAAATTTCCTTTTACATCTCCTATAAATGAATTATTTAGTGAAGTATCTTGGTATTTTTTAATATGACAATGTGTTTATATTTCTTCTTGCTTTTTGTAAGTTAGATTTTTTGGATATAAAACCCAGAATGATATTTTTTTTTTCTTTCATTACTGTATAAATGTCAACCTTCTACCTTCTGGTCCCCATTGCTTCTGAGGTAAAATAAACTATTACATGTCTTGAGTTTCTCTTGGGCATGATAAAACATTTTGTTTTTCTGTGCTTTCTTTCCAGGTTTATTTTTCTTTTTTTATAATTAATTTTTAATTAACAAAAAATTTGTATATTTACTTACACAATTTTATTTCAAAATATGCATACATTTTTGGAATGGCTAAATTGAGCTAGTTAGCATATAAGAAAACAGTCCATATGCACAATATAATATATCATTAAAACAGAAATTAATCTTATCAGTTATGACAACTCAAAGTCATGCATTCATAACTCAGCCAGACACACCCAGAAGTGTGCTCTACTAATCCCCTGGTGTTTTCTACCCAGTAAACGTGATATATATCATGATTAATGGCCATGATTTGTACTTAATATTAATTTGTACTTAATATCGTATTAAAGCATAAAGTAGAATAGTGGTTATCAAAGGATTTGAGAGGAGGCTACCATTGGTGAAATGTTGGTCAAAAGACGGAAGTTTTCAATTAAAAGGAGGAATAAGTCAGAATTTCTGGTTTTCATTATTACCGTGATGCAACTGAGTATAGATCTCTTTGTGTTTGAAGTTTAGTGAGATTCTTTGATGCATAAGTGAATGTTTTGCACCAAATTTGGGGAGATTTAAGTCATTTTTAATTTTGTTTTTCTGTTTTTTACATTTTTTTCTGATATTCCCATCAGAAGTGTGTTGGTGTGCTTAATGGTGTGTCACATTTTTCTGCAGCTCTATTTATATTTCTATTTTAATGTATCTAACTATATTACATAACTCTATTTTCAAGTTAGCTGATAGTATTTTGCCTTATATTAAAATGTTCATTTTGATTACGCTATTGTTGTGAGAAATTTTTGAATTCCAGAATTTCCATTTGTTTATGCTATTTTGGATTCTTATATTAATACTCTCTGTTTGATGTCATTTTCATTATAATTTTAAGTATTTAAAAATCAAAAGGCTTATGAATGACTTCCGTTGCTTTTTTTAACATATTTATAATAGCTACTTTGAAGTCCAATATCTATTTGCACTGAAAGGCAAAGATTTTTTCCTGTTTTATTTCTTGTGTGCTATAGTTAAAATGTTTGTATATATTGTAAATTTTATTGACTAGGGGACATTTATATTCTACAATCTCTGAACATGAAATTTCCTACCACATTAGTGCTCATTGTTATTATTTTCTTTCTTTCTTTCTTTCTGTTTCTTTTTTTCTTCCTTCCTTTCTTTCTTCCTTCCTCCTTTCTTTTCTTTCTGTCAGTGACTTGGCTAGACTACTTGAGATGAATTTATTGTACACGAAAGACAGAACTTTTGATGTTGCTTGTCAGGAAAAGTACTTGAGAAATATAGTCACTTTGCCAAGAAAGGGTGACTGGTTTTAGTGAGGCTGTCTCTTTCTCTGATTTCTCCATAAAGCTACTTTGTCTTTATTAGTACCATGTCCAGCTGTTAGCCTACACTAATTACAGCCTGATTGCTCTATTGTTTTTAACAACTCCCTGAGACGTAAATTGCTCCATGGTCTGAAGCAATTAAAGTTGGATCTTTTTTTAGAGACAGGATGTTTCCAGTCTTTGAGTCTTGTTCTGACTCCAAGAGGGCTTTTCTTAGTTTCTATTTCTTTTATTCTCTCTGTTAAAATTCAAACTCATCTACATTTTCATTTACTGCTCATTACTAAAGTCTCCACTGTTATTTGTCAATTTCCATAGCTTTGAATTTTCCTGTACTTTGTCCAACTTGTCTGCTTAGGAAGAGCTGTGAATCTCTCTGACCTTGTGACCTGCATCCCTACTTGAATAGAACCTCTGTGCCAGTGCATCAGAGATGCGATTGGAAACAGTGTATTGCTAACCCTGGAGTCCATTCTTAGTGTGAATAGGGGAACTAGGGGCTGTGACCGTAGGGCCTCATCCTTTCTGCCTGCCCGTTTTATCGTAATGCTGTTATCTTATGAGTAAGTTTTAGCAAGACAAAGTCTCAGTATTTTCCAGCCTGATCCACATGAGGGGAAACATCCACACTGTAAATATGTCAGAGTGAAAGAAAGGGAGCACTCAACTTCTGGGTCATACTTGCCCAGAATAGGACTTCTACAGAATGTGTCTGTGACAGCATGGAAGATGTAACTTGCGGTATCCTCCATGGCATGTCCTTTCCAAGTTGTCATCAATGTTTAAATTGCCAGTTGATCTAATATTTTTTTCCTATAAAAGAAGTACTATCAAATTTAGGTTGCAGAAATAAATTATTTTCAAATGTTAATAACTGAATTTCTAGTGTGTAAAGAGAATATATATATATATATATATATATATATATATATATATATTTGAATGCATATACTTGCCAGAAAGTTTGTATCTGGAAATAATTTTTTAAAGCAAAACAGAAAAAAAGAATAGACTTTGTAAAAAACACATTGTTTCCCTAGTGTACAAAATAGATACTAATAATAAAAATTCTGGAAATAATTTAAGTTCACTATCATAAATATTCTTCAGGTACACTGAAATAGTTTTATCTATCATAACTTATGACATCTATTGTTGAGAATTCTCTGAAGAGCTCAGTTTTTATCTTCCTAAAATCTAGTAAGTTTGTCTTTAAGTAGAATGTAAGATATACCTCTTTATTGTAAAATAGCAAAGTATCTTCCACCAATAATCTCAAAAATTACATCCTGACTACTTACTTTTTCCTCTCTCTCTCTCTCTCTCTCTCTCTCTCTCTCGTCTCTCCCCACCCCATGTCTGCCTCTGTCTCTGTCTCTGTCTCTCTCTGTCTCTGTCTCTCCCTGTCTCTGTCTGTCTGTCTCTCTCTCTCTCTCTCTCTCTCTCTCTCTCTCTCTCTCTCTGCTATGTTACACTCTTCTTTCAGAACTGGAGGAATTTACTCACCCCTGGAAATCTCTTACAGTGGGAGAATAAAAACTTATAGGAAATGTCCAAAATACTATATAATTTTAAAAGTTCCCTGGGGAATGGACTACTTATCAGCCACTCATTTAATCCCTCTACCAACTCCAGAAGTACAAATTAAATATTATTATTGTCCATATTTTCTTGAGAAGGATAATAAATTTACGACAGAATATATGAATGACAAGTGTGAAAGCTGCGATTTCAACTCACAGAATCTGGCTCTGAGTTTCACACCCTTAACTACTGTGTACTATTGATATGTGTGAGGCTAAGTTGTGAAGTGAATGGGCCAAATCTCCTTAAGGGGAGCCAGAATTTTACTTCTGTTTGACTCCATATCTGGCATTTTCACAGCTTCTCTTAATTCCCTCCCTTCTGCCATTAGTATAAGGAGCTACATAATAGGTTGGAATCTTTTCTGGATAACCTCCAATGGAAATCTACTGAACAACAGAGAGTTAGAGGGAAGCCTGTGTGCGTTGGTTCCCAGGATCTTAAAGCTTTATCTTTCCTGCCATTACTGCTCTTGCTTTCATTCCAGCTGGCTCTTCTACCCCTCTTAGATGGATGCCTTCATTCACCTAGTTACTGAAGAATCACAGCTGTGCCCCTTTCATAATCCCCAAAGCTCCCAACCGATATTCATTTGAACAAGCTTCTATCATTCTGCACACTTACACACCAGAAATTATTCCTGGGCAAGATGAATTAAATTGTTCTTTTGCAGTGACAAGTTCATAGGCAGCCAAAATTCCCCTGTCCCATTTAGAAGCAAAGACAGGAAGTTACTAAAATCCATATAAGTACTGAAAATGAACTGATTTCATGTTAGATGCCCTTGAGGTACCCAGGCCTCGATCCAAGAGCCAACTTAATTCTCATCGCCCCCGCCCCCCAACCTCAGTACCTCCGACTTTATGCCAAAGCTGCTTGCTTGGCAGTAAGACCGCATACTGTGACCAAGATAACTGATTGTATAAATTAGAAATGGAGCCTCTAGCAGGCACAATGAGAGCTAAACAATCTCACAATCTAAAAGAATGTTTCACAACTACCTTGCCAAAGAGGGTATGCATTAATGAATGAGGGGACTCTGCCGGTGTCATGGCTGCCCTGACCACAACGTAGTGCTGAGAATTTCTGTCCCGGCTAGACTGCTTACTGAGACTTCTACGGCCTACAGGCCTCATGGAAGGACTCTTACAGACCGGAAAGACACACAGTAATCTTTTAATATATTATGGAGGACGTCAAAGATGTAAGATCTAGCCAATTGCTCAGTACACACAATTAAGTTGCCATTTGACTCTTCCGGGAGAACATGGCGGACAGATAACAGCAACTACCGGAGGCTCTCTGAAAGACTCGGCTCAGAAGCCAGGAATGGTGCGGACTAAGGAGACATAAGCAGGTGGAGATATGCTCTGCTGACTCAGGAACGAACTGGGCTGAGAGAAGCCAACTTGGAATGCAGTCCTGGTGCTAAAACAGGAACAGAAAAGACTCGGTGTGGAGGCTGGAACCGCACCATTGTAAGCCGCGATTTGGGTTTCCCGCCGCGCGGCGGCTGGCTGCCTCCACAGTGGCTCGGCAAGGGGAGAGACGTGCAGAAGCTCTGAGAATGGCAATCTGCGAACGGCAGGGAGGCGTGCACTGACTTGTGGTGAGGTGAGTGAGAGAAACTGACACTCTACCACAGTTTGACTCCAGCAGAGGACTTTCTGGGCCCGAGCAGTCCTGCGGGAGCAGGGCGCGGTGGCGACTCCAGCCACACATCCCCCTCTCGGGCGGGATTGGTGAAAAGTGCCTGGCCTGCGTGACGCTGCCGGCGGACCTGGTAGACTGTCCCAACCCAGATCCCAGAGCCTGACGGTGGCCGGGAGGGGAGACGCGTAGGCTGCCTGGTCCGTAACTCCCTGGTGCGCAGCGGTGAGCGGGAACACCTAACTGGCGCAATTCGATCAGGCTGTGGCTGACTGGGAGAGAAGCTGGGCCTCTTATATAAGCTTGCATATATAAGGAACAGAGAAGAAGAGGCAGCATGGGAAGAGGCAGCAACAAGAAAGTCTCCTCGGCCCCCAATTCTGAGAAACAGGCAATAGCAGACACCGCACCAATACACATAAGGCACCATATAGAGAGCCTCATAGACCAATTCAGGAATGAAGTTATCAATGACCTGAAGCTAGAAGTATGCAGAATAGTTAGAGAAATGCTAAGCACCACCCAAGAAAAAACAGGTGATGGAATGGAAGAACAGAAAAAAGGGGAGAATTGTTTGATGGAGAAAACAGAGAAAGCATAGAATACGTGAAGCAGGTTCAAAGGGACTACCAAGATACTAAGAAGTCTATCGAAGACTGGCATAACAGCTTGAAAGAAACTAAGGACAGACTATCTGAACTGGAGGGCAGACTTGTAATATGGGAGAATGAAATGAAAAACTTCTTAAAAATAACAAAGAAACAAACAGCAATAATACAAAGACAAGAAGATGATAAGAGGATCCATAACTTAAGGATTAAGAACATAAAAGAAGAAGTAGGGACACAAACAAGTGAACTACAAAAGCTACTCACAGAAATAATCCAGGAGAATTTTCCTAATTTAGCAAAAGGTAAAGATACTCAGATGTATGAGGCATACAGGACCCCAGCTACCTACAACCCAAACAGAGCAACACCCAGGCATATAATAATAAAAATTCCAGAAATTCAATACAAGAACAGAATATTAAAAGCTGTAAGAGACAAGAAACAGACCACTTACAAGGGAACACCCATCAGAATTACAGCAGATTTCTCTGCACAAACCATCAAATCACGAAGAGCGTGGGGGGAAATAATTCAAGCATTGAAAGATAATAATCTCCAGCCAAGATTGAGATATCCTGCACAACTGTCCCTGGAAATTGATGGAAAAACAAGGTGCTTCCAGGATAAAGAGGAACTGGGGGAATTTGCAACCACCAATTCAACTCTACAGAAAGTATTGCAGGATATTCTAATAAAAGAAAAATACAAAGAACCCAGAAATAGTGGCGGGGAGGCCACAACAAATGGAGCAGAGAACAAAATGAAGAAGACAAACTGACAGCTACTGACAGAAAAAGAGCTTAACAGAAATGAGGCAGAGAAGATTGGATGATAGGAACAGCTATTTTGGAGAAAATGACATCTTAATAGGTAATACTGATTTAGTATCATCTTGTTTTGAAGTCTCATCTAGCTTTTGTCCTTCTGTCTCCAATGGTCTAAATAGGCTGTATCTTATTGGATTTTATTATGTACAATAGTATAAGCAAAAACCTTTTAAAGACAAGGAGATTATACAGAAACCATTGTTCATTTTCTGTTAGTCGATTCTAAATACTCTGTAATGCTGTCATTCTCTTGAATGGTTTTACATTGTTTTGATATACTTAATGCTACAGTATACAAAGTTGTACTCAAGGATTTCAAAGAAAGAAACAATATGGTAACTACTTTTAGGTTAGGATTATCTGGTGGTGAAACACTATTCTGCTTAAATGGTTATGTTTTGATCTGCGCTGTTTCGTTGTTATGCCCTCTTTTATCTCAATCTCCACTCCATTATTTACTTTTTTATCTTTATCCTTTTAATTAAAGGAAAAAAATGGCAGGATATATTATAGTAACCCATTTTGACTTTTCATTACCTTGATTTAAAGCCCTGTATTACTCTCACCATCTGGTTTTTAACTGATGTTCCCCTATTCTGTTTTGCTGGATAGTATCAGGTTCGAAAGTTTAGGCATCAGCTGTGAAGATAATGAGATTCATTATGACGCCCATTCTTGTTGACTTTTAGCTACTTTTGAAGACCTACAATGTCTCCAATGTTTTGGTTTTGTCGGTTTTATTCTTTACTGTTTTGTTCAATTGTATTATAACTAATGATATAGGCAATTCTATTAGAGATAGCGGGAGACATTATGGTAACCATTGTTGATCACCTGTATTATGTTTTTACATTATCTATTATGTCCACCCTTTTGACTTGACCGATTCTGTTCTGTTATGTCACATTTGGTTTTACTCTCTTCCAAAAAAGTAATAAGAACCGTGGGAGCAATGAAACCCAAAATGTGTAATAGTCATGGTACAAAAGAGAGGAAAAGAAAGTGCTCTAAACTATATAACTGCATGTATATTTAAGTGTATAAGATAGAAAATGATATCACAGAGTTTTATTGGATCAATGAACAGAACTGTTTGCAGTATCATTGATGGAATGTCCACTTTACAAGCTTTAATTTTGTGACTTGAACAATTATTTCTAAGATGACAATATGTAATCCATTAACTAGTGATTTCCTACTGTTCATTTTTTTTCTGTAAATCTGTATAACTTGTACCCTTTCCCTGCTTTTTTTTTCTTTTCTCCTTAAATAAAATTAAAAAAAAAAAGAATGAGGGGACTCCTTCACACTGAAGATATCTACATCTACATTACCATATTATACTTCTTACTGTCAAATTATTTCATTCTTAAGTATTTCCCAGAAGAAGAAATTATAAAGTCAGTAATTAGTGTGACTGCTAAATATTATCCCAATGAAATGCATATTATATAGTATAGAAGTTTTTTCCTATAAAACCATTAAATCTTATACTTGTCATATCTTTCAAAGTGGATAGGCCCTTTATTTGCAAATCTGCCTGGAAAGTTCACTGTGACCTTGTTTTTATCTCCCATATCCTTACTATCTTCCCTGCTGTTTTGGTTACTTTTCTCTCTTGTTGTTGAGACAAAATACCTAATGCCCAAAATTAGGAAAGGGAAGGTTTATTTCTTACAGGTTGGAGATTTCAGTCCATCCTCAGTTGGCTCCAAGTGGCAAGGTGGCATAGCAGGCCGCTGTAAACAGCAAAAACCAACAGAAAAAAAAAATACCAGCCTTCTTCCCACCGTTACACTGTATGTTGGCTCCACCCCCCACCCCTGGCTGAGTGTAGCACTCATACCACCAGTCCAAGTGCTAGACAACAAACCAATCACAAGCACTAAATTCAGCTGCATTCATGATTGCAAGAGACTTGGGGGCCACTGACATAAACCATGACACCTGCCCTTGTGTGTGTGTGTGTGTGTGTGTGTGTGTGTGTGTCTGTCTGTCTGTCTGTCTGTCTGTGTGTATACACATGTTCAAAAGACTTTAACAATTTTCAACTAAAAGTGAGTGTAATTATTGCCTATAAGATTTTAATGGAGTTTGACTGAATTTACTTTTTCAAAAGCAAGTGGTTGAATAAGGAAAAGATCCAGGTTTTCAACTTGCTCTTTTATCTGAACTAGTCAATGTGGAGTATAAATTATGTTTTGCAACATCAAAATTTTAAAGTAAAATAACAGTCTAAAACTTTTCTAGAATTGCTACATCAACGATAGCAAATTTACTGAAACAATTATCACTAAATGAGAGAAATGTCATTCATTTTCAGACCACTCAGCTAGATATATCATCAGTATCTGAGAGCCCAGATACAATGCGTTTAACGCTAAAAAGAGCTGGCATATAAATAATATTTAATATTTAAATATGTCTAGAACTCTTCAATTTTCAAATATTTTAAAGCTCCTTATCTCATTCTCAATAATACACAATTATAAACACAAATACAAAAAAGTCAATTTTACTTTAAATAATGTGGTAGAGTAATTCACACCTATACATTACTATAGAGTCAGTCAACCAACGACAAATTTCATTTATCTTCTTGAGATCAAGGATCTGTATTCCCAGTGTCCAGCTCATGCTGTAGCAAGTAATTTGTGTTTATTAAGTGTTCTGAGTGAATGAATCAAAACTGTAAAATTTGGTGGAATCCCTGTAATAGGGTTGCCTCTCCTATCCAGTACCTTTTTTGGGGTTTGTAGGTGAGTATAGATTATTGGTGTAGCCCCATTTTTAGAGTACATTATAGTGGATAAAAAGTGATCATGATGAAAAACTAAAACGTAAGTAAGTGTTTTTCCTTTATGTCAGTTTATTCTTTACCATTTTCAGTTATGGTCACTCATTGGTTACAGGGCCCAAGTTAAATAAATTGTAGAATCATATTTATTTTTCTGCAGAATTTTGTGTGCTAACGTTAAAACATTACTGCTAAAAAAATTATAATATGGTATGGATATTGCTTTTGGCCGGCTTAGTTACTCTTGCTCATTATAATCTGGATTGTTCTGCACAGGGATAGCCATGGCCTACTTCAGGCCCTTTATCAGTGAAGAATGCTGCCCCTGACCTCGTCTGTCATCCCAACCACCACAGCAGCACTTTTCTGCTTTCTAATGTGAGCACTTGGTTGTGGTTTGCATTGTGACTAATTTCTTTCCTCATGATTAGAATTTTGAAGTCTTTCCCATCTGGAGGGCTAACTTAAAATAGAGCAATTTGTGAAGCATCTGGAATTTTTCTGGGAATCCATATTAAGCACTTTCCAGATGTGGCAACCATGAAGGCTCAATTCTCAGATCTCTCTTCAAGAAAATCTTCTGCAGGGAGCAGAGTAGTGTGTGTGTCTACAACTGCTGCACCGCTTCAAGCCCACACACTTCCTAGGTCCCACTCCCTATTAAATACTTACGACAACAGATGTATCCGAGCCAGGCAATATCTGCACGATGCACGACTCCTTGAATCGCAACATTGCATGGAGTTTTCATTGGTTAGGCTGAGAATTTCTTACTAACACATAGCTATCAGAAAGTGTGCCATTGTCTAAAGCAGTTTCCTGCTGTTTCTTCTCTTTACCCCTCTATCAATATATCTGTTGTGTGTCTAATTCTAAAACTATATCTGCTTCTCTGAGGATCCAAATTAACACTGTCTATGTAAGGAGTAGCAGGAGAAAATACATGGTAAGAAGAATATGGGGACTAGCTCACTCACTTCCTGGTTGGATAAAACTATCCCTTCCTAAATGAAATGTGACGTAAAGATAATCCCTGGCAAAATATGAAAGCCTAGGTGCTGAATATCTCACCAGAGATGATGAGAGATAATATCTCTTTTCAGAAGAATACACTTGCTGGACTAAAGATTCCAGGATTTTATGGATTTAGTAGATAGGAAGGTAATCCTTATGGAATATTGTTGGCTGACAATTATGAAGTTAGGTACAAATAAGTCATTTGCAGCTATCATACTACAAATATAGCTGACAACACTCAGGATTAAACCTCTGAGAGATCCAGAGATACTTTAATGCTTTTTCATAACTATTTTTATGTTACCTTTGGAGCCCTGGATAGAACAAGTCAGAGTCCTGAAACATAAAATGAGGATATATGTTTGTATAATCCTAGGATTTGCCCAAAGGAAGTGGTTCAGCTTTTAGGAGGTGGATCTTCAGGGATGGAAGTTAGGTTATTGCGGGTATGCTCTAGTAGGTGACATTGAGATCATAGTCCTCTCTGTAATTCTTTGTTACCTCCTGGTTAGTGAACAGTTTCCTTCTCTATGCATTCCAACTGTGATGTACTGTCTTCGCTATAAGCTTGAAAGCAATGGAGCCAATTGACCATGAACTCAAATCTCTAAAATCACTAGCCAAAATAGGTCTTTCCTCTTTTAAATTATTTTTTTCAGATATTTTTTCACAGTGACAGGAAGATAAAAGGAAAATTTTGGGTTTGAAAATAGAAAAAAGAGATCACAACTTGTTATGATTTGTATCTAGATGTTCTCCCACAACCTCATGTGCTCATATGTGGGATTTTGGAGAGATGATTGTATCATGGGAACTTAATATCATCAGTGGATTAGTCTACTAATGGGTTTACAGCTGATTTTCTGTTAGGAAGCAGGATCTGGTCACAGGAGGAACACTGTTAGAGGCATGGCCTCGGAGAATTTGTCTTGTTCTGTCTGTCTCTGTCTCTGTCTATTTGTGTCTCTGTTTCTGTTTCTGTCTCTGTCTCTATCTCTGTCTCTCTCTCTCTTTCTCTGTCTATCTATCTATCTCTTACTCACTTTCTTTACCTTGGTTATGCCATTAAGCTTTTTCTTCTCTGCCAAACCCTGATGCTGTGTGCCCGGCCTTGGTGTCAGTGGACTATGAACTTAAGTCTCTAAAAATTGTAAAAAAAAAAAATAAAAATAAAATAAACCTTTCTTCCTTTAAATCGTGGGTTTGTCTCAGTATCAAAAAAGTAACTAAGGCATACCTCAAAAGAACTATGGGAATTAGCTAGCTGACAGATCAGGTTGCCATAATAAATTACCGCTGACTGTCCTTAACACTCATTTATTTCTCAGAGTGTTGGAGGCTGAGAAGTTAACGATAAAAGAACAAGCGAATCTACTGTCTTGCAAGTGTCTTCAGGTTTTCAGGTGGCTATATTCTTGTTTCCTCACATGGCAGAGAATAGAGAGAAAGTAAACTCATGTTTCTTAGTCAATCAGACCATTCACATGGTTCTATTCCTATAAACTAGTTACGTCTCAAAATCTTCATTTGCTAAGCACGTTATTGGAGGCTTATGCATTAGGGGAAATGGAAATACTTGGTCCATAAATCTAGTATGTACTGGTAAATTCTAAGAAATTGCTCTTTAGGCTCATTATTTTTTTGTGTGGTACTGGAGATTGGATCCAAGAATGCTCTGCCACTGTACCATTTCTCCAGGCCATTGTTTTTCAGACTGAATCTTGCTAAATTGCTTAGATTGAGCTTGGACATACTATCTTCCTACAAGCCTCACAAGTAGCTAGTATTAGAAACATATGCTACTGTACATGGCAAATCGATGTCTGTAGTACTTAATCAGGAGTTAAAGATAATCATACTAGAAAAATAAGAAAACACTGAGTAGCAGGCACCCTTTTTCAGAACATTTAATTTAATGCTTCCTTGGACCACAGTAAATGGAGTAAAGTTTCTGCTCTTTACAAACCAGGAGAAAGTAATGGTACAAGCAGATTAATGTGGAAATTTTGAGTTCCCATGGAAGATGAGAAGGAAGGAATTAGAAAGGTTTAGGGAAGTGGGCTTGAAAAAATGTAAAATGCAATGACCACACATGCTTCTGATTATATTTCACAGGTACCACTAACTTAAATGCCACCTGTTCTGTAGACTAGCTCTCAAAGGGATTGCTACACAAGTTAAATTTTTATATTCAAGGGGTTGATATAGTCTCCATGAATCAGAGATCAGGTGGTGGTACTTAGCCATAAGAATCTGAAAAGATATAATTGCCATAATGACCAGGAGGTTTGAAAGATCACTCAAAGGGGCTTTCTCCTAGAAAGATCTAGAGAACGTTAGTAAAGTCTCATACAAGTAGGGACAAAACAGAAGGCAAATATCACAGTTCTACTTAATACCAATACCCTGAGAAAAAAGAAAAAGTATAGAAATAGTAAACTGATAACAATTTACTGGAGTGACTTTATATTGAGGAACAGAGGCTATCTAGACATTTTGTGGATTATTGGTCACAGAGTCTTAATGGGCATCATTAGCACAAGATTCAAATTGTCATTATGGTCCCCCTGCTAAACTGGGAGAATAGAAGCTAGACGATAAAGTAATGGCTAATGTGTTGATTACAATGGTTTCACTAAGTCTTAAAAACTTGCAATGATAATTTCTTATCTTTGGGACAAATATATCTCCCATATACAATTTAAAGAAAAGCAATTTATGTTGATTCACAGTTTCAGAGGTTTCAGTTCACGTATGGTTGGTTGGCTCCAAAGGAGAAACAGCATGTTGGAAGGGCATGATGGAGGGAAGCTGCTCAATCTATGGCATCCAGGATACAGAGATAAAAGAGAGAGATGGGGTGGTGAGTGTCCTCCAAAGACATGTCCCTTAGTGGCATACCTTTGCCACTCAGATCTCATCTCATACCAACACACTCAGCTATGAACCTGATTGAGTATTTTTGGCACTCAAACTGAAGCAGCACTAATAAAATAAGAGATGAAGAGTAGAAAGGCCTTTAATTTGAGCACAGAAGAGCTGCAAAGCAGTGCATGAGCTCTTAGTGAGAACAAAGAATTGAAGCTTATTCTGTCAAGCCTGGCTGGGGGAGGATTTTGGGAGGTGGGCCGAATTACACATTAACAGCCGATTTATGGAAGCATCTGCCTGTGCAAAACAGGAAACAAAAAGATCTGCTGATGGTGGGGGTGGAGTGCTTGGGTGGTTGTTGAGTCTTAAGATTGGAGAGTGCTTCACACACACACACACACACACACACACACACACACACATGCACGAAGGGAGTGGGAACTTCATTTTTGGAACTAGAAGGATAGCAGAGAATTCGTTCTTGCAGAGATAAGTTGATTCTCTGGGCTGGGTACCAAGTTGGGTGGATGTCATGTTAAAGATAGCTAAGCCCCACACTAGCAACATCTATCAGAACCCATCAGTAGATCAATTCATCCACAAATATGTATAGCACCCTTGTGCTCTACACCTTCTGAAGTCACCTCTGAACATATGAGACTTTCAAGGAATATTTTAGTTCTAAGTCATAACTCAGTGTTAATCATCTCCCAAATATCTGATTTGGGTTGGCATACCTTCCATTTGGAATAGCATCCACATCGTGTGCTGGGATTGTTAAGAAGTGTTATCTTTTAGAGGTGAAATATCCCTGAAGGTCTCATGTGTGCTGAAGTGGGGTTTTGGAATGTAGTTGAATCATAGGGTCACTATGGTCATCAGTGGATGAATCCATTGATGAGTACATAATGTGTTGTTAGGAGGTGGGGCTGGGTTGGAGAAAGGGTAACTGACAGTTGATTTGGAAGGTGTATTCTTGCCTCAGGCTCCTCCTTCTCTTTCTTCTTCCTGGCTAGCACAGACTGAGCAGCTTTTCTCCACCATGCCCCACCACAATGAAGCTTCTGCCTGTGCCAACTAAATATGGACTGAACCCATGAGCCAAACCTTCTTCTCCTTTAAATTACAGGTGTCCCAAATGGGAAAGTGACAAATACAAGCAGTCCCAGAGGAGGCAATATCAAGTAAAAACCTCCAAAACTTTCCCACCATCTTCAAGTGAAGGGCATAAATACAAATTCATTATTACTTTCTATGGTGAAATGGATAATATGCAGTCATGTGGTCCCTATCACATCTCTGCTTAATTTGGCATTCTGGACTTTGAGGAAACCAGCTGATCCCATGAAAATGATTATACACCAACACAATCTTTATCAAATAGTAACATTGTCATAATTGTCATTGTAATGATCAACCAAAGCAGACCCATAAGGCATTTGTAGATAGCTCAGACTGCCAGATCATTCATCATGGTTACTCCAAGTTTGCCAATTCATTACACACTCTGAGCATATGATGGTCCCCTATAATTAACTGTAAAAGTTTTAAAACATATCAAGCTTATTTTACATATTGTTCAGCTCATTTTAGTGGTACAATCCAAAAAGTAATAGTGGATGCACTACAGTTACATACAGCTTTTAAAAGAAGAAGATTTTAATAATGTGTAAACCTTGGAGTAGTGCACCCATCAACATTGTTTGCAAAGAGAAGTGACCCTACAAGATAATATGAATAAATTCCTGGGAAGTGGTCAAATGGTCAGTATATCTAGTCAGGGATCTGAAATTCAAAGTTAAGGAGGTATGTAATTGGAGCTTTTCAACTGTGCTCTAGCAAAAAGTGGAAATTTTTTTTAAATAATGCAAATTGTCTACCAGAGACTGTCCATAATGAAAGGGGCATTGACAAATTGAATAGATATTTACAACTTCACAGTATGATACTATACTGCTTTTTACTGATGGTCACTTGGAGACTATTATAATAGATGCATATAAAGAATGGCTATTATAGAAGAAGTAGAGGCTATTTCTGGGCTCAACAGGCATGAACTCTAATTTGCCAATGCAAACCTAGAAACATCTGCCTATTACTATCCAATCTATGAACAGTGATGACCATTGCAATATAGAGCAAATTATTTCTTAGAACAATGCACCAGTTGGTAGCTGGTTAAACACACTAGTTTTCCTTAACAAGCTGGTAAGAGACCTTTTCCAAATTGCAAATATAGAGGAAAGACCTAAATCTGAGAATCAGCAGCAACACTGTGAAAAAGCTCCTGAGAAACCAGCCTAAGAGTACGTAAATATAAAAGATTTATAGATAGTGATATACTGAAGATAACATTTGCAACAATAAAATCCAAATCATCCATAGCTCTTGATAAGACTGATTTAAATCCTGTTATGATTTGACCAAGAATATGCCCAAAAGGCCTCATGCACTCATAGGTGGGGTTTTTAGAAGAGAATTGGATCATCCATGCACTAAGGCTGATATGCTGTTAGCCTGTTTGTGGGAGGCAGGTTGCTAGGCACATGAACTGAAAGGGTATTTCTCTCCCCCTCGTTCCTCCCTTCTCACTCCACTTCCTGTGTGCTGTGATGTGAGCAGCCTTCCTCTGCTCAGGTCTTTCCACTGTGCCATTTTTGCCCGGAGCCAGCCGACAATGCAAGCACTGAGTCTTCTGAAAGTCAAAATACATCTCTCCTGAAAGTTGTGGGTGTTGGATATTGTGTTTCAATTATGAGAAAAGTGACTAGGACAATCTCCAACAATCATGGCCTAGTAAAAGAAGAAATTTGTTAATTTGCACTCAATTCTAGTCAGTTACCTCTATCCTGTTCAAAATATCTAGACTTTAACAAAACATCATGAAATACATAAACCAGCAAGAAAAATAATCTACTTTAAAGATACAAATTAACAGATCTCAGCTGAAATTTGACCCAGGCTTTAAAACTGTCAGGACATTTTAAATTTATAATAGCCAAGTATAAGGATTTAAAGGCTTCATTGAAAAATATAGAGGACAATGTACATAAACAGATATGGACTCAACAGAAATAGAAATTGTAAGGAAAGTGGCAATCCCAGAAACAAAAATACAAACAAGGAAACAGAAATGAGATTTGCCTTTGATAGGTTTATTATTAGACTCAAGAATCTGTGAACTTGAAGATGGATTAAAGAATATTACCCAACTTTGACATAATAAGAAAAGGAAAAAATAGAGTATCAAACACATAATATGAATCTTCTAGGACAATATCAAAAAGCCTAATATGTGCAACTGAATCCCAAAGATGTTTAAAAATTAATAAAAATATCAGAGTATAATAGTTGCATCAAAATATATCAAAGAAGTTGAAAGAGCTATAATCATGAACACACACAGAGATCCCTATCCAATTTATACTTAAACTTTTAAAAACTAAAAATAAAGAGAAAATGCTAAAGGTATGTAAAGAAAAAAATTTTATACTGTTCTGGGTGGGGGGTACACACCTATAATCCTAGCACTCAGGAGGCTGAGGTAGGAGGATCATTGCAAATTCAAAACTAGCCTGGGCTACAAAGTGAGTCCAAGGCCAGCCTGAACCACATAGTAAGACCCTGTCTCAAAAAAACTGACATACTATTGCAAATATTAGAATCAAATTAAAGTGTAATTAAAAGAGACTTTTTGTAAAGAATATACTAGTCAGAAGTTAATAGTTACATCTTTAAAATGCTATAATAAAAGAAAGCCTTCCACCATATAATTCCATACAGATCAAAAATATCTTTCAAAAATAAGTGACAAATAAAATCCTTTTTAGTCTAACAAGTGCCTAAAAGGTTAACACTTTGTACCACAGGAAATGTTAAAGAGGGACATTTAGAAAGAAGCAGTGTGATCCCAGAGAGAAATGTCTTAGCAAAGTAATAGAGTGTTCTAGAAATGGTTAAATAAAGGGAAATATAAAGGAATTCTTATTTTAATTGTTTTAAAGTACAATTAACTATTTTTCCATTTTTTTTTTTTTGTCTTTTTCCTTTTTACCGGTACCAGGGATCGAACTCACAACCACCTGCTTGCAAGGCAGGTGCTTATGCCACTGAGCTAAATCCCCAGCCCCAGTACAATGAACTATTTTAAGGAAACCTGATGGCAAAATATTCCAAACTCCTAGTATATGTGAAAGCAAAATATATGGCAACATAAGACAAAAGACAAGATGAAGAGTTGAGAGTATGCTTTATTAAAGTTCTTAGACTGTACACCAGAGAATATACCATTCTCTGAAGCTTGAATTTGGTTCATTAAATGCAATCACTAAAGCAAGCAATATAAAATAAAAAGATACAAATACAAATAAAAATATATAAATACCTAATGTAATAACACAAAATACAATGAAATATGAATAAAATAATATAAACATGAATAAAAATATACACTAAATAAATAAATATAAAGATTTTAAAGTGTAAATTACAAAGCAACAATGGAGAGCAAATGGAATCATAATTCACAAATAAAGAGCAGGAAAAAGTGGATAAATAGCAAATAGAATGAATAAATAATAATAAATGGTAGATCTCAATCAAGCAAATCAATGATTACATTATATGAAATGTGTGACTCTTAAAAGAGATTTCTATGTCAGATAAATAGGAGACCAGATTTGAATGTAATGAACTAGATGGTCAAAAGTCAAAGAATTTTAAAAGGTTACACTGTAGTAACACTAACCTACAGAAAGCTGGAGTGGTTCTGTTAATACCAACCTGTTGGCTGTGTGTGGTGGCACATGCCTATAATCCCAGCACTTGGGAGGTTGAGGCAGGAGGATTGCTGAAAGTTCAAAGCCAGCCTGGGCTACAAAGTGAGTTCAAGGCCAGCCTGAACTGCATAGTGAAACTCTATCTTAAAAAGACAAAAAAAAAAAAAATCAAACAGTGTTGGCCTAAAAACAAGAGATATGTATAAAAAGATACCATCCAGACATATAAATAGAAGTATATCTGGTTGACTAAAGGGGTAAACTGCGGTAGCTATAAGAGATATCTTCAGACTTCCTTTGGAAAGAACCTGCTACAGGGGGCACATTTGATTGAGAGTGTACAGTTGTGGCTCTTTTCAACTTGCTTGGCTGCTTTTATTGTGGTTTCTACAGGGCTGTGACCAGCAATTACTGAGCATGGAAGGCATTTTAAAAGTCAGGCTTTCCTGCGCACCAAGGGAATTTTCCATGAATAATTTCCCATTGATCTAATTGATAATACCTCATAAGCATATTTGGTGCTTGAAAATCTTCATACGCAATGCTTATCCTCGGTTTTTCTCTTTTCACCAGTGTCAGAACTGCATTGGTCTTGATGGAATCTCCTCATGTGCTCCTGTTCTTAACTTCCGATACCCGCAAATGTGTTCCACAATAAATCTCTTATATACCTAATTCCATTTTGAAGTCTGACTTTTGCAGATCTCCAGCCAATATATCAGACTCTAAATGATCTAGAAGTTAGTATTTTGATGGTTCATTTTATGTGTCTACTTCCTAGACTAAAGGATGTCCAGATAACTTGGAAAACGTTACTTTTGAGTGTCTGTTAGGACATTTCCGGGAGAGATTGGCATTTCAATTGATATAATCAGTAAGGAAGATTGTCCTCACTAATGCAAGCGGGCTTTATTCAATAGATTGGGGAGCTAAGTAGAACATAAACTTAGAGGAATGATAAATTTGTTCCTCCTTTTTGAACTGGAACATTTATCTTTTTCTCTCCTTGAGCACTGATATTCCTCATTCTTAGGCACTTAAAGTCATACTAGACTAAGGTTCTTGTTCTTGGACCTTTATCAGGCCTGGATTTGAGCTCTACCACCTGCATTCCTGGTTCTGTAGCTTGCATATGGAAAACTATCTTCTACTGTTGCATGGGTCAATTCCTCAAAGGTCTCCTTGCATATATTGACAACTATCTAATTTGTTCTATTTCTTTGAGCAATTCCTGACTAATACAGTATTTACACAGCATGTCAGGTAAAAGTGGCTAGAGCAATGCTTATCTCAACAAGTCTTTTTAATTCTGCAAATGTTTGTTAATTTTTCCTGTTGCTTAAGCACTGTGCCGGGCACTATGAGTGCAACACTAGATCATCTGTCTCTCTCTGTGTCTTCCTCTGTCTCTCTGTCTCTGTCTCTCTGTCTCTGTCTCTCTCTTTCTCTCCCCCACCTCTCTCTGGTACTGGGAATTGAACTTAGGGCCTTGTGCTTGCCAAGCAGGTGCTTGTGCCACTGAGTTATATCTCTAGCCTGGGACAGGCTTTTTTAAGAAGTGCTACAATGTCTAAACTGTGTCCAGAAACTTCTTGGACACATGCTAGTTTGTTTTATTGATACTAATAGTTTCTCTTATTTCTTTGAAAACAGGTTTATGCTATTGTTTTGTTTCTGTAGGAGAAAATCCTTTTTGTCTGTCTTGTACTCTGGGTAAGTTACTTTTTAAAATGTAACATTTTTAAACAAATTAACAATAGTGTGCTAAGTATTGTTTTTCTCTTATTTTTGTTATGAATTTTTGTTTTAGTTTTTCATGAAAAAGGAAAGCTTACGAAAGAATGTGGAGCTTATATTATTCTTCAAGGTGAGAGCTGGCTGGCTGTTTGCATTGCTACTTCTGCAGATTTTGCTTGAGTCTGGTTCTAATCTGTCTTTCTTCATAACTCAAAAGATTCAAACTTCTTGTTATTATCATTCAGCAGTAAGTCTCAGAACTACCTGCCTAAACTTGTACGTATGCGGTCATTGATCCTAACATTAGTGATTGTATTTTTTAGTTCTTCAAAGCATGAAAAGTTCTATTTAAAAAATGACACTATTCTTACCCTACATACTTGAAAATTCCTGACTTTTGCTTGACACAGGAACAATGTCATCCATTCCTTTAGACTCCTTTCAGACATTTCCAGGCAGGGTTCACTCAGCAAAGTGTGTGATAAAAACAATTATAGTAGCATTTTGGAGAAAATCAATGCACAAAAGATTTTATAAGAAGCACAAATATGAAGGACTTATTTCCTGGTGTTAGGTAATAGTGCTACTCACAGACTTGAATACATTTTGCTAGAAAGGATGCTGATTGGTTCATTTATCTTTCCATTCATCAGATTCTTCAAAAATTACAGAGTAGTTTAAATAATTTCAATTGTTTTACCTTGAGACTATGAAAGTAGTTAGATGAACGTACAATAGAATCATAATATATATGCATCTGTATGTATATATCTGTGTGTGTGTGTGTGTGTGTGTGTGTGTGTGTGTGTGGTGGAGGTAAAATTAGGTGGTGTGAGCACAATTATGGATACAATGAGCCAAAATACTGTAAAATAAGATCAAAACTAAACTGTCTAAACCCTCTACACTAAGATCTTATAGAGCTACCACTGCTAAGTTTGAAACTAGGTCCATTCTTGTGGTTGCTATGGTCATCTCTCATCTTGTCCATCCCTTGCAGTCGTTATAAGAATCTCATTCTGATACCATAAAAATTGATATGAGTGTCTCCTTACACTGCCATATACCCATCCTGGTGGCAGGTAATTCATAGTCATTATGCCCGTATTAATTTGAGGATCATATATAGATCATATGTATAAACTTTCTCATATTCATTTTTATTTGTAATATTTGGTTTTCTCTAGTATACTTCCTTAAAATTCCAACTCTCAAATTGAAGTCCTCTCTGATATTTACTATCTAAATTATTGTGGTTTAAGTGAGACAGTTTCATTCATACCTCAATTATTTTGAAGAAAAAAATTCTCAACAGTTTGTTGTAAAAGTGAAAATATCATCTATTGCAAAGAAATTATGGAAATGTAAATCTTCCATTTTTCCCTGCATACTAACCTGACTACAAACAGCTTGTGTTTTCCACGTTAGTTCCTATCATGTGTAGGTTATGTATGCTTAACATAGACAGAATTGTGAACAGAAAGGTTTACACCACAGACGTTCTTGCTTGGTCTCTAAAAACACACAATTTCCCTGTTTCTCTCAGTCACCTTATAGGTGCCCTACAGAAGTACTTTTCTAAATACTGAGGATATTTTTCACTTTTCATTTGTTGTAGAAAGACTAATGTAGAAATATAAAGGAGGCAAATATACTCAATAATATGCTCTATGACAGTATTTTAATTAGAATTTATGTCTTTCAACCAATTATAAGTAACCTTTGGACAATTTCATGGAAGATGAAAAGGTTTACAAAGTACCAATATCTATTGGCATATAATAGATGGTCAGGAAATGTTGAACAATGATTAAATTAAACAGTGAAAACCTGTATTTTCTACTTCTCATTTTTTTCCATAGATATTTCAATTCATCATACTGGATTCTGATACCTGTCACGAACTCTAGTTAGATATTCTGAGAATTAAATTGGGAGACACTAAATTGGTGTGAATCACAGTGATCTCATACTTCATAACTCCATTTTCCTAACATTCTCTAATGACAAACTTATTGACACAAAAAATCACAAGTGGTTGCTAGGGGTTAGACTTGCTGAGGATCAAGGAAGTAGTTGTAACTATGAAAGAGCAGCATGAGAGACAATATTTTGGGATGATAAATACATAGTTCTGCATCTTCATTCTCATTGTGGATATCACATGAATATGCACATATACTGAAATAAAGAGCTGATGTATTTACACTTTGCACAAATATTAATGTCTTCATTATGATCACTGATTGTAAGGTGTCAATTTGAGTAAGACTTACTTAGTAGATTAGTGAAGTACTGGTGTCTCTATGGATGATTGTTATGTAGGACAACAATCTAAGAGGTGAAGACCCACCCTAGATGTAGCTGGCACCAATCAATAAGCTTGTAGCCTTATGGAATAATCAGAGAAAGAAGAAGAAGGAAGTACTTCTATTTGGGGAGAAAGTATTTCCATTTTGGAAAAGCTCCAATATTCATTGCTTCCATTGGACACTAGTCTCCATTTTTTTTCAGACTTCCAGTGCAAATTCACACAACGACTCTACCATGAGCTTCTGGGCCTGTAACCTTTGACTGGTACTGAATCCTCTAGCTCTCTAGTGCACAGATGGCTTTTGTGGATTCTGTCACCTCTGATCCTGCAGGTGCTTCCTGTGGACTCTTTCACCTTTGACTTTCTAAGCCTATCTAATAAATTCCCTTGCATTAGCATACACATACTTTATCTTTACTCTTCCTCTGGAGAAACTAACTAATGTGCTGATTGGGATCTTCTACTGTAAGTTCACAAGATAGACCCATTGGAGAAAACTAAATGAAGGTTACACAGCCCCTCTCTGTGCTATTGTATTATCTTTGCAATTTGCCTGAATACTCCACAATTTCCAAATTAAACAGTTAAAATATCCCTTGTAATCAATATTGACTCCACCATTGCCTTCTCCATAATTATCACCAAATGTCATACACATTATTATTTATGTATATTTTTCACCACCCCCAATGCTAGCCTCTTAATACATGCTACCTTTTTAGTACATACTGTCATTCCTTAATGATTACCATGACTATCAAGATGGGCTCTGTCAAGCTTCCATTTAAGTCCCTTCCCAAGCCACTTTTCATTTCCTTCCCTTAAAGTGTTCAAAAATAACGTCATAGTGACTTTGCTTTCTCATGAGCACTTTAAGATTTCTCCCTGACCACAGGTTAAAATGCCAGTGCCATAGTATGGCGTTTATGGTGCTTCATGGCTTACTTCGAACCTGATTTCACACTGCATAGCACTAAGCAGGGGCCCTTCATTGCTACCACACCGAGATAATCAGACTTTCATAATCACAGCCTGTGTACAGGGTGTCTATCTAATCTGCCCACATTTTATTTTTTTTAAATGTATGTATGGCCTGCCTTATTTCACTAAGAATTTTAAATAATATAAAGAGCATTTATTATAAAATATCAAAATACTGTAGTTGAAAAAGAAACTATTTGATTGAATAATATTAATAGTAATATTAATACATAAAGTGAGTTGACTTCAGAACTCACTTGTCATAATGGATGATACACAAATTTTATGCCTTTTTCTTTACTCTGACTTGATGTAGTTAGATATTAAGTAATTTGTAAAGCAATTTTGTAAAATATAATTATATATAAGTAGAAAAGCTAAGAGGGATGAATTATTACCTAGGGAAATCAGAATTTGTTTCTGGTCATATGTGATTAAATTGCAGTTTGCAAAGTTTGGGGACAGATAGTGTGACTTTAAACTCAACATACCTGGTGTGTATAATGACTCAGAGTGATGAATGCTTCGGACATGTATGGAAATAGGTTATATTTCAGTGCCATGTAACGGCAGTTTGCAAATAGGATGAGTGATTAATATGATTGGTGTTAAAATAAGAAATTATCTCCTGGCTGGTACCTTAAATTATAACAGATAGGGAGTTTTGTATCTATTTACACAATTATGCTTTATCACCATGATAACAATTTAACACTGTTTTATTATATTCTAATTAAATTCATGTTTTCTTTCCTCACAAACCCGAGATCTTCAAAGGCAATGCAAATGTCTTGATTTTTTTTCTTTTTTGTATACTCACCTCTTAAAAACTATTGATTATGCTAGTATCAGTGCTTTCTTGATTTGCCAAAGCAGATACCACTTTGGTCAAATGAAAGAATTCTATGATTTTTTTCTTCTTCATAACATTTGCTTTGCTATTTCTGAGTCAGGAATGCTACCTGCCTGCGCTTGTAATGGTATAGTAGTAATACGGTAAGTGTTTTTGTCCGTGCTACAGACTCATAGTTCTTGCTGTGTCACAAAGAAACAAGATCACCTGAATTGCTATGGCAGAGAAAGATTTCTTGCTGCAAGGCTTGTTTTTGAAACTATTTTGACAGAAGACTCTGAATATGAAATTATTTATAATATTTCATTGTATTGCAGAACTAAAAGTGTCAATAGAGATCATTTAGTCCAACCACCCAATATTTTAGACTTTGAAACTGAGTCCAGGGGCTGGGGATTTAGCTCAGCAGCATAAGCGCCAGCCTTGCAAGCAGGCAGTCGTGAGTTCAATCCCCAGTACCCATAAAAAGGAAAAAGACAAAAAAAAAAAAAAAAAGAAAGAAAGAAACTGAGTCCAAATGAGACAAAATAAAACAGCAAAACAGAAAAGCAAAAGCAACTTCATCTGAGTGTACACAGAAATTCTTAGTTAAGACTCAATCAAGGGTTTGTAACACCTTTCCACTGGTTTTTACCTTCAAATTACAAAGCATTTTTCCTCCACTTATCTAAGAACAACCATTGTCACTGAATCTGTCATACTTGTAATATTCCAGTGAATCAAAGTCCTGAAAAATATATTTTTTAATTGGAAGACTGATACTCAATACTCAATTTTACAGTTTTTATTATTGATTTTATTATAACAAATTAAAAATATCTATAAATATGGATTCATATCACTAAGAAAAACATATACAACTTGTACTTTTACTACTCACATAGTATGTAACACTTAAAAGAACATTTTTATATTGATATTTTCCATAGCAAATAAGTGTAAAATATCAATTTACATATTTTTAAATTTGCATTTCCGTTTAAAAAATGTTTCAGTACATGGCAGATGATTGCTTGTTTGTAAGGGGAAAATACTTATTTAAAACTTGAGAGAAGTGGTCATAAACATTTTTCACAAGGGCTAAAGCAGACATAGGAGGTGTTGAACAATGTAATAAGGTCTCTTGGAGCAGTACTTTAGACTTTAGAGGCTTTTACTGTTTCAGTAAGCATTTTAAGCAGTGATTCCATGTTATGAATGATGCTAGTGTCTTTTATAATGATATGTATACAGAAGTGGTTTCAAAAAGATGAAGTTAAATTTTGATACAAAGGACTTGTTATTCAAACAAGTGGGTGTCTTATTCTACTAAGATTGCTGTAACAAAATACCTCAGACAAGGTAATTTATAAATAAAACTTATTACTTACTGACCCGGCCTGTGGGTCAATCTGGATCTGCGGGGCAGTTTCCTGGAGAAGGAATGAGGATTAACAGGGACAGGGCAGGAGACAGAGAGACGGAGACAAGTCGAGGAAGTCCAATCAAGTCTCGTTTATTGAGGAAGTGGTCGCAGCTTTTATAAGGTGCGCCGGTGGGACAGGAAGAGGCTATGGGGTGATCTCTGATGGGTCATCGTCACATCTGTGTACCTGATGTGAGTAGGAGAGGATTATGATTAATGAAGGCACATTATGTGCCCATATGAAGGAGAGGCGGGGAGACAGCAGCAGGGTGGTCGCGCCGCTCCCTACAACTTACAATTCTAGAATCTGCAAATTCCAATGTCAAGGGACTAGAAGATTTGATATCTGCTAAGGGACCATTTTTCATGGACAGCACTTTCTCTCAATGTCCTCATATGTTGGAAAAGGCAAAAATCATCTGAGGCACTCTTTTAAGTATCCTTTATAATAACAATAAATCTCATTCATAAAGACAGCATGTTTCAAAAGACACCATTTCTTAACTAGTATCACATTAAATATTTCATTCTAACATATGAATTATAGAGGGGCCCATACATTCAAATCATAGCATCAGGCGACAAAAAATTTTTGTTGATTCTATAAAGCATCATTCCTATTTTTCCCTGCTCTGCCGTTCTACAAGGACCATCCTTGTGGACAACTGTATCACCTTACTAAGGAATAAAGTACTTTTATTCTCCAGCTGCACTTTATATGTTTCAGGGTGGTACATTATTTGGTTAGCATCTCCATATGTGTTTATACCTCACCATCGTAAATTGGAGTGTGAAGTCCTCATCCCTGACCATGTCAACACGAGCAAGTGCATCAAGATTATCTGGTGGTGGGGCTGGGGATTTAGTTCAGTGGCATAAGCGCCTGCCTTGCAAGCAGGCAGTCATGAATTCAATCCCTGGTACCGATAAAAAAAAAAAATGAAAAAGACCAAAAAAAAAAAAAAAAAAAAAAAAGATTATCTGGTGGTGCTTACAACTGAATGCCTTTTTCCTATTGAATGACCTCAGCATGGTGAGTATGTCCATGCCCACTTTGGAGTTGTACAGAGCAAGAAGGCTGAAGATGGGTTCCTCTATATAAGGTATACCTCACAGGAGACATTTGAAATGGAGTTGTTGCCCTGGTACCTATACAACTAGAATGGCACCCCCAATGTTTTCCAAGTCGATACTAAGGAGCAAAAGGCAAGCTGCCAATAGACTGATCAGCTCATCTAGTCACAGGTCATCTGACCCATCGTGTTCCCACCTAGGAATTTTAGGAATTCGTTTTTGTATTTCATGTAGAAAACTGAGTTCCAGCAAGCACACACAGATTTGGAAAGGTCAATTATTTAACCTTAACTGCATTGTTTTCAAAGGTTAGACGTTTATAAATAAAATAATTTGCATTTTATGTTACCAAAAAAGAGAAGAAATCTAAAGCCTCCTTAACATAAATCTACCCCTGCTTTGTTCCAGGCACCTGTAAAATCAGCCCTGGTCTTGTCATAAATTGGAAAATCCTCAAAGATTGTGAGGAAAAATCCATTTTGCCTTACAATTCCCCTTGCACAATAAATTTTTTGCTATTGATTTATGGAATATGATATCACAGAAGAGAAAATATTCTTTAGCTAAAGATTGGAAGGTGACAATTGTATACTGGTCCATGGGGTTGTTTTGTATTATTAAATATGCCCACCACTTAGGAAGTTTGTTGACCCTGATGGAAATAAGTGAGGGAGAAAGTTTAAAGTTTATATTATAGCACTGGCATCAAGAGAAAATATTGGCCTTTATTATTTTGAAGCATGTATTTCTTATAAATTTTAATGAACAAACAGGAAGTTTGGTAGCTTTTTCTGATTCAGAGCATCTCTGTCAATTATTTGCATTATAGTTTTCATTTTGTTTTCTTTACTAACACAGAAAATTAATTTCAGTATCTTTCATTTAGAATTGCAAGTTTTTGTGCCCCCTTTTTTTGTTTTGGTACTGGGGATTAAACCCAAGATTGAACATAGGACTTTCACACTGAGCTACATCTTCACCTTTTTATACTTTTTAAAAATTTTAAGGCCGGGGGTTTAGCTCAGTGATGTAAATGCCTGATTGGCAAACGCAAGATTGTGAGTTTGATCCCCAGTACCCCCCCAAAAATTTATGACAAGTTCTTGCTAACCTAATAAATTGTTCAGACTGGGCTTCAGCTTGTGATCCTCCTGCCTCAGGTTACCAAAATGCTGGCATTGCAGCAGTGTGGCACCACACTCAACTACAAATATCTTTTTAGAGTCTCCTTTTGTATGTAATGACTAAGTGGGCACACGCTATTCTGTTTTCCTGTAAGGTCATCTATTTATTCTGATTCTTACAATGTCTCTATTATGAAGTTACTTGAAAATGTTTAGACATGTTTGAGTTCTATAAATTGAACTCTGCCCCAACTTGGGTTTTGCTTGCTTTTAAATCCCATTCCAACCTCTGCTTTAAGACTTTCACAAAATATGAGGTGAGAAATGAGGACATGTATGCCTTACAGCTTATTCTGAATATGTAAAGATGTGAAAATTCCTATTTTTGAAGTTTCCAATGTACTCATTATTCCTTTGCTTATAGAAATGAATCAAACTCAGTCTATTTCCATGATAAGAACGTTCAGGGTAGGCTGCTAAAGATCTTCTGTAACACTGAAAATTTTGATTTTTTAAAAATGTTCTTGATGTCTGTGAATTCTGGGGAGTCTGTTTAAGCATCCTTGAAAGTCTTATCATTCTACTATTTCAGTTTTCTATCTGAGCTCCCCATCAGCATATAAATGAATTAATATAGATCTCAGAGCCCTGGACTGTGTGTCCAGAAAAATTCCATATCATTTCTATAATTTCCCTCTATCTTGTGTAGGATAGACTTTGGCAATGGCTTACAACTTAAAAGAAGGAAAGGCAGGGCTTACCAAGCAAAAGGGGCTCCCTTATTCTAACAGGGACTTTATTTCAGAGGAAATTGAGCTCTGGGGAATTTCCTCACTGGCTCAGAAGAAAGAATAAATCAAAGGGAGACATACAGATACAGAAAGTGGAGGATGACAAAGAAGAGTGGGATGAAAATTAATTTTTTGATTTGTGAGAAGGAAGATCTAAGAAGAGATCAATGACTTTACATATTTTACTTTTGCACTGACTGAAGGATCACTTAAAAGATGTAGTTTTAAAATCCAAATGTATCTTTTGGATGCATCTTCATATCAGTTTAAAAGGTGTATCATTGAGGGAGAATTTTTCCTTTCTTCTTTAATTCATTTCTTAAATGAGCATTTTCTTTTTACATTAGCAAGCCATCACCCCAATAAGCCACTGTAATTTTAAATTATCCTTGGTTGAATTATTCCAGCTAGAAAACAAATGACACAAATTTGTTTTATAGACAACATATACGTAAGAAATAGCAATAAGCCTGGAGAAAGCATGAAATCAGATTTTCACTCATGCAAACTGAATTTGACAGTCACTGGTACGACATATTGCTGTGTATTTCATGTCTCAGGTTCCTTTGACTAATGTGTAAATAATCTTCCACTGCAATAAGGAATTCTCAGTGTTCACCAAACATACATTTAATGATTAGAGTTCTGTGGATACCAGACAAGAAATGAGATGTGTTGGAAGAGACTTCTCATAAGATTCTTCTGAGCAGAGGTGAAGTTCTCCCAAAGTTTCTCTTCTGAGAAGAAAACTTCTGAATGTCTCAGATTCAAGGTCTCATTCGAGAAATGACATTATCCTGATATAGACCTTTTTTTTCTCTATTCTATATGTGATGTGATGAAAATACACAGGGAATGTTTAAAAAATTACTACAATGAAAAATGCATTACAATTAGTGGCATCTAAATACTCCTATTCACTTCCAAAAGACCTCATCATTGTAAAGTTGAATACAGAATACAGTGGATGCTGCTGCCTACTGCCATCCACGGAAAAGATGGACCCCAGAGAGGATTACAGTGAGTCCTCATCCACCTCATTCACCAAGTCTGGCACTGAGTTACATCCAGTGCTTCCCCAAAGTTAAGATGACCACAAAATATAAATGCACTGAATCAGTTCGGGACATTGAGGCACCCGCTAAAGAGAGAGGACTGGCAGAATAGCTTCAGAGTGTGGCAAAAACAATAGGATAAATGTGTTTGAAGTGGCATTTGGACAGGGATTAATGGCAATGTGAATTTTATTGTAGTAAAACATCATAAACAATCACATTTTTATCACACTGCTTATTTCCTTCTACATATATAGAAAATACAGGCAAAGATATACACAAAATGTAGTGTTTTTAGTAAATAAAATGTTCAACTGAGGATAAAAGTTTTTTCCCCCTTTTTTTGGTATCAGGGATCGAACTCGCGACCTAGTCCTCACCCGGCAGGTACTTATGCCGCTGAGCTAAATCCCCAGCGCAAAAGTCGTAAAATTTGTTCACATTTCAAAATAATTTCTAAACTTGACTCCTCATACCTAGGAAACAAGGTGAAGTCAATATTTGAAGAATTCAGTAAAAAGAGAAAAACTCCTAAAGATCTTCAACCTAATGCAACACTTACTTAGTGATTCCCAGGTGAGAGGTTCAAGTAGCTTTAGTCCAGGAAACCATCATTAAGTTAGAGAGACTTGGGTTTTAGTTAGCTCTTGGTAGAGCTGCAGGGTTACTGCATGACGACTCCCAGAAGGTAGCACTAAAACATTCTGTTGACAAATGATAACCAACTTTATTTTTACTGAAAGAAGTTCAGTACCTTAACAGAGTTAGTTATATTGTTGAGTTAGAAGACTAAGGTTTGGATAGTTATAAAGCTTTCAAACCTTATGTATTTGGGGATCTTTAATGTAGGGACTTCACAAGATCTGGTAATTGAAGTTATCATGATATAAAATTGGAGATTAAAAGGCATGACAATTTAATACCAATTAATTCTACCACTAACAATTAAAAGAAAAACAATTATAATATGGGTAAAGGATTTGAGTAGATATTTTCTGAAGAATTTATACAAATGACCAGTACATACCAATAAAGATATTCTATATTATTGGCCATTAGGTCAGTGTTAATCAAAATCATAATGTGATTTTGCTTCATGGCTATTATGAATGCTATAATCAAATGACAGTTAATAAGTTAGGATGTGAAGAAAATGGGAATCCTCATTTCCTTCCAATGAGGATGTAAAATGATTCAGCTGCTGTGGAAAGCAGTTAGGTGGTTCTTCAAAAGTTTAAACATGAAATTCCCACATAAGCAAGAATTTTCACTGTTACAGATACTCCCAGAGAAAAATGAAAATTAATGTCTGCAAAAATTTGTACACACACACACACGCAGAATTATTCACAGTAAAGATGTAGGAGCATCACAAATGTCCATGGATTATTTAATGAACAAATAAAACTATGTTGTATCCATACAATGTAATATTATGTTTCCATAAAAAGCATGAAGCACTGTTACGTGCTATACTATTGATGTACTTTTAAAATGTTATGCAAAGCATAACAGCCATTCACAAAAACCATAGATTGCATGATATACGTTGTATAAAATTTTCCAAAGTATGCAAATATATAGAGGCAGAAAGTGTATTATTTCTTGCCTGTGACTGTGTGCTCTATGGGGTAAATGGCCAGTGACTGCTAATGGATCTGAGGTTTCTGTTAAAAATGATGAAAGTGTTTTAAAATTGACTATGGTGTTGGTTGTATCGATACATGAATATACTAAAAAACACTGAGTTGTAAACTTTAAACTGTGTCATTTTAATACTATTATACATATATCATCAAGTTTGTACTGGGGTAGGCAAAAAATGCCCCTACTCCAAACATATTCATGTCCTAATTCTCAGAACCTGTGACTATTCAGCTGACATGGCAAAAAATAAATTGTAGATGTTATCAAGGTAAGGATTATGAGCTAGGGAGGTGTTTTGGGATTATCATTGTGTGAGCAATGTAATTATAAGCATCTCTTAAAATGGAAAAGGGAGACAGATCATCCAGACAATTATGAAGATGCTACTATGCTATCATTGAAGATGGAGCTAGGGACCATGAGTGAAGGAATTAAAGCAACCTTGGAAAGCTACAATGGGCAAAGAAACAGAGTATGTCCTAGGCCTACAGAGAAAACACCTGGCCACGCCTTGAATTTACTCCAGTATGAGCCGTTTCAGACTTGTGACCTCCAGAAGTATTAGCACAGATTTGTTTCATTTTATATCAGGAAGTGTGTGGTAACTGTTTTGCGCTGTCAAAAGGAAATATATATACATACCATGTGCCACTTGCGTGCTGTGTTCTGATAATATTAGGTGAGCAACTTGCCTTAACATGCATGCTGCTTCCATGGTACTCACAGTCTATTAGTGGCCAGAAATAATAACATTGCCACTCTTCTCAAGCACAGTGCTTTGGTTTAGAATAGTTCTTAGGATATTTTAGGGCTCATAACCTTCTACATTTTAAACAATATGGAAAACCTCAAAAGTTTTAATTTTTGCAGTATTAGGATCTTGATACTTACTATATTAAGGTATTTGTTCAACTGAGAAAATATTTTGAAGTCAGGATTATTGACGTGATATTTGTATCCATATCCTTCTTAGTGAATAGTTCTAAAAGTTCTTACAATTGCAAATATTCATGGAGTGACCACTAAAAGATAACTGTACAATTTACTCCAAAATTTCTTTCAATCTCCACTTGTCAGTAACCCCTAACATGTACACTATCCTTATAGTTTTGCTTTTTCGGAATTTAACGCAAAAGAAAACACATATCACTTTTCCACTTACTGCAATGAACTTAATATTAATTTATGCTTTATACTACATGAATTTCTCTTATAAATTAGGAGGTCAGAAGTCTGACAGAGTTCTCAGAGGGCTAACATCAAGGTGTCAGCAGGTTTCTTCTCCTTTCTAGATGCTCTAGGGGATAATCTATTTCTTCTTCAAGCTTCTAGAAACTGTCTCTATTCTTTGACCCGTGACTCTGTCCCTCCAACTTTAAAGTCACCAACTTCCCAGTTTTTTGCACTTTTCTTATGTTATCACTGCTCTATCTGACAATTTCCATGAAATGTTTTATATATTTAAGGTTTTTGAGTTTAGATATGGTTCAACTCGAAAATCTTGAGAATTTTCAGCATCAAGGTCTTTAAATTTATTTGTATGTGCAACGTTCTTTTACCACAGGCTTTAGGAATTAGAATATGGAAATCTTTAAGGAGCCATTATTTTTGTCTATTATACAATTATTTTTATTTCTAAGTATTTATTATAGTACTATATCAAAATTTATTTTAAAAATTGCCAGTGGATGAACATTTGAGATGTTTCCAGTTTTTGGTAATTATAAATACATAACTTAATACATTCTATATCTGTGTTTTTATTTCCATTGAACAAATGACTAGATGATAAGAATAACTACATCATCACATTGCTTAAAACTGCTAATTTTTTCAGAATAAAGAATATTAGGAACCTTTCAAGCAGATTGTGATGAATAGAAATTTTCAAAATCTTTTTGAATTTTATCATTGTAGCTGTTTTCCTTGAATTGACAGGCTCATTTTGTTTCCTTTCAAGCAACTATTTTCTAAATACACAAATCTGACAAAGACATTTTGCCTGTCAGTTATTATTAACAAGAATAAATTGTGTGTCATGAGAAAACGGCTAATTTAATATTGATGTGTGTGTGCATGCGTGCGTGTGTGTGTTCACGCTCAGGCATTTGTAGTTTATCTGATGTTGACTTTATACCACTAATGCAAATGTTCATACAGTGAAAAGGGTAAATAGTCTTACTATTATAGAGAACTCATTTTTGTGTGCTTTTACATTTTTTATATTTTATGTTTTATTCTATGTAATTGACAAAAATACATATTGACAGCACTCCTCATGTTTTGAGTTCCATGTATATTGTGAAATGATTAGTACTATACCTCTAAGCTAATTAACATATAGATCACATCATGTTTTTATATAAATTCTTAATTCTTCCTCTTGGAAATATTTTATAGCCAGGTATATCTCAGCAAGCTTTAGCAACAGCCAGGCAAGCAAAATGTCATGTGTTTGACTCCCAATATATATATATATATATATATATATATATATATATATATATATTAGTGAAAAATGTTTTTATTTTTATTTTTAATTATATTTAGAATGTAGTAAAAATACAACAGAACAAGATAAAACAAAGCTAATCAAGACCATGTAGTGACAGTGGTACAGAACTTCAAAGCAGGATACTGGGATAGTAGTAATAGGTACTAAGGTATATCTCATTATCTTCACAATAATTGTCCAGTCAATTAGGTATAGTGAAATCAAACCAATAACAGGCCATTGTAACACCAATTGAAGGAGGATATTGAATAGAGCATAGCAATCATTACAAAACATAACAGTGAAAATAACCTTTGCTTTCAAACAGAACATAGAAGGAAATTCTCCATATTTGCTATATTGCATATGGTTATCCTCCCAAGAGATGCTCAGAACTTTGTCTCCAGTTGCTGACAGGGTGGGGGAGAGATGTGTAATTTTCAGCCCACGTGCTGGTAGGCTCACAGGATCAGCTGACAGGTTCTCCTCCTGGCAGGCACCAGGGGCGCTTACCAAGGGGCAAATTGCCTTCTTGTGAAGCCACCTATGTCCTAACATGGCCAGGTCTCAGGTAGTTGCTTCTGGTTCTCTTCCTGGCTGGCACCAGGGATGCTTACCAACAGGGGAAAATATTTTTAAACAAAAAGAAAATATGTTCAGCATCTTATTCCCAGAGACAAAGTAGAACTATTAAGTGACCACTATTGTAGACAATTTCTTGAAATCTTTATACATTAATACCTTGTTGAAAATTTTTAAAATGGCAATGCAATATATACTGCTTTATGACCTTATGTTTCATTCTATGGAGTGTATTAAACACATTTTCCCCTCTGTAAATTCATGTCAGCATCATGCTACATTAATGATATAATTAATAACTTTTTATCCTCCCCATTACTCTTTATCCTGGGAACTTACCTCATTGCTGATACAAATATCCAACACCCAAAATTATAGGGATAAAAGTTTCTTTAGTTCACAATTTGTGGATGTTTCAGTTTTTAATCAGCTGTTTCGAGGGAGGATATGTGGCAGAGGGACAACAGTTCATGGTTACTGAAAGCACTGAACTCAATAGGAGAGGAGGGGGGAAGCAAGGCTCTTCTCCCTTATATTGTATGCAGGCCACCCCCTCTAGGGAAGATGTAACATTCACACCATTGACCCCAGGACTACACAATGAACCAATCACAAACTACATTCAGTTGCTTCTGAAAAAACTGCCCCATGACTACATGAGGATTCAGGGGGACATCCGGACACAGAATTTAACATTCCACCCATGGCCCCTAAAGATTCGTGCACATTACCTTATGCAAGATGAATTTAGTCCATCTCCAGGAGTTGCCAAAGTCCTAACAGTATCAGCATCACAGAAAAATTCAAGTCTCAAATGCCCTCTGAGGTTTAAGGCAAAGTCTTCACTATGAGCCCCTGTGGAAATGAAAAGCAAGTTAAACATTTCTAACATTCAATGGCAAAAGATAAACATTTCTATCCCAAAGATTACAAAGAGTGGGATACAAAGGAATGGAACCAAAGCAAGTCCAAAATTTGGCAGGACAAAATTAAATCCTGTAGTTTCACGCGCAGCATCTGAGGCAATCTGTGATGAGTTGTGAGCTCCACAGGGCTTGGGTGGCTCTGTCTCTTTGGCCCTTCTGGTTGTTGTAGCTCCCAAGGCTTTTCTCTTGGTCCTGATCTACGTCCCACTTGCAGGTTTACTCAGAAAATCCATGTGATTGGTTTCTCAAAACTTCCGGGGTCTCCACTGCATCTTTGTCTTCACCCTCACAGGTTCACATACTGCTCTTTCAGAGGTACGCTGCCTTGTCTCCCAAGCCTTCAGAAATCTCAGTGGAGCCTTCCCAATATCACAACTCTTGCATCCTGTGTGCAGCTAAAAACAGTGCCCTGTGGATGATGCCAGTCAGAACAGTGGACAGACTTTTCTCTCTATTGGCTGTAGGAGTTGAATACATGGTTTACTTAGCACTATGAGTCTAGTTCCAAGGAACAAATTCGTTATGGTGCTACCATTCTGTAACATGGTGTGGCTGAAAAAATACTAAAACATGGTGAGACCACCACCATCCCGGAACGTGGTACTCTGGGACTTTCTTTTCAAAGCAAAGTGTTATGCTTTCACAGTTATGAGGCTGCAAAGAATGAAAACTTGCTCCTCCTTGCGATGCCCTCAAGTTATCTTTTGTATTCTCCTGTTTCTTCTCAGCAATTGAGATCTACTCTCTATCTTGCCAGTCTACAGCTGTACTGGAGTTTCCTTTCTGGTCACATTCACAATGTTTAAAATCATTAAGCTGGGCCCTTTGCTCTTGATTCTCAACATAGATCTGGCCAGAAGTCCCCAACACTAGGCATTCCACCATTTCAATACTAGAATGCCTTGAAATTTCCTCAAAAATTAATCTGCCATCCTTAATTTCAGTCTCAGTCAAAAACTATAAACACGAGCAAAATTCAGACAAACCTTCTGCCAAACTATAACATGTATCATGTGGAGTCCAGAAGCCAATGCAGTTCTTCTCCCCAACAGAAAACTCCTGAGCTTTGTCTTTACTGGCAGAATCTCTCTTCAGTCTTCTGTTCTTCTGAGTTCTGAATAGAATCTCCCATACAAAAAAGCACAAGTTGTTTCAGCTCTGCTTTTTCAGTTGGCGTCTCCAACCCTTTCCAATCCCTCCCCACAAGCCATTCTCAAAGTTTCTTGAAGCACATGGTCAGGTATAGTCACAGAAATAACCCAATTTCTCTGGTACTGTATATTCTGTCTTGGTTACTCATTGCTGAGACAAAATATCCAGCACCCAAATTTAAAGGGAGAAAGGTTTACTTTGCTCACAGTTTGTATAGGTTTCAGTCCAAAATCAGCTGGCTCCAAGGCAACGTGACACATGGCAGAGGGGCAATAATTCATTGAGGCAGAAGATACCAAAAAGCAACAAGAAAGGAGGGGAGGAGCAAGTCTTTTCTCCTTTATATTGTATGCAAGGTACCTACCCAAGGGTGGGTGTAGCACTCACATCTCGGATCCCAGCACTAGCCAATGAATCAGTCACATAATCTAGATTCAGCTGTCTCTGGAAAGCCTGCCTCTGATGACTGCATGACACCCAGCAACAAACCTTAACACTCTCCTTCACACTCTCCCTCATATCCTATTTCTACCTTCTACCAATAGTCTACCATTTATTTTCACGTCATCTTTTGAGATTCTTCATATTAAGGAAGATGTGACACATATTTAAGAGTCTGAAACAAATTTTACAAATTGTTGTTTTATTTGTTCAGTTACAAATTAGTAAAATCAAAACTGATGAGTTTATCTTTGCTTCTTTTCTGATTTTAATCTTTACAGTATTTCCTAAGCAATTTACTTTCTAATTTGCTCAGTTTATGAAAATTACTAGTGGTGGAATTTTACTGAAGTTTCCCCAAATGTGCCTCTCATCAAATATAAGATTGAGTTTGGAAATCAGTAAATTACATTGTTTGTGACATCATTGGACCTAACTTTCCATAAATCCAGTTCATATTTTGTTAGCTATAGCCCTGACAATGGCAGAATTGGACATGATATACAAGTTTACCCGATCTAATGTTCTGTGATTTTTAATAACACCATCACTATATTAAAGTTTTCATTTTTAAAATTAATTCATCATTTCTGGATCTATGTAAATAGGCTACTGTGTGTCAAAGTGAATGATTCATTCATACTATTTTGGGACTCAGAAGCAGGGTAAGGAGGTGGGACCATCAAAAGAAATGACATGATTCCATGCTCAGTGCTTTAATCCAAAAATAACATTTTCCAAGCACATCTTTCTTCTGTGACTATACCTTTACTGTCTTTCTGTTTAATAATCAGATTTCATCCCTTTCCTAAATATAGACATTGGTTCAGTGGAAAGAACAATGGGCCAGGAATTGTATAACTTGAGATTGAGCAAAAAAAAAATTTTCAGGGTAATTATCCTTTCCCAGCCTCAATTTTTTTTAGCTGTAAAATGAAAGGGTTGGGTGAAATAAGCTAAAGTTATTTCAAACTCTATCTTTATGATCAGAAAGAAAGAATGAAATGTATAGTGTCATATTCAACTACAGAATTAATTACACAAGAAGCTAAGAAATAAAACTGTATAATTGCTTGCTTTTGAAAATCACAGTAAAAAGGTTGTGGTGTTGCTTATATTAATCTCATAGACAACTTTGTCATAGACAGTGTTCATATAATATTGATATGTAATATGTTAAATCCAACTACCTTCTTCTGAAACATTGCCAACATGAAGGTGCAATTCAGTAGGTAAAATTATCAACTGAACACTTGCTGAAACTTGGGCAACCCTTAACATTACTTGAATGCATTTTTCCTTTTTGAGTACTCTACTAGGTGGATAAAGATTAAGCATCAATAATTAAAACATCAAAAGTGAAAGAATTAAAACATCATTTATTAAGAAACACTTTTGAGAATTCTGGGAAGTTCATGACATGGATAATAATCTTGAAAATACGGTATTTCAGTGACTGTAAATCAAAGTTCCAAAGCAAAATAAATTATATTCAAAGTTTCTACTAACCAAATTAACCCAATTAAATACTGTTAAACCTAGAATATTGTCCTTTTTCAATGGACAGTGTTGACTAACTGATAGATATTGGTACTGCACTGATCCAAGAAACATCCTGGCCCCAGGCATGCTGGACATGTTGGAATAGCTCATTAAGTGACCATCATTGCCCAAAATTCTACCTTATAATTGGCAAGCAAAACTTATTATTATATATACCATTGTTTCATGATTATGGAAACCTCATCTAACTGGCATTTCACTTAGCCAGGATGCATTTTTAGAACAGTAATCAGTGCTCTGAAAATTGTTCACATTTTGTACCTGAAAATTGTTCATATTTAGTATAAAACAAGACTATTCAAGGAGAATTCAAAACCTAAATGATGATTATTGTTAGATATATCAATCAGAATACAGAAGAATGCAAACTCTCTGAGGTATATGAATTGTCTAGCAACTGGAAAGAATTTTTTTCTCTGGGCAGAAAAGAAGATACAACAACTCTTTGGAAGGAACAAGGTCTGTGGCAATAAGTTGATGGAAATTTCATAAAGGAAGAAGGATGGGAACATAATCTTTGCTTGAAAGGATTTCCATTCAGTGAAATCCACTGAATTAGTCATCCTTCATAGATTGTTTTAAAATTAGAGCATTTCCAGTCACATTCATGGATTAATATTGTTTCATTGTTCTGGGGAAAGAAGATTATAGTACTGGATCAGATAACTGAACAACTTTGAAAGCATAAATTTGAATATACTATTGAAGATACTGTTCTATAAAACTGAAATTGTGAAGAATTAGAAATACTGTATTAAAATCATTTAAAGAATTAGCTTCACCTACAGTGTATATGTGCATATATACGACTCAAACTCTTAAGTACTAACATGCAAATCTTTATTTTGAAATATTACCTGAAATACTGCCTGTCAAAGTCATTAATATTACTAGTATGTTTTATATTGGGTGGGAGAAACTTTCCTTGATTACTGTAATATATATAATCAAAGATATGTAAATACTGTTACAAATTCGTGTATGTGATTTACAACATTGAAACATACATTACAAAATAGAAATCATGCTCCTTTAAATTCTATGATTTGGATTCCAGAATGGGATTATAACCAAAGGTATGAAGCATAAATTTAGTTTTTTGAAAATAAAATACATAAATACAGAATACAAAAATGATGTTTAATGTGTAAAAAGGGCTTATTCTGGGATATCAATGAAGATTTGCTCTTTTATATGGGAAGTGATCTATATGGAATGTTTAATGTTCTATGACTTTTGGTGGGATTTACTTAATAAGGATACAATAGTAGATTAGAATAAAGAACAATCAAAAAAAGAGATACCTATCCCTTTACTTTCTCATTATGGCTGTCTAGGACTGTACTGTGTTTGTTTATCACGATCACTGTATTTCACCATCACATTTTTTCTATACCTGCCATCCTCTTAATATCCTGACCTGAGCAGCTATTATTAGCCTCATGGTCTTTCAATGTTCTTGTTGTTTATCTAAAGTATACCCATCTCTTTTAAAAGTTTCTTGAGTAAACTCCCTTTTAATTATCCTAACTTAAATTATTCCATTTGTTTCCTGAGGAGTCCCTATCAGAGGCTTTGATTATGGCCTTTGATTATGAAATTATTAGTTCAGTATATGTTTGTCATTAACAAATACATTGCTTGTCAGAAATATATATTTATATCTATCTATTGATAAAGATATAGATATAGATATAAACACACACACACATATATGTATATATCCTCTTAATCCTTTTTATTTCTCCTGCCTTCCCCATCTTTCCATTGCCATTTTCTGTCATCTATTTTTATTTTATTTTAAAGAGTATAAACCAAAATAAAGCAAAACAAAACAGAATGAAGCAGAGCAGAGGAAATAATGAAAATAACACACAGGATTTCAGAAAAAGACAACAGGAAAGCTACCATAATTTCTCTTGTTTTCTTCAAAATAGTTGTCCATACCTTCACACACAATAAGTTAATACACATCAAAATAGTATAAAAGCAAGCAAAACACAAGAATGAGAGCCTTAAGGGCTTTCAAGACCAGACACTCGGAAATCAATAATGCCTCCCTTTTCTCTTGTTTTCTTCAAAACAGCTGTCCATACCTTCACACATATTAAAGTCAAATAATTGAAAATAGACAACCAATCAAAATGAAGAAAAAAAAAGCATTGTTGAACTTAGAAAGAAAATAATAGGAAAAACATCAATGGCCACCATCATGTCTCATTTTCTTCAGTGTAGTTGTTCTCACTACGCAAAACAACAAAATTCTATCATCTTTATTTTTCTCTTTATTTATACTATGACATTCTCATATAAGAGAAACCATTGACATTTAACTTTCTGTGTCTGAGTTTTGTATTTAAAATTATGAGCTCAAATTGCATCTTTTTTTCTAAAAATGACTCACATTTCTTTATGTTGCTTCATGTCAGAGTAGTGTATATGTATATGTATACACACACACACACACACACACACACACACACACATATATATATATATATATATATATATATAGTATCGCATTTTCTTTATCCATTCATTTATTGATGCTAGCCTATATGATTTTGTTATAAACCTGCACAGCAATAAACATGAGTATACAGGCATCACCGTAATAAGGTATGTAAGTCTCTTTTATGAAAAAAAAAAGAGTTCTTCTGCACTACTTCTTGGAGGATAAACTAATACAATGACTATGAAATTCAGTACGCATATTCCTGCAAAAACTAAAAATAGAAATTCCATTTGACCCAACTATACATCTTCTGGATATCTTCCCAAAAGTGTTAAGTGTACTTAAACTGGAATTTAGAAGTTTGAGTAGGAGTTTCATAGACAGAGAAAGTTCTATGTGTGAGCTTGCAAAACAGATTTTTAAAAATCTCCTGAATATTACCAGAGTGAGAATAGCATACAGAATTCAAAGAAATAATAAAAATGGCATATTTTAGGGATGAAATAAAGTTTGATGTAGTTGGAATCTATAGTTCATGAGAAAGAATGATATAAGTTTGGCCACAGAAATTGTACAAATTTAGTAGTTTAATGCTACAAGGATTAACACCAGGTAACTTATGTACCAGATGAAAAGTAACTTTAAGAATGAGTGAATAAATTTGTTCTTACCAGGATATCACTATGCAGAAAGAAACAAAGAAAATATTTTGACTAACTGCTACTTTCTAAATACTTACAACCCTTCCTCAAATTTATATGTTGAAATCCTAAACCTCAAGGTGATGGCATTAGGAAGTGGGATCTTTGGCAGCTGAAATACCAGGGAATTAGGCTTTGTGATTAATTCTCATAAAAAAGATTTCAGAGAACATGCTTGCTCCTGCCACTATATGATGACATTGAGCAAAGATTTAATTTATATATCAAAATTACACCATTGGGAAACACTGAGACTCAACATTGATATTTGGATCTTGGACTGACCAATATGCAGGACTATAAAATTTTTTTTTATGCTTACCTCACTCAGCCTATTATAACAATAGCCTGAACAGACTAAGAGAGAAAATTAATACTGGTAAGTGGAAGGGTATAAAAATATCTAAAAATGTAGAAGAAATTTCTGATCTGACTATCGTTAGAGGCTGAAACAGTATTGAAAATTTTCATTCTGGAAAAAGCATATATTGCCACAAACAGACCACTAAATACGATTTGAGTCATAGTTGAGAAAAAGTAGAAGAGTGGTACAGAAAAAAATTAATCTTCTTAGAGAATATCTAAGATATTCTGAATAGAATTTCACAGAAAGATTTATGGTAAAGGCAATTATAATGAGAACTCAGATGAAAATGACACGCGTGTAGTGTTGTTCTACATTGCCAAAAATCTTGGCCAAATTCTCTGTACCCTAGTGTTTTGTGGAAGATAGAATTTAGGGATTGAAATTGGATATTTGGATGAGGAAATACCCTGGCGAAGCTGTGTTTTGGCTTCTCTTGACTACTGATATTAAAGTGCAGGAAAAAGAGAAATGACTTAAAGATGAAATTGTTAACTAACAGGGAAGGAGAAAAAGATTTGGAATGCGTCAGACATTTCACATTGAAAAGAGGGAAGAACTTGTGTGGATAAAAAGCAGAAAATATGTAGCCAAACTTCTGTCTGATAAGGAGATTGATTAGCCAGCCAACTAAAGACAAGCCAGGGCATACGGTGGAGACATAGGAAGAATGATGCTGGAGGAAATTCACAAAATGTTTGGCTGCTTTCCCATCACAAACCCATAATGTAGAAGCCTGGTGAGTACTGAGTCACAACAGAGTACTGGTAAAATGGCCACTGTCGGTGCCCTACACTGGGAGAAGCACAAGCATGTGATTTCAACTTGGTGCAGCCTCAAGCATGGGACCAAGGCACAGCGTTGCTGCAGAGGTGGCAACCACAAAGAATGATTTAGAGGAAAGTGACAATCACTGAGCTGCCATGGGGGCAGGGTCACCCACAGCATTGGGGGTTCAAACCTTACCTTGCAAAGCAGTGGTGATGCCACTCAGTGTAGGACCCTCTATTTCAGTGTGTCCATACTGTGCGACTATTGTCCTAATTGGTCTGAAAATTAAGATTGCAAACCCAGTGATCTACAGACCTGAACATCAAGCCAAGGAAGTTAGCCTCCAGCATTGAGGTTTAATGTTCTTTTTCTGTGCATTGAATCTTACTTAAGACCTACCACTCCTTGACTACTTCATAGTTCTCCCTTTGCAATCACGGCCTTTTGCAAGTACATGACATGTTTGATTTCACAAGGTAACAGTTGGAGAGCAATTAGCCTTCAAATACTTTGTACTTTGAGTCTTACCCTTAGATGACATATATGTAGGACTCTGGATTTTAGATTCTTTAATTGATGAATACATGAGGTAAGACATTTGGGTTATTTGGAAGGCATTAATCTATTTTTCATGGAAGATGGACATGCAGTTCTGAGTAGGCCTAGATGAAATTCTACAGCATACACATGTCCTATTAAAATTTGTATGTTGAAATTATCAAGTGATAGCAGGAGACAGGATCTTGATAAGTAGCTAGGATATGAGGCTGGAACCTTGTGGTGGGAATTAGTGCCCTTAAAAAATAAACCTCAAACAGACTTTTTTCTTCTTTTCATTTTCATGAGCAATGAAAAGACATGAACCACACCCTTATGAGACACAGAATCTGTAGGCATCTTGACTTAAATTCCCAGCTTCACAACACTGATAATTAAATTACATTGTTTACAATTCACCCAGGCTATGGTAGATCATTTCAGAAAATTAATCATATGAAGACACCAACCTCAATTTATAGAATCTGAGAAAATGAGTTGATTTACCATCCCCTGTACCCCAGAGACCTCAGTAGCTAGTAGGATCATCAGTCATCCTTCCTCCACACCCCAGAGATCTTGGCAGCCTGTAGGATCCTTGGTCACACTTCTATCACACCCTGGAAACCTCAGCAGCCAGTAGGATTGTTGGTCCCCCTTCCCCTGCACCTGAGAGATCTTGGCAGTAGATGGGATTGTTGGTCACCATTCTTCACCACCCACAGACCACAGCAGCCCACAGACCATTAGTGATCACTTCTACTACCTGCAGAACCTTGGTGGGCTAGTGGAAGCCTCAGCAACCCCTAATCCACATAGAAGGCCTCAGCTGGCCTGAAATAGTGTCAGATTCCCCCTCAAATAGAGGATCTCAGTGGGTAAACCAGAGCAGCAGAGAACCCTTCTCCTCCAGCTGTAGGATATTGGCGAGCCCAGCAAGAATGTTACAGTCCTTCTTCCATACAGAGAACACTGGGTGTGTTGAGGAGAGTGCCAACAAGGTCTCCCCTAACCCAGAGGAACTCAAAAGGGCTTATAAGACCCCCACTGACACAGTAGGTCTCAGCTGATGTGCACACGATAGTCAGATAGATCTAGTGGCCTGGAACAGCCTGAAGCCACAGTAACAATAGGAGCTAGGGGATGGCTGACATCAACATTCCTAGACTAGTCAGCCTAGGAAGAATATAGTACTCAGGTTGGGGATTTAGCTCAGTGACATAGTGTTTGCCTGGCAAGAATGAGGTATGAAGTCATGGGTTTAATCCCCAGTACCAAAAAATAAATAAATCGGACTCACTCAACAGGCCCTGTAGGAGTAATTCAGGTGACTGGCCCCTCCTCTACATTGTGAAACACAGAAATTGGGCAAACATCAGCCACAAAGTAGAACCCTAGGACACACATGATGGATAGTTGAGATTAGTGGGAATGAAAAGACCAAAAATTTAAACTAAGAGGTGAAAATGACAAAACAAAAAAAGCAATATGCAGTCTCAAATGTCCAGTCCATTGGGAACAAGTACAGGAGACATTAAAATAGAGGACACTAAAAGTCATACACCTGAAATTTCTGAAAAGATAACAAGTGAAACTAAGAAACAAACCCATAAGGTTATAGAAGGAATCAGATTAAAATTGATCTCTCAGGTAAAGAAAGAAATGACAACCTTAAAAAAAGAGTTGCTCAGCACAGCTAGAGAAGACATACATAAAAAAATACAGACCACTGGAAAGATAGAAACCTGGAATGAACAATATAGGAAAGAAATCCAATGCGTGAAACAAATTCAAAGAGATATCTAGGAAATTAAAAATTCCTTTGAAAGCTGGAAAAACCATTTGAATGAAGCTGAGGATAGACTGTCAAACCTTGAAGACAGGATCACAGCTAGTGATCATGAAAGGAAAGTGAAAGGTTTTGGCCCAGACAGGACACTGTAGCCAGGAAAGCCACAACCGGAAGCAGGAAGCCCATCTTGCCCTGCCCCTAGGAAGTTACCTGTGACGCCATCTTCCCGCCCCTGGGAATTTACATATGGCGCCAAACCTAGGACCAATGGGCTACCTGTGTATCGGTAATGCCCGCCTTAGGTTCCACCCCAAACCGAGGCTACTTACAGGCCCCCACGCCACGTGTCCGACGGAGAGATGGCCGAACGCCAGCGGTGGGGGTGCTGGTCATCTCTCTCCGTGTTCTCAGAATAAAGGCCGCTTTTTATTTTATATTTCTCATCTTTTGTTAATATTTTTCATCTTTTGGAAATAACTCTATCATTTGGTGCCGTGACTCGATCGGCAGGCAACTGACTCTTGGGCCACATACCCAGAGTCTCCTAGCCGATAACCAGATAACATCCTGGATTAATCCCGAGCTTTTTCCTCTCCCGAGACGTTCCTGTTGCCAGCCGCCTGCACTCCGCATCGGCCAGACTGATTTCAGGTGAGCACTCCCCGGGGAACTTTACACACTGGGCAGCCCCAGTGGAATGTTCTCCCCGTCTTCGTGGGTCTATGCATTTTCACGTCCTTAGGACCGCCCAGGGCAGGGTTCTTTCTGGGCAAACCTGCGTCCACAAAATCTCTCACGTTATTTGGGTTCGGATAGCCCAAAGCAGGGATCTTTGGGACCGCCCACACTGAAAGAACGCCTCACTTCCCTTAAAGCGTTGCGCTTTCACGGGCAAAACTGTTACTGACCCCACGTAGACTCCATTCGTAAATCTCTCAGTGACGACTGGAGTTTACGAGTTTTTGGAACCGTAGCCGCCGTGTGGTACCACAAATGAGTGACGACTTGTTCTGGACCTCCGGTTTTTTTTCTTGCCTGAATCAGTCATGGGGAACATATTTTCTAACTCCCAAAAGACGCCTTTACAATGCCTAATTTACAATTTACGTACTCTAAAAATTAAAGGTACCATAAAAACTAAACAACTAACTTTTTACTGCCAGGAGGTCTGGCCAACCTACCCGCTTATTGGCAAGCCTTGGCCCAAAAAAGGAACATTTGACCCCTGCATTCTCAGGAACTTGTACGATTTTTGTCAAGCTGGCAACAAGTTATTAGAACTCCCTGATGTCCAAGCCTTTCTTATTCTGAGAACACGCCCATCTCTCATTAAGTCTTGTGCTCCCGCTGAGATACTTTTAGCTAAGTCTACTGCGCCGCAAACTTTTCCATCCTGCCCTCCGTTGTTTTCCCAGCTGCCGCCTGCCTACCACCAAACTCATTCCCTGCAGTTACCTCCCGCCGGACCGCTCTCCCCTCCCCCTATGCCTGATTCTCTCAGCAGCTCTAATCCCTCTCCGTCGCAGATACCTCCCGCTGTGCGATCGTCTCCCTCTCTGCCTTCTGGTACCCATAACTCTCCCAGCAGCTTTAATCCCTCTGTTAGCACTTCCTCGCAGTCTCCGACTTCCTCTCCTGAGAATTCTGTATCCCCTACAGCATTCTCACTGCCCGCCCACCATACTAGGTCTCAGTCGCTATGTCCTTCCAGCAGGTCACGTGATTGTTCCAGCTTGTGCGGGGAACAGTCGCCATGTTGCAACCCTCTGCCACGTGGCATGGCGCCGCCATGTTCAGGAGGGCCACATGGCGACAGGGCGCCGCCATGTTTCGAGCCACGTGACAGGGCGCCGCCATGTTCCCAGGCGCCGCCATGTTTTGTGTCACGTGACAAGGTGCCGCCATGTTTCCAGGACCCTCACTGTCAACAGGGTCTCCTTGTGGCTCCTCTTGTGAACTACAACAGCCACCCTGTTGCAGTGCACATGATGCTTCATTGTGCTGCCGACAGCAGTCCTCTCACTGCAAGGCACACAGTGAGACGCCATCTGCTCGTGTTTCCCAGGGTGACCGGCAGCAGCTCTGTAGCCGTTCTACAGATGATTGCTCACATGCGCCTACCGGAAGGATGGCTGCTCAATGGCCCTCTGCTCTGGAATCTCCTCAGGCTCTGCTACCGCTTTGGGAGCAAGCTGGCCCCAAGGGACCTGTTAACATCCATGTGCCTTTTTCCCTTTCTGATCTATCTCAGATTACCCTTAAATTAGGTAGCCTCTCTGTTGACCCACAGAATTATATCAGGCAATTTAAATTTATTACTAATTGTTATGATTTACATTTTAAGGACGTTTATAATGACTCTGGGCCTATAGCTATGCCAGAGCAGGACAACCATACTAACTATAACAAACTTTTAAAACAGGTCCAGGAGGCTAATCAAAACCCAGCTGTGTTCCTAAATTGGCTTTCTAATCCTCGAGCCCTGCAAGCAGTTCCAGCTTCGCGCACTGTGTCGGGCCGCCTCCCAGCCCCTCCCCCATGCGCTGTCCCAGCCCCTCCCTCCCCCATGCGCCGTCCTCGTCACCGCTGCCATCTGACCCGTTTCCAGGGGCAGTCTGAGCCCGCCCCTGCGCGCTACATCCCAGCGCTTGCCCCACCCACTGGGTGTGCTCTGCCAGAGCACCGCAAAACAACAGCTCAGCGGCTCTGCGCAGGCATGCTTTTTTTACAATTTGGCTCCGCTCAAAAGACACTTTTTTATTACAATTCTCAAACCATTTAATCAAGGTTATTGGCCACCTGATAATTTTACCAGCCTTGTTTATCAATCAAAGCCTTCACCAATCTCCTGTTTAACAACTAAGGTTATAAATTCCTTTTTGCTGGGAACCACTAGCTCTATTTCAAGACAAGGGTTTTCTTCAAAGTTTTATTTTATTTGTCTTGGTTCATACTACTGTAAATAACAACTTTAAAAGTAAATGTGTTCAGAATTTGACAGTATTAGATCAGTTTTGATAGATTTATTCATAAGATTGCTAAACCTTTACTGCAAAATGTTTCCATTAAGGCCTTGTTTGGCAGACTAAAGCTTTGTTAATTCTACGTGTCACCCTATAAAAAAGCAATGTGCCATCCAGATAAAGCCTGCTCTTTAATCCAAAATGCCAATATTAAATTCCTGCCTACTTACGTAATTCTACTGTAGTCCAAATCCCAAACAAAAAGGCAAAACTTGACCTTCAAACCTTATAGAGATCTTAATATGTTTTTTGATATTTTTAACACTTGTGACACTTGGAGTTCTGAGACAGGTAAACCTACACAAGGTGGAGCTGCCTGCCCCCTCCATGGACCACGCTCAAATGCAGCAGAAGATACTGGGCAAGAAAATGCCCCATCCTGGCATTCTTTGAGACCTTACTCCAGGGCTACTGGACTGTCCTAGCCACCAGAGAGTGGGTAAGTCATCCTAAGTAATAGCCCTCACAGGAAATGTCGACACTGCCAGATTCGTCACCGACAGAAAATAGCTGCTGAAGACTGAGAAGACTCAGGGCCAGCAGCCCCCTCTGTGGGTGTCCATCTCAGATTCCAAGTCGCACTAAAGTCTCAGGTAAGACATTCTCTATATTTGTGGACATAGAGGCCATATATACAGAGTTCTTCCTGAGTATTCAGGCTGCTATATTAAGTCCTCAATCTCTATGATGGGGTATTGATGGTCAACCTATGACATTTATAAACAGGGCCTATTTTGTGCAGGTCCCAGTCCTAAATCTTAAAATGCCTTTTATACAGGCTGACTTAGACACACTGAGGCCTCAACAGCTTCCACCTGTTGTCGCTGGTGGACCCTTCCTCAGTGATATAGACCACCCCCTTCCTTTCTTGTTCACCAATTTGTCAGACAACACTGGTCAAGACTCACAGATACATTTTTGTCTTCTCACTTGGTTTATACTTTCTCAGGATACATAAAAGCCTTTCTCATACTTGCTAAAGTTCTGTTACAGCAAATCATTCCAAGGACTACAACCAGGTTACAGCGACCCATGCCTAAGTCAAAGTTGCTGGACTCCCATCCTGGTTTCACATCACTCAGGCTAAGAGGTGCCCTCCCAACCCTAAATCTCATCATTCTGAGTGGTCATCTCATCTTCTGTTGCCTACCCGTCTCCATCCACAAAGGCCTCGCAGCCACAGTTAACAGGCTAAGTCATGTTTTGTTATCCACTTTGGTTCCTAATTTCTTACATTCTATTAATGATCATTTTTATGGCAGGACTCTTTAACAGTATTGCCTACAGACTCCAGCGTCATGCATACCAGAGACAAGCCTTACCAACCTACTGTCTTAATTTTTATGCTTTCAGATGGGGGAGTAATCACCTCTCATAACTCCACTCCTCCTAACCCCACGTTTAATTTTCAGAATTCTGCCTCACCATGGAAATGTTTCTACCTCAACATGGTCCTGATAGAATGATATGTCTAAATCAAAGGCACCTTTCCCTCTACCTCACCTGGGTCCTTAAATATGACAGTGCCATGTCTCCTCATAACATCTTGTCTCTTTGTTTTTCCAGTCTGACATACGTGCATTCACCAGTGAAGTTGTCCTGGCCAAAACACCTGGCACCAGCATCTACCTGGGCATCAACCTTCATCCCGTTGACTCCCCTAGGCTCCAGTACAGCGCCCTTTGCCAGCAGGAAGTTGTTAAAGAGAGAAATCTTCACCCCTTTTCATAATAATAATCATAAGACGGGATATGAAAGGTTTTGGCCCAGACAGGACACTGTAGCCAGGAAAGCCACAACCGGAAACAGGAAGCCCATCTTGCCCTGCCCCTAGGAAGTTACCTGTGACGCCATCTTCCCGCCCCTGGGAATTTACATATGGCGCCAAACCTAGGACTAATGGGCTACCTGTGTATCCGTAATGCCCGCCTTAGGTTCCACCCCAAACCGAGGCTATTTACAGGCCCAAACGCCACGTGTCCGACGGACAGATGGCCGGACGCCAGCGGTGGGAGTGCTGGTCATCTCTCTCCGTGTTCTCAGAATAAAGGCCGCTTTTTATTTTATATTTCTCATCTTTTGTTAATATTTTTCATCTTTTGGAAATAACTCTATCAGAAAGAACTTTTAAAAATAACAAGATATCATGAAATAATTCAACAGCTTCAAAATGACGCAAAGAGAAATAGTATAAGATGGACAGGAATCAATGAAAATGCAAGAGTCAATTCAAATGACATGAAAAATATTCACATAATAACAGCAAAAAATTCTTCCAAAATGGGAATAAAACTGGATATACAGATAAGTGAGGCATATCGTATGTCAAACATTCATACCCAAAATAAATCTATACCCAGACGTATAATAATTAACAATTCAGAAATTCAGCATAAAAAGAGAATACTAAAAGCTGATAGAGAAAAGACAGTTATCAAGGAAAACTCACCTATCAAGGAAAGCCCATTAGAATTATGACAGACTTCTCAGCACAAACCCTAAAGTCCATACAAATTTGGAGTGAGGTATTTCAAGCCCTGAAAGTAAACAACTTTCAACCCAGATTGAAACATGCTGCAAAAATTTCTTTGAAAATAAATGGAGAAATAAATTACTTCAGTGACAAAGAACCACTGAAAAAATTCATGTCCACTAAACAAACTTTAGAAACAGTACTGAAAGACATTCTAGAGAGAGACAAAAATGACTAAATTCCCAGAACAATAACATGAAGAAACCACCACCAGGGCACACAATTAAACAAGGAAAGCAAGAAATCAACAATTAGAAAGTAACATGACAAAGTTGAGCCAGTACATATCAGCTATAGCCATTAATGAAAATGGCCTCAATTCACCAATTAAAAAACATATGCAGACAGAATGTATCAAGAAACAGTATCCAGCAGTATACTGTATACAAGAAATATATCTGACTTAAAAGGAAATCATAGGGGCTGGGGATTTAGCTCAGCGGCATAAGTGCCTGCCTTACAAGCAGGCAGTCGTGAGTTCAATCCCTGGTACCAATAATAAAGGAAAAAGACAAAAAAAAAATGGAAATCATAGATTAAGTCAAAAGGTAGAAAACATATTCCATGAGACAGAAATACAGAAAAAGGAGGGGTAGCTCTTTTGTTTGCAGACCATGTGAACTTCAAACCAAAAAGTACCGAAAGAAATAAAGAAGGTCTATATATACTTTTTAGGGGAAAAATTAAAGTGGAAGAACTAGCTCCATAAATATATGTGCACCAAATACAGGAGCACTCAACCATATAAGACACATAATAATAGACATGGAAAATCAAATACACAATAACACAATTGTAACAGGGGACCTTAAAACCCAATTGTCACAAAGAGCCAGATCAACTAGACAAAAAGTAGGCAAAGAAATAATAACTGAATAAAACCTGTAAGCAAATGTACTTAGTAAACATTTGCAGAGTTTTCCACCCAACATCAGAATACACATTCTGCTCAGTTTCACATGGAATATTTTCTAAAATAGACCATATATAACCCATCAAACATACTTAAGTAAATGCAAAAGGATTCGAATTATCCCATGCATATTATCTGACCATAGTGAACTGAAATTGGAAACCAATGTAAAAGAAACTGCAAAACCTACATTACCAAATGGAAATTAGACAACAACCTCCTAAAAAACTAATGGAGTACAGATTGAATTAAACCAGAAATTGAACAATACCTACAATTCAATAGAAATGCAGATACAGCATACCAAAACCTGTAGGACACAATAAAAGTGGTCCTAATAGGGAAATATCTAGCAATGAACTGTTACATCAGGAAAACAGAATGAACAGAAATAAATGCTACAAGTCAAACTTCTAGAAAAAGAAGAGCAAGTCAAGCCCAAAAGTCATAGAAGAGAGGAAATTATAAAGATCAGAGCAGAAATTAATGCATTTGAGACTAAGAAAACAATACAAAGAATGAAAGGATAGAAGAGTTAGTCCTTTGAAAGAGTAAAAATATTGATTAAAATGTAGCCAACCTTATGAAGATAAAGAAAAAACTCAAATTCATGCAATAAGGAATGAAAAGCTTAAAATTACTACAGACTTCATGGAAATTCAGAAGATCATGAATATCTACTTTAAAAATCTTTACTCACATAGAGTGGAAGACGCAGAGGAAATGGACAGATTCCTTAAAAAATACGAATTACCAAAGCTGAATCAAGAAGATAGAACAATTTTAAATAACAATTTTAAATATCAGCAATTGAAGTTGAAAATGCAATTAAAAACTTACCAACAAAGAAAACCCCATGTTCTGATGGATTCACAGCTGAATTCTACATAAAATTTAGCTATTTAATGCCAGTAATCTTAGAACTCTTCCATGAAAGTGAAAGTGAAGGAATTCTCCATAACCAATTCCTGGAGGCAAGTATTACTGATACCAAAACCAGAGAAAGATCCAACCAAAAAAGAGAACTCTAGGCCAATCTCCCTAATGAATACTAATGCAAAAGTTCTCATAAAATACTGGCAAATAGAATGCAGCAAATCATCAAAAACATTATACATTATGACCAAATGGTATTTATCCCAGGAATGCATGAATGGTTCAACACACACAAATCAATAAATGTATTACACCACATCAACAGAATCAAAGAGCAAAATCACATGATCATCTCAACAGATGGAGAAAAAGCTTTTGATAAAGTCCGACACCTGTTCATGATAAGAACCCTATAGAAACTCAGAATAGATGATATCCACCTCAATGTGATGAAAGCCATCTTTGACAAACTAACAGCCAACATTTTACTAAATGAACAAATACTGAACGCTTTCACACTAAAATCAGGAACAAGACAGGAATCATCGCTCTTATTCAATATAGTTCTGCAAATGTTATCCAGAGCAATTAGACAAGGGAGAGAAATAAAAGGAATATGGATAGGAAAGGAAGAAGTTAAATTATCACTGTTTACAAATAACATGATACTTCACTTAGAAAAACTCCATCAAAAGACTCCTGGAGTTAATGAACAAATTTAGGAATGTAGCTGGATACAATGTCAACACTCAAAAATCAATAGCATTCCTATTTATAAACAACAAACTAACTGAGAGAGAAATTATGGAAATAACACCTTTCACAATAGCATACAAAAAATGAAATACTTAGGAATAAATCTAACAAAGGTTGTAAAAGACCTATATGTTGAAAACCATAGTACTGTGAAAAAAAAAAAAAAGGAGATTGAAGATGTCAGAAGATGGAAAGGATATCCCTTGCTCTTGGAAAGGAAGAACCAACACTGTGAAAATGGCCATACTCCCAAAAACTGTTACACAGATTTAATGCAATCTTGTTCAAAATACCATTAATATACCTTACAGATCTAGAGAAAAAATTCCTAAAATTCATTTAGAAACACAAGAGACCTAGAATAGCAAAAGGAATTCTGGATAACAAAGGCAAATTCAGATGCATCACAGTCCTTGAATTGAAATTATACTACACAGCTACAGTGATAATATTAGCAGGGTACTGGCAAAAGAAATCTGAGGATCAATGTAACATATTAGAAGATGCAGACACAAGTACAAAGAAACTCACCTGCATTATCTTTAGCAAAGGGGTTAAAAATGTATGCTGGAAGAAAGCCTCTTTCATAAATGGTGCTGGAAAAATTGATTTTCCGCATGCTGAAAATTGAAACTAGACCCGTGTCTACACCAGGCACTAAAGTCAAAATAGATCAAATATCTAAATATTAAAATAGAATCACTAAATCTCCTGGAAGACAAGGTAGATAGAAATCTTGAAGTCATAGGAGTAGGCAAAGAGTTTGTGTACAAAATGCAAACCACAAGAGAATTACTTTAAAGAATCAACCACTGGGATCTCATTAAAGATTTTGCATTTCTAAAGAAATCTCCAACAGAGTAAAAAGAAAGCCCACACGATGGGAAAGAATTTTAGCCAACTGTCCTTCAGACAAAGGACTTACATCTAGAACATATAAAGAATTGAAAAACTTCAGGTCCCCAAATTCAAAGACCCAATCTAAAAATGGGCATCTGAGGTAAACATGCAATTCTCAGATGAAGAAATACAAATGGCAAATAAATGGCAAATATTCAACATCATTGGTCATTCAAGAAGTGCAAATTAAAACAGCATTGAGATTTCATCTCATTCCAGAAAGAATGACTGCCATCAGTCAACCAATAACAATTGTTGGTGGTGCTGTGTGGAAAAAGGAACCATTCTCCACTCTAGGTGGAATTGTAGATTGCTGCAACCACTTTGCGGCAGTCGATGTGGAGATTGCTCAAAAAACCTAGGGTTGGAAGTCTCATTCAATCCAGATATTTCCCTGCTGGGTATTTTCCCATAAAAAATTTAAAAAGACACGCCACAGCAATATATGTGCTCCCATGTTTATAGGAGCAGAATTTGTAATATCTCTATCTTGAAAACAACACAAATGTCCATCAACCACAAGATGCAGTAGTTTTATACAATGGAATATATCTCAGCTATAAAAAAGGATAGTTTTGAAGCTTTTATAGGTAAATGGAGGCAACCTGAGACCATACTTACAAGTGAAATAAATCCAACTCACATTTATAAATATCACATTGTCTCCCTAGGGTAAAGCAAAATAATAAAAATTAAAAACTGAAAGAACAATAAGATCCAAAATGTACAATAAATATTGTAGTAATGATAGGAAAAAGAAATGCTCAAAAGGAAAGAACAACTGGGATAACCGAAGGAGAAAAAGAAGAAAGAAAAAAGAATATATATATATATATACGTAGGTACACATATATAAATGCATCTATGTATATGTATACAAGATAGATAAGTATACCACTAATCTCTGTTATTTCATCAAAATGAACAGTTTGTGCTGCCATTTTTGATTGTTTGATCCATTTTTATGCCTAGATTTTGTGACCAGAAAAAAAATACTTCTAAGATAACAATTTTGTACTGTTTTTTCAAGTTCTGTATCATTTCTATCCTTTTTTTCCATTTTTGCTATTTAAATTCAAACAAAAAATTAAAAGAAAAAATGACTTGTTTTCCTTTAAATGCGGCCATTTTGAAATGCAACCTATGCAAACAGCAAGTTAGTGTTCCTGGTCCTCACGCATTGTGATGTCATAATTCATAACTTAGGCCCTTAGCAATGGCAAGAGAGGTTCAGCTGTGAAGACATGCAGCGAGCACAGTGGAGCCTTAGGCAGCTCTTGATTTGGAGGACCAGGCAAAATGTTCACGTAAGAAAGGGGACACATAGTTGTATCCTTAGTCAGATGATTCAAGTACTTGAAAATTGGCAAGGATGATTCAAAGTGGGTTTGGGTAGCCTAAACTTGTACTATGTAGCCAGAGGGTCATCTGTTAAGCAGGTAGCAATGTGGTTCCAGAAACCTGATATAATCATTTCCTCTTCTCTCACATAGGTTTTCTCAGAGTTTGGAGTTTGTTAGTGTCATTAATTTGCGTGGAGCGACACCAGTGATCAAAGACAGGTCTTAAGACACTATCAAAGAGGGAAAGATGTGAATTACTTCAAGTTCAGTTGATAAAGTTGGCTGTTTTAAATTTTACTAGTAGATGTTTACAATTCATGCAGTTTACAACCATCTTGGGAGTGGTTACATGTACATGTTTTGACTTTTTTGTAATCCTTTCCCCCAGCCACCCATTCTCACTCCTCCTAGGGTTGCTATGGCAAACAGAAACACAAAAATAACACCCAGGATTTGGAGGAGATGTATTGACATCTACAGGCACCGATCATGATCATTCCCAAAATATCTGGCCTCGAAGGCCCAGGAAGGGAGTTTTTTAATGGGGTTGAAAGGCGAAGAACAGAGTACTTGCTTATCTTTGATTAGTTCTTCATTACGCATCAGAGTGACCAGCAGTTTCTTAGAAACAGAAGTAACAGAAACGGTTACCTAGGCACTAACAGCAACTAACACACAGAAGTAACAGGAGCTGTTACCTAGGCAACAGTAACTAAAACAAGTAACAGGAAATGTTGCTTAGCAACTAACAGGAACTGAAATATACTGGGGAGGTCACTGTATGTTACAAAGTGAGTAACAGCATACTGCATGTAAGTGTGTGAGTCTGGTTTATTTCATGCAATATTGTATTTTTCCAAGGGTATCCATTTTCCTACATATGACTGAAATTTTCCATGGTTTATAGCCAAATAGTATTCCATCATGCATAAATACCATACTTTCTTTAACCAATTGTCTGATGATGAATATTCAGGCTGCTTCCAGGATTTAACCATTATGATTTGAGCTGCTATAAGTATTGGTATGCATGCATTATTGTAGTATAATGCAGCTCTTTGGGGAAGATACTGGCAAGGGAATTTCTACTTCTGGGCCCTGAAAATTCTCAAATTGATTTCCGTAATGGCTGCAGTAGTTTATATTCCAACCAATAATACAAAGTACCTTTTTCACCACAGCCACACCAGCATTTTTTATTGTTTGATTTCTTACTAATTACCACTTTTTATGGAGTAAGATGAGAATCTTAGTGTTGCTTTAATTTGCATTTCTGTAATAATCAGCAACATTGAACATTTTTTTTCATATATTTATTGGTCATTTGTACTTTTTCCTCCGTGGAATATCTATTCATTCCTCTAGTCCATTTGACTGGCTGTTTAATTTTAGGTAGTTTAGATTTTCGACTTCTTTATAGATTATAGATATTAGTACATTAGACCTGTGTCTGAGGAGTAGCTGGCAAACATTTTTCCCATCCTTATAGGTTGTCTCTCCACTGTACTGATTTGTTTTGCTGTAAGGAAGCTTTTTAGTCTGATGTAATCCCATTTTCTCATTCTCTCTCTCTCTCTGTCTCTCTCTCTCTCTCTCTCTCTCTCTCTCTCTCTCTCTCTCACACACACACACACACACACACACACACCCCTAGGATTGAACTCACAACCACAACCTTGCCCTTGTCAGGCAGGTGCTTGCACCACTGAGCTAAATCCCCAGCTCCATTTTTCTGTTTTTCTTTGTGCAATGGAGTTTGTCTTTAGAAAATGTTCTCCACGTATTTCTTCAAATGTTTTATGTATTTTGGCTTTCAAAAAGTTGAATATTTATATTTTAATGCTTTTTCTATCACTTTTCAGAGTTTTTTTTATTTTAAAGAGAATAAAACAAGACAAAGCAAAACAAACCAAAACAGAACACAGAAGAACAGAGGAATACAATGCAAATGACACAATAGTTCAGAAAAACACAACAGGAAATAGTGGTTACCATGTCTCTTGTATAATGTTAAGATCTTTGATCCACTTTGATTTTTATTTAATATATGGTGAGAGATAAGGGTCCAATTTCATTGTTTATAAACAGATAGCCAGTTTTCCCATCACCACAGATTGAATAGACTCTTTCCTCCAACATATGCTTTCCCATCCTTTGTCAAATATCAAATAGTTGAGTTTAGGGAAATGTTGGTATCCTCAGTTCTGTTCCATTGACCCACGTGTTTGTTTTTGCTCTGGTACCATACCATTATTTATCATAATTGCTTTGTATTATACCTTGAGGCCAGGTATTGCTATGCTGCCTGCTTTCCTCTTATTGCTCAGAATTGCTTTTGCTATTCTGGTCTCTTCTGGTTCCATATGAATTTTAGAACTTTTTTTCCTTAGGTCTGCAAAGTACGCTGTTAGTATTTTGATTGTGGCTGTGTTGAATCGGTATGGATGTGTGTCCATTTTGAAAATACTGGTTCTCGCTATCCAAGAACAAGGGGCAACTTTAATTTACTAATGCCCTCTTCAATCGCCCTCTTTAGAGGTACTACATTGCCCTTGTAGAAATCTATCACTTCTTTTCTTAGGTTAATTCGTAGATATTGCATTTTCCTTGTAGCAACTATGAATGGTATTGTTTTCATAATTACCCTCTCAAATCATTCATTGTTGGAATGCACAAATGCTAAAGATTTTTGTTGAACTTGCACCCTACTACTTTACTGAAGTTGGTTATAAACTTTAAGAGTTTTTGTGGAATTCTTTGGGTTTTCATTGGGGATATAATGTCATCTGCAAACAATGATAATTTGAGTTATCACTTTATTTTATATGGCCCCATTTATTTCTTTCTCTTGTCTAACTGTTCTGGATAATGTTTCTAGTACTATGTTGAATAAAAGAAGTAGTAGTAACCATTCATATTTTGTTCTTGATTTTAAGGGAACTGCTTTTATTTTTTTCTCTATTTGGTATGATGCTGTCTATTGGTGTGCGACACATAGCCATTATCATTTTCAGGATGACCCTCCTATGCCTGTTCACTTCAAGGTTTTAATCATGAAGAGGGGTTGGAGTTTTTGAAATACATTTCTGTGTCTGTTGATATGATAATATAGTTCTTGATCTTGATGTCTTTAGGTGATGTATTTCACATGTTGACCTACATATGCTGAACAATCCTTACTTTTCTGAGATGAAGCCTACTTGGTCATTTAATTTAAGTTTATTGGTACAATTTAGGTATACACAATGACCACATCCATTACAGGGAATTTGTATCTGCTCATGACATACTTTGATTCCTCTCCTTCATTTTTTCTCAGCACCATCCCCTTTTCAAACTCCCTTCCCTTCCCCATTAACAAAGCTTAGTTGTTTTTTTGTTTTGTTTTGCTTTGTTTTTGTCTTTTTCCTTTTTATTGGTACCGGGGATCAAACTCACGACTGCCTGCTTGCAAGGCACTTAGTTTTGATTTTACTCTTCTAATTTTTCTTTCCCTTCCTTCATTTCGCCACCCAATCCCTATTTCTCTTCTTCTTTTGAGCAGTTTCTTTCTACTTCACTATATCTATTGTACATTTATATTCATATTTACATTTTCAGTTTCTTGAAGCACAGAGGTAGCATGATATTTACACATACATGTTTGATTTATTTCATTTATGATTATGGGCTCAAGGTCCATGTATTTAGCTATAAATATCTGAATTTTACCTTTCTTTATGCTGATTAATACTGCATTATATAAAAAATCACATCTTTTTATCCTTTTTTGTTGATTGGCATTTGAGTTGCTTCCAAGATTTAATTATTGAGAACTATCACTATATACATGGGTCACACATATCACTGTGTTATGTTGCTTTTAATTCTTCCAAGAAGATACCTAGAAGAGGAATAGCTGGTTCAAGTGGAACCTCTAGTCCTAGATTTTGAGGACTCTTCACACTGATTTCCACAGTGGTTGAACCAGCCTACATTCCCCCCAACAGAGGAGAGGTGTTCCTTTTTCTGCACAACCATGTCAGCATTTGTTATTAGTTGTTTCCTTGATAATAGCCATTCTTTCTGCAGTGAGATGGAATCTCAGCATTGTTTAAATTTTCATTTTTCAAAGTACCAGTGATGCTGAACATTTTTCCAAACATGTGTTTGATATTTGTACTTCTTCTTCTGATACATGTCTATTTACCTCAAATACCAATTTGTTAAATGTGTCTTAAAATTTGGAAGGGATGATTTCTTTCACTTATTTATATATTCTAGCTATCCATCCATTGTCTGATGAATATATAACATAAAATTTTTTATACTCCTGGGTTGCCTTTTCACTTTGTTGGTGATTTCCTTTACTGTGAAGAAAAACTTTCTGTAAAACGATATCCTACTTGTTGGTTCTTTGTGATGGTTTCTGTGTGATCAGGTTTTTTCCCACACAGTCTTTGCTTATGCCTATGCCTTTTAGAGTTCTGTCTGTTCTATCTTCCAGCACATCCAGTGTTTCTGTTTTAATATTTAGATATTTGATCCATTTGAATGTTAATTTAGTGCATGGTGATAGACATGGGTATAGTTTTAGTCTTCAGCATTTTGAAAGCCAGTTTTTCTAACACCATTTATTGAAGAGATAATCTTCCTTCCAATGAATCTGTCTGTCCCTTTGTCAAAGGTCACGTGGCTGAATGTACTTGGAGTTGTTTGTGCGTCTTCTAGTCTACTCCAGCAATCCTCCGGTCTGGTTTTTCAACAGTACCATGCTATCTTTATCACAGTAGCTCTGTAGTATAATTTCAAGGCAGGGATTGTTGATGCCCTTGCCTTTATAGCTTCTGCTATTCTAGGTCTCTTTTGGATCCCAATGAATCTTATAATTGTTCTTTTCTAGTTCTGTGATGTATGCTAATGTTGTTTTTATTGGAGTTCATTAAACCTACATAGCAATTTTGGGAGCATGGTCATTTTCACTATGTTGTTTCTTCTGCCCATGAGCGAGGGATATCCAGAAAGACTTACCATCCAAGTTGGTGGTCACAAGCCAGAATGAATTCTGACTTCCTAGCCCAAGAATGCTTGCACCGTTTGTCACAGGGTAGAGGAGTGCTTGTTTCCTACTCCATGTCCCCTCACAGGTCATAGGTTGGGGGGAGAGCTTGCTGACTTCCTGTTCCAAAATTGTTTGTGTCACTGGTTGCTGGTCCTAGAGTAGGGAGGTGTTTGTCCCAAATGCAGCAGGATGGTCTAAGTCTCTCTCTTATACCCTGGGATGCCAATAAAGTTTTTTTTTTTTTTTTTTTTTTTTTACCAGTCTGCACTGTCCTCTGCAGAGAATCAAACGAGGCTAGGGGCCTCATATTCTAGGTCTGTCCTGGGTGGGTTGAGTGTGCCACACCCTTCCCATCTCGGTTTTTTGAGGAACTTTCTGTGAATGGTAGTTCCTGCTCTGATCAAGATCCTGATACCACCAGTGGGTAACCTATGGGCAGTCCCATAGTCTGGTTTGTCATTTTATAAAGTCCTATGCCTATGCTTAGTTTGATCTGCAAGTTTCTTATTTCAGATTAGCTCTGGTATTAGGATATATGTCCCTCTCTTTCTTTCAAATGTGTGTTTTTAGTTGATTTCCTCTGAAAAACTCCGATGTGAGTCCTCTTTTATTCAGGCATCTTGAATCCAACCTGTATCATCTTTTTGATAACATGCTGCATTCTATTTGATAATAGCTATTGACGATTTTTACATCTATGTTCATTAAAGAGATTGGTTTTTGTTCTCTTGTTTAGTTGGGTCTTATGGATTTAAGGTCAAGGTGATACTTGCTTTCATAAATGGATTTGGGAACACTACAGCGTTTAAAATTTCTTGGAAGATCTTAAGCAGTGTTGGTGACATATCATTAAATGTTTGGTAATATTCAGCAGTGAATCCTTCAGGTCCTAGGCTTTTCTTGGTAGTTTCTTTATTATTGAGTCAATTTCATCTCTTGGTGTTGGATTAATTTTGCTAGTTATACTTGTCTAGGAATCTGTCCCTTTATTCAAAATTTGCTAATTTTTTGGAATATATTTTTTCAAAGTTGTTTCCAACTACTATCTAGATTTTGCTTTTCATTTATAATTGCTTTCATGTGAGCCTTTTCTTGGTGAATCTTGCTAAAGGCTATCTATTTTATTTATTCTTTCAAAGAATAAATGCTTTGGGGTTTTGTCTCTATTTCTTTGACTTCTCCTCTCGTCTTTATAATTTCCCTCCCTAATTTCAGTTTGAAGATTGTTTGTTGTTGCTTTTCAAGTATTTTATTTCTCATGGGGCTATTCACTTGGGCTTTCTCTGTTTTCCTAATGTTAGCACTGATTTTGCTAAATTTTCCTGTTAGAACTGCTTTCAGTGTCCCAGATGCTTTGTTGAATTATACATTTTTTGTCACTTCCAGAAACTTTTCTCATTTCTTCTTTGATTTATTCTGTGATCCATTGGTTGTTTAGCAATTTTCCAGGACCTTTTGCTTTTTCTGAAGTTCTTCCGTCATTGATTTGTGTTTTCTTTGCACAGTGGTCAGACAGTATGCATGAGGTGATCTCAATTGTTTTACATTTGTTTAGGTGGACTTTTTGGACTCTTATGTGATATATTTTGGAAATAGTACCATGTGCTGCTGAAAATAATGTATGCTCGTTTGTAGAAAGATGGAATATTCTGCAATAGCCATTAAGTCCAAAGGCTCAAGAGGTTCAGCTCTGAAATTTCTGTATTGCTTTTTTTGTTTATTTGATCTATCTCTTTGTGAAAGTGAAATTTGTGTTAATGTATATTTGACCATTTAATTTCAGGAGCTTTTGCTTTATAAAGTTGGTATATGGTGGATAAAGGTTTAACAGTATTATCTCTTCTTGGTTGATTGTTCCTTTTACCTTCCTTGTCTCTTCTAATCAGTTTTAAGTTGAAGTTTATCATGTCTGATATTAGAATTGCTAGCCCTGCTTGTTTTATGAGTACTGGTGCATGAAATGTTGTTCACCATCCTTTAATTTTTAGTCTATGAATACCTTTTTAGGTTAGATGAGTTTCTTGAATATGACATATTGTTGAATTGTGATTTTTGATCCAGTCTACCAATCTGTGTCATTTAATTGGAGAGTCAAGGCCATTAACATTGAGAAATATTATTGAAACATGTTTATTATTTTCTATAATTTACTTCTTTATCTGTTGGTGTTTTGTTTTCTTTTTCTGATTATTATTGCTGTTTTTTTTTCTATTCACCACACTAGTTTCTTCTTTGTTTTTTGGTACATCCAATTTGTTGTTTCTGTCAAAAATTTTCTTAAGTATTTTCTCTAGAGCTGGTTTAGCACTCATACGTCTTCTGATCTTGTCTTTTTCATGGAAGTGCCTTATTTCTCCATCTATTTTGAAGGATAGTTTTGCTGGGTAAGATAATCTGGCTTGGAAGTTTTTTGCTCTTTGGGCCTGAAGTACTTCATTCCAAACTCTTCTGACCTTCAAGGTCTGCCTGAGAAGTCTGCTGTCACTCTAAATAGTTTACATTTATATGTAATTTTTAAAATTTCTTCTGGTTGCCTTTGAAATTTGGATTTTTGCTGGATATTTGTGAATTTAACGAGGTTATGTCTTGGTGAACTTCTTTCATCATAATCATTTGGTATTCTGTATGCTTCACTTGCTTGTAGTTTAAAATATTTTCTTATATTTTTAAATATTTCTTACATATCTTCTGTAAGCATGTTAGTAACTCCACCTGAAAAATATAGATTTTCTCTAAATCCAAATAGGCTTATACTGGTCTTACTGTCATCTAGTACCTGCTGAATTAACTCCTTTTTGTTGTTCTCTCTCTGTCTCTGTCTAGCTCTGTGTGTGTCTCTGACTCTCTCTCTCTCTCTCTCTCTCTCTCTCTCTCTCTGTCTCTCTGGTTTCTTTGAGCCCATTATTTTAATTTACTCTTTTGTCTTCAGTAACAGACACTTTCTTTACCATGGTCATTTCTACAATGTATGAATTTTTAATTCAGGTATTTGTCTAATTTTTTTTCAAGAATTCCGTATGCTTGTTGAGTCTGTTGTTCAAGTCTTTTTGTTGTTGTTGTTGTTGTTGTGTGTGTGTGTGTGTGTTTTTTTTTTTTTACCTATTTCCCTGAAATTCACCCTGGGCATTTTGAATGTAATTGCTTTAAATTTTGGTTCATTTCCTCTTTGAACTCACTTATTTTCTTCATTCCTTGTCAGAACTTTTCACAGATCCCTGCTGTCTGTCTGATTCTTCCACATTTGCTAACCCTTGCCCTACATCAGTTGAGTGGGGGATTCAGAGATCTTCTATTGCCTTATTTTCCCATTTTCCTACTTATATTTGTGTTTATCTTTTTAAAAATTCAATGTGGTCCCCTTGTTTTTCTCCTTCCTTTTCTGAGGGGTACGGGGCTATTTCAGGTGGGGACTAGAATGAACCATCTCTTCTGCATTGCTCAGTCCTATTTTCTCCCCCTCTGACAGTTTCCTCATTATTATTGTGTATCCTCCTCTCACATCATGTCCTCTCCAAACCACTGTCCTCCAACTCATTTTGTCTACAAATAAACAAGCTGCTAGCACTCACTGCTCTGTCATCTTGCCTCTGTCTCCAAGTGTTACCATTTTAACAGAGTGTTTGCTGGAAATCCTCCTTTAACACCATAATCTTGCCCTTCTCTCATACTGTGCCCTCCTCTCCGTGACTTGCCAGCACATATTTTGTTTTGTTCTCTAATGGAAATAGGGCTATTCTTAGAATATTTATTCTCCCAAGATTACAGACACAAATTTAACAAAAGTAGATTACTTCTTCTTGCGTTTGTTAAAGGCATGCAAGATGAAGCAAACCATTTGTATATATATATATATATATATATATATATATATATATATATAAAGCACTGTGCTGTAGAATGTAATTCAACTGTTCACTGGATTTCTGTGGAAGGATTTTGTGTTCTCTCTGCACCAGTGATCTCACTTTTTATAGAAATATACCATGAAGTTAACAGGAATATGAAAAAGCACCTCAGAGAGGAATGAAACATCACTCTGACCTTAATAGACATAATATGATCCCTTTATGTGACACTAATACATCTGTGCTTGGAGAAATGCCAAAGCACTACCATTGATTCTTTTAACAAATACGCAGGCACTGCATTCTCTTACGTACCTACTGTTTCTGAGATGAGAAGCTGGGACAAAAGAAAGCGTCAAGAAAGACTGGAGTGTAGATGCTATGGGCATAAAGGATAATTTACTAGAGAAGATAAGCAATTTATTAATTATGACAGAATTCTTGATATTTTAAATGAGGCACTTGGAATATTTTAGAATTATAAGGAAGGGAATTACTGCTTTTCATTGATGAGTGATCACACGTATTTAGTGTCATTCCAGATGAGTTCCTAGGTAGAGCATAAATCTGCTATGTTAAACCCATTTCAAGCGTAATTTAGAAGTAGATAACATCAAAATACTTGTTTGTTGAACAATTATTATGTGTTCCAAGCACAATGATAGCTACTCCAGATACAGAAGCATGAGCTGAAAAATCCAAACTGTAATTCAGTTCATATTCTGTGAAGATAATGCGTGTGAAAAAACACGTGTGGGTCATGTCATTCTGGGTGTTAATTAGACTTTAAAAAAATCAAGCTAGCAGAGAATCCTACAGTTTTGTGAGTGTGGTACATTTTCATAGACAGAATGCTCACTTGAGGACCCTGTATACAGCGATGCAACCAACATCAAGGACACAGCATCAGTGGGAAGAAGAAACATCAAGTGTAGGAGGCTGATACAGGAACAAACTTGGGGCAGACCCAGAGAACAGCATACAGGTTAATGATTCTTTTAGAGTCATGAAACAGGTTTTAGGAGAAGCAGCAATGGAATAAGAAGGCTTTGCTTACCATGGCACATAGGTTTTACTTTATCCTTGAATTAATAAAAAAAAATCAATAGTTTTAAAGTAAAATGCCCTTGAAATCATGGCAGGCAGTTTGAAAGATAATTGAGGACAAGAGAAGACGAAGGACAAGGAATCAAGTAGAGAATGTCGGTCATGGGATTGGAGAGAATGGTGAGGCTTGGCTGTGTCATGTTCTAACATAAAAGCATGTAGTTCTGGGAGCAGGGATTATTCTGTTTATTTCTATTTTATTTCATTATACTCAAGCATGCAGTGTGCTATCTGGTACATCATAAGTGCTCAACAAATGTGTATTGAATGAATAGAAAAAAGTAGTGGCTGACTAGAAGCTCTTGAGGAAAAATTAATGAAAAATATATTTGAGGAAATGTGAGGGTTGACAAAAGCTTCTTCTGCTTGGGTGGCCAGATGGAAGGTGATGCCACCAGTTAAAGAAAGGAAATAACAGAGTGGTGAAGGTCTGCAGGGACAGTTGTGCCTTTTTTTTTCTTAGTGAACTAGACCAGAAAGAATACCAGCAATCTCGGAGCATTGTGTGACTCTACTGTGCACCTCTGTCATGCCTCACTGCAAGATTTCTTTCTTCCTTGGCAAGAAATTTTTGAAGGTCTTGGATAAGATGGTAATTGCTGCACATGGTCTGCTGAAAGAGTGCAAACGGGTGGAATAATGAACAAAAGGGGTATGCTTATTAGTGAGGTGTAGAAAGATGAGAAAGAGAAATAGGCATCTCTAAAGTATTTGTTTTAGCCACATATGTTTTCATAGAACGTATTTATTTATAAAATGCAACTCTTGTATCCAGGCAAGTCTCCTGTCTCTTCAAAAGAAAACAAACGCTCACTTACCTGTCAGAATTAGTGTAAGGAAGTCTTGATGCTATCATGTGAGGTGGAAACCTTCTCTTATGTCTGAAAGGCTTCAGATGCCATAGATCCCCTCTGCAATTACCTTTACTTGGTGTTGAGTTTACTGGTAGAAGGTGAATTTTATCGCTGAGCCTAGAGAATAATTTAACACTTTCTAGTTTGGGGTACTAAATGAGGAATGTTTTTCCAGTCTCATAGCCCTATTTAGGTCCTCAGATTTTGTCTCTGTCAGATACTATGGCCTTTGTGTCATTGAGAGAATCTTTTGTAATTGCAGCTTTCAATAGTATTGAAACGATAGTATTAAGAGCTCATTATTGCAAGTGAATTCCTGTCATCACTGTTTCCTTAAATATTGTACTATTTCAACTTTGATGTTTACAGATTTGACAGTATATTAGACTTCAGAGAAGAAGATGATACACAAGAAGTACCCCAAGAACGACATATGACCATGGAGAAGACAGAACCAAGGCAGCAGGACATAATCTGGTTTCCCATAGGGTCTCCAGAGTCAGTGATCCAGGCAGATCACTTTTACCAAAACCCCAACAGTGCACTGCCTCAACAAGTCTCACCCCAGTTCCAGAGTCTCCCAGGGCTTAGCAAAGCTTCCCCAAATGATTCATCTACTGATTGGATCTTACTGAATTCTCAGTTGTCAAATAAGAGTAATGACAACCATCAGGACAGAACTGACCATCGTCACCACACTATCTCACATCCCGGGTGTCTACCATCAATACAAGATAAAATGATGGTGGACAGAGGAAACAACTTGTATGCAATGATTACAGAAGGAAAACATCGAGCTGAAGAAAAATCCTGCGATAAGTGGCAACATCCTAGAAAACTACAGATTCAAAAAACAACACCAATTCGTAAAGCACCCAAACTCCTTGTAGACCCAGCACCACTCAGGAAACGAACAGCTCCCATTAACCCCGCATATACCATCCGAAAATCCAGAGTTCCTAACAGAGTTAACACACGGTCATTCAGGGAGAGGGTGCTTCATCTACTGGCATTGAAAGAGTACAGTGAATCGGAGCTGCTTATTCAAATGCAGAAAGATGGCATCAAAGAATATGATAAAAACACCCTTAGAAATATTCTGCATGAGGTAGCCAATTTCAATTACCAAAATTGTTCATACTCCTTAAAAGATTGTGCCTTCAAGGAGATCCAGAAAGACTGGCCTGGGTACAGTGAAATAGATAGACAGGCATTAGAGATGATGCTTTCCAACAAAGTCTGCCAACTTAATAAGCCATCACCAACTTCAAATTCTAGTAGAGATATTACACCTTCTCCTACAGATCATTTTTTGAATTTAATTGGTGCTAATAATTTCACAACAAGACAACTTAATATATCTCACTCTCCAACTACCACACAATCTACATCACATAGCCACTTAAACAATAACACTGAAAGCTATGTACCTAAAACCAAAGATTTTCCTGAACCACTAACTCCAACCTACATGCTCACTTCATGTTCTCCACTATCTGTAAATTCCAGCTCTAGTTCTTGTAGCACTCCAAAAAGTCCTCAGACTAAAGATCTGTATATTCAGAGTTTCATCGAAGACAGTAAAATTTTTAATAGTCAAACAAATAAGCATACTTCTTCAGAATTGTCCAACTCTCTTTCAGATGAAAATAAGCATCTGAAGATAATGGAGAAAAAATACTTGTTGTCTGAAAAGAAGTCCAAAAATAAATTTACAGAACATAAAGCACATAGCCAAAATTATAATGTTGACATGATGGACACTCAGAAGGCAGACTATGACAGACAAGAGGAGAGGCCAAGTTCAAACTCAAGCAAAAACTTGCAAAAAGATAATGCTGCCTCTAGGAACACTCGTTTACCTCTTGTGTCTCCAGATTATTTTTATGACTATTGCACAATTCTTTCCTCTCACCAGCGGCATCAGTATGAACAGGAATTTACAGCAAATTATGATGAATACTATGCCCTTCATTGCAAGATACTGGATGTGACTAGATCAGCTAATGAACTAGAATGGAAAAGACAATTCATCTTTCCTGGCTCAAAACAATATCTGCATATTACTAAAAAGATCTTAGCAGAACATCAGAAGATACAGCAAATTTATCCTAATTGGTATGAAGACTATTATAGATGTTCATACCTTTATCACAAGCTGGCTCACATAAAAAATTTAATCATAGCTTTTGACCAGAACACATAAGCCTTCATAATAGAGCTGTGCACACTTGAAACCTTAAACTTAAACTTACTTACTTATTTACTTAAAATTCCCAATATCTTGCTCTAAGTTTTTAAAGAGATGAAACTGGGTGGCTTGTGCAAGTTTTCAGTATTATTTTAAAATATAATTTAGTTGTTTCTTTCTATATGTTTATTTTAATTTTCATTTAATTTTTATTTTTATTTTGTTTTCTTTTATTTGATGTTACCTTTTTCATTTATCTTCATTTGCATTTAATTTTTGTGTTTATTTTCTTATTTTTCATTTATTTTATCCTTTTCTGTGCTTTTTTATTTTATTTTATTTTTAATTATTTATTTGTTTATTTATTTTACTGCTTTATTTGGTCCCTTTTCTTCCAGCACTTGTGTTTTTCTTTTCTGGGATATCAAACACTCAGTATCTATGAAGAAACTTTGCACATTTAAAAAAAAAAGAACTCTTGTGAGCAAGATAAGATGGTTTGAATAAACGTCTTTTTTCATGATATATTTTTAATGTAAACTCTTTCTTAAAACATAAACTTGGACAAAATGGTGTAAAGTATAATCTTTGAAGCTGTCACCTGTTTATGTCTTAGATCACAAGTTATATAGTTAAATGTAGCAAAATTTTTCAGCCATCACTTAGATCATGTTGTCTTTGCAAAATATTGCCACTGTAATGGGAACTATTTCATTTCCATGTCTGGGTTCTTAAATGTTTTCCAAAATTTGTTGTCAATGGTATTTGTCTATATCCTGTAAAAGACAATTGGAACATATAAAAAAGAACAATCCTTGTACACTGAGAAACCTAACATTAAAATTGTCACTTCTTATCCTCTAAGTAGATATTCAGTAGATAGTTGAGAAAGCTCTACACTTATTTCCACAGTGGCTGTAAAAATATACTGGTAACATGGAGGTTTTCCTGATCTCTGAAGCCTCACCAGCATTTGTTATTTGACTTTTAGATGATGACTATTATTTTTGGAGCACTATGAAACCTGTGCTATTTTAGTATGTATTTTCCTAATTTCAGAGATGTCGCACCTGTATTTGCTGTATTTGCAGGCCATTTGTACATCTAAGGCTTACATTAATTTCAGTTGCATGTTTTTTTAACTAGGTCGTTTATTTGGGCAGGGGTCTAATTTTCTGAGTTCTTTCGCTACTCTAGATATTAGTCCACTATCGGAGGTGTACCTCACAAAATTTTTTCCACTCTGTATTTGTCTCTTTGCTCTGTTGTTTCCTTTGCTGTACAGTATTTTTACTTGACACTGTCATTTTCTGATTCTTCATGTTACTTCTGCAATTGATGTTTGTGCAGAAAGTCCTTGGCTATGCCTATACCTTCATGAGGTATACCTATTTTATTTCCCTGTAGGTTAAGTTTTTATGTTTTAATATTTAGACCTTTTCCCTTTTTGATTTTACTATATAACTACAGATATTCAATGTTCTGTGTGTGAGTGGCCAATTTCCCCAACACTATTTATTAAAAAGGCAATTATATGTTTTTGGCCTTCTTTGCAAAGATCCGATGTTTGAATGTGCCTGGAGTTATTTTTATGTCCTTTATTCTCTTCTGTTGATTTACATGTCTGTTTTTGCCAGTATCATGCTGCTTTATTCACTGTAGCTTTATAATTGAATTTGAACTCTGGAACTTTGCTCTTCATGCCCAGGATTCTTTCTGCTCTTTGACGTGTCTTCTGTTTCCACACGAATTTTATGATATTTTTATAGTTTTTTGAAGAATGCTTTTAGTATTTTAAGATTGCATTAAATCAATGTATATACATTGATAATATGATCACATTGAAAATATTGGTTTTGCCTGTCCATAAACAGAAAATATCTTTTTGTTCATGTCTTCTTAAATCTTTTTTTTTTCAGAGGACTATATTATTCTTCATATTTGCCTTTTATTTCCTTGGTTAGGTTAATTCCTAAATATTTAATTTTAATTTTAAGCTATTATTTTCTTAATTTATTTCTCAGTAGATTCATTATTGGTATACACGAACACTACTGAGTTTTACATGTTGATTTAGTATCCTGCTACATTGCTGAATTACTTTTCTCTGTTTCTATTTCTTTATTTTGAAGTATCTTCAAATAGTATACCATTATATCTTTAATCTTTATGAAAATGCTGTCTTAGTATAGTAGTCATCTACAACTTGCTTTTTCCAATCTTCTTCCAGGATGAATCGATGATGGTGTGTGTTTCTGTTTCTTATTAATTTCCTCTTACATATTATAGCATCCCAATTTAGTTATCCATTCTTTCATTGGAGTTTGAGTTATTTCATTACTTTGTTGTCACAATGTCTCTGCAAAGAGTTTTGACCTATAATTCCACATGTTGTGCTATTATTTCCATGCGTTCATTAAAATTCCTTTTATAACCTCTGTGAGACTTTATTATTATTGTTTTATTTTGTCAACATTGATTTAGATTTAGGTGCATTCCCCATTGCCTTTCACACCTTGCACTACTTTTTGTTTCTTCCTGAAATAATTCCCTTTCTTGAAAACTTTCACTTAATCTTTTCTGTAGTTCTGATGGTGTGAAACTTGAATTTTTATTATGCATGGGCTTTTCATTGACTTTTGAATGGCATGTTAACTAGATATAGAGTTCTAAGTTAATGGCTAGAATAAAAATGCACTTCCATTTCGGTTTCCCCATTTTTTGTTAGACACTGATCTTATTGTTCTAACTTTGATGATGTCTTTTGTGTAGCTGTTTTAGAATTTCTTACTTGTGCTGGGGATTTAGCTCAGTGGCTTAAGCACCTGCCTGGCAAGCATGAGGTTGTGAGTTCAGTCCCCGGTGCAAGAATTTAAGAAAAAAATTAATTAAAAAAATGATTTCTTCCTTGTGTTTCACTTTTGGAAGTGTAACAAGATTACTGGCTGTGATTTTCATTATTTATTATTCTTGGAACTCAGTGTTTCTTGAAACTAATTTGAAGCAGTCGTTAGGCTTAGACATTCCTCACTAAAACTTTGTGAATGTGTCTTCATTCCTACTATCTCTCATGTTCTTTTCATCAGTGTCTTTATGTCTCTCAGAATCATCTCTATTTTCCCTTTTCTCTCCATGGTCCCGTCTTTATATTTCCTACTGACCTTTACTATAGTCTACCTCTCTGATCTCTATTTCCTCTGCAATCATCCCCATGTCTGGGCATCAGAGAAGATTTGGTTTTTTTCGTGGATAAAAATTTAATAATTCACACTTGGAGACCTGAGAGGTGAAGTGATGCTACTGGAGTAAAGGTATGCTAGAAAATACCAATAAATAGTTCATCAGTATTTCCCATAATTACTGTTCTGGTTTTACCTATTAGTTCAGCACCTTCTATAATACTCTTTAACAATTCAATTTATTCTGTTAGTGCATTGTAGTTACTAACATAGTATAGCTAATAGACTCATAAATTTTGGACATAGAGCAGTCACGCAACTTCAAATAAACAGCTAAATATTGTGTATAAAGTTTTTTCTCTAATATATCTAAATCGTGTACTTAACAGATTATTTTGAGGATAATTCAAGTATCTACCTCCTTATCATCTAACTAGCTAGCTAAGTATTATTTGAGAGACGACTTCATGTATAATGGAGACATTAAATGACAGCTAAAATGAGCTCTTATTCAGTTATTTGCATTCTGCTGTGCAACCTTACCACAAAATCAGCAGCTCAAAATGACAAACAATTATCTCAAAGTCTATGTGGGTCAGAAACCATGGCACAGCTTATGTTCCTTCTCTGTTCCGAGACTTTTTATGAGGCTGTGTTCACAATGCTGGCTATGACTGATCTCAGAATCAACTGGGAAAATACCCACTTCCAAACTCACTTATTGGATTGTTGACAAAATTCAGTTCCTTTTGGGCTTTGGACTAGAGACTCAATTGCTCCCAAGCTATTAGCTAGAGACATACATCAGATCACTGTGATGAGAGATTTCCATGGGGTAGCACATGATGTGGCAGCTGATTTCATTGAACTAACATGGCATAGAGTCTTCTGGCAAAAAGGAAGTCACAATCTTATTTAGCATAGCCATTAAAATGCCGTATTATAACCTCTGCCATATCCTATTTATTATGAACAAGGTATAAATGCTAACTGCACTTGAGACAAATGCACAAGAATGGAGTATCAGTGGGCGCTACCGCTGGTGATAACCTTAGAGTCTGTTGGTAATAACTATCTCCTATAAGAATCATCTCAGATAGCCGCATTTTAGAATTACCACTTTTAACTGCAGCTCATTAGATCATGTCTTTAAAAACTGCATGAAAAATCAAGAAATTTACTTGATTAGAAATTCATTTGAATAATATATTGTGTATATCAATTTCTACAAAGTTAAAGAATGTCTCTCTAAGCTGTCCTCAATATATTACAGTAGATGATCCTTGAAAAAACTGAAATCTTTTGGTTCTACCTTTTTAAAAATTAAACAATATTATTACAATAATTATTATTATTATTATTATTACTATTATTTCTGTTACCAGGGATCAAACTCATAACCTCATGCTTGCCAGGCAGACACTTATGCTGCTGAGCTAAATCTCCAGCCCTATAATTTTTATTATATGATTCATTAATTAAAACCCTCCTTTACTCTTCAAGTGAAAATAATGTTTTCATTAACTGAATGATTGCACTATAAATAATATCCTTCTAGGTAATTTTATTCAATAAAAGTCACAAGAGTTCTTCTTGACCATATGCTCATTTATTATCATTTATATTCCCTAGAAGTGACCTTAAACTATCTTATGTGCTTAATAAAACCTTTGTGCTGTTTCTGAAAGGGCAAGGTAAGTTATTTTGGTTGACAAGCGACGTGATTTGACCTTCAGTTTCCAGGATGAGATTGCAGGCTGATGTCCTTCAAACTTTACAAATTCAACTCAAAAAGCTGTACCTGAGTGTCCAATTTCTGCAGTCTCTGTGTGAATCCCATATTTCATAGCCACCCTATTTGAAAATTTCTTCATGTAGAAAAGGTTTTACACAGTAGTAGGAAATATCTTTTTGTAGTAGATTTTAGGGTCTATAACTAGTAAGAAAGATCCTATTAGCAGGGACTGTTTAAAGCGTCAGTGTTTTTTTTGTTTGTTTGTTTGTTTGTTTTTGTTTTTTGGTTTTTTTTTTTTTGTCTTTTTCCTTTCTATCGGCACCGGGGATCGGACTCACGACTGCCTGCTTGCAAGGCAGGCACTTATGCCACTGAGTTAAATCCCCAGCCCCCAAAGCGTCACTGTTTAACAAGACAAAGCTCCATTTGATAAAAGACTGGAAAGCCATCAAACATGGGAAGGTGTACATGGTGTCTGAAATCCTGAATAAAGAGATTGGTACTTTATACACAAGGTGTTCTAGGGTAGTTAGGAGGAAAATTTTACCAAAATGAAATTAGTACAAGGTAGTGGGCTGTGTATTTGAGAAAACAGTTTAACAATATGGTCACTGACTCCAGGGAGATTTCATAAAAGTAAAACAAAATTAATGATGTGTATTGTTTTCATAAATGGAGACCCGGCAATCCTGAAGGAAGAAGGTAAGTACCAATAATTAGAGGAGTTGCCTTTTATAGACTACATGTCAGGCACTATGCTAACTTGCTTATTATAATTGTCTAATTTGATTCATACTCCAACATTGTGAGAAAGGTATGATTATGTAAACATATAGAAGAAACTATGGATTTTTTTGAGACCAGCTCTCACCATGTAATCCAGGCTGGCTTTAAACTCACTATATAGCCCAGGCTGTCCTTGAATTAATGAAAATCCTCCTGCCTCAGGTTCCCAAGTGCTAGGATTACAGACTTATACCACCACACCCAGCAAAAATTATGGCTTATAAAACTATAATTATCTGACACAGCATGCAAAACTAGGTAATAAAAACTTATATTCAAAACCAATCCTTACTTAAAGCTAAGTGTGATGATAGGTTGGAATATCAACTTGATTGACTTTGAGACTTGTATAGGAGATTCGTGGAGAACTTGTTTGTGTGTCTATGTGGGTCACGGAAGTGTGATCCTGAGGTATAAGTCTGGTCCTTTACTGCTTCCTATATGGCACTGTACCCCTGCTCAGCTTCACAGCAGTCATGAAGTAAGCAGCTTTGTTCTGCTGAACTCTTCTACTATGCTGTTTTTGTTTTAGAGCCAGATGACCATGTTGAAGTTTCTGAAATATGAGATAAAGCTTTCCTCCTTTAAATTGTGGGTGTTTATTGTGTTCTGGCAATGGGAAAAGTGAGTAACACTGTTAAAACCTGTATCTTGATGTAATACTGTTACAACCTGTGTCTTGTCTCCAGAGCCTCATGTGCTCAAAGCTTGGGCTATTCAGAGTTGGTTGAATCTAGGGTGTGTAATACTGGATTTAAAGGAGTGTGGTGCTAGATTAGTAGACTGAAATCAGCACAGTTCTGAGTGGCACCAACCATAAGGTTGGCAGCCTGGATATGTCAAAAGGCAAAGGCAGACTGGTTGCTTGCTGCTTTCTACTACTGCCTTCTCCTTGTCTTGCCATGGGCTGTTTCTGCTCTACGATGTCCTTTGCCATGCTACTCTGCCTTGGAGCTAGCTGGTTATGGACTGAAATCTCTACAAACTATGAGCTGAAATACACTTTCTCCAATTTAACTTGTGGATGTCAGGTATTTTGTTTCAGCAACAAAAATAATAACCAAGACAATTACAGGACATTGGTACCAGAAAAGTGGGACAACTGCTGTGATTGTACGTGATCATTTGGTTTAGAATCCTTCAGAATAGGTTTTCTGGGAGAATTTGGAAAGTTTTGGAGATGCAGGCTAGAGAAGCCATAGAATGTTACAAGCCAAGCTTGACAGGCAATTCTAGTCTGAGTTGTAGAACAACGGAAACACAGACAATAAAGGCCATGGTCAGGAGGTTTCACTTAAGAACAACAACTTCATTGGCAATTGGATGACAAGCCAAGGATATTACAGTTTGGCAGAAAATATTTCTACATTGCCCCATGTCCAGAAAATTTGCAGGACACTGAGATTAAGGACAGAGAAAAAGAAATTTCAAAATATCCCAGTATCAGGCTGCTTGAGCACATTTGTAGTTAGAATCAGGGACAAAAGTAACAGTAAAAAAATGAACAATTTAAATTTTTACCTAGAGGAAGGCTGATGTAAAATTCAGACGACCAAAAGAGATGTGATTAATGCCAATAAAAAGAGAATAAATTGCTGCCATTAAAGAGAAACCAAGTACTTTGTATTCAGAGATAAGAAGATGCCTGGAGGGTATCTTGGAAGTCAAGATTCTACCTATCACAGGCTTAAAGGGTGTAAAGCTATACACCTTCCCTTTGAAAAGACAATTCCCGGGCCACTTAGGGATTTGTTTTCTGGGATTCATTTCTTTGTCCTGAGCTCTTCAGAGACTGCTGTTTCTATGGTTTAAGGGGGCTTGGCTGCTTCTATGGTTTAAGGGGGAATGTCAGACCTTGGCCACCACATCATGCTTGATTTAATAACATGTAAAATACAAGACTTCTGAGATCATGAAGGCTTTCAAACAGACTTCAAGAGAAAGCCTTGTCTGGCAAGGAGCCTCTGAGAAGGCAGCATGTGTGACATGGGGATGCAAGCAAAGGGGCATGGAGGTCACAGGAATTAGAAGGTGCCAAGGATGTGAAACACCTGTTGCTGCAGGCTATGACTACAGGCAGTCCAAGAGAGAGGTCATATGGGCTGCCACCCAGCAAGCAGACACAGATGGGGCTACTCTGGCCCTCTGGAGCTCATATCACACCATCATGTCCCCCAGATTCAAGGCATAACATGGAGCTACAGGACATGCTGCTATTCTGGAGCCCACTCTTCTATGGTCCAATTCTTTTCTGTTCCCATGTTCCTCCTTTTAGCATGGGAATAGTTTTCCCTCTATCATCTTGCTGGTAATGTCCATCATGAGTCCAACTAGAGGTCTACTGCTCAAGATAGTGTCTCACTCACTAAATCTGTACCAAGCTTCTGCACTGAGAGGGCCCAAAAGTCAGGGGTGGAAACTAGAAAGTCTGTGCCAGAAGGATGAAGGATCTTCACTGGAGTCAGGAAGTGACATTCAAAGTAAAGGCCAGAGTTCCCCCAAAGAGAACTGTAGCCATACTTAGAGACGATGAGGACATGAGCTCCTCCAGTGAAGAGAACAGCTGAATTCATATCAGGAAAGCCAGAATAACAAGCTTCTCCAGATGGATCTACAGTACACCACAATAACCATTCTGTGCAACAGCACACCAAAACTTCTTTCTTTTCCTATGTTAGCTGTATACTAATTAACTGACCTGACCCCAGCCCTCCTTCCCACCTGGGACTTCAGTTGTAAGTTTTGGAGTATATTTCTGTGCCACATACTTCCACTCCCCAAAACCCATCCATGCATCCACTGGCTACTCTCAATTTATTTTTCCTTTTTGCAGTATACCAAGAATCAAATCTAAGACCTTTGTACTTACCTACCATATTTCCACATCTCTTGTTAATTTAATTTACTTTGAAATATGGTTATACTAAGTAGCTGAGATTCTTGGGCTGGGCTGAAATTTGGAATCTTCCTTTCTCAGCCTCCCAGAGTACTGAGATTACCAGCGTATGACTCTACACCTGGTTTATTGTGAACTTCAACGAGATCATTATTTTGGAATCATTTCAAAATATCTAGAAGATAAGATTTTGATGTCTTCACCATAATGAAATGATATATATGTGAAGTGATGTTGATTGCCATGTTTTGGTCTTTATGTTATATATATATATATATATATATATATATATAATATACTGAAATATTACAGTGTACCACATAACATATACATGTATAATTATTATTTGTCAATCAGAAAAAAAACGTTAAAACTACCAACAAAATATTACATTAGAAAGTCCAAGCAGGCATCTTACACACAGAGTTCCCAAATGAACATATAATCAGAATGGGTAACAAGGCTTGTTGCCTTCTATAGAACTGTGGCAAAAAAAAAGTTTAGTATTCAGCATCAATTTGAATTGTGACTTTACTCCTTTCTGTGAAATTTTGGACAACTTATTTGATCTAGATTCCATTTTTCTTTGCCTAATTTTCTCAAGTGAGCCATTTAACAGGATATGTGTACCCACAAATGGAGTAATGGCCACATTGTACATAAGAACTGGATACCTATATGTAAGGTCTCACACAAGACACTTAGTACCAGTGGCAGTATTTGTATGAGATGAGAAAATGTAATTGCCAAAAGTTGTGATATGGAAAAAAGGGCAAATGACTTGCCCTGTCCAAGGGAGAGTTTATGGTATAAGATGAAGAACAAAAGAGTTGCAGAAGAGTATCCAAAGAAGAAAACACAGAAACATTAGTGGCTATGAGTCAAGTAAGAAGGTGACCCAGTTTCCAATGATGCAGAAATCTCCTGGAAGAAGATTACTTAAGGTACACAGCTATGGGAACACAATCTAACTATAGTAGGATCACTTATGTCTCTTTAATTTAAATCAAAACATACGATAATCACAGATCCACACACTTTTACTAGAATTTTTTTTTTGTCTTTTTCCTTTTTATCGGTACCAGGGATCGAACTCATGAATGCCTGCTTACAAAGCAGGCACTTATGCCGCTGAGCTAAATCCCCAGCCCCCTAGAATTTTTTAATTTAAAAAGACAAGAGAATTTCATGTGAAATTTTCAGTGATTTAATTGATGATAAATGATTATTCTTAGGTGGGTTAGATCGTTATGTAGTAAGAAATCAGAATGTTTTCTGACATTACAACGCCCATGTAAAGTATGCAAATGTGAAGAGCATTTAACTGTTGACATTTTCTCTAGTAACTCAGAGCAGAGGATCTTGATGGCTAAAATGAAACTTACTTGGTGATCATAACGCATGTGCTGGATTTATTTCACTTAATGATAATAAATTTAAGTGGTTAATCTGCATTGTTTATCTTACAACATTAATCAAACTTCCATTCACTCATTTGGTAAAGAAATTGTTCAGATACTTTGGCACTATCATGTCTATAGTATTCATGGTTACAAAGATGCAATGCCTTTGTTGTATTTATGGAATAAACTAAAGTTTCAAAAGCCCTGAGGCCTAAATGTAAAATGAAAAGGTCTGTAAACTAATTAACAAAAAGTGACCATAGCATGTTAGCTAGATAAACAACTTAGGTCGCTAAGGGGATCAAACAACCTCACACTTGTAGGCAGGCACTTATGTCACTGAGCTGAATCCCTGGCAACAACTAATATATTCTGTAGGCCACTGGGCTCCTTAAATATCCTCTATAACTTTAGTCAGACATAATGTTTGCCACTCCATTTTGCTAGCTACTAAACTGATTAGTATCATGAAACCATTCTCAGTCTAAGTCAATGCTTCACGTGTAAAATATCACATTAGAATTTAAGTATTAATGATTTCTTGATTTCTTTTGGAAAAATTTTTCATCATTAATGACTTTTTTCTAACTTTTCCCTTGAGAAAACATGATTCTTTCCATATATAGTTGTCTTGTAATCCACAGACAAGCCCCCAAGCTTGAGTTCAAAAAATGAGTTCAAAAAAACATATTTTTAAAAAGTAGCACTGATTTACTTTATCCTGGGCCCAGTGACACAGTGGAGTTGAAGTTGCAAAAGCTGTGTGTCGCTCCTCTATACTTGCAGCCTTTATGTACATATCACAGTTTACAAAGTAAGGGGTTATGGGCATGGATCAGGAAATCTGCTAATGAGGAACACCTTTGTTTCCTTAGCAGAGGATAGAGTAGTCTAGCAGTAATTAACAATTCTTTGTCAACTTATTTTAGCACCACATCTATTATTTGTAGAGGGCAACAATGGTTAACATATCAATTACGTTAGGTTCCCAGGGATTCACAATTCCTTACAGAGGAGAGCATTGGTTAACATATCAATTAGGTCACCCAGAGGGGGAAAAACACATACAGAACAGTATGGCCATGTTACATGTATTTTGGTATAATACAAATATAACGAAGCTCTTTTTGTTATTGTATAGCATTCCCCACTGATTTTAGTAATCCAAATCATTGGCTCCTGGGGTTTTTAGACATAAGTATCTATTTATAACCTTGTGTCTTTAAAATCATAAGCTTTTATAGTTTGAACCCGATCTTTGACATAGTTTACCAATTCGTGCATAATACAAGGCCCAATAGGAGGATTAACAAAGGTCTTGCAGCTGCCATTATTAACGCTATTAACCAAAAGGAGAAAGCAACATTTACATTAACTCTGTTTGGTCATACAAGAAACAATTTTTTTTAAAAAACCAGACAGAGGCCTCTTTGGGGTCTCCATAAGGGAGAACACAAGATTATCAGTTACAATTGGCAATCTTAAGCTTTAAAGAGTCCTTGGAGGGAACAACAGTCCACTTATCTGTATGTTGATCGCCTTTGGAAGCCAGGACCTGCTTGAAGTGGGCAGCAGGTGGAGGATGTTGCTGTTGTGGAAATAACTGGTGGATGGAAGTCAGAACTGGCTGAAAAATCTGGGGGGACTTAATAAGATCTTGATTAGCTAAATCAGCTAATTTTTCCTCAGAAATCTTAGGGATAAGAGGAGGAGGTCTCCCATATAAAGACTCAAAAGGGGAAATACCTGCAACATAGGGGGTACATCGCGCACACAAAAGACCAAAAAGAAGGAGATTCACCCAGTTTTTGCCAGTTTTTAAGGCCATCTTAGTTATTACTGTCTTTAAAGTCTGATTTATCATTTCTACTTGTCTTGAACTTTGAGGCCGGTAAACACAATGGAGTTTCCAATTGATTTGTAAAGCTTAGGTTAGTTTTTGAGTTATCTGGGCTATAAAAGCCAGGCCATTGTCAGACCCCCATGGATAAAAAGGGAAGCCAAATCGAGGAAACTGCTATCAGGGCTGACTCAGACTTAGTAGGCAAAGCTTTAACCCATCTAGTGAAAAACATCTATTACTAATAAATACTTATTTCCTTAAATTCCAGGCCATTTTTGTAAAGTCTATTTCCCAGTGTTCTCTAGGCATAGTACCACATAGCAAGCAGTTTCTATTTGTTGCAGTTATTTTGGGTTCACCAATTGGCACTGAGGGCATCTGAGGCTCACAGACTAGGCAAGCTTCGATATTAGCCCCCAGGGATCTCTCAGAAGTTGAGCCTCCAGATGCAAGTTTTTTCAGGTGCAAATAGGCTCTGACAAAGTAGGTGGGATCAGCAGAAATGTCAGGGCTATCTCAATCTCCACAGATTTTGTGGCTGCCTTTTGGGCGGTGGTGTCTGCCAAATTATTTTTTGTATAATAAGGCCATCTCTTGCCCAATGGGCTCTACAGCAGATAATAGCCACTCTCCTTGGCATCCAGATGGCAGCCAACAAGTCCTAAATTTGGGGAGCATTTTTAATATTTTGGCCCCAGAATTCAATAAGCACCATTCTTGATAAATGGTCCCATGAACACAGGCAGTAACAAATGCATACTTTGACAACTTGAGGCCTCAGTGAGGGCATTAGTTCAGCCCATTGGGCCAATGTTCCCAGCTCCAGGGTTGGTTCCCATAGAATCTGAGAGTCTGATAATGGCAGCTCCCGCAAACTGCTTACCTTGATAGATGTAACTGCTTCCATTGGAGAAATATAAAGGAACTCTGAATAGTGGCTCATCTGTCAAGTCTGGTTCCAAATACTATCGTGGAGGGGCAAGGAGGGGCATTATCAGACAGCAGAATAGCAGGGTTTGAAGCCACTGTTCCCTTGAAGCTGATGGTAGTCAGATCTAGAAGTAATGCCTGATAATGCATGACTTGGGAGTTGGGCAGCCATCCGTCCGGTGGATCCTTAATGAGAGCTCCAGTGAAGAGGAGGGGACAATTAAGAGTTTCTGTACAAAAGTCAAATTTTAAACCTCATTTACCCGGAGGGCCACAGAGGAAATCACCTGCAGACATGGTGGCCATCCAGCTGCCACATAATCAAGTCTCTTGGAAAGACAGGCAACAGGCCTCTGCCAGGGTCCCAAACTCTGGATCAGGCCTATGGCTCCTAGAAATTCTCGCATTTGCTTTTAGTCACAGGGCCTGGAATCTGTTGGATGGCTTGTATCTTCTGGGAGGGAGGAAAGAGTCTTAATTTTTTATGGAGAGTCCAACAACCAATGTAGTCTTTTTGTCCAGCAGAAACCTTTTAAGACTGGTATTTAGGGTCCTCTAGGTTGTCAAATCTCTTTTAAGCAACCTCTAATAACTGACTGAAGGTTATTCCCTTAAATCTCTCAAACTTTTACTTTTTTTTTTTTTTGTCTAATGTCTGGGGCCGACTGAGTTACAAAGGCAATATTAATGGCCCTTGCATTTTTAGGTGCTTCTGGCGTATAAATGTGATAGGCCTTTTGCAATCTTTTCAGAAAACCATGAGGGAGACTTATTAGCCATTTGCCTCACCTCTGATATCTTGGGCAAATTGGTGGGTTTTCTGGGGTGCTCTAATGCCTACGGAGAACAACCGGTGATACTAATTGAATACCTCCTTACCTCTGGTTGTCCAATCAGGGTTGGACAAAAGGAAAACATGGTTCTGGCATTCTGGATCAGAGGGCAGGCTTTATCTGGATGGCACACTGCTTTTTGTTCCAGGGTGCCACGTGGCAGGCTATTTTTTTATTGAAATTATTTACTTAAAAAAGGGCTTTTTCATAGGTAACAAAAGTAATTGTGCCGCATAATCTCTCAGATGTCCACAGCACATGCAAGAACTTGTATTTTATCTCTATAATCACCAATCACATTAGGCACAATAGTTATTTTTTAAATTTAGATCAGCTTTTTACAGTACAAGACAAATTGTTTCTTTTTCTCTTTTTTTAGTAATCAAAATCTCAACTCTGTCTTTACAATCTATAGCATTCCTCGAAATCCCCCCCCCACACTCACAGTATTGTAAATTATCTTGTTGGGCTCTTAGCTCTTGATAGCCATCTCACAGAAAGAAAGCATTTTCTCTTTTGCATTTGTACTTTAAGACAAAACCCACTTCTTTTTTTTACTTATTACCAATCAATTACTTTTTCTCTTGATTTTTAGACAATATTAAAACCTTTAACAAAATCCTTGAAGTGACCCTTTTAGCAGTTTAAAATATATTTAAACATTTTATGTCTTTTTACCACATTAAAACAGTACATTGTAAAAAACTGCAAATTTCTTAACTGGCTCAATTACAGTAGACCTGGTTTTTACTTGGTAAAGTTGACATGATTTTCAAAAACCATAAATATACATATATATGTGCACATACATTCACATTTTAACCAGAAAGAAAAATACTTTTTAAAAGGCAGGCGAGGTTGTAAGCAATCAGCTAAAGACTAAATCATTAAACAAGGTGCCACAAAAGATAAAACGAAGACTAAAGACACAAACGAAGGTTTTTTTTTGGTCCCCCGTTAGGCAAGCTAAAAGAATATAAACAGGCCCAAACACCTCACATGGGCCTAGGTCCCCCACACAGGCTTAAGCCACACACACAGGGGCCTAAGCCCTCCACATGGGCCTAAGCCCTCCACATGGGCCTAAGCCCTCACTCACTCGGGCCTAGGCCACACACATGGGCCTAAACCCAACACACGACCGAGGCCACACACACACACGGGTCTAAGCCCTACACATGGGCCTAAGCACTTACATGGGCCTAAGCACTCATAAGGGCCTAGGCGACACACAGGGGCCTAAGCCCTCACATAGACCTAGGCCACAAACACGGTGCTAAGACATACAAATGGGCCTAAGACCTAAAATGGGCATAAGCCCTACACACGGGCCTAGGACGCACACACGGGCCTAAGGACTACACATGGGCCTAAGCCCTCACATGGGCCTAAGCCCTGATATGGGCCTAGGCAACATAAATGGGCCTAAGCCCTCACACGGGCCTAGGCCACACACACAGGCATAAGCCCTACACATGGCCCCAAGCCCTACACATGGGCCTAGGCCACACATGGGCCTAAGCCCTCACACGGTCCTAGGCCATGCACACGGGCCTAGGCCACACACACGGCCCTAAGACCTACACATGGGCCTAAGCTCTCACAGGGGCATAAGCCCTACACATGGGCCTAAACCATACACGAAGGCCTAGGACACACACATGGTCCTAAGCCGGAAACATGGGCCTAAGCCCTTATATAGACCTAAGCCACACACATGGGCCTAAGCCTTCACTCGGGCCTAGGACACATATATGGGCCTAAGCCCTACACACAGGCCTAGGCCACACACACACACACACACACACACACACACACACATGTGCCTAAGCCCTACACATGGGCCTAAGCCCTACAAAACAGGCTGAGGTCACACACAAGGGCCTAAGGCCTACACATGGGCCTAAGCCCTCATATGGCCCTAGGCAACACATATGGGCCTAAGTCCTCACACAGACCTAGGGCACACACATGGGCATAAGACTTACACATGCGCCTAAGCCCTGACACAGGCATAAGCCCTAAATATGGGCCTAAGCCCTACCCACGGGCCTAGGCCACACACACATGGGCCTAAGCCCTACACATGGGCCTAAGCATTCACATGGGCCTAAGCACTCATATGGGCCTAGGCAACACACATAGGGCTAGGCCACACACAGGCCTGAGACCAAACACAGGCCTAGCCACACACATGGGTCTAAGCCCTACACACCGGCCTAGGCCACACACATACGGGCTTAAGCCCTACACATGGGCTTAAGCTCTGACAAGAGCCTAAGCCCTGACATGGGCCTCGGCCCTCATATGGGCCTAGGCGACACACACGGGCCTAAGTCCTCACACAGACCTAGGGAACACACAGGGGCATAAGACCGACACATGCGCCTAACCCTGACAGAGGCATAAGCCCTACACATGGGCCTAAGCCCTACACATGGGCCTAGGCCACATACACACGGGCCTAAGCCCTCACATGGGCCTAAGCCCTCTTATCGCCTTAGGCGACACACAAAGGCCTAAGCCGTCACATGGTCCTAGGCCACACACATGGGCCTAAGACCTACACATGGGACTAAGCCCTCACATGGGCATAAGCCCTACACATGGGCCTGAGGTCTCACATGGGCCTAAGAATTCATATAGGCCTAGGAGACATACAGGAGCCTAAGCCCTCACACGCACCTAGGCCACACACATGGGCCTAAGCCACACGCACAGGCCTAGGCCAACACACATGGGTCTAAGCCCTACACATGGGCCTAAGCCCTCCTATAGGACTAGGCCACACACACGGGCCTAAGAACTCATGGATCTAGCCACACATATGGACCAAGCCCTGCACAAAGGCCTAGGGCACACATACTTGAGCCTAAGCCCTACACATGAGTCTAAGCTCTGGCATGGGCCTAAGCTCTCACATTAGCCTAGGTGATACACACAGGCCTCAGTCCTCACACAGGTCTAGAACACACACATGGGCCTAAGACCTAAACACAGGTGTAAGGCCTCACACAAACATTAGCCCTACACATGGGCCTAAGCCCTCTTATGGGCCTGGGTGACACACATGCACCTAAGCCTTCACACGGGCCTAGGCCACAGAAACGGACCTAACACCTACACATGGGCCTAAGCCTTCACAAGGGCCTAGGCCACACACATGGGCATAAGCCATACAAATGGACCTAAGCCCTTATATGGGCCTAGGCCACACAGGTGTCTAAGACCCCTCACAGGCCTCAGGTACACACAAGGGCCTAAGACCTACACATGGGCCTAAGCCTTAACATAGGCCTAAGACCTCATATGGGCCTAGCCGACACACAGGGGCCTAAGGCCTCAAACATGCCTAGGCCGCACACTCTAGCCTAAGCCCTACACAACGGCCTAGGCCACACACGAGCCTAAGCCCTACACATGGGACTAAGCCCTGACACGGGCCTAAGCTTTCACATGGGCATATGCACTACACACGGCCTGAAGCCCTCACACGGGCCTACGCCACACACATGGGCCTAAGACCTACACATGGGCCTGAGCCCTCACACGGGCAAAAGCCCTACATATGGACCTAAGTGCTCACATGGGAATAAGCCCTGCACATGGCCCTCAGCCCTACAGAGGTGCCTCGGTCACACATATGGGCCTAAGCACACATGGGCGTAAGCCCTCAAATCTGCCTAGGCCAAACAAAAGGGCCTAAGCCCTCACAGGGGCCTAGGCCACAAACATGGGCCTAAGTCTGACACACGGTCCTAGGCCACACACATGGGCCTAAGCCCTACACATGTGCCTAAAGTCCCACACATGGGCCTACGCCACACCCACAGGCCTAAGCATTATACATGGGCCTAAGCCCTCATATGGGCCTAGACCAAACACACAGGCCTAAGCCCACACATGGATGTAGACCACACACACAGGCCTAGGCTACACACAAATGGGCCTAACCCCTACACATGGGCCTAAGCCTTCACCGGGCTCTAAGTCCTCATATGGGCCTAGGCCACAGAAACTGGCCTAAGCCCTCACACTGGCCTAGGCCACATGCACTGGCCTAAGCCCTCACATGGGCTAAAGCCACATACACGGGCCTAGGCGACAAACATGGGCCTCAGGCCTCACAGGGGCGTAGGCCACACACATGGGCCTAAGCCCTACCTAAGAGTCTAAGCCCTCATATTGGCCTAGGTCATAAAGGGGCCTAAGCCCTCAAAATGGCCTAGGCAACACAAAGGATCCTAAGACCTACACTTGGGCCTAATCCCTCACATGGGCAAAAGCCCTGCTCATGGGCCTAAGTCCAACACATGGACCTAGGCCACACACATGGGCCGAAGCCCTCATATGGGCCTAGACAAACACACAGGCCTAAGCCAACACAACGGGCCTAGGCCACACACACACAGGCCTAACCCCTACACATGGGCCTATACACTCATACGGGCCTAAGCCTTCACATGGTCCTAGGCCTCACAAACTGGCGTAAGCCCTCACAAAGGCCTAGGCCACACACATACCGGCCTAACCCCTACACTTGGGCCTAATCCTTCACCGGGCTCTAAACCCTCATATGGGCCAGGGCACACAAACTGGCCTAAGCCCTCACATGGGCTTAAGCCAAATACACGGGCCTAGGCAACGAACATGGTTCTCAGCCCTAACAGGGGCATAGGACACACAGGAGCCTAGGCCATACACATGGGCCTAAGCCCTCATATGGCCCTAGGTCACACACAGGGGACTAAGCCCTCATATGGCCCTAGGTCACACACAGGGGACTAAGCCCTCATGTGGCCCTAGGTCACACACAGGGGCCTAAGCCCTCAAAAGGACCTAGGCAACACAAAGGGTCCTAAGACCTACAATTGGGCCTAATCTCTCACACGGGCAAAAGCCCTACACATGGTCCTAAAGTCCCACACACGGGCCTACGCCACACCCACAGGCCTAAGACCCACACATGGACCTAAGCCCTCATATGGGCCTACACCAAACACACGGGCCTAAGCCCACACACAGGCACAGGCCACACACACGGGCCTAGGCGACACACACAGGACAAACTCCTACACAGGCCTAAGCCACACACATACACACACACACACACACACACACACACACACACACACACACACACGGGCCTAGGCCGCATACACATGGGCCTAACCCCTACACATGGGCCTAAACTCTCACATAGGCCTAACCCCTCATATGGGACTAGGCCACACAAACTGCCCTAAGCCCTCACACAGTCCTAGGCCATGGACTTAAGCCCTACACATGTGCCTAAAGTCCTACACAAGGGCCTATGCCACACTCACGGGCCTAAGACCTACACATGGGCCTGAGCCCACATATTGGTCTAGACCAAACACATAGGCCTAAGCCCACACACGAGCCTAGGCCACACACATAGGCCTAAGCCCTACAATGGGCCTAAGTCCCACACACGGGCCTACGCCACACCCACGGTCCTAAGACCTACACATGGCCTAAGCACTCATATGGGCCTAGACCAAAAACACGGGCCTAAGCTCACACAGAGGCCTAGGCCACACACAAGGGCCTAATCCCTATACATGGGCCTAAGCCCTCACTGGGGTCTAAGCCCTGATATGGGCCTAGGCCACAGAAATTGGCCTAAGCCCTCACATCGGCCTAGGCCACATGCACGGGCTTAAGCCCTCACACAGGCTAAAGCCACATACATGGGCCTAGGCAACAAACATGGGCCTCAGGCCTCACAGGGTCCTAGGCCACACACAAGGGCCTAAGCCCTACACAAGGGCCTAAGACCTCATATTGGCCTAGGTCACACAAACAGTCCTAAGACCTACACTTGGGCCTAATCCCTCACATGGGCAAAAGCCCTACACATGGGCCTAAGCCCCACACATGGACCTCGGCCACACACATGGGCCTAAGCCCTCATATGGGCCTAGACAAACACACGGGCCTAAGCCAACACACGGGCCTAAGCCACACACACATGGGCCTAACCCTTACACATGGTCCTATACACTCATATGGGCCTAAGCCCTCATATGGGACTAGGCCACACAAGCTGGCCTAAGCCCTCACATGATCCTAGGCTACACAAACTGTCCTAATCCCTCACACGGGTCTAGGCCACACATTCGGGCCTAAGACCTACACATGGGCCTAAGCCCTACACATGGGCCTAAGTGCTTACAGGGGCATAAGCCCTGAACATGGCCCTAAGCCCTACACAGGTGCCTGGGCCACACATATGGGCCTAAGCCCTACACATGGGTGTAAGCCCTCATATCGGCCTACGCTACACAAAAGGGCCTAAGACCTCACACGGGCCGAGGCCACACACACATGGGCGTACACATGGGCATAACCCCTACACATGGGCCTAAGCCCTCACCGGGGTCTAAGCCCTCATATGGGCCTAGGCCACACCAACTGGCCTAAGCCCTCACACCGGTGTAGGCCATACGCACTGACTTTAGCCCTCACACAGGCTTGAGCCAAATACAGGGACCTAGGGGACAAACATGGTTCTTAGCACTCACAAGGCGTAGGCCACACACATGGGCCTAGGCGACAGACACGGGACTAACCCCTACACGGGCCTAAGCCACACACACGGGCTTAAGACCTACACATAGGCCTAAGCCCTCATATGGGCCTAGGTCACACACAGGAGCCTAAGCCCTCAAAAGGGCCTAGGCAACACAAAGGTTCCTAAGACCTACACTTGGGCCTAATCCCTCACACAGGCAAAAGCCCTACACATGGGCCTAAACTACACAGGGGCCTATGTCACATCCATGGTCCTAAGCCCTACTCATGGGCCTAAGCCCTCAAATGGGCCTATGTGATATATACGGGCCTAAGTGCTAACACAGGCCTAGGCCACACACAGTGGCCTAAGACCTTCACATGGGCCTAAGCCCTCACACAGGAATAAGCCCTAAAAATGGGCCTAAGGCCAACTTACATGCCTAGGCCACAAACATGTATCTAAGCCATACACATGGGCCTAAGCCCTCATGTGGGCCTAGGCCACACAGGGGCCTAAGCCCTCACACGGGCATAAGCCCTACACATGGCCCTAAGGCCTACACATGGACCTAGGCCACACACATGGGCCTAAGCCATACACATGGGCCAATGTCCTACACATGGGGCTAGGCAACACACACAGGTCTAAGACCTACACATGGGCCTAAGTCCTCAAATGGGCCTAGAACACACACACGGGCCTAGGCCCTCAAACAGGCCTAGGCCACACATCACACGGGCCTAGGGCCTAAAACCTACACATGGGCCTAATCCTTCACATGGGCATAAGCCCTACACATGGGCCTAAGGCCTACTCAGGTGCATAGGCAACATACATGAATCTAAGCCATATACTTGGGCCTAAGCCCTCATAAGGACCTATGTGACACACAAGGGCCTAAACCCTCACACAGGCCTAGGCCACACACAAGGGCCAAAGAATCACACATGGGCCTAAGTCCTCACAGGGGCATAAGCCCTAAACATGGGGCTAAGGCCTAGTCACGTACGTAGCCACATACATGCATTTAAGCCGTACACATGGGCCTAAGCCCTCATATGGGCCTAGGCGACACACCAGGACCGAAGCCCTCACACGGGCCAAGGCCACACTCACGAGCGTAAGACGTACACTTGGGCCTAAGTCCTACACACTTGCCTAGGCCACACACACGGGCCTAAGCCCTACAGATGCGCCTAAGCCCTCAATGGGCCTAGGCCAGACAAACGGGCCTAAGTCCTCACCCGGGCCTTGACCACACACGGGCTTAAGCTCCCACACAGGCCTAGTCCACACACAGGGGCCTAAGGCCTCCTATGGCCCTAGGCCACACACAGGGGCCTAAGACCTAGGCAAGGTTCTAAACACTAACACGGGCATAAGGCCTAAACTTGAATGTAAGCCCTACACAGGGGCCTAGGTGACACACATGGGCCTAAGCCCTACAGATGGGCCTAAGCCCTTGTATGGGCCCAGGGCACACAAACGGGACTAAGTCCTCACTCAGGCCTAGACCACACACAAGGGCCTTAGCCCTCACATAGACCTAAGCATTGATATGGGCCTATGCTACACACACGCGACTAAGCCCTCACATGGGCCTATGCCACACACACTGGCCTAAGCTCTCACATGGGCCTAGGTCACACACACGGGCCTAAGCCCTACCCATGGTACTAAACCCTCATGTGGTCCTAAGCCACACACCCGGTCCTAAACCCTAAGCTTGGACCTAGGCCACACACACACAGGCCTAAGCCTTACACCTGGGCCTAAACACTGACATGGGCCTAAGCCCTCATATGTGGCTAGGTGACATACGCGGGCCTAAGCCTTACCCTGAGGTCTAGGCCACACACACTCAGGCCTAAGCCCTACGCATGGGCCTAAGCCCTACACATGGGCCAAAGCCCTCATATGGGCCTTGGCCACACACATGTTCCTAAGGCCTCACAAGGGCCTAGGCCACACACACGGGCCTAAGACATACACATGGGCCTAAGCCTTCAGAGGAGTATAAGCCCTACACATGGGCCTAAGCCCTACTCAAGTGCCTAGGCCTCATACATTGGCCTAAGCCTTACACATGGGCCTAAACCCCCATATAAGCCTAGGCCACACCCATGTGCCTAAGCCCTCACATGGGCCTAGGCCACACACTCGGGCCTAAGACCTACACATGGGGCTAAGCCCTCACATGCCCATAAGCCCTACACATGGGTCTAAGCCCCACACACGGGCATAGGCCACACACACGCGCCTAAACCCTACACGTGGTCCCAAGCCCTCATTTGGGCCTGGGACACACATGTGGGCCTAAGCCCTCACGGGCCTAGGCCACACACTCGGTCCTAAGCCCTACACGTGGGCCTAGGCCACACACACACAGGCCTAAGCCTTACACATGGGTCTAAACCGTGACATGGGCCTAAGCCCTCATATGGGCCTAGGCGACACACAGGTGCCTAAGCCCTCCCATGGACCTACGCCACACACGGGCCTAAGCCCTACACATGGGCCTAAGCCCCACACGTGGGCCTAGGCCACACACATGGGCCTAAGCCCTACAGATGGGCCTAAGCCCCCATATTACAAACACGTGAAATATCCAGGAGTTCGGTGCAGAAGGAGTGTGCATCCAATTACAAATGGGCAAAAACCCCCACACAGGCCAAAGCCCAAAGTTACGAATGGGCCCCAAAAGCCCTAAAATACAAAAGGGGAAAAAGGCCCCCAGAAGTTGTCTCATTTTATCTGCAGTTACAAATACGTGCCTTCAGATTACAAACAAGCAAAAAAAAAAAAAAAAAAAAATACTTACAGATGTTAGTAGATTGATTGGTGAAAAAATAATTTGTGGAGGGGGGTCCCCCAGTCATCGCAAGCAAGCCCCCAAATCTTGTAATCCACAAATGAGCCGCCAAACTTGAGTGCAAAAAATGAGGCAAAAACATAATTTGAAAAAGTAGTGCTGATTTATTTTATCCTGGGCCCAGCGACATAGTGAAGTTGAAGTTGCAAAAGCTGTGTGTTGCTCCTCTATACTTGCAGTCTTTATGTACATATCACAGTTTACAAAGTAAGGGGTTATGGGAATGGATCTGGAAATCTGCTAATGAGGAACACCTTTGTTTCCTTAGCAGAGGATAGAGTAGTCTAGCAGTAATTAACAATTCTTTGTCAATTTATTTTAGCACCACATCTGTTATCTGTAGAGGGCAACAATGGTTAACATATCCAATTAGGTTAGGTTTCCAGGGATTCACAATTCTTTACAGAAGAGAGCATTGATTAACATATCAATTTCACCCAGAGGGGGAAAAACGCATACAGAATAGTATGGCCATGTTATAGGTATTTTGGTATAATACAAATATAACAAAGCTCTTTTTGCTAGTGTACAGCAGTTGTAGTTTACAGGCACATGTCTTTGTTGGTCCAACAAGCTACTTCCTCAGTGAGTGTCTGGAATCATTTCAAGAAGATGAAATATCAAAATCCGCCTTAAAATCACCTTTCTCATATCCGTGACCTTGTCTGCCATTTGTTTAATTAAATGCTTACTTCGTACAGAATTGGCTTTTCTTGATCATTAATGGTGTTGAACCTCAAGAGCTTGTTACTGCTTTTGCACTTTATGGTATCTAAAATTAACTTTTAATAAATTATAAAACAAAAGAGAAGGACAAGGCTATATTTCAGTGGCAGAGCACCTGCCTGGTAAGCACAAGGTCCTGAGTTCAATTACTGGTTCCAAAACAAACAAACAAGAAATACGTGATATCTCACCTTCTTGTTATATTGACATTTTTGTCAAATGAGTGACTTTCAAACTGAAACCAAGCATTTGTCACAATTAGCCCATAGAAAATCTGTGATCACAGTCTTGACTTTTCTCAGTTATTCTAGCCTTTGAAGAGGGTAACTCAGTTCCAACAAAGTGACAATTTGTAACCTATCCTTCCTGTGAAGCTGTCATAGAAAGTTGGTTACTTAGATATGACAGACTTCTAAAACCTTTCATCTTTATCTGACAAGGGAAAGACACGTAAATTTTACAAACACATTTTCAACAACTAAACTTTGTAAACTGTCTCCATTGGGCTTTTGATAGCACCGTGGTAGGAGCCATTTTATTTAAACTTATACTGCTCTTTACATGATTGCATTTTATAAGATCTTGTATATAGTATATAGTTGTGATTGAAGATTAATCATGCTTATAAGGAACAAAATATGCTATGCAACTGTATAATTTATTTTAAGGGATTACCATGGGACATGAAACTTTGAATAGTGATCTGTAAAACTCAAAAAGTGGATCTATGAAATAAATTATTTAATGGCACTCTGGCTTGGGATTTATAAAGAAATCCATGAGTTAGCACCATAGAAAAAAAATCAAATAGATTGTTTGATGAATTTCAGTACCTAAGGTCTTTGAACCCAATCCAAAATTGTGAAGAAAACTTCACACACTCTACAGATAAAAGAATAAAAACAGGTTTTGTTGTAGTTTGTGACCAAAATTTTAGCAAATATTTCCAGCAAGGTATTTCTTCCAATGTCACATTACGCCTTGGAAGCACTGTGATGAGGTTGACAGTTCCGGTGACTGCGGACTCCAGAGACCAAGCATTCTATTACTTTGCCAGGTTTTTTCAACCAGATCATTTGCACCATCTCAACATAAGAATCTTTTGAAACAGGTTTGGAAACACATGGTGTTGCTGAATTATTATAAATTGTATTGAATGTCTTCATGCTCACCCACATGTATAAGTCATAGAATCATTCTGCTTTATCAGTGGTCTCTCAGATGTGATTAAAATATTTTACAAGTGAAAAAACCAACTCAGAAAAACAATTCATTTTAAGTTATAGAGGATCTCAACTTTGGCACAATTGACAACTTATGCCAAAAGTTCACTGCCATAAGAGTGAGTGCATCCTGCACTTGTAGAATGTCCAACAGCATCCTGACCTCTACTAATTAAATCCCAGTAGAAGCCTTATCCGGTCCTTACTACAAAACTGTCTCAGGCATTACCAAGTGTCCCCTGGAGGAAAAAGAGACTGCAATTGAGAGTCAGTGGTCTGAGCAGCACAGCAAGCCATAGCAGAGTTACAAATGGAGTTCAGGCGACCTGCCCCTTCCTGTGGTAGTACTATTCAAGCATATTGTCTAAAACATGAATTCATACACTGAGTGAGGGCGTGTGTCAGGGAGAAAGAGAAGAAAGGGAGCAAGAGGGGAGCAAATGAGAGAGAAAATAAAACCAAGCGGCCCAAAGGTCGAGGTCCAGGCCAAGCAGTGGAAGGATTGTAACGAAAGCTAACACAATGTCATAAGCATGCGGAACCGAAATATGGGTGTCCAGATCCCAGGTACGGCTGAAAACCAGACTCTTTCCCTTTTCCTGAGATTTCCTCTGGGATTCTCTAACACTGAGAACTGCAAGCAAATTCTGTAGCACAACTAATGACTGACCCCTGGACACTTAACACATTCAATTCAGCTTGGCAGAATGATTCTTTGTACATCTGTTTGTGATTTTGCTTCTTTATTTTGCTGCATTTTCCCCAGATTTATTAAATTATATATATATATATATATATATATATATATATATATGGTGTACAATGTGAAGTTTAATAATTAAGATGATTGAATCAAATAGCATATTTATTGTTACTGTACACTTTCTGTGGTGAGAATAGTTCTATTCCATTAGTAACGGATTAACTATCGTCACTGTGGTGTGCAACAGATTTCTTAAACTTATTCTTTCTATCTATAAGAAATTCTGATTGTCTCCTTTTAAAGGTTGAATAGTATCTAATTATAAATATATATTTATATATGCACATATATACTATATTATCCTTCTTTTAACTTCTACTTTAATTGAAAAAGTATGTATACTTATTAAGTGCACAGAATGCTTTTCATTGTAGAGTGACTGACAGAAGCTAATTATTTTATGTGTTATCTCGTATTTTTGTGGTAAGAAGACTTAAAATCAACTCTTCTAGTGATTTTCAAAATAATACATAGAATTAATCACCATACTGTACAATAAGTTGTTCAAAATTATTCCATCAGTATCAATGAAATTTTATATTTTGTGACTAGCATTTCCTAAGCTTCCTCAGTTCCTAGGCCATGGTAAACACCATTCTACTGTGATTTTATAAGCATAACTTCTTAGGATTCCATGAGTAAAAGAGACCATGTGGTATTTTTTTTGCTCTGCCTAGCTTATTTCACTTAATCTAGTGTTCTCTAGGCTCCTGTATATTTTCAAAAATGATAAGATTTCTTTTTTGAAGGCTGAACAATATTCCACTAGGGGTATATGTATACACAATATTATATGCTATTATAATATAAAATATTAATATTTGTAATATAATTGTTACAGTTTATATTTAAATGTCTCCCCAAAGCCTTACGCAGTCATGGAGGCAGCCAGTTCTAATGCTGAAATTGGTTCATTATCAAATGCTGGGATTGGCAGCAAGACTGTTGCACATTCCCAGGGACAGGAAACTGGCATACAGTATAAGGGAGGGAAGCAGGCTTGCGTTTCCTCTTTTGCCCTTTACTTGCTTGTCCCTTGTGGCTTCCATGAATGGCTGACCCTTGGCTACACCAATTTTCCTCAGAGTCAACTGATTATGGACTGAAACTTCCAAAAACTATAAGCTAAATACACCTTTCCTTCCTTCATTTTGGACATCAAGTATTTTGTCTCAGTAATGAAGAAAAAATAAGCAAGACAATCATATAAATGTAATATTATAATATTAATATTATAACTATATGTAATATAAAGAGTACACTAAAAACATATACACACTTCAGGAAAAGAAACACTTGTCTAAATATTTTAATATTAATTTTATTCAAACATCACGGGATTAATTACAAGTTCCCTTTGGCCTCTACTGTCCCAAGAAGTGCTGAAAGTGGTGGCCATTAGCTTCCAGACAATTATTAGGAAGGCAAACTACTGCCTGGGTAACTTTTACCAGTGAGATTGCTGCACATGCATTTTCAATTTTCTTTCCCTAAGGGCCAGCAGTGTAGTGAGTTTTCTGTGACATATGACATCGTCTGGGTTCCCCTATAAGGGGATGATACCATTTGTTGAAAAAATATCCTATAATTTTTCTTTTCCTAAAGTGTAAATACATTTTTGATGGACTTTGTATGACATTTTTAATCAATCCATGTGTCGATGGACAGTTAGTTAAATTCCATACCCTAGCTATTGTGAATAATTCTGCAACAACAATGGAGCGCCCCTATGTCTTTAATATACTGATTTCATTTTCTGTGGCTATATACTCAATAAGTGAATTTCTGGACAGATCATATGATAGTTCTACTTTTAGCTTTTTGAGGAACTTCCATTTGATTTTCCATAATACATGTACCAGTTTACATTTTCATCAACATAGAAAGATTTCCTTTTTTCCACATCATTGCCTGCATTTGCTATCTTTTGTATTTTTGGTCATTTCTATTCTAACAGGCGTGAGATAATAACTCACTGCAACCTTGATTTGTATTTCAATGCTGATCAAATATGCTAAACATTTTATCATATATCTGTTGATCATTGGTGTGTCTTCTAAGAAATCTCTTTTCCAATCCTTTCCCCATTTTAAAAATTGTATCAAATATTTTTCTTGCTATTGAATTATGAGAGTGTCTTATATTTTTCAGATATTAACCTCTACTTGATTGTATGTTGATTTTGTGTCCTGTAACTTTACTGCATTTGTTCTTAGTCCTAAGAGTTTTTGCTGGAGTAATCAGTAATTTCTGTATGTAAGATCATGAGCTCCTACAGAAATAACTTCAGTTTTCTAATTAAGATGTTTACTTACTGCTTTCTCTTAACTAATTGCACTGGTTAGGTCTTCTTGTATTATATAGAATAGAAGTTATGGCAATGGTCATCCTGGTCTTTTAACTGATCTTAGAAGAAAAATTCAGTATTTCCCTAGTGCATATTTTAAATTAAGGCTTGTTTATAAATGATCTGTACTGTTGACAGAGTGTTCCTTCTATACTTCACCTGTTGATAATTTTTTACCTTAAAGGGAATTGAAGTTTATGAAATACTTTTCTGCAGCTATTATCTTTCATTGTTAATGCAATGTATAGCATATATGTTTGTATACATGTAACCATTCTTGAATCTGTGCGATAAAGCCCACATTATTGTAGTAAATATCCTATTAATATACTCTTAAATTTAGTTTGCTAGTATTTTGCAGAAGGTTTCAACATTTGTGTTTATCAAGGATATTGGCCTATACTTTTCTTTTCATGTAGATACCTTGTGTGCATCTGCTGTCATGGTTATGCTGATGTCATACAATGAGTATGGAAGTATTCTCCCTTCTTTAAGGTTCTGGAGAGCTTGCCGAATACTGGTATTAATTCTTCATTAAATGTCTGGTGAAAATTAAGCAGTAAATATATTGTGTCCTGGTCTTTACTATGCTGAGAGACTGTTACTGATTCAATCTCTATATTCATTTTTATCTGTTCATAATTTATATTTATGTATTTTTTAAACCTTGATAGCTTATAGGTATCTAGAATTTTATGTCTTCATTTCTTCTATTTTACCCAATTTGTTTGCACAACATAGTTGATGGAAATACTTTATGATACTTTGTATTTCTGTGCTGCTGGATGTAGTGTTTTATTTTTTTTCTGATTTTAATTGAGTCTTTGTTCATTTGTTTTTAAACCAGAGTCTCACGGTGCAGTTCAGGATTGCACTGAAATCACTATGTAGTGTATGGTGGTCTTGAATTCTTCCTAATCCTCCTGCCTCAGGCTGCTGAGTGCTGGAATTACAGGTTCCAGCCACACTATATTGCAGAGTCTTTTTTCTAAAGTCTAGCAAACTAGCTAAACTTTTGTTGATTTATGTATGTTTTAAGAAACAACTCTGCCTTTCTTAATATTTTAATGTGCATTTCATTTAATTTGTCTCTTAGCTGTTTTTGTTTTTATTTATATTAGGCTTAGTTTGTTCTTTGCAACTTCCTTCTTCTTAGAGGCAGACATTTGTTGCCCTAAATGTTCCTCTGGAAACGGCTACATCTCTTAAATGTTGTAATAGGATATTCTTGTCTGAACATTTTTAAAAATTTCTCTTTTAATTTCTACATTAACTCACTTTTATTCAAAAGTTCATTTTGTCAACATCAGTATAGTTATGAATTTTACAAAACTTTTCAGTGTTGACATCTAGTTTCATATTAGTGTGGACAGAAAAGATACTTGATATGATTTTACTTTTCTTAAAACTTTTAAAATCTTTTTTCCTCTGGCTTACCATATAAAGAATATTCCTTATGAATGACTGTAATATATGTACTGTTGCCTTTGGATGAGATATCTTGTAGAGTTCTCTGAGATCTGTTCAGACTCTAAAGTGTAATTTCACCTTCTGTCATGATCTTCCCATTGCTGAAAGTGGGCTACTTAAGCCCCTTAGTGTTCCTATAATACAGTCTGTCTCTTCCTCCGGATCTGACATTTGCTTCATATATTTAGGTGTTCCAAAGTTTGGTGCATAAATATAGATAATAGTTACATCCTGTGATAAACTGACTTATTTATCATTGCATAACAACCTTCCTTTGCACTTTCAATAATTTTAATTTAATGCTTATTTTACCTAATATTTGTATAACTGCATATAGGAGTAATGTAAATCTGTCCTTCCTACCCTCTGCAATGAATTCTCTTATTTATGTGCTAAATCCAGGTGCTATAATCTCTTACTTTTTTCTTAGCTTTGCCAAGGTATTTTAATACATGGCCAGTTGCTAAACTGATTTTTCTATGGAGTAATGAGGTCTCAAAAGTCGCAGTCTTCCATCCTGTGGATGTAAAGCTTCAGTGATATGTTATATGAAAAGAAATGAACTAGGGGAGGATGCAAATATCAGCCAGGGAGATAAAATTCTAATTTTAAACACTGTGGTCATGAACAACCTCACTGAGATGGTGAGATATAAGCAAGGTTAAAAAGAAGCTAGGGGAAAGCAATTCAAATATATCCAGAACTCGCATCCACAGGCAAAGAGAATGGCAAATCTAAGCCCACTAATGAGAAAAAATATGAAATGCTTAAAGAATATTAAGAACACTCTTGTAAAAGAGTAAGTTGTGGAGTTGTAGGACATGTAAGAGTTATGATAGGCTATGATGAAGAAATGCTTTTCTTAGTACAGGAAACATGGTTTTTCTATGGATGAATGCTATGATATATGTATTTTTAAATAATTATTCTGATTGCTATGCACAGGATGTATTATAAGAGACCAGAGAGTCAAAATAGAGATACCAGGTGAGGTTGCAGCCAGTATATTTCAGGCACAATTTAGTGGTACTTTGGATAAGTGTAAAACTAATTGACAAACTAAGATGATATGGTTCAATTCTGGAAGTTTTGGAAAGACAGAAAGTATACCTTGCTTGATGGATTTGTTTCACTTGTGATATAATTAACTGTGACCTCACCTTTTTAACGTGGGAAATTAAAGGGATGGTTTTGAGATAGGAAACCCTTATGAGGAACAAATGTGAGAGAAAGATAACAAACATGATACAATGAAGATGACAATTGATATGCTCTTAAGTGTCCAAGAGTTAATACGAATTTTTATTCAGAGAAGGATTTCAGGATAGAGGCATATTGTTGAGAATCATCAACATCATATATAACAACATTTAATGATCCAAGACTGAACAAGATCACAAAAATAAGTGATAGGACACTAAAGAGTGAGGCATGAGGTATTGCAAACTTTGTAAATTTAGTGATATGATGACAAATTGGCTAAGGAGACTGAGTAGAAACGGCTCATGCCATAGAAGAATTCCCAGATTGTGAAGTGCTACAGAAGCTACACAAAAGGGGAAAACAGAATGTTTCAAATCCTGCTGATAATAAGACAAGTAAGAGAGGGGTAAAACAATAATATGGTTTAAAGGTATGGAGGTTACTTGTAAAATTTACTTGTATTATTTCCATGGAATGGTGGAGTTTACTTGTACTGGACCTTGGAGGAATGGTGGAGTTAGAAATCTGATTGGACTGGGGCTAAGAAAGTATAGTATGTGAGGAACTGGAGACCTCAAATAGAAAAAATTCATTTGTTGTCATTTGTTGAATTTTGGGGTCAAGGAGAGCAGAGAAGCAGATCACAGTTTCAAGTAAACATAAAGTTAGAAATGTTTTAAAATAGGGGAAATTACAACCTATTTGTATATTTCTGATATAAAATCCAACAGGAGTATAAATTATAAGTATTCTAGAAAGGGGATGTTTGATAGTGCAGTACTTTTTTCTAGGATAGGGTCTTGAGACAATAATAAGGTAGACAGTTTCAAGGTTGAATATAGACATTGTACTACCATTCACACAAGAAACAACATATTTGAAAAATTACACACATACACATATATTATAATGTAGGTTACTTTTCTGATATCCCTATTTTTATGTCTCCTTTCTCTTCTTCTTCCTCTCTCTTCCTTATTTGCCCTAGCAATGTCATAATCTGAGTGTAAAAGTTAGGAGTGAAGTATTGGATGTCTGAAGTAGGAGGATGCACAAAATACATTTCGACGAGAGTGGGGGAAATGTGAAGTACAAAGTTTATTGTAATTTCATAGTGGCATCACAGTCCTTTTCTAATTTTAACAGGTATAGAATGATAATCCTCCTACATTTCTAAGAGTGGAGGAAGATCAGATGTGAATAGCAGTAATTCCTATCACAAATGGACTGAGAAATTTAATGTAGGGAAGGATAAATGTACAAGATATGTTACAGTGAAGAGGTTCTATGATTAGTGGGCCTTGGTTGGAAGGAGTTGGGGTTCAAAAGGAAGTGAACTGGAAATGTAGGATTAGAAGTCAGAACGGGATATTTGATATTGAAATTGTGGAATGATTATATTTTTGGTTATGAAAGTCTAGGATATGCCCGTGTTAAGAAGGAGAATGAGAGTAGGTAGAAGACAATACCATTTGATAGGTAACTAAAGGACTGACATTGCTTGACATTTGAAGTATCATCCATGTAGTAGTACATCTATTAATAAATACATACAGTTAAGCAGTGTCAGAAAGAATGGTAATGAACCAAGAACTGAAATCTGCAAGGAGTTATTGGAATTGATACTGAGGTCTATGACTGACTGTAGAGGAGACAGACAGTGGCTTATTCTGATACTACATTACACAGAGCAAAGAGGTATACAGAGGACAGAATATAACTGGAATATTTTTATTAAAAAGCAAAATAAAAGTAGATGTGACTTGACTCCTAAAGATAGAAGGTGGACTATTAATCTGATATTATTATCATCCTCTAACTGGGGTCACTGTCTTCCATTATTTCCATTTTTATTATTGCATGTTTTCATTACGGAATACTTATGCTTGTTTTGTGAAGTTGGTACATGTATGTAATATATCTTGATCAATTTCTGTCCCTTCAAACCCTTCGAGTTTCCTCCTCTCCTTTTGGACTCCTTTCCCTATCTCTGAGTATCTGCTAGCTTCTCAACTTCAGTCACTTATTCATTAACCCATTTATACTTAAGTTTCTCCTGTAAGAGAAAGCACATGATGTTTGAGTTTCCAAGTCTGGCTTATATCCCTTAGCATGACGGTTTCAAGTTTAGTCCAATTTACTGCAAATGACATAATTTCATTCTTCCTTATGGTTGAACAATAGATCCCACATGGGATCTATTCCACAGTTTTTATCTATTCATCTTTTGATGGGCATCTAGGCTGTTTCTAGAATTTAGTTTATGGAGAATATGGATATCCATGTATCGCCGTTATATTATGTCTTAGATCTGTTGGGAATAAAACCAAGAAAGGTATAGCTGAGTCAAATGAAGCTTTTAGTTTAGGGTTCTTGAAGTATCTCTATCCCACTTTCCATAGTAGTTGTATTTTAATCTGAGTTATCAAATTATAATGCTGTATTAGTTGTGTAGCAGTCACTTCTCACCGACCAGGAAATGATTCATCAGGCTTTGAGGTTAGTCCTCAAAGGAGAAATATGAAAACTGAAAATGGGAATCATTTTTTACACGAAGAAACTGAAAATCTGGGCAAAGTGATTCGACCCTGTTAATGATTAATATCTAGTGTTATTAAATAGCAGAACAACCAATGGCATAGAATTAGAGTCCCTGAGTTAAGGTTACCACATTTAACCAAAAAGCAAAGCTAAACAAACTAAGACAGCAGCAGCATAAACAAATATTAAAGAAAACAGGATGGCCATTTAAATTCGAACATCAGATAAAAATCAAGTATTTGAGCAAATACATGTCTCAAATACTTATGTGCATTATACTTACATTTACAAATCATGTGGTGGAAACATTGTGTACAAGTCAATTCATTTGCTAACTTTACCTCTATCCATGGGACAGATACTCTATGTTAAATAAAATGGTGCACACATGGGTACTGAGGTGAGTTGTTATAAAATGAAAAATAGCTTGCATATACCTTTTGCTTAACCATGATAATGTCATGGCATTAGATTATGTGAGCCTACGTAATTATAAAAGAAAATAATGTAATCCAAATAGACATAATGGTTAGTAGACTATTAGCTCCATTATCAGACTGAGTATGCCTCTCTTCTAAGAACTGTTTCCTGTTCCTCCTTCTGGTATTATAATAATTCAAGAGCTTCTTGCCAAGCATCATTGCAATTTCTGGGGAAGGCAGAAAGTTTGTTTTTTCTGTCTATTATATTCATTTTCACCATTTTCGTTCCAATGGTTATTTGTATTTATTTAAAATCCTGTTATTAGTTTAAATACATATTATTATACCTGGGGATATTAAATGTTCACTGACCTGCAATTATATTCTATTAGATTTCCTTTTTTTCTAAACTACTGTTTTGGATTTTTTCAGTGACAAATCCTTTTATTTCATAGGTATTCAAATTGTTTCCGAATGATTTACCACACCATTAAAGATTACACTTCTCTCCTGGACAAAATTGGTCCATTAAAATAGGAAATGATTTGATTCCAGATTAATACAACATTAACATTTGAAAGTATTGAGTGAAAATGTCAGCCTTTCACATTTTAAATAAATAGACTTGCAGTTACCAAAACGCTGAGATAGCTAAGCAAATTGTGTTTGGTTTCTTATTATTTCCCACAAATTATGTTTAAAAATGGATGTTTCCCTGCTGTTAATTTGCTCATGTACTATTCTTTATGTGAACTGATATTAATCAGTAATTATATATCTTTTTAATGACTTTTTCCTACCAATTTTCAGTCTTTATAATAAACAACATTTTGATTCTTGAAATGTTCTAAATATCATGACCATTTACAAACATTTAAATAATAAAATAAATTAGTGTCTAAATTATAAAGTGGTACTGTTGAGATTTTAGAAATTTATCTTGATACTAGATTTTTGAGGGTTAATAATATTAATAATTTCCTTCACTCTCACATGTATATATCATGTAATTGTCATAATGAGGGGGTGAATTATTTTGAATGTACATCAAACTCAAAAATCAAAGTGACTTGTCCAATGTAATGTTGCTGGTAGAGTTAGGACATAAATTCCAAATCCATGTTGACTCTCCCATTGTACAATCTTTGAAAAATAAATTGATGGGGGCTGGAGGTTTAGCTCAGCGGCATAAGCGCCTGCCTTGCAAGCAGGCAGTCGTGAGTTCGATCCCGGTACCGATAAAAAGGAAAAAGACCAAAAAAAAAAAAAAAAAAAAAAAAAAAAAAAAAAAAAAAAAAGAAAAATAAATTGATGCTAATGAGTGATGTGTCATTTAAGAAGTTTTCTGATTATTCCTAAGTTATCAATGGATAATAGCTTATTTATATAATGCTTTAGCATTGTCTAATGCTTTTGATTATTCTGAATTGTAGAACTTCAATTTTATTTTCAAATAATATCAATCCTCGGTGATAAGTTACCATGTTATCAAGGAAGGAGACAAGAGAGTAAATGGCAGTGACACAATCAACCATTCAGTGGAGGAGGGATATAATGTTCAACCTCATTAATTATATTAGAATGAAAATTAAAACAGTAAATATCACATTGAAACAGCAGGAAACATAAAGAAGAATGATACTATCAGGTCTAGGACTGATGTTTGGAAATGGGCCTTTTTATACTTTGCTGAGAAAATGTCATTTTTTACAAGATTTTTGAAAGAGTATATGTGTATATATATATATATATATATATATATATACACATATATGTATATATATAATTCTCCATTTTAATTATATGGGATGATTTCTGTTTGATTATAATATAGCATTAACAGAAAGTACATTGATCGTCTCCTATATAGTAAGGTCAGAAATAGGATTTGAAGCTTCTTTAACTGAAGGACTCAATAATGATACTAAAAGCCCATCTTTCTCTCCACCTCCGTTCCTGTTATCAAAACAACAGCTCTGGCCTCTGGATGATTATCCCTTGATCACCACACAGTCACCATGATTCCAAGCATCTTATCCAGACATAACATTATGCAGAAAAACATACTCCTTGAATATCTTTAAAGGAGAGAGAATATTTCCCTAAACACTTCAAAAGATGTGTCTTTATACCTCATTGGTAGTAATGGGTATAATGTCATTTCTAAAACAGCTGCTGACAAGGAGCCAGGGATTGCTTTGTTCCAGACTTACAATTAAAGTAGAATGCATGGTGAGAAGTCAACAATTCTTCCATCAGTCCATGGAGCTGGGAATTTCTCTTCTATGAATTTATCTTAACAAAGTAATTAGAAAAGTGAATAAAGAGACATAAAGCTGATATTTACAATTTGTAATGCGCTAAAATCAGGAAGTGTCTGCATAGTCATGCATATCCATTATATTCATCCTGTAGTGACAGCAGAAAACCAAATTCTTCATACATTTGCCGACAATGATTTAACAATGCCACATGGCCTGAAACGTCTTTTGAAGAGGTGCGGTAACCTAGATGAATAGAAACCTGAGAATGTCACCACTGAAATAAATAAAACTTTCATCTAAAATAGCATCAAAAAGAATAAAATATTTAGGGATCAACTTAACCAAAGAAGCAGAAGAACTCATACACTGAAAACAACAAAATACTGTTGAAGGAAAGTAAGTTCAAATAAATGTATAGAAATCCAGTTTTTATAGATATACTCCTGATACCAATCCTTAGCAACCACCTATCTAGTTTGGTCTATTTTCTGCTTGTGTGTACTTTATTATTTTTGGATATGTGTGTGTGTGTGTGTGTGTGTGTGTGTGTGTGTGTGCTTGTGTGTGTGTATGTGTAATCATGCAGTATTTGTATCTGGTTTATTTGACTTAGCATAATGTCCTCCAAGTTCACCTATGTTGTCACATGTAGCATGTTTTCTTCCTCTTTCAATTCTGAATAGTATTTCTGATATGCTCATACCAAATATCCTATATTAACTCATCCACTGGTGAACATGTAGTGTGATTTTATACTTTAGCTAATGTAAATTATGCTACTGGGATTGTGGAATGCAGATATCTTTTTCACATACTGATTTTATGTCCTTGGGATATATACCTGAAATTTGAACTGGTAGATATTTAATTTTTTTTCAGAATTGCCCATATTGCTTTACATGGAAACCATCATCCTTGCCAACACCTTTTACTTTTTCTTTTGTTTCAATAATATCTATCCAAACACATGTAATATGACTTCTCATTTTGTTTTTGACTTCCGTTTCCTTGCATTGCAATAAGTACATACTTGAGATATACTATACAACACATAGTAGTGACTGTGGTTAATGATATTGTACAACATGTTTAGCCTTCCCTATTCACATGTTCTACATGTGTGTGCTCAACAACATTGAATTGAAAACAATAAAATTTGTTTTATCTGTATCTGTATGAAAGACTTCTAGACTTATTTCTTGTCATTATCCCTTAAATAATATAGCACAAAAACAATTTACATTGGATATTATAAATATTCTAGAGATGTTTTGAAGTATGTGGGAGAAGTTGATAGGTTATATGCAAATACTATGCCACCTATGTAAAGGACTTGAGTATCTTTGAATTTTGGTATCTGCAGTGTATGTGAAATCAATTCCTCATAATTGGTGAAGATGACATTGTACTTCAAATTTTGTTAAGAATGTGGATCTCATGTTAAATATTCTTTCAAGAAAAAAATGTTCAAATTCTAACTCATATATCGTGTTTATTGATGCAACTTCCGTAATTTCCCAATATAGTTAATCTATATCTGATCATTTTTGCTTTGCAAATGGCTTTCATTGTTTGATATTATCCTTAGTTGTAATCTCTCTGGAATAGAATATAAATTATCTGAAAAAACTATATTGACCATCCTATTCACCACTTTATCTTTTCTACTTAAAATATCTCACTTATAGAGCTAAAACTTCGCTAAATGTTAAAATAAAGATGTACATGATGCCACCCAGGCAGAGGGATTTAGATAAAGAATTGTGTGCCTGGTTCCGGCTGTGCTTGGAGAACTGTGGAGTTCTAAGCAAGCAGGCGGGTGCCCACTTTTCCCAGAGCCCAGCTTGTTTGGGACCCTTGCACCATCTGGGTGCAGTGGAACAGCTAGGCAGGTCTGGTGCGCCTGCATCCGCCTCCCTGTGTGCTTGGAGGACTGTGGAATTCTAAGAAAGCAGGCGAGCGCCACCCGTTCCAGAGGCCCGGTGTCCTGGGGTAAGTGCCCCGCGCACTTTCCTCCGAGTCCAGCTTGTTTGGGACCCTTGTGCCTTCTGGGTGCACTGCAACAGCTAGGCGCATCTGGGGCGCCTGCATCTGGCTCCCGGTTTCCGGCTGTGCTTGGAAGACTGTGGAGTTCTAAGCAAGCAGGCGAGGGCCACCAGTTCCAGAGGCCCAGCGACCTGGGGGAACTGGGTGCCAGAGTCCCAGGAGCTGAGGACATAGAAGAGGATTTCCAACAAACCCTGGGGAAGCCTTAGAATAACACTTGAAACACTTGAAACACAGAACTATAGGAAAATGACAAAATGAAAAACCAAATTACAATCTCAAACCTCCAGCCCACCCCAAGAAACCTTAGGAGTGATGTGTAAAGAAGAAAATATATGCCACACACCTCAAATATTGAGCATAATAGCAACTGAAATAAACAAGCAACTCCGGAAAGCTTTAAAGGAATTCAAACTAGAAATAATCTCCCAGGTAAAAGCAAAAATGATGAAAGAGATGCTGAATATATCTAAAGAAAACACAGTTAAAAATTGGAGGAACTAAACAAAGAGATAGAATCCCTAGATGAGCAATATAAGAAACAAACAATACATAAAGCAGATGCAAATAGATATATAGGAAATCAAAAATTCCACTGAAAGCTGTAAAAACCGACTCAATGAAAGTAAAGACAAAATTTCAGACCTTGAAGACAAGATTGCATCTAGTGAACAGGAAAGGAAAGATCTTTTAAAAATTACAAGGAATCAGGAAATAATTCAACAACTGCAACACAATGCAAAGAAAAACATAAGATTGATAGGGGTTAATGAAAAAGAAGGGGATGACATAAAGGATGTCAAGAGGACATTTAAAGAAGTAATAGCTGAAAATCTCCCAAACATGAGATCAGAAACAGACATCAGGATCAGTGAAGCATATAGAACTCCAAATAGTCATAACCAAAATAAAACTACACCCAGATATATAAGAATCACCATCCCAGAAATCCAACACAAAATAGACTATTAAAAGCTGTCAGAGAGAAAAGACAGATCACTTATAAAGGAAAACGTATCAGAATCACAGCAGACTTCTCAACACAAACAATAAAGTCACGAAGAGCATTGAGTGAAGTATTCCAGGTCCTAAAGGAAAATGATATCCAACCTAGACTGATGTACCCTACAAAACTATCCTTCAAAATCGATGGTGAAATAAGATACTTCCATGACAAAGAACACCTGAAGAACTTCATGATCACCAAGTCAACCCTGCAAAAAGATTGAAAGACAGTTTAGATATACTTAGGAAAAAATCACTAAGCAAAGCAGATAATTAAACATAACAGAAAGATAAAGATGCAACCGCAGAAAAATAACATGTCAACAATAAACCAACATATAACAGTTATAACCATTAATTTAAATGGCCTCAATGCACCAATTAAAAGAAACAAATTGGCATAACAGATCAAGAAACAATATCCAACCATATGCTGTCTACAAGAAACCCATCTAACCCAGAAGGACACTCACAGACTGCAAGTCAAAGGATGGAAAACAATAATTCACACAACAGGAACCCAAAAAAAGCAGGAGTAGCCATTCTGTTTCCAGACAATGTGAACTTTAAACCAATAATGATCAGAAGAGACAAAGAACACTAAACATTTGTTAGGGGAAAACTTCAAGAGGAAGAGATAAGTATCTTAAATATATATGCACCAAATTCCAGAGCACCCCGTTATATAAAACAAGTATTAACAGAAATGAAAAATCAAATTATCAGTTACAAAATTGTAACAGGAGACCTTAACACACCATTGGCACCAAGGGACAGATCAACCAGACAGAATATCAGCAAAGAAATAACAGAACTGAATCACACGTGTGAACAAATGGATTTGATAGACATATACAGAGTGTTCCATGCAACAACATCAGAATACACATTCCCCTCAGCAGTACATGGGCCATTCCCTAAAATGTACCATATATTAGCTCACAGATCATATTTTTAAAAAGGCAAAAGAGTGGAAATCATCCCTTGCATGTTATAGGATCATAGCGCTTTGAAATTAGAAATTAATGATAAAATATACTGCAAAAATCCCACACATACATGAAAACTGAATAACACACTCTTGAGTAATCAAGTGGGTCACAGGGGAAATTAAAGAAGAAATTAAACAATACCTACAGGAAAATGAAAATACAAATACAACTTACCAGATTCTGTGGGATTCAATGAAAGCCATCCTCAGAGGAAAATTTATTGCACTGAGTTCCCACATCAGGAAAACAGAACGAATATAAATAAATAACCTGATGCTACACCTCAACATCTAGAAAAAATAGAGCAAGTCAAGCCCAAAGACAAAAGAAGAGAGGAAATTATAAAAATCAGAGGAGAAATCAATGCAATAGAGACTAAGAAAACAATCCAAAGAATCAAAGAGTTGGTTCTTTGAAACAATAAATAAAATTGATAAGCCCCTAGCCAACCTTATTTAAAAAAGGGAAGAAAAGCTGAAATTCATGCAATAAGAAACGAAGAAGGTGAAATCACTACAGACTCTATAAAAATACGGAAGATCATCAACACCTGTTTCAAAAGCCTCTACTCTCAAAGGTTTGATAACACAGAAGAAATAGACAGATTCCTAGAAACATATGAAGTACCAAAGATAGGTCAAGAGGATGTAAAACTGCTGAATAACCCAATTTTTATTAATGAAACTGAAAATGTAATTGTCCTTACCTACAAAGAAGAGCCCAAGCCCAGACAGATTCACTGTAGAATTCAACAAGAAATACAAAGAAGACCTAATGCTGACACTCCTCAAACTCTTCAACGAAATTGAAAGGGAAGCAGTCCTTCCTAAATCATTCCTGGAAGCAAATATTACTCTATTACCAAAACCTGAGAAAGACCCAACTAAAAAAGAGAACTATGGACCAATCTCTGTAATGAACACAGATGCAAAAATCCTCAATAAAATATTGGCAAATAGGATGCAGCAATTCATTAAGTGATTATACACCATGACCAAGTTGGATTCATCCCAGGCATGCAGGGATGGTTCGACATACATAAATCAATAAATGTAATCCAGCATATCAATAAATCCAAAAGTAAGAATCACATGATCATTTCTATAGATGAGAAGAAGCTTTTTTTTTTTTTTTTGTCTTTTTTCGTTTTTATCGGTACCAGGGATCGAACTCACGACTGCCTGCTTGCAAGGCAGGCGCCTATGCCGCTGAGCTAAATCCCCAGCCCCCGAGAAGAAGCTTTTGATAAGGTCCAACATTCATTCATGATAAGAACTTTACAGAAAATTGGAATAGATGGTCTTTACCTCAATATAATAAATGGCCATCTATGACAAATCAACAGCCAGTATCATACTAAATAGCCAAAAATTGAAGGCCTTTACTTTAAAATCAGGCACAACACATGGATACCCTTTATCACCACTCCTATTTAATATAGTACTGGAAATACTAGCCATAGCAATTAGACAAGAGAGAGAAATAAAAGGGATAGAGATAGGAAAAGAAGATTTTAAATTATCATTGTTTGCAGATGACATGATACTCTACATAGAAGACCCCCTAAACTCCATTGAAAGATTCTTAGATATAATAAATAAATACAGTAATGTAGCTGGATACAAAATCAATACTCAAAAATCAATAGCACTTCTATACACTAACAACAAAATCACAGAGAGAGAAATAAGAGAAGCCACACCCTTTAAACTAGCAACCAAAAAATGAAATATTTAGGAATTACTCTGACAAAAGTAGTGAAAGACCTATACAGGGAAAATTATAATACACTGAAAAAAGAAATTGAAGAGGATCTCAGAAAATGGAAAGACATCCCTGGCTCATGGATAGGAAGAATAAATATTGTGAAAAAGGCCATTCTCCCAAAACAGTTATACAGATTCAATGCAATCCCAATAAAAATACTATCAACATACCTCATAGATCTAGAGAAATCACTCCTAAAATTCATGTGGAGCGAGAAGAGACGTAGAATAGCAAAGACAGTTCTAAGCAACAAAGGCAATGCAGGAGGCATCACAATCCCTGACTTGAAGTTATACTACAAAGCAATCATGGTAAAAGAAACATGGTACTGGAATCAAAACAGAGCCGAAGATCAATGGAATAGATTAGAAGATACAACCACAACTACAAACACACTCAACCACCTTATCTTTGATAAAGGGGCCAAACAGGATCGCTGGAAGAATGACAGTCTCTTTAATAAATTGTGTTGGAAAAACTGGCTCTCCATATGCTGAAAACTAAAACTAGACCTATGCCTATCACCATATACTAAATTAAAATCTAAATGGATCAAAGATCTGAATATTAAAACAGAAACACTGAATGTATTGGAAGACAAATTGGGTAGAAATCTTGAAGACACAGGGGTAGGTAGAGAATTCATGAACAGGACTCAAACCGCATGGGAAATACTTCCCAGAATCAATAACTCGGACCATCTCTTACTAAAAAGTTTCTGCATGTCAAAAGAAATCTCCAGCATAGTGAAAAGAAAACCCACAAACTGGGAAAAAATCTTAGTGAACTCTCACTCAGACAAAGGACTTCAAAACATATAAAGAATGAAAAAAAAAACAGACCTCCAAAATTCAAAGATCCAATCCAAAAATGGGCATCTGAGATGAATACACACTTCTCAAATGAAGAAATACAAATGGCAAATAAATACATGAAAAAAATGTTCATCATCATTAGTCATTAGAGAAATGCAAATTAAAATTAAAACCACACTGAGATTCCATCTCACTCCTGAAAAAATGGCCAGGATCAAGAAAACCATCAACAGCAAATGCTGGAGAGGCTGTGTGGAAAAGGAACTCTCCTGCACTTTTGGTGGGAGTGTAGACTAGTGCAACCATTGTGGAGGTTAGTCTGGAGATTGCTCAAAAATCTGGGATTGGAAGTCCCATTTGTTCCAGCTATTCCACTTCTAGGCATATTCCCAGAAGAACTGAAAGCATCATACCACAGTGATATATGTGCACCCATGTTTAATGCAGCACAATTTGTAATCACCAGATCTTGGAAACAACCCAAGTGTCCATCAACTGAGGAATGGATAAAAAAGTTGTGGTATTTTTATACAATGGAGTACTACTCAGCTATAAAGAAGGATCACTTTGAGATATTTATAAATAAATGGACGCAGCTTGAGATCATACTCATAAGTGAAATAAATCAAACTCACATGTGTGAATACTGAATAGTTTCCCTAGTGTAAGAAATGATTCAAATATATAAATTATGTGGTAATCGTGATTCCCCATTATGTGGCTTTGAAGCCTTATGAAGTTTTCACTCATTAATTGGAATGGCTTTATTCTGAGCTGTTTGATATTATTGCCTGTGATGATATGAACAGTTATTTTGATGAAAACAAGATATCATAAAAGCTAGTGCTGATTTAATATCATCTTGTTTTGCAGTCCCACCAAACTGTTGTTCTTCTGTCTCCATTGGTTTTTGTCATGTTGTATCTTACTGGATTTTATTATATGTGATAGTATAAACAAAAATTGTTATAGGCAAAGAGATAATATAGAGTCCATTATTCATTTTCCATTAGCTGGTTCTAAATACCCTGTAATACGTTCATCCTCTTGAATGGTTTTACACTGACTTGATATGTTTGATGCTATAGTATACGAAGTTATATTCAAATATTTCAAGGAAAAAGACACTATGGTAACTACTAATAAGTTGGGTTATCTTGTGGTGAAGCACTAGGTTGCTGAAATCGTCATGCTTTAACCTATATTGTTATGTTGTTATGTCCTCTTTTATCTCAATCTCCTCCTTTTTCATAAAAAAATTATTTATTTTTTTATTATTTTTTAATTAAGGGGAAAATCAAAAAACTTAGCAGGATATATTATAGTAACTTTTTTGATTTACTATTAACTTGATTTGAAGCCCTGCATTACTCCCACTATCTTGTTTTGACTGATTTTACTCTGTTCCATTCTGTTTGATAGTATCAAGTTTGAAGGAATAGGCAACTACTTTGAAGGCAATAAGATTCACTATGATGCCCATTCTGGTTTGACTATTATCTTCTTTGGAAGTCCTGTAATGTTTACAAGGTTTAGGTTTTATTGGTCTTGTTTGCTACTGTTTTGTTCAACTTTATAATACCTAATGAGATAGACAATTCTTCTTAAGGAAGCAAGAGGCATTATGGTAACCATTGTTGATAACCTTGTACTCTGTTTTACATCATGTGCTATGTCTATCCTTGGTTTTGACTGACAGCTTTGTTTTGCCATATTTAACTTTATTCTCTTCCAAAAAAAATAATAAGAACTAAGGAGTAATAAAATCCAAAATGTGTAAATTTTGTTGTAAAATAGAGAGGGGAAAAAAAGAGCTCTAAACGATACAACTGCACGTGTGTTTAGGGGTGTTAAATAGATGCCCATATTAATGTTTTTGGTTGGATCATTGAACACAACTGTTTGCAGTCTCACTGTTTGAATGTCCAGTTTGTATGCTTTGATACTGTGACTTGAGCAACTATCTCTAAGATGATAACGTGTAATCTATTAACTAGTGAATTCTTTCGGTTTTTTTTTTTTTTTTTGAAATTCTGTATTACTTGTACCCTTATACTATTTTTTTTTCCTTCAGATAAAAAAAAGATGTACATGTACTTATGTATCTTTATATATAATGTCTTGGTAATATTAATTTATTATCTCCATAGGCTCTTTTTTTTTTTTTTTTTTTTTTGGTACCAGGAATTGAACTCATGACCTCATGCTTACCTCTGGCAAGTGCTTGAGCAGCTGAGCTGAATCCCTGGTCCAGTTCTCAAATTTAGTTTTATATTTTTCTCTACTTTTATAGCATGAACACATAATATTTATTTCATTTGAAAAAATGTTGTTTACACAAATGATTAAGTGTATAAGGAACATTTATGCAAAGAACAGCAATATTAAAATATATTTTAAATACCAACCCATGCTAAAAGAGAAATGTTTGCCCCATACCAGCTCTTATTTACTCCCTGTCCTATAGTTTACTGACCTTTACTCAAAGACAGCCCAAGAACTGTGTAGTAACTGTGTTTTCTACATCTCAGTTCCCACACTCATATGAATAATTCTGGTACTAACTCCACTAAGGCAGCACGGTTTACAGATTCTCTTTCTTCTCCCTTTTCCTTCCTTCTTCTTCTCCTTCCCCTTCTGCTGCACCTCCCTTTCTCTCCTCTCCTTTTTTCTCCTCTCCCCTTCTTTTCTTTCAATTTTTTTTTTAGAAATGGTCTTTTTATGTTGTTCAGTCTCACCTTGTATATGCTACCCAGGCTGGCCCCTAAAGCACACCAATCCTTCTGCCTCAGCCTCCTGAGTACTGAGATTACAGGCCTCTCCTCTTCTCCTCCTGCTCCCTTTCTCTCCCTCTCTCTTTTCCTCCCTCCCAAAATCTCCAAAATGCTGAGCAAGCACTATACCCAGACCAGTATTGTTTAATATAGGTTTTGATTCTTTACATTAACCCTACTTATCATATTTTGTTACATGCATGTTAGCTGTATAATGTATTACTTTTGTCAATGGAATTTACTCTTATAGTTTTGCAGTTTTTAGCACAGGCAGTCATCTGAATTAATTTTATTTCTTCTTTGTTAATCAATATATTCTATCACTGGAAGAAAAAGTAAGCGAAACTTCCCATGGTATCTGGTAGAAAAGTGTTATATATATAACAAAATCTTTAATCCATTGATTTAATTTCTGTGACATATGTTCCCTTCATCCTTTAACATGTTATTAAAAAGTGCTTCTTTCCCCATTTTTTTCTTATTCAATCTTCCCACGATTAATCAATTTTACTTCTCATTTTATATAACGTATTTCTGGCTTTGTTGATTGCCTTCATTACTTGATATTTTTCTATTTTCTTAATTTCTGGTCTGATTTTTATATTTTTCTTTCAAAATTTTAACTAAATTGATAGTTATCACGTGAGCTTTCAGAATTTTTTCAGTATACACATTTAATAGTATTATTTTCCAATTAAAACAATTAATTCAATCATTGCACATCTTTTGATAATATGCATTTAAATTTTCTATCATTGAAATATTTTATCAATCATTTGAGCTATCTATAAGACTTAGTTCTTACATTAAAATTACCACTTCATGTGTAACTTAATTTTTAGTTATTGATTTATAATAAAATTAAACCCTGACTAGATTATATGTGTTTTACAATGTTTCCTTAATATGCCTTCACCTTGCTTCATGGCATAGAAAATTGTCAGTCATTGCAAAAGTCTCCCATGGCCATGGGAGAAATGTGTTCTCTCTGTCAAGTGCAAGATATGTCACTCATTAAACTGAGGTTAGTTTTTTTGTTTGTTTGTTTTGTTTTAAATTCTAATGTTTACTTTCTCTTTGTTAAATAATTAAGAGTGAATTCTTAAAATCTAATTGTGTGCTTACAGATTAGTCAGTATTGCTCTTTACTTGTATATAACTTTGCTTTCTCTGTTGTGAGAGATTTTTAGGTGAAAAAGTTTAGAATTTTTATGCATTCTGAAAAAAAAGCTTGCACTTTGATCATTGTGTCAAGTCTACTAATTACCAATAATACCTTTTGAACAAAGGTATTATTACAAAGCTATTGTAAATAAGGAAGGGAATAGAGGTTGCAGGGAGGGAAGGGAAGGGAAAAAAGAGAAACTTTAACATGTTCAGGTACAAATTCCCTGTGATGCATGTGATCATTTTGTATATCTACAATGTATCAATAAAATAAAAATCAAAAGGAAATAAATAAAATAAAAATTTTTGTGTTGTAGCTTTTCTTTGATATTAATAATGTTGGGTTTTTTTTAAATTTTATTTTTGGTTATTGAACCCAGGGCACTGCAGTGAAATAAAATACCCAAATCTTTTTATTTACTTTTATTTTGTGATAGGATCACTCTAATTTGCCCAGAATGGGTTTAAATTTGTGATTCTTCTGTGTTAGTCTTCCAGAGTGTTGGGATTATAGGTTTGCAATAAAATGCTCAATTTCATGGAATCTATTTTTGACCTGTATGTGTGTTTTAGTTACTTTTCTCATTCCTGAGACAAAATACCCTACACTCAAAGTTAAAGGGAGAAAACTTTAATTAGCTCACAGTTTGTAAAATTTTCAGTCCATAATCTGCTGTCTTTAAGGCAGTGTAGAACATGGTAAAAGTGAGGCAGTTCATGGAGTAAGACATTAAAATCAATGAGAGAGAGAGACTGAGAGAGAGAGGAAGAAGAAGAAGAGAGGAGAAGGAAGGAGAAGGGAAGAGAGAAGAGAAGAGAAGAAAAGAGAAGAGAGAAGAGAAGAGAAGAGAAGAGAAGAGAAGAGAAGAGAAGAGAAGAGAAGAGAAGAGGAAAGAAGAGATAAGCAAGGTGGTTGGGATTAAGGTGGTACCAATCCTGTAAATGGACTGATCATCAGTCACCCACCCTCATTCCCAGTACTCATTTTTATTTTTAAAACAAAAAGATAAAAACAATGATACCGAATTTCCAAACAAAATAATAAGAGATTAACACTAGTTAATATAATGAGTATTGCTATCTTCAAAGTAGTTGTTCAGATTACACAATATAGGCATGAAAAAAATGATCAAGCAATCAAACAATGAAAGCAATGATTGTTCATTTTGATGAACTAAAATAGATTAATAATATAGTTATTGTATATATAAAACGTTTGTCCTTTTTTCTCTCCTTTCCATTATCCCAGTTTCTCTTTCCTTTTGAGCAATTTCTTTCTCTTTAGCTTTCATAATATCTGTTGTATAATTTGGATCCCACCATTGTGCATTCTAGATTCAGCCACCTCCCAAAAGCCTGCCCCCCTTGACTTCATGAGGCTTTGGGGGCACATCAAGACACAAACCATTACAATGTATCTTCTTAAATTCAACCTGGAAATGTCTGTCTTTCGACATTTTATTATACTTAAAAATTTTACATTTGATTCCAAATGCTGTTTTGATTACTTTTCTCTTGTTGCTGAGATGAAATACCTGACACTCAAAATCAAGGGAAGGCAGGGTTATTGAGCTTACAGTTTATGCACTTTTCAGTCCATAATTAGCTGGCTCCAAGGCAGGGTGGCATGGCACAGGGGCAGCAGTTCAAGGCAGCAGAAGACAGCAAAAGCAGCCAGAGCAAAAAGGAGGGGAGAGCAAGCCTCTTTTTTTCCCTCCAATTGTATGCAGGCTACCTGCCCACACCAGCTCTGGGCCCTCCTCTTGCAAAGTCTCAGGATGTTTACACAGTGAAGACCCTGGACCCCTGATGAATACTTACTTAAGCTTCTAAACTTGTCAGTTATCAAGTTGACACAACATATCAACCATTACAGATGTATTTGGATTTAATTATTGTATCAAAAATTATCCTTTCCATTTAGTTTAATTTTTCTTGGCTTCATTTACTCCCTTCTTCCTTGACTTTTATAAAATTTTACTTTTTAATATCATTATTTCACTTTTGTCCATTTAAAGGGCATATATACTTCTTCCAATAACTCTGGATGCTACTCATCTAAGAGCATTTGATATTAATTTCTTATCCCTGTGCAGCTCCACCAGCACTGCAGAGTGAATATAAATTCAAATCCTCTACCTTTGTGAGATCTAAGCTAATATTATGACTTATCAATGGAATTTTTAAATTTGGACTACCAATATGGAAGTGAAGTTTTCTTAATTATCTTCCATTGCCATTTTGTGAATTTCTCTCCTTCTTGTTTTTAATGAGGGTGTAGCTTTTTGAGAGTCCTGAATTAATGCAGAAGATTTTACACTTGAATTATCTATTCTAGGCATGATTCTTTCCTCTACTTTTCTAGCTAAAAACAAGCCTCTTGGTTTCATGGATAGAAAAAATGTTTTAAAAGCAACAGATGGAAACTTAGAATCGGTTTCGTATATTGGTTCCCAACTTTTGAAATATCTTGTGAGTAGTGATGTTACATTAGGAAGTTGTTTTGATAAGTTATGTAGCCTACTTAGCCATTTTGTAATGGTGTAATTTTAAAATATCTTGCCTAACATGCCACCAGAAAGCAGAGCCTCATAAGTATATCTTTAAAATATTGGTGTAAAGATATTTTGCAAGGTTATGATAAAAAGAATGCTTTATGAGCTTTATCTGGGTTACAGAGTAGCTATGCATAGGAAGGGAAGTCTAAGAAAATGTTCAAAATTAAATTCATTCCTCTATACCAAGAGAATTTACAGTATCTTGAGTATATTTAACATTATTAAAAGTATTAGGAAGGTTTATTCAATTTACTGAGTGTATCAGTCTTTTCTGCTTTTGTTAGCCTACCTGCAAGGGCGATCTATATTAATAATATTAAACTAATCAAAACGCCTTTCTTTCTTTCTCTCTTTCTTTCTTTCTTGGTTTCTTTTTCTTTCTTCTTTATCACTTTCTTTCTGATCACATGAAGAAGCCATCCCCACACTTAATGTTGACATTCCTGTGGCTACAAATTTTAGAAGCTCTGTAATTAAATGCATATGATTTCTATTTTAACATTAAGCTTTTAAATAAATATCCCAAGAGGGTATTGTGATTTGACTGTCCTACTAGATCTGGAGTCGTTTATGGATAGGGTTAGAGATAAAAAATAAGAAGCCTGCTCTTAGTAGGCTACGTGACAGTGTTAGTATCTTCAAACAAGGGTATAGGAAAAATGGTCACGTTTATTAAGGAAGGCAGCAGTATTTTAGCTGCAGGAATTTGGATGGGGAATAAGTAGATATCTGCATCCTTTGATGTCACCTCTTTGTATATAATTTGTTCCTGCTCAGTGTTACAACTTTTGAAGAGAAAATTGGTGAACCTGTGGATTTAACTGAAATTGTGATTTGGCCCCTTACCATCTTGCTCAGTATTTTGTTTTCTCTTTATTCCATGTTATAATAGCAAGAAAAGAAACTTGATTTAGCATGGTCATGGTCATGGTCATTGTTATGGTCATGTAAACATATTCCTTCATCCGAGTGGGTTTTTTTCCCCACAAGGTTTCTAGCATTGTTAGTGGCAGCCGCCTCTCCTTGATGGTCCTTGACTTGTGCATATTGTACTGTAAAGCTAACAGCTACTCCCTCCTAAGTTTTACCTTCAATAATTGCTGTGTTCTAGCTCCCAACTGGCATAACTGAATCAGCTCTTTTTCCATTGTACGCAATGACTACTTGATTGTTATCCATAATTATTAATGTAATCTTGTACTGCATTCAGTCTACGTTAAGATAAATAATTACTTCTAGCTTTCCTTGTGTTTCTGTGTGTCTCTAATATGCCACACTCTTATTGTAGTAATTTCAGTAGCAGTTGGTTTTCCTGGTTCAAACAACAGAAAGCAATTATATTGAGTTAAATGAAAAAATCAAAGATAATAAATAAATGCTAGATATTTCTGAGAATTGATGTGAAGGAATGCCAAGAAGGCAGAGAAAATGGCTAGGGAACAAGGTAGTTCAGCATTTGTCTTCAAGTGTGTTCAGATGTTGAATAGTTGCAACAAACTAAAAATGTACAGTAAGTGAAGACATAGTTTAAAGTCCTAGAATGTCACATCAATAACAATTGATCCGGCAGTAAAACATGTTACTTTAAGACAGTAAATATGAATGTCTAGACAGTGAAACCAGAAAAGATATTAACATACATAAAAATACAAAGATAGATACAGGAAACAAAAAGGCAATCCAAAGCAGAAGGAAAGAGGCAATAAAAATGCATCTAACATTTTCTTATAAACTGTATGTTAGAGCTAGCAGTAAAGATCTGCAAGCGTGTCTTGTGATCTTAGAACACTACAGTGCATTTCATGGGAAAATAAGTTGTTATCTATTAGAAGTCAGAGGCAGGATCCTATTTGATATTTCTCTTGGGACTTCAATTACTCATAGAAGATTTGAAAATAGAATTGCAAGTGTCTCTGTAGCATTAACTTGGATCTGTTACTAAAATTTTCTGTGTTACAAATGACTACAGAAGCACTAAAAAGACTTTTTCATATTTGCTTCATGTATACTTTATGATTTTTAAATATACTGTTCTTATGCAGTTAGGATCTTCAAAATACAGTATAGCATTTCTCCAGTGAATAATTATCACCTGCTTGCCCATACAAACGTTCCTCAGTTGCTGGAATTATCCCTCAGCACCAGAAGCCTTCTGATTAACCCGGAAAAGGGAAACAGTGAAATTATTATCCCTTTTTGTCTTGTCCGTTTGAACATTTTGGTCTAATTAGATGAGAGCTCTGAGAGACATAACTATACTTCAAGATCAAAACATGATTCTTGAGTAGCGTTTTGGGATAATAATAACTGTTTTCTCAACAGCCATGAACTTAATCTTCTAAAGGGCAAATATAAAATCTATTTCAAGTTGGAATATTATTATCAGTAAGCAAACTGAAAACCAGGTTAAGTTTAAAATCTGATTCCAAAAGCACCATTTCTGCTTCAGTCTCCCAGGTTTGATATATATGCTTGCCTCAAGCATTCTGTTTGACTTTTTCAGTGTCAAACTCAAATGTCATCTTTTCTAAGATTGATATTAAAAATTTAACTTCTTTCTTGCCAAAATGATAGAAACATCTGTAACCTACAAAATTTAAGATTTGTTGGCTTTATCCTAGAGCAAAATTAGGATGAGGTCAGTGATTTTTAGGCTTTATCACTCTGTTGCATCTTATGTCTTAAAAGAAGGATAATTGGAAATGTTCTGTTTTCTCTAGGAATAAGCAAGCTGAGGATTAAAATGGAATGAAATGGCACTTAGCTTATTGCATAAGAATTACACTGAGTGAGAGGCTGTAAAAAGGGTATAGAAACCATCCTTTAAGAGTCTTCCCCATTATGCCTTGTGTCTGGTATCCACGTCCTTGTGTTGTCCTTGCCTATGTGGAGTCAGAATGATCCCATATAATCAGCAGAATACGGAAGAGGCAGTAATGTCTTAGTTCCGAGGCTGTCATGAAAATCATGGTGCCTATCACATTGGTTTCTTATCACTCACTCTGGGGAAAGCCAGCTTTCCTGTTGTAATACTTAAGACTCTTTGTAGAGAGGCCAATATAGACAAGAATTGAGCAGTAACTTTCCAGCCACATGGGTGAGTGCCCTTGTGAGTGTAATCCTGTAGCTACAGTGAAGCCACTAGAAGACTCCAGCTCTGTTCCACAACTGGTCGAAAACCATGGAGCCACTACTGTCCAACAAAGTGCTCCCGGATTTCGTGACCCAAAGAGGTGATGAGAAGCAATTTTAAAAACTCATTGTTTGAAGCCACTAAGGCTAGATTATTTTAGTCAGTAATAACATAACCTTTAAGGGAATGTGATTTATTAGCAAGTAGTTTGAATATATGAATGGATAGGACAGAAATAGAAAATCTCTAGAAGTAATAGTGATATATTAGTATCAACTTCCTTGTCAGAGGACTCTCTAGACTGCCAGTCATTAGAAATGAGGTCCTTGGTTAATTCTTATTAATCACTCTTCACATAGATCACGTTAGCAACGTGCAAAAAAACACCACAGTGCTCTCTCCTACTCATTCCTGCCTTGCTGGCTGAAGTTTACTGAGATGACCTAAATTTTAGAATGCTAAATTCACTTAGAATTGCAAGAGTACTTGATTATTTTGTGAAATCTGTCTGAATTTGCCCACATTCTTCCCCAGTTTAGCTAAGACTCTTTTGTTATGCTCCAGTTAGCTATTTTATAAGGCAGTGTTGGGGGGGGGGAGATCCACACAAGGTTTCAGCTTTTGAGCTGATGAAAAGTGACCATCAATAAGCCCTTTATTTCATGGAAAATTATTCCAAAGCTATTCTAATGAGGCTGAGTGCCATTTATATTTCACTCAAATTTGCAAAATCTTGTCCCAAGTAGTGATTTAACTATTTTGACAGAATAAACTAGTCAACCCAACAAACATTAATTTTCCAAAATGATTCATTTTGTTGTGTTTACTTTTCCTCTTCTATGAGTAACCTTGGACTAAGTCAACAGAATTTATTATATATGGTAATATTTGTGAGCAAGTATAGTAATGTAATTTGGATTCTAGTTATACTAAAGCACTTATTCACTGGGGGACTGGAATTTTAGGCATTATGTGATGTACAAATGTCTCCCATTTTAATTTTGTTTTGATTTTTTTTCATTATAGTTATGACTCTTTGAACTTTATGCAAAACAGAAAACAAACATGAAATTTATACATATTTAACAGATACTAAATTTGCCTTATCTCTGTCATATTTTTAAAAGAAACTAAATCACTAAACCAAGTAGTTTTCCCTTTTCTTCTCATGGAGAAGTTGTACATCATGAATTTGAAATTTTTCAAATTTTATTATATATCTATCTGTATTCATACACAATATGTGTCAGTAGTTTTTGTGATCTAAGATTGTATATAAGCCTCAAAAAGGTCCAATGTGACAAACGAAAATATAAGGCTAATAAATCATACGTTTACTCATTTAGACAGTTTTGTAAACATGTATTTATTACAAATTATGACTTTAAAAGCCATCTGGACTAATTCAAGTAAATCATGTTTATTTTTAATGTTGTATATTATTCCACATACATTTGAAGTACATTTGATGTATTTTTTTCTTGATGGACATCTTAGGTTGTCCATCTATTCAGATATAGAGTGATAAGCCATTTGTGAAAAAAAATGGATGATCATTAAGACCACAATGTTAAGTGGAACAAATTAGACACACAGGCTTAAATATATCATGGTTTATCCTGTACAATAAACCCAGAGTACAACTAAAGAGAAAAATAAAAGATAGACAGTAGGAAGTAGGGAGCTAGAGCTTTCTCAGATGGGAAAGGGATCAAAAGATCTTGAAAAAAGAATCAAGATGTGTACATGTCTCAACTCCACATGACGAAAATGAGTATCGTGCACTGAAAAAGTGGACTAATAAAGAGAGGAAATCACTCCTATCAATATGGAACAATTTCTCTGTCTTGTATCCTGGAGTAAAATCACTGAGGGAAGGGCCTCAATTTTTATGCTGTAACTGAACATCAGCAAAACATTCTCTAGGGAAACAGTAATCCACAGCTTCTTTAAAACGGAAGTTTCCATTTCCCCAAATTTCTATCTTAAATTGTTGTTGTGAGACACTTTATTTCTTTGCCTGTCAGACTGGTGTGAAATACATCTCAGTATTGTTTCAAATTGTATTTTTCTAAATAATAGTAAAAGGTTTTGAAAATATTTTAGTTTTTACTGGCCTTCCAGATTTTTTTCTGGTTTTCTTGGTCATACATTTTAACATTAAGTTAGTGAAACACTTGTTTTTCTTGCTTAATTGGGATCATTTTACCTAGGTTAGATACTAATTCTTTCTTGTCTTTATCATTTGCAAATATAATCTCCCAATCTCATCATCTCTTAATATTTTTGATGAACATATGTCTCACATTTTTATATGCTGCAATATATCAGTCATTTTTACAATCTATGCTTTTGATATCTTGCCTAGGAAATGCGTGTGTGCTCTGAGGCAGGAACAGTGAAGATACTAAAGTTTTGAAGTGTTACATTTGATTTTGATCCATTTATCATCATGTGTGACATGGAATAGAGATGTAAATTTATTGTCTCCCATATGGATAGAGAATTATCCAGCTACATCCTTTCTAACATGAGGACTCAGTGTTCGTCTCCTATAGAAGATGCAACTGTTTGGTACCATTTCAGAAGTAAATGCAAAACTTTGACCTGACAGACCATCTGGTCCCTTAGCATTGGACTTGTAAGCTCTGAAATTGTGGGGAGTAAATTTTTGGTGTTTATATATGACCTAGACTCAAATTTTGCTTTAGCAGCTTAGATAGTATAAGATAAGGCCTTTGGATATTGTAGTTTCTGTTGAGAAAGCTACCAAATGGAATATGGCTGAGACTTTCTGTGACTAATTTGCCAAGTAATTTGTCTCACATTTTATGAATGCTCACATCAGCATTTCAGTCTGTCACAAAACCTGCTGGACATGTGGGACCTACAGATGAAATTTATGGCTTAATTTAACACGAATTGACATGTGTTCTAATCCTAGACCATGCAGTCTTCTAATCCTAGACCATGGATATTTCCTTTATCCCTCTCTTCTGATGTTTTTAACAAACTTTATCATTTTTGCCATAAGGGACTAGAACTTTTTCTATTAATTCCTTGCCCTGATGATAATATGATGTTATCTTTGAAACATTTATTACTTTAACAGATGTACAGGGATACTATTGAATTCCTGTTTATTAATTAAAATGTAACTTTTATGAAACAAGAAAATGTTGTCTACTTGATTCATTACTGGACTCCTAGTGTCTAAACAATGCCTGAAAGATAGTTGTTCAATAAATATTACTTGAATGAATCAATGGAGTGACTAATTTAGAAAATTTATAAATCTTGCTTTTTTATTTCCTCCTCCTTTTAAAATATATTTTGTTTTCATTCTTTCTCTTGTTTTTTTTTTGGGGGGGGGGCAGGATCTGCCATGTAGTTCAGACAGGCTTGAAGTCAGTCTGCAGCCCAGACTGGTCTCAAACTCACTGCGATCCTCCTGCCTCAGCCCCCAGGTTCTGGGATTACAGGCCTGTGGCACCACACCAGTATTTTTTATTTCTTTAGTACAAAACACTTTTCAAATTTCTCTCAGGCTTTTTATTTAGACAAACTTACCTAGGCGTGAAGAGAACTCTGCTTCTTTCTTTCTAATCCTGATTTTTATTGTGTTACAGTGTCAAGAATATCTAGTATTAGGTTGATAAGGGTAATTCTGAGCCTACACTGTGCTTCTCTGAGTTAGAAGGTATGATGTTTAAACTTGATTCTGTCAAGTTTATTGGCCCAGAGGCTGCTATTGTATCAGCAAATCACGTTCTGGTTGTGTCAGGATGGGTCACTGAGGCATGAACTTGGGTACCATACATGGTCCATAGGCCCCTTTCTTCTCTGATGTTGCTCCCCCATCCTGCTTCCCCACCATTTTTGTACTGCCACAACCTTCTGCCATGATATTTTCTTCCCCAGAGCCTCCTAACCATGGACTGAAGCCCATGAAACCATGAGTGAAATTAAAACTCTCTTCCTTTAGTTGTACAAGTGAAGTATTGTGTTCCAGCTATGAGAAAGGTGACAAAAAAGGAATGTTCTTGTAGTGTAATATGATGTTTTCTATAGATTTTTGATAGAAATATTATTACTTATTCTTAGTTTCTCACTATGTTTTAAAATCAAGAATCTATGGATAAAATTCAAAATTTATTTTTCTTAAGAGGGAATTACATTGAATCAAATTAGTAGATAAGCTTTATTAAGTCATGTCTGTATTCCTATGGCCAAATCCATTTGGCCAGGATATGTTATTTTTATACCTAGCTAGACTCACTTTGCTAATATTTTATTTAAGGTTTTAGTCTACATTTATGATTGATATTGACTTATAAATTTTATCTCTTATAGAACCTGTTTTTGATGTCAGGTTTGTTTTATTTTTCATGAAATGATTTGAAGACCTCTATCAGTCTGGTTCCTGTTACTATGATGAAAAACTTAAGTCTGTGTACTTTATAAACAAAAGACCACTTCTTTTGCTCACAGTTTGGGAGGCAGAAATCCCAAAAAGCATGATATCGGTTCTGGCAAGGGCATCCTGGTGAATAACATCATTGTGGAAACACTTTCAGGAGGATTACATGGTGGGACAAGAAGTAGACCAATTCAGGAGTTAGATTAAATGATTTTATAACAAAGGACTCATGAAAATTAACTAAGGTCCCAAAAAAACTCCATCAGTTCCTTCCAAATGTAGTACTATCCTCAGTGACCTAATTACTTCACGTTAGACTTTGTCTTTTAAAGTGCTGGCATATTTCACATGCCACATTAAAGAACGAGATCCCAAGATAAAAACACACTCAAACCATTGAGAATCATAACAGAAAGTTCTCCCTATATCCAGAAATAGGGCGGAGATGCTTCACTACAATACTCACAATTAAGAGATTCTCTTTTTAGCAGGTCAAGTCCTCTGGAGAAATACTAGCAGTGATACCAGTGCCAGAAGGAAGGCAAGGTAAAGGCATATCATCTGTGAGTTTTCTAGAAACTAAATTAGCGAGCAATAGGCCATGTTCACCTATTAATAATATAGTGTTAAATGTTTAGGTTTCAAAGCTGTCTAGTCAGTTCCATGTTTTGTCATCTAACAGTGGTGCATTCTTAGTAAAATGAGATGCGCTTACTATATGACAGTGTCCTCAAATGTGACCTGGAGAACATTATAGCACATCTGACAGAGTGACTGCCAGTTGACAGTTAAAATACTTCTAGTAGCATATGTCATATAGAAATCATTCAATGATGGCCAAAACTTGCTCTTCTTTTTTTTAACCTATTCCTTTTCTACTTTCTTCTTCATGGCATCTATCTCTCTTTCCTCTCCTCACTTTTACTACAACACTCCTAATATTAGTTGTCCCTGGTGTCCAGGAGCCCAGAGTCTTTTGCTCTTATGCCCTCAGAGAAGGTAGTCTCCTCTGATCAGCAGAGGTTTGTGCGCTGACTTCTTACAGGATATAAGCATGTGGACCACTTTTTTTACTCTCTTTTAGATCATGTACTGTTGTATCCACTCCCAGTTGTGAATTATTGTGATATTCTGTGGCCTGAGTAATCTTGCTTCCTGCCTTTTCATACTCCTGATTTAACATAGTCTTGTCCGATGTTCTCTTCAACTTTCAAAATTGTTTGTCCTCTTTTCACTTTCTCTTATATGTTCATAGTCTTTAAATTTATTTTTAGGTTTACTTTTGAGTAGATAATATAATCCTACAGCTTAAAAAGTAAAACAATACAAAACATAATTCAATAAATTCTCATTCTTGTCCTAAACACACAATAGGTGATCACTTAGCTTCTTGTCTGGTATTCTACAATTTTATTTGGAAAAAAAAAAAAAAAGAAATATATATATATATATATATATATAGAGAGAGAGAGAGAGAGAGAGAGAGAGATTCTGTTATTTTTCTTTCTGTAAGGAAATGTAGTTCTTTATAAAAATTATTTAAATTTCTCTCTCAATTAGCAACCTTTAGTATCCAAGACATAAGAAAATAGTAGGAGATCCCCTAGATGAGCCCTTCAGGGCAACCTCCCACCATGGATTGGATTGGATTACAGGCAGCTTTGATAACATAACCATATGCAAAAGCTTAAGAGCCATTAGTAATTATAGATCATTGGGCATTACCCACCAGGGCTGGAGACCACACAGCTAAAGGTCAGGAAGTGCAGGCAGTCAGGAAAAGGATTTGGGAAGAAATACCTTTACTGGGGCCAGCATTGTTCAAATTGATTTCCCAGGGGAGATTGTAATTGTTAGATTAGAGCCAGCAGGGGTGATCTGCAGGTGGTCTCACTGTAACTGAGTGGTGACTGGGACATGGCTGCAGAGAATATGTGGGCAGTGAGGGTGAGTGGGGCCAGTCAAGAAGTACACTGCTGTCCCATAGGTAGGTGGCCATGAGCAGGAAGCCCTGGAAGGCAGACTAGAGGACTGGCCTCATAGTGCAGTTGGGAGGAGGCACAGGTCAGACATGGGTGGAAGATGATTGAGCCCTGCTTCTACTTCAAGATTTTCATTGATGCTTCTGGATTTAGTTATAAAGAAACTTTCCAATTTTTCTTTGACTACTTTTGGGATCTTAAGTATTTATGGCATGTGTTTTTTACTCTCTTCAGCATAGTGTTTCTTGTGAGAAATAGATTCAACTTCTTTTTTCCCTTCTTATGGCTACTTGGTTGCTTTAAAACAATTACTACAGTATCTATCTTTTTCAAACTGATTTATTCATGCATTTGTGAACATATATGAAAAATATATATACCAATATGCATGTGTGTCTTTCTAGAAATTTTTATAGAGTCTACTGCTTCATATATTGGTTTTTGTCACTCTAGCTTTATAATAATGTTTTCTTTTCTTATGAGGTTAATTTCTACCCATCAAGCTTTATTTGCTGAATTTTGCTGATGATTTTTGCATGTGAACATTAGAATCAACTTGTCTAATTCCAAATGAAAAATCTATGCTTAGTTTTATTCAAATTGTGTTAAGTTAACTAATTATTGGTGCTTTAAATAAAATTAATATCTTTATTAAAGGGATTTTATCTCCTAATAACATGATATTGTAAGAGTAATATATAGTTTGCAATATAGATAATATTAAATTAAAAACTTTCTATTAGAGGATTATAGTTTCAAACAACTAAGAAAACATGCTACATAATTAAATGTACTCCAATAACAGAATAAATATCAAACATTCTGTCACATCATTAAGTTTAATTTGGTTTAAATTACTAGCTAAGAGCAAAAATATTATACTAGACCATTTCAAGTGTATTATGTACAACAGAGCCATTTGAAAAATAGCATGTTTTGAAAGGTGAAACTCCAAATTATGGCCAAGGATTTAGCTCAGTTGCATAATTGCCTGCCTGGCAAATGCAAGGTTATGAGTTTGATCCCCAGTACCAAAAAAAAAATTATGGGCAAATGTATGCTAGATAAATTAAAAAAGACATGTCTAATAATCTTAATATTAAACTCTGTAATTCAAGCATCCAAAACATAGGCAAAAAATTCCTTTTATAATATTAAAGCATATAATTAACAGGAAAGATATACATGTGTATACATATGTTTTTGCTGAAAACCTTATTTTCACTATATTTCTTCAATAACTTAGCTCAGCATAAAATTTCAGGAAACCAACTCTTTTTCCTCATCCCTTGGTATATATCATCAGTGTTTGCCAGTACTAATGCTGTTGAGATTCCTTCCATTGGTTTATCATTCCTCAGTAAATGTTGTCTTTTTCAAGTTGCTTTTCAGGTTTCTTCTTCTTTTCTGGTCTTCTTTTTCCTCTTCTCTTCTTTCTTCTTCTCTCTCTCCTTCTTTTTGATGTGTCTCACATCTTTTTACAGGAGAGTTTCATTTTATTTTCCCTGCTACAGTTAAATATTGTGCTCCTTCATAGTAATCTTTTATTTTAATTCTGAAAAACAGAAGTCATTCTTATGTTCTCTATTCTGGAACTTCAATAGAAAAATGTTTCTTTTATTTTGACATCTTACGCAGACTCCTCTTTCAATGTGTGTTATTCTTACACATTAAATCTTATACAGCTTCTAATTCAATGTTCTGTGTCTATTGATGTTTGAGTGTGTAAACATGTATTATCATAACCAGTCACCTTGTTGTGTAAAAAGATGAGCAGAGATAGATTCTGATACATGTGTCAATAGTGTATCATATTGGTAATGTTATTTTGTTGTTCAAATGTCAAACACATTTAGATGGCATAGCCAGCTACATGCCTAGACTTTGTGGTATACACTGTTTTTAAACCTTTTACATAATTCTTATGTCTAAAACCTTTTCTCAAAATCTTAGGCAAAACATGCATATGCTTAGGCCTGTACAGGGCCAGGATCTTTCATACCACTGTCTTCCACCTCCACATCTTGTCTACTGGAAGATCTTCAGAAATAAGAGCACATATGGCCTTAACGTTTCCTGAGTCAACAGTGATTCTCTGGAATACCCCTGAAACGCCTGTCTGAGGCTAGTTTACAGTTCATTTTCTTTCTTTTATTAGGAAGGAGAAGGTGTAGTATAGTGTGAATATATAAATTAATAGTAGTCATGTGTTTTCATTACCAATATGACACACTGTACAAACGTCTGCATGCTATATTTATGCAACCGGCAGCAGAGTAGGATGTTTATACCAACATTGTCACACACAATTAATGTGTTATGCTGTAACATTACCATAGTTTTCACATCACTGATAGGAATTTTTTAGAACCATTATCATTGTATGGAACCAACTATGGACCAGAGTTGGCCAACATTATGGGGCACATTTGTGTTGCTTTTCATATCTACTTGGTTTTATTTAGGAGATTATATGCTATCATGGATAAGAATACAGATTCTGAAACCAAACTGCCTGCAATGTATCCACCTTGTGCTAAGTGTGAAAATTCAACCATTAATTTCCCTTCTTCACGCCCTCATTCTTCCTAGCCATAAATTTAACATGCCGTGATTTCTTGGTTTCTTGATTTACGCATTGGAGCCCACATGCCTTTCAACTCTTCGCCCCATATGCACTCAAATTATTCATCACAATTTCTTCTTTAAATAGTGATTTCTGTTTTCTGAAGTGGACTCACCTTCTTGTTAACCCCCAGCTTTAATGAGGTAGGTTGACAAATAACATCTGTATATATTTAAGGTGTACAATGTAGTGATTGACATCTGCACACATTATGGGCACCACAATCAAGTTATTTAGCATTTATCATCGGTAGTTGCTGTTGAGAGGGTGGATGAGTGACAACATCCAAAATCTGGTCGCTTATCAAGTTTTCATGCTGCATTGTATAATTTGAAGTCACGTAGCAGGGTGTTATAGCTTCATTATGTTCTTATGATCATTTTGGGTATTTGAGGACTTTTTCTTTGGTTCAATATAGTTTTATAATTTTTTTTATTTCTGAGAAAATGATGAGAATTTTGATAAAGACTGTACATTATGTTTTGGTCTTATTTATTTTGATGATGGTGAGATTATTTTTAAAATTTTTTTAGGTTATGGTAAAATAGTCTCAGCATACCATTTACCATCTTAATCTTATAATGCAGTTCAATGGTATCAAATACACTCATAATCATGTGCAATCATCACTACATCCACAAAAAGAATCCTTTTCCCCTGGTAAAACTAAAATTCCAGGTACATTAAACAATAATTCTCCATTCTGCTCTTTCTGTCCCTGGAGATCAACAGTCTGGTTTTTGTCTTTATGATTTTCACTGCTCCAAATATGTCCTATCCACTGAATAGTACAGTAATTTTTTGTTTGAGACTGGCTTATTTCACTTAGTATAATACCCTCAAAGTTCATTTATGCATCCATGTTGCATTACATGTCACAATCTCGTTCTTTTGTCATGAATAACATCTATTCGCTTTCCCCACAGGATATTTACATTTGCTTCCTGTAAATCATTTATACATTTTCATAACATTGTTAAATTATGTTGAGTACTTCTGGATTTCTGCTGTATGACAATTTTCAAGTTACCTCCCTGACTTGTGAATTTACATATTGTATTAAGAAATAAAGGGACTTATTATAGTATTATCATCAATATATTATGCTAATGGAAATAAAAGGAAAAACTATACAAATAATAGCATTTGACCTCACACTTCAGATTAATGAATTATTTTCTTCGGATCTACATAGTTTAGAACTCTAACAGCAGTTGCTTAGAAACTAATTGACTTACAGAACTGACAGACTAGTGTAAGAAATGTCAGAGCTAATTTTCCACTTATGTGGAATTGAAAATTGTTAACTAGAGATTTTATGCAATTGAAAATTGTAACTATTAGGGATTATTAAATGCATTATAATATTTATGGATATTTCAATTCACATTTTGGTGCAGAAATTATTTTGTAATGAATACTGACTTTGAAAATACTATGTGCCTGACATTGTTTTTGGTGCTAGTAATGAATTGCTGAATAATATACACAGAAATCACTGCTTCTCTACGCTTCTGTATTAGAGAAGAAAGAGTAGGATAAGTGAAACTGGGAAAGGAAATAATTGCAGTATTAAATATGGTTGCTAGTGTACACTTTGATGAGAAAGTTTCAGATTTTAAAGAGGACTTGAAAGAGGTGAAGGGTAGCCTGTGGAGCTATCTTGGAGAAGAATCTCACCTTTATAGAAAATAGACAAGTCAAGAACTCAGAGTCTAAAAAACAAATGCCTAGTGTTTCAGAAATGGCCAGAATGGACAAAACTCTGTCATTTAGTTTTCAAAAATTGATTATTTTATACATTGCATGAAAAGTGAAAACTGACTAAAGATTTGATTGCAATGGAAATTTGTTTAAAAACAATTTTTAATTTTTTTTATTTTAACTGATACATAAAACGTTAAATTCATATATGTTAATGGGGTAACGTGTAATGTTTTACTGAGGGCGTGCCGCATAATGTTAACATCATCTTAAACATTTATCCTCTCAAACATTAGTTCTCTCTGAAGAAAAATTTTAAAATCTTTTCTTCTAACTTTTTACAATGCACAAGATATAATTGTTATTTATAGTAATGAATACTGGGCAATGGTGCCCCACAACTTCTTGCCTCTCTCTAGTTTTATCTCAGCATATTGACCAACATTTCCTGCCCTCTTTCTCCACCTGCACCTTTCCTAAACTCTGGCAATCACCATTCTCCCAGATAATATGAGGTCAAATATTTTTAGATTGCAAACACCAGTGAGGTCCTAAGCCTGGCCACTTAGCTCAATATCATGATCTCCAGTCTGTCAATGTTATTGTAAATGACAGGCCTTTAATCTTTTTTATGGCTGAATAGTATAATTATTGTTCAAGTTAAGTAAGGAGAGTGGGCTGGGATTCTTGCGTCGTGTTCATATGAGAAACTTCTCAGAATATCTCAAGTATAAGAAAAGTAATAGAAATCAGCAAATTAATGAAATCAAATGCATAACAACTTATACTCAATCCTAATTAGTTTTGAGGGTTAAAATGTAGGATGCAGATTGTCATACCTTGATTGAAGACTTCATCCAGATAGCAATCCATGTCAAAGCAAATATACTAGAATGCTAGGAATTATCATCAGTGATGTTCAATTATCACTGAATATGTGATATGTGTAGTGTTATTCCAATAACACATGCTTATTTTTCTTATTATTAGTATACGTACACGGGAAAGGGGATTTTAAAGGTTATTTGTATTCATAAGAAACTTAAATTTCAAGGTCAAATATATGCCTGGCAGAATTTTCATATTGCTTTAGTTTCTTGTTTTATGTTATCAAACAAACTATATTAAAGTTCTTTAACATAGATTTAAAAATCAGATACCCTCATGCATCAAAAACAATGAAAATAAAAGTAAAATATATTGTTTATGTTTCACGGCTATTTAGCCCAAATCGTCTAAATCATATATTGACTCAGTCTCCATTTCCATTAGTCAGCTTTCCCATCTCTGGGAGACGACACCCTAAAAGGTGGTGGTGGGGGGGGGTGTTAATGGGCCTCATGCTTTTGGGAGAATCAGTCCATAGCAGGCTGGCTCCCCATACAGAAATGCCACAGCGGAAGCTCATGACAGAGAAAAGCTGCTCTCTTCACAAAGGGAAGCAGAGCACCGGGGAGAGCGGCGATGATCTCTACCCTCCAAAAGCATCGCCCAGGAACCTGCATTCTCTAACCCGCTCCACCTTCCAAAAGCACAGTCAGCTATGATCATCAGTGAGTGAGTCCAATGGTACATTGTTCCACGATCAGTCTCCTCTCCAAGGGTCTGCTGCTTCTAGACCCCCTCCCCAAACTTGGAATACTCAGAAACAGGAATTCTGGAATGTTATTGGCTTATGGGGGCTTTGTAGCTGAATCACTCTTAGCAGGTGGTCTGGAGAGGTGGTCCCCCAGAGGTGTGATCTGGAAGGGTTCATCTCCCTTCCTTAGTCTTTCTTCTTGCTCTTGTTTCCCCAGCAGCCATGCTATGAACAGCTTTCCTCTGCCCAGGTCCTTCCATGCCCCCGTCCATGCAAGGACTAAAACGTATAAAATGTGAGCTGAAATAAACCCCTCTGCCTTTAAGTTGCAAGTGTCAGGTTTTGTGCCCCAGAGGAAAAAGTAGGACAATTCAGCTTAACTATCAGATGATGTACCTTTTGAAGAAGGGATTCACTGTTCCTGGGATTTTCTTCCTAGTAACTAACACAGGCTCTGCAGGTTTCAATTATTGCTGTTCCTTTTCTTGGGTGTGTGATAGGCAGATGCACATCTGTCAGTATGGAAGCATAACCCAGTTTGATTTAAATGTGGGTTTCCTAAGTCCATGTTGTTTTGGAAGCAATCTACAGTTATTTTTTGTTCCGCTGTTTTCACTAGAATCACATGGATTCCCTATCAAAGTTTTTCTGTGTAAACAGTAACTTTTTGATACAAAATCAAAATACGTATAACCACTTTGAAGATTTCAGTAAGTGCTCTTTAACTGTTACACATCCAGCCCTATTTTAAGATTATTTTAATGCCAATTAATAGAGCAACAGCAATATTGCATATAATTAACTTGAAGAGAAGACGATATGAACAGCTATGAGCAAGTCTATTAGCTTGATAGTACTGTGCAATAAAGTAGCACACATTGCGTGGCTTAGACAAACAGAAACTTATTATTCTACAGTTGTGGATTGCAGAAGTTCAAGACGAAGATATTTCCAGACTTATGCTATCTCTGAAGTGTTCTGAGTAAAGATATGCTTCAGAACTTTCCCCTGGTGTCTGCTATGTCCTTAATCCTTGAATTTTTTCACTTTATAAGACTGGTAGTGACACACTGAATGTTTCCGAAGTCACTGGGTCTTTCTGAGACATCCTCAAGTGGTTTCCAATGGAGGGAAATGCTGAATGTGATGCTCCTCCTTATTATGCAAATTACACTCATTAGGAATCTGTTGCACACCTTTTTTCTCTGCAGAAACTCTAAGTTTCTTAGGCAGCAAAGTCATGCTGAATTAACTAGAATAAAGGAGATACACAGGATTTGCCATACATACAGAGCAAAATTAAATAAAAATTAACAAAATCTCTTTTAAACTTAAAGCAAAACCATCCATGATTGACACTTGAAGCTAAAAGTATTTGTTTTATATTTTTATTGGTTTCTGTGTATGATTTATTTTTCTGGAGGTTACCATTGCGTGTTGCAATTAAATTTACAAAACTTTGTTCTTAGTCCATTTTGTGACATTTCTATCAATACATCTAATTCAATACCAACATTTTTTCATTTTAAAGCAGAATTTTAATTCGATAAATCTAACAAAACATTAAAATTTTGTTTGAGTTCTTGTGTAGTATAATCATCTAAATAAATTAACAGAAATTTAAGTATTCTTTAAAGTTACAGGACTAAATTGGCAGTATCAATGAAAATAAACAACGTGAAAGAGCTAAATGAATCTAAAATTATTCATAGTACAATGTTTTTAAAAAACTGATGTTATTTTTATGAAAAAATTATCACTATCTGACTAACAGACAGTTTTAGCAGTGATTTCCATAATTGAAATTGGGATGAAAAGTTTCTTGTTCCATTAAAATTCATTAAAAAGCAAGTCATTAAATACTCGAAATAAACATGATATGCAAATAACTTGGTGCACTGAGAATTATGGTAGCAAAAGTAACATAGTGTTTGTATATGTATTAATAATATAAGCAAGAACATTCAGTAACGGATCATAGACTGAACTCCTGATTAATGTAATATGGCCATGTTACAGATATACAATCATGTCCCATCAATAAATTTAATCTAATTGGAAAATTTAGATACACATAGATCTTATTGAGATCACAATACAAATTTAAGCAATTAATCATGTTTTTTGTGTGTGTGAGCTGATAACAGAATGATACCAAAATAAGTACCATTATGGAAATCCTTTCTTGAAAACTTTGAACTCCTGGAGTTTCCATTAAAACAAGTACCAGGCAATTTCACAATTTGGTTTTCTAGAAAAATCAGCTGACTCAGTGGTCCAAACTTGAAGATAAGCTGAAAAGATGGGTCCTTTCAAGTACATGTGTAACTCATAAGGGTTTAATGTTCAAACTTAAAATAATCAAGAATACAGATATAAAGTGTGCATGCTACTGTTTAAAACATCTTAATCATTATATGCTATTAACTTTTATAACAGAAATTTTTAGCGTTTTATGTAACTATTGATTGTCTTTTAACTGATTGGATAGGTTAAAATATGCATGGTTCTGAAGACAGGCAGACTTGGATTCCTATTGCCATTCATTCATTAGTCACATAATCTTGAGAAACCTTAAGTTTTAAAACTTTCCATCTGTGCAATAAAAATAATAGCAAGAAGACTTATGTCAGATTAATGAGATAATGCACATAAGGTGTCTCAAGGAGTTGTGACCTATGAAAGAAGCTCAAAACCATTAGGAATCTGCTTCTGTTATGTTTACTGGAATGTGCTGCACTGGACAGCTTGGCTGTCCCTTGTCACTTTTCTCTTTGTTACCTAGAATCCATCTAATTAGGGGCTCTGACCTCCACAACAGTGGTTTATACACTCACTTTGAACTGGTCACCTGATACTTGTGAATTTGGATGAGAAAAGAAACCATGATTTTCCAGTGGTATCTGTGGGCAGACACTTCGATATTAGGCACTGAAGACCATCTTCAGGGCTGAAGGCAGCTGATATTCTTGGTGAAAGATTCCCTGTGAGGCTTATTCCTTCAGATTTCCTGAATATCAGGCATAGCCCTGTTGAACTTTCCCACTGCAGGCTTTCAAAAGCTGTGCAAACCTCTAATTCTTTGTTTTAAAGCTCTGTACTCAACATACCTAGCATGGTTACTGTTTTAATGATAGAACCATGACTGACACTTGGAAGACAGTTTGTCTTAGTTGTCACCCACAGTTAGCGGTGTCCCACTTCATTGCACTCTGCTGTTGGAATCTGGTTTCCTATTTCCTCCATTTTGTCTTGGTCATTGCTTAACATGATCTCATGTGGGGCCTTTTTTTCAATATCCTCTTAAACGATGGTTCACCCAAAGTCCAGTCTTGGAACTTACTTTATGATACTGTACACATTATGCCTGTATTACACATTTGCTCTTTATCTCAGTAATCTACATCTCTACCCTAAAGAAGACTTAAATGAATGAATAACTCAGTAAAGAAAAGCAACTGAATGGAGAAAAGGTACATATTTTATAAAAATTATATTTTAAGAGTATTTTTCCATCTGCAATAAAGAAACACTAAATTCTGTAGCTATTATAAACATATTGATAATGTACTATTTCTTGTGTATAGGTCTAGTGATGAGAAATACGCACAGAAAAAATGTTGATTTCAGTAGAATAAGAAGAAATCTAAACTTTCAGGAATTCTGGGACAATGCATTTTTAAATTTCCTATTCTTTTTGAAGGTTACTAAAATAATAACAAATTGAAAGTGAGCAAGATAGAACAAGAGAACAGTACCATTTATTACTCTTGACAAATTATAATTCTTGCCAAGAAGCCTCCAGTAAAGGCTGAGATTTTCAAACTGGAATATGCAGAACGCTAGCATTGCCGGCATATTCTCTAGTACATAAGGCAGACTTGCAGAATGTCTCCTAAGATTTCCATCCCCTGGTGTACATATATTGTATAATTTTGGTGATCGCATATATGATGCGATTCCACTCTGCTTATGTTATATTACATGACACAGTTAATTGTAAGAGAGACTTTCTTGCAACTTAAAGGAGAAGTGATTAATTTTTGCTCATAGTTTTTAGCAGTTTCAACCCGTAGTGAGCTGGCTCTAAGGCAAGTGGCATGGCAGCATGGTGGCATGGCAAAGGGGCATGGCAGAAAAAGAATTGCTCGTGGCAGAATGGACAGGAGTAGAAACGTCAAGGGAAGAGGGAGAGAGACACTTCCAGGCCACCCCCCCCCCCAGTGACTGACCTCCTCTAACCAGGCTTCAGCTCCTAAAATCACCTTTATCAGCTCCTAAAATCACCAGCTATAAATGCATCAGTGGGCCTGTCTACACTAAGTATCTCGCGCACATAAGCCAATCATCTCCCAAAGGCGCCACCTAGAGCAAGTGAGGCTTTGGGGAACCTCCAGATATAAACAACACCAGAGGGGGAGAGGGTGAAGGAAAAGGAGAAGGGAAGTGAGGGGAAGGAGAGAGAGGGGAAGGGATGGAAAGAAAGGGGAGGGAAAGGGAGAGAAGAGGAGAGGAATGGAGAGGAGAGGAGAGGAGAGAGGAAAGGAGAGAGGAGAGGGGAGGGGAGGGGAGGGAAGGGGAGGAGAGGGGAAAAGGGAGGGGAAGGGATGGGAGGGGAGGGGAGGGGAGGAGAGGAGAGGAGAGGAGAGGAGAGGAGAGGAGAGGAGAGGGAAGGGGAGGAGAGGGGAGGGGAGGGAAGGGGAGGAGAGGAAAGAGGAGAGGAGAGAGGAGAGGGGAGGGGAGGGGAGGGAAGGGGAAGAGAGGGGAGAGAAGGGGAGGGGAAAAAGGAAGGGGAAGGGATGGGAGGGGAAGGGACGGGAGGGGAGGGGAGGGGAGGAGAAGAGAGGGGAGGGGAGGGGAGGAGAGCACACAGAGACATTGTTACTAACATAGAGGAAAATCAGGTGTATAAACACTCTGGATACCTCAACTTCCCATTTTCATTGCCATGCTGTACAAAATATCTTACAGAAATAGATTTTTTGGTCACTTATATATTGCATTTACATTTCAAGCAAGCTTTCACAGGAATTTAAAACGAAAGTCTAAAATCCCACATTCTTTTCTTATGTAAATCCTTGAACCATTTGCAGAAAATTTTGCAGAGGAAAGTGGAAGGCACTGAAGAGAATATTGAAAATAGCATGGCTGAAAGGAATCATTCCTAGAAGTTAAGAAAAACACACAGATCTGTCTTGCTTAGAGTCAGATCTTCATTCAAAACCTAAGAAACACCCGAGGTATAGAGCAAGCTATAGTGACTAAAATCTACATGATGTATTTATGGTGGTTTCCAGCATTTTCTCTAGTGTCTTTGGTTCTGAAACAACGGTGAGTAACATGCCAGTCAGGACTGATGGAAACATGAACATTCTATTAATGGAGAGTTATGTGGGGATAAGTACAAAGAGACAACATCTGAATGTAAACTGTAGGGCCCATTTATTCCAGCCCAACTCCTTGTCTTGCTGCTATATATGATCATAGGATAGGGGAGGTATAATGTTGCCTGTAACAGGTGTTACAGAAGTTTTGATTTGGGAGCTGATTAGAAGGCAGTAAGTAATGTGGTACTTCTTACCTACCTGTGCTTTTGAACTTCTATGCAAGAATTCTACAACCTATTGGGATTTGATGTAAGATTTAATTTGAATAAAACAAGGCATAATTTTGTCCATCAACTGATTTTTGTAAATGGTTTTATTGGGACACAGATATTCCCATTACTTTACTTCCCTACTATAACAGGAGAGCTAGTTGCAAAATAAAGTGTGTAGCCAGCAATCTTCAATCTTAGAAATTTATTTAGTGGCTGATCTTCACAGAAAAATATTTGCTGATCTCTGAAATTTCCTAAAGTGAATTTGAGAATTACCACACAGAAGAAACGTCAATCATCAAAATAATACAATAAAGAAACATATCTGCAATTTTGGATGAATGCCAGAGAGATTAAGATTTCGAAGTGTGAGTTATTGGGAAAGTTTTTATCCTAAATTTACTTGGCTTAATTCTAATCTTAACTATGACCACCATATTCTCCAAATATTATCTTACTTGAGATGATCCTCTACTTGGTGATCTGAGAGCATGTAAGTTACAGGAGGATCGACATGGGGACCATAAAGGGTGGATTTTTGTTGCTGGAAGACAAAGCCACCCCCACATAGATCTTTTTTTTTTCTTGTCCTACCATCAATTATAATAGGTCTGCTTACCCATTTCTTGAGACACATGAGGAAATTTTCTTAAAATTAAAATTTATAAATTAGTATGTTTCATTTTAAAAAGATAATTTCAAAAATGTTTAAAATTTTGCTTGTCACACATGAATGAGAAACCAGTCGCAAGAATTAGACTATTTATCTTGAAAAGTTTCTTCCAAAACTTTGTTTTTCTCTATTATTCAAGTCTTTAATCAAAGCATGTATGATCAAAGTATGTATACAAAGGCATGTATAATTGAAACATCAGCAGTACAGCTGACAAGTAAGTGCAAAAACTGTGTTTTAGGGTTAGCAACTGTAACCAACTGGCTCTTAAGTTCCTTTATTGATGGAATCTGACATTTTGTCATAAATCCTTCTAGCTTTAGTTATAATTATCTATAGATTTTTGATTATCTATTGTTATAGGCAGCTGAGTTACTTAGGAAATATTGTAGGAAGTCAGACAGGGATGGGCTCTCAAAGGAGGCAGGGCAGAAGACGAGATACCTTACAACCTTGGAGGAGCCATACCCCTCCCACTGTGTGCCAGACCGCAAAACAAAAAATAGAACAAATGCACCACACCCTCAGGGTAAACATCAGAGACTGATATTCTAACTAGCTCTCTAAAACCCCAAAGAAGCCAGAAGAAGCCCTAATCCAACTTCTTCCTGGTAAAGGCCCCTTTTCCACTTACTAAGTGACTCGCCTCTTTATGGGATCCTGATTTAATCAATCTTGCTTGAGTAATTGCACCCATAATCTTATTGAATGACCAAGTTCTGTCTGACCTCATGTCCACCTGCCATGGGAGTTTCCATTTTTCCAAACCCTGAACCTGCTTCACCTCATGGTTTTGTTCGATAAAAATCCCTAGAAAAGGTGAGGTCCTTGACAACACACTTGGGACCCCTTCTGTCTCTCTCTATCTCAGGTAGAAACTTTCTGTTAGGTCTGAGAAAGGGAAGAGGGAGAAGGAGTGGAAGGAGTGGAGTGGTGGTGGCTGCAAAGATAAGAATTATAAAATATAAGTAACCTTTATTTTGGGAATGCGGGGAGAGACCCCCCCCCCCCAACCCCCAGGGCACAGCATCTCCACCCCAGGGCCGGCAATCTCTCCCTGGAACACACTCTCGAACATGTGGAGTGAGGCCCATAAGTAGTCTGTCTGGGGTGGACCCTAAGGGGTATTAGGGATGCACAGGTATTTTATTGGTCTTAGTTTGGCACCAGAGGTAGGTTACTAAGCGCAGGGGTATAGGGTTACAGGTAAATCTCTAAGGGGCGGGGAAAGCAGGAGCTCCTTAATTTGGCTGAGGCTTTTCCTGGTTAAAGTGTCTGGTCTGGGCCAGCAACCCTTTCACTTTCTTTCTCTCAATAAATATATTCTGCTCTTAAAAAATAAATAAAGTCTTTATTTTAAACACGCAGAATGTCTGAGTTTGTCATTATAGGTACACAGTTTTTCCCTTTAGGGAAATGAAAAAAAAAAAAAAATTTAGAAGTCATTCTATTCCTCTTGAGTGGTAATATTTAGCTGCAGTGAATATGTCACCTGTGCATAGACAAAGAAATTAAATAGTATTTCATTTATTAAAAAGTTGTATACTACTAGCATTACCATTTACATGTATGTCTCTGTATACTCCATAAGAAATACATGAGCTATTGTTGTTGTACACTAGAAAAAAGAGCTTCTTTATATTTGTACTATACCAAAATACCTGTAATGTGACCCTAACTGTTCTGTATACCTTTTTCTTCTCCCTTCTCCCTCTGGGTGACCTAATTGATATGTTAAGCATTGCTGCCCTCTACAAATAACAGATGTGATGCTAAAATAAGTTAACAAAAGGTTGTTAATTGCTGCTAGACTCCTCTGTTCTCTGCTGAGGAAAACAGGATCTTCCCCACTAGCCTATCTCCTGATCCACACCCAAACCCCTTACTTCATAAATTGTGAGATGTACTTAAAGGTGGCAAACACAGAGGAGCACACACACACAGCTTTTGCAATCTCCAGCTGCACTGTGTCGCTGGGCCCAGGATAAGATAAATCAGCGCTGCTTTTTAAAGTATATTTTTGCCTCATTTTTGAACTCGAGCTTGGGGGCTCATTTGTGGATTACAAGAATTGCAAGTTAATGTTTATCATTGTGTGCAAATGTTTTTTCTAGCTCTATTGCAACCATATGAATAGCTTTAAGGAGAGCATAAGAAAAGCCTACTACCCAACTACCCAGCTGAAACTAATTACAACTTTAGTGGCAGATCTTCTTGGTCATATTCAAATCTCCAAATATGAAATTTGTCAACCTCATATATTTAATAAGTATGCTACTTTTTCTGTCTGTATGTAGTACTTTTTATGCTCTATAAACTTTCTAAAATTTCGTGTTGAAATACTATTTAAATTTGGCCATCGCAGGGTGTATTAAGTGCATATTGTCATTTAGGTTATATCTCATTACTAGCATTGATACAGGGGAATGAAACTCCCCACCTACTATGTCCATGAGCTCGTGTTCTCTAAAACTGAAGAATGAATTTTAGGAACAACGGAGGTTAAGAGTAGAATATATTTATTGAATGAAAGAAAGCTTCTGTCGGAGGAGAAACATAAGGGGACCCAAGCGGGTTGCCCAAGACTCTGTCTCTTCCAGGGACTTTTATAGTATGAAACCATGGGTTCAAGGTGGGGGAAAACTGGGAACTCACAAGGCAAATGGGCATAAGGTGGACATACTATAGTTAGCCAATAAGATCAATAGTTTAGGTAAAATTGATTACATTAGGGACAAATGGGAAAACAAGTCATGTAGGAAGGGGGCATTCTTGAAGTAGTGACCCTTCCTCTAGGGGGATGGGATAGTGACTCCAGGGTGATAGGGAACTAATTAAAATATCAGACTTTAAGATTTAGATGCATTTGTTTGATCCTTTGTCTTGCGGCCTGGCCCACAGCAGGAGGTGTTTGTCTCCCCCACAGTGGTTAAGTATCTGCTCTGGCTCCTTTGAGGACCTAGCCTTCTCATTGCCTATAATATTTTTAATTAACTCAGCTGCCTGCAACAGCATGAATGAGCAGTTTCTTCACTCATTGTAATATTATGTTATTTGCTTTTGATTATTGATTTAGAAATGGTTTATATATAGTATGTATTCTAAATGAGCTGTGCAGATTGAAAACAGTTTTTCTCACTTCATGGGTGACTGCTTGGTAGTGTCTTCACATACACATGCATTCTTATTTTAATGTGGTTAGGTTTTTTTCTCTTATCACATGTGAATTTTTAAATTATGTTAAATAATCATATCTTACCCTCCATTCAAGATATTTTCTACTTTCTATTGAAGGTATTAATTGAAAGGGTTTTGGCCCAGGCCAGATACTGTAGCTGGTAAAGTTAAGGAGCTCCTATCTCCCCCACCCTTAGGAATCTACCTCTGGCGCCAAACTAAGACCAATGGGCTACCTGTACATCCCTAATGGCCCCCTTAGGTTCCACCCCAAGCCAAGGCTACTTATGTGCCTCACTCCACGTGTTCCATGGAGAGATCGCTGGCCCCAGGGTGGAGATGCCACGCCCCAGGGGGTCGAGGGTGTCTCTCCCCGCATTCTCAAAATAAAGGTTACTTATATTTCATACTTTTTATCTTTTCAGCCGCCACCGGTCCCCCCATAGTTCTATCATTAATGTTTTGGTTTGCACTTTTACTATCAACCTCCAACATTGCAGTCAATCTTTTTTTTTCCATTGATCAGAAATGTCAACTCTGCCATTTTATATATATATATATATATATATATATATATATATATATATGGATGTGTTTCTAGCTTTCTATCCTGTCTTCAGTTACATTTTACTGTGTTTATTGCCCTAATTTTGTAATAAAATTTTATACTGTTTGGAGCAAACTTGCTTGCTTCTTTCCATTTAGGAATACCTTAAATTTCTATTTCTTTGCTCTAATGTAAATTTTAGATTCAGTTTATCAAGCTACATAAAAATCTTGTGAGAATTATTGCCACTGCATGGCTTTATAAATCACTTGAGAAAGACTTGAGTGATTTCCCTAGTATGGAAGTTTCAAAAGTATGTATTTTTACTAATTGATATTAGCTTTACTTCAAAAATGTTATTTTTTTCTGAATATTGTTGCACATGCTTTGTTAATTGTTTTATAACTGCAGAGATTGTGGTTACCATTAATGACTTCTTACCAATGGTACATTTTCCAACTCTTCTGCTCATAAATATTGGAAAGTAAATGATTTTTACATTACACAGCAAGCTTGCCAATTCTGCTTCTTAAATCATCATTTTTTGATCATGTACTTTTGTTGAATAGTCATAGTATGCCAAAAAATGTACTATACTATGTCTTTGTCATATATCTTTCCTGAATCTTGTTACATTGACTACTCCCAGTAAGATGCATCAAAGAAGAAGCAGTCAGCACATTCTGCTTTATCCCATTCCTCAATTCGGAGGTAATCTAGCTACTGTTACTCCATTAGGGGTTGCCACGTATTTAATTTATCATTCAAATTAGGACTGTTTGTGAAAAGGAATTTGTACTAGTTTTGTATTACTGTTATAGCATATTACCACAAATGGTGATTTAAATCAACAAAATTTATGAATTATCTTCCAGTTCTAGAGGTCATAATCCAAAATTGGTACTCCTGGGCTGAAATTAGGTAGTATGTTCTTCCTGTAGTCTAGGACAGAATGTAAATCTTTGCCTTTTCCAGCCACTAGGCCAGCTTGCTATGTGGCTTCTTTATCTTCGAGGCCATCAACATTGCAGCACTTTGACCACTCTTTCACTGTCACATCCTAGGATCTGATAATTAACTGTGGTATCAACTCAAATAAGAAATACTTGATTGGTTTAGCACAGTTCTGGTGTGTCTGTATGATGGACTCAGTGAAGAAGGAAGACCCACCTTGGCACCAACCAGGATGTGGGCGACACCAACCAATAGGCTAGTAGTCTGAATGGAATAAAAAGGGAAAGGCGAGGGAAGTCTCTCTTTTGCTTCTTTTCAGGAGCTGCAGTCTTAACCATTGCCTTTTCATGTCTGCTTCCTGGCTTCTAGTGCAGACCCTTGGCATAACACACATTCACACAGGACTCCGCAGAACTCTAGGACTTTGATTCTTTTAACTGGATCATCCAGCCTTGTGATATGCAGAAGACCCTTTCGCACTCTTCAAACTGACTATTCAGATGGCCATTATAAGCTTGTCTTATCAAACCTTTTATATACATCAATAAACTCAAATTACAGGTGGCTGTATGTGTGTATTTAGTTTGCTTAACTCTTAGTGGTTTTGGACTTATATTAATAAGATCAGCTGTCTATTTTTTATGATGTTTAAATTAATAAATATTTTTGGATTTCACTTAGATTCAGTCTTAGAAAAGTAATTTTCTATAAAATATTTATCCAACTTTGCAAATATATTGGTTTAGAATTCTTCAAAATAAATATTAGGTTTTCAATATCTGCTCTGTTTTTTCCTATTTTTAATCCACAATATTGTTTTCACTCTTTATAGTTTCATGTAGTTTATAATCATGTGCAACAGCCAACCATTTCATTTATTTGATTGCTACTATTTTATTATATTTGCTCATATTTTCTACTTCACTTCTGTTCCTCCATTTATTATTTTTTTATTTATTTTTGGACTAACCACACCCTCCTTTTTCTAATATGTTTTGTGGGATGTTTAATTAGTTTTATGTTTACTTTTCTATTATAAGCAGTTTATCTTATAAAGTTTTGATAAATTTTACCTACAGCCTATAAAATTTTTATGTGGAACTTTTTATCATTTAGTTTTAAATATATTTTAGGTGTGTTTTTTTGCACTTTGTTTTCTTTGTACCAGGGATCAAATTCACAACCTAGTGCTTTCCAGGCAGGCACTTATGCCACTGAAGCCTTAATGTAGGTATTGTTATAAAAATGACTTTGTAGGGGCTGGCTTGCAAGCAGGCGGTCATGAGTTTAATCCCCGGAACCGATAAAAAGTTTAAAAGTTAAAAAAAATGACTTTGTAGATATAATTAAGGTCTCAAACTAGTTTTGACTGAAGAAGCTTCTCTTAGTATGCCTGGCAAAAATCATGTGTACCGTTTAAAAGGAAATATTTCTCAGGCTGTTTTCAGATGAGAAAGTCAAGTTGAGTTGGCACTGTAGGCCTTCGGGTGAAATCCATGAGTGGACTTTAGTAACTGACAATGCTAGTTGATCAGTATCCTGGAGGAAAGCAAGGTCTTTTGTCCTTCAGTCACAGAAAAATGAAATTTACCAGTCACCAAAGAACATAGAAGGAGTCCTCAAGCTTCAGATAAGAATGTCAGTCCTTATTATTACCACTTTGGTTTTAGCTCAGTGAGGCTTTGAGGAGATAATCTACCCACAGTGTGATCAGACTTCTCAACTACAAAACGTATCAGATAATAAATTGATGCTTTTTAAAAGTTAAAACTGTTCCTTGCTAAAATCTGACATTAAGTTAAATGTAACACTTCTTACAAAGTACTAATCACTCAACAATTTATTCATGTTGAGGCCTTTTGCTTCATAAAGCTTTCATCGAAATTATGCACTGGCAGCTAAGTCTCCACTTACACCTAAATATAGCTTCCATGCCATGAATCATCTCTTTGCTTAATGATGAAGATGGTTCCATGATCCTCAGCCTTCACATTCACTGAAGAGCTGAGTATTTACCTCATCCTCTTCCTTCCTGTTCCAATTCCCACTTATTATATTCATGTAGTTTTAAAATGCATTGATTAGATTTCTGCATCTATCATCACCTTCTTCTCTCCTTACGTTAGTCTCTCACATGTATGTTATTCTGTAGATTGAATTGTTACTGGGATTTTTTTTGCTATGAAATTGTTGTGTCTAATACTACAACATCTTATAATTTTATAATTTTTACTTAATTTTGCAGAGATCTTGAAATACTTGGTTATTAAATCTTCTCTCAGTTTTAAAATGCCTCTTTACATTTTATCTTATTTCTTAATGTTTTATTTTCTATAGTAACATACAAATCAGTCACTGGCAATATCTATTCTGAAGAAAGCATTAATATAAGAGGTCTGATCACCACAACTCCATTATGCTGGTGAAGATACATGTATGTTCTCCAGTCAGCAACCCCAACTGAGTTCTCAGTCAATAACAAGTTATCTCTACCAGATTTGTGAGTGAGCCACACTTAACATCCAGTCCAGTCTTGTCTTCATCTATCTGCAGACTTGGCTCACATCAGACTGTAGCTACAGATGAGACTCTAGGCAAGTGTCCAGTTGACCCAACCAAAAAAAAATCCGTAAGTATAATGTGGCTATTTTTATGCTACTAATATTTGTTGATATGTTAGGCAATGATGCACATGATTATGTCCATAACAATGCCTAATATAGTTATCTACTACCTATCTATCATCTATCATCCATCATCTACCTATCAATCTATCTTTAAGATCTCAGTAAACATTGAAAGAAACAAGGAAGGAAACAATATAGATTAGAGAAAAATAATCAACATACAAAATAGAAATAGAGAGAAACAATAAACCCAACATTTGGTTCCTAGTAAAGGTAAACAAAACTTACAAAATGTTAGCTAACTTTCCAAGAAAAGTAAAAATTATTCTAATAAAATTATAAGTAAAAGAGAGGACATCGCTCTTGACTTTACAGAAATAAAACAGACCACAGGAAAATTCTATGAATAACTATATGACCAAAAATTATTTAACTTAAATAAAACAAACAAAATCTAAAGAGATATAAAACATCTATGAAAAATATTCTGAATATATCTATAACAAAGTTTGGATTAGAAGATCAAATTCCTAACAAAGTTAGTAATAATGATTAATATAAACACTTCCCATAGATGAAATCACAAGAACGCATGCTTTCTCTTGTGTATTTTGTTATCTTTTAAACTGGAACTAATACTCAGATTTCATAAAATTCTTTCAAGAATTATAATAGAACACTTTTTACCACATTCTCTGAGGCTAGTATTACAGTGGACATCAAACCCATACAAAGGTATAAGAAAGGAAAATACATATTAATATACTTTATAAAGATAAGACTCATAAATTGTGAAGAAAATGGCACCAACTTTAATCCAGCAAGATACAGAAAACATGTCATAAACCGTTATCAAATGGAATCTATCCCACAACTCAAAATTTGGTTGGCATTCAAAATTAACCAAGATATTGAAAAATAAAGGTCCTATTATCTTAAAAGACCTAAGAAAACTATTCAAAAAATTCAACACTTAAGAAATTAACAGTTAAAAAAATAAAAACTAAATTAAGAGTAAAAAGCAACATCCCCAAACTAATACAGGCAATGCATAAATTACCCTGTTAATGTCAGAATTAATAATACCAAATGTTTTTCCCTTAAAATCACGAATAAGACAAGGATTTCTCTTCTCAAAATTGCTATTGACAATGTACTGCATGACCTAGCCAGTGTAATTTCATAAGAAGAGAAATAAAAGGCATTCAAATAATAATGGAATAAATAAAAGCATATTTGTATGTGACATGATTTTCTATATAGAAAATCCTAATTCCCCAAACTCTGATTAGTACTAACAAACATAAAAAGTGTAAGTTACAAACTTGCAATAACTAATATGAAATAACGTAAGAAAAATTCCGGTATAATATAAAAATAAAATACTCATAAATGTCTAACAAAGTGTAAGAACAGTGTACAGAAAATGGCAAAACACCATTATAAGAATTTAAAGATCTATTTCAAAGGAAAGACATTTTATATGGGTCAGAAGGCTCCAATTTTTTTTTGTACTGGAAATCAAACTCAGGACCTGGTGCTTGCCAGGCAGACATTATGCCCCTGAGCTTTATCCCTGGCCCAGGACTCCAAAGTTTAAGATGGTCAAATTCACCAAATTTTTCTGCATATTCAGTACAATGCATATCAATGCCCCAGGTATATTTCTTGCATATATTGAAAAATCAATGATAAAATTTACATAGAAATACAGTGTATTAATTTTCTGTTCGTTATGTACCTTTTGTGGATTGGACAGTACAAATCACAAGCCACATCTTTTCTGTAGATTGGGAAAAGTCATTTCCTTGCGTTTTCCAACCAGACGAATGTACTCATTCTTTCATGGATAAGTCATCAACCTGACTTCTGTTTTAACTGTTACAGCTCTTTTGGTTTTTGACTCTGTTACCTCCTGCTTCTGTGCATTCTGGTGGTTGTATTAGATGCACTCTAATAACACTAGATAATGTATTTCAAGGTAACTGGCTTAAAACAGTTGAACTGTTTACCACATAGAGCATGACATTCATAGATTCTGAGGGATAGAATGTTTGCAAAGGGTTATTATTCTATCTGTCACATCAAGAGACCCAGAATAGTCAAGATATCTTGAAAAAGAACGAAGTCGGATGACTTCTTGATTTCAAAACTTGTGCCAAAGCTCTAGTAATCAAGACTGTATCTGAAAGAAATGTATAGACATATAAATCAATGGAATACAGTTGACATTCTAAAAATAAATCCTTAAATTTTTATATTCAGTTGAGTTTTGGTAATGATGCTAATGCAATTTAACAGAAGGAGGAGGAATATTTTTATAAAATGAGTTTTAGAGAGTTTAAATTTAAAAGAATGAAAATGGAAACTTACCTCATACTACATACTAAAACTAACACTAATGTTTGAAATTCCTAATCATAAAAACTGTAAAAACTGCAAAACTTTTTATTGAAAGTCTATGACCTTGGATTAGTTATGACTTCATAAATATGGTGCTAAAGAACACATGAAAAAAGAAAAAAATATTTCATAGAAATTTAGAACTTTGTCATTGAAAGGATAATCACACAAAATGTTCACATAATGAGAGATAACTTTGCAAATAATATGCATGATAAAGAATCTTTAATCAGTATATATATAATACCATTCATATGTCTGTGTATGTAAAACTACCGCTCTATAACAAAAAGAAAAACAAATTTAAAACAGTAAAGAATTTAATGGCAATTTCTTTAAAGATTAAACAAATGACCAATAAGCAGATAGAAAGATGTTAAGCATAATTATTCTTCAAAGAAACTCAAATCCAAATCACATAGATATATGTCACACATGCATGTAAGTGTTACAGTGAAACCCAATATATTGTTAGAGCAATCTGTACTAAAACATGTATTTATATTACTAAACAACGAAACACAATATCATGATATTAGGATGGCTAACATGAAAAAAACATAAAATAGCACGTGTTATCTATGGTATGAAAAAACCAGAAAAATCATATAAAATTGATGGGAGTGTAAATTCATGGACCCACTGTGGGGGATAATCTGACAGCTTCCCAAAATATTAAATATAAAATTTTCACAAGTCTGGTATATGGACAAAATAAATAAAAAGTAATGTACCTGCAAAGACTTGCATATGAATAGCAGGAAATATTTAAGATAACCCCAAAATAGAAATAATCAAGTCTCCACAAATTGTTCAGTGGATAAATAAAATTTTCACCTAAACACAGTGGAATATTATGGGGATGTTTTGTTTTGTTTTGTTTTTTGAGAGAAAGTCTCAATATGTAGCCCAGGTTGGCCTCAAACTAGCAGCAATCCTCCTGACTTAGTCTCCTGAGTGCTGAGATTACAGGTATACATCACCATACACAACCATCTGAAATGCTATTTAATAATAAAAAGAATAAAATCCCAAATCATATCATAACATAGATAAACTCTGAAATCACCCTAAATGACAGAATCCAGACCATATAAGGTATGATGACATGTATATGAAATGTTCTGAATAGACAAATTTATGATAAATGAAATGTCCTGTGTGGGCTAGCGCATGACTCCAATCCTGACATTCAAAAAGTTGAGGTGTGCAGATCATAAGTTTGAGCCCAGCCTGAGCAGTTTCGTGGTTTAGCATAATCCTGTCTCAAATACAAACATAAAATAGTTTGGGGATTCGCTCAGTGGAAAGGCCCTAATTTCAATTCCCAGGACAATAAAAAAAGAGACCATTGATTTTTCAATGAATATTGGAATGGTATAGGACTGTCATGAGGTGTGGTGATTGCATAAATTTGGGATATTTCAAAAATGTTCAGTATGCAGTTTAAATGTGTGAATTGTGGTTTACATAACTCATACCTTAGTGTATATAAAATGTATTGAAATGTAAGGCGTGATACCTGAGTTCAATTTAAAAATGACTAAATGCAGTGGGAAAGGAGACACAAAAATGTAGCTTGCTTTGGAAAACCCACTAATATACTGCATACGCTCAAAGGCTTACATATTCATATTAGGTGTTGAATATGCATTTTCAGAAATGACATGCTCAATAATTTCCTGGAATAATTCCATAGGGCTCTTAGGGTGACCTAAACTGATTTGGAAGTCTACATTTTGTATTTATTTAGGCAACTAGAATCTATTTTAGTATGGAACGCAAAACATCTAATATAGTTGATGTTAATCATTTGAATTTTCTTTTTTAAAAAGGGGTCAATTCATAATAGCTTCATGACTGGATCTACGTCCAAATTAGTAAGTGTAACCAAAATATTACACATTATCTATGGAATTACAGATCTGTGAATAAATTCTAAGAGCATAGTGAATCAAATATCTAGATAATAATTTTCCCATTTCACTTTTATTCAGGCTTCTCAATATATTTCAGACGAGGCTTTGTCTACTTCCGGGATAGCACAGGAAATCATGGCTTGAAGGACAGGTGTGTAGGATGGCTGCACCTAGCCAAGGTAGCTATATTTTTGCTGGTTCTCATAGGATATCTTTACCTCCAAGCCTTATTATACTGAAGAAAAATCTCAGCTTTCGAGCAAACCTCCAGTTTGTTTAAGACAAGTAACGAGAAAAAAAATCACTAGCAAACCTAATCGCTTTCTGTCTATAGTTCCTGAAGACGCTAAGTGAACAGGAGACCAGGCTACGAAATCATTGTACATCTTTGTTGATATTGCACACAGAGAGTACTAGAAGACCATTAAGATGCATTTTCCTCGGGAAGAAACTGCATCACCAAGGAACGGGTCAAGAACAGAGTAGAAGGGTAAATCATGCTGTTTCAGCCGGAAAATTTGAAAAGTAATTTAATCTCTAAAGGAAATCTCGCCACCTGAATTCATATAATCAGTTAGCACATGCGGTCAGGTCGGGCTGCTTCTATGTCAGGATGATTTCTGGTGCTAATTGAAAAGATGGAAAGATTATGGTAGTAAATTAAAGGTGAAGTGTGTACCCTGTGTTTCCACCTCTCGCATGTAACGTGTCTTCCTATGTGCTGACAATTAACTGTAAGTGTTGTAGTTTGGTATCCAAGGAAACATGAAAACAGATTTGAACTTGAAAAACATTCCTGGTTAATGAAGAATCCTCTGAGACCTTTTACTAGAGAGCAACTATGTTAAAACAGTAATTTAGTTTAGAAAAAATGAGGCTAAAGAAGAGAGCAAGTAGTTAAAGGATATTGCATGCTGTTACTTGAATATGCTCTACTAGTGTATAATAACACTATATAATAGAAATGTAAGAGTCTGATAAGTAATTCTAAATATTATAGAGGCCACCTTCAAAGCTTAAAAAAGGAGTGGAATTATATAATAATATATTGTTCCTCGCCCAATGTATTCTACATTTTAACATTTAATACATTTACTCTATAAAAATATTAGAGATACTTCACATTTTTTTTCATAGATGTCTTCAAACTTATGCTGTTTGTTTTACAGTTACAAAATCCATTTTAACATGCACTGGGCACATTTCAAGTGCTGTGTTGCACCGCTGCACAAGAGACCACCATCCCTTTTAAAATGTTTCTACATGGACCTTTGTTCAGCATTTTGCTGTGGCATTGGATAAAACGCATGTAGAGGATAATGAAAAGTAGCTTACAGTACCACATTTTTTTGTGGTGAACTACTGGGCTGAAGATTTGAATATAAATGTAAAATTATATTTTTAAAATTTTCATCAATGTTAATGTACCTCCATTTTCCTTATGAACACCTACAATAACAAAAAATAATTTAAATATAAATCTTCTGTTCTTGGGTGTTGACTTTGTTTTCAGCATGGTGATTGGACAGAGGTCTATTGGTTCTCAAGGTTTTCTGAAGGCAGAGTCCTCAATATGGTACTGCTTTTACTGCATGTTATTGTTATTTCTTTCATTTTTTTCTATGGTTGGTCATTGATATCAAGGTACGGAGTCTTCATCCCAAGACATACTATGACTGACCAGAAAAAGACTGACACTTTTAGGAACTCAGACATGAGACCAAATCTCAAAATTGAATTTATGAACTTACCTATGGGGGGGGGGAGATGTACTTTGTGATCAAGTAGGCTGAAACAGGAACTCACTAGGGATGTCATTAAATTTCTTAGTTAACAGCAGTGGACACTAAACTGCTGAAAATCAGAATTTGGGGTTTGGGAGGAATACTGGGCATAACTGGATATGAGGAATGCTTGGGAACTGAGAGATCCGTTTTCAGGCACCTTTTTATGCTAGACAAAAGCCTAGATATCACCTGTAACCCTTACTTCTTTTTGACCCCTCACATGGCAATCAGCCCCAGTCTCAGGCCTATGAATTCTTCCAAGAGCTCTCATCTAGCTCTATCTGCACTCTCCCGGGGCTCCTACTTTAATTATGTTATTCACCTACTGTCTAAGATATCTAGTACTTTTCTCTGCACAAAGACTAATAAATCACAGTCTATGTCTTTTATGGACTGGACATGAATTTTATAAAGTTCACTACAATTTTTCACATTGTATAAAATCATGATTAAATTAAGGCTGTTTTAGCGTAGTCACATGGATTGGTTACTAACTAAATACACAAAAATAACCAAAGAATGTTATAAAGTATAGCAAGCCTGTATTACATAATCTTATTCTATATTTATAATAGTAAACAGAATAGAAAATTATTTTACTGAAAAAGGAAAGTGCTTAAGCTCAGTGATTATGATTTGATGGGTATATACTTGAACACTTTTGTGTCTTAGTAGCAACATGTACAGAATCAGTAGAATTAAATAACTAGTAATTATGAATAAATTCCATCTTGATCAGCAGGGTATAAAGATATAGCCAAGGTTAAAAAAGAAAAGATGTTCTACATTTCCATATTTATGTGATCATAGAAGTAAAGTAATAAGGACCAGAGTTGGAGATGAAGCAGAAAAGTGGTTTTGATCAAGACTAAACTGTCTGTGCCCTCCCCAGACTGCCATGGTGACTGTTGGCCTTTGTGTTCATGACATGATAATGGATGAAGCTGTGCGCCAGTGAACCAAGCAGTGGGTCAAGTCATATATGCTGCCCATAAGCTTGTGTGAGGGGCTTTTCCCCACTTCTGGCCTAACCAATACTAAATTCTAGGCAAAAAAATCTTTACTTATGGATGAGAACATAGATATCAACACTAAAGTATGCCTAGTTCTGCTCATTATGCTCTGTTGCACACTCTTATTCCTGCTTATGATAATATATTGCATGCATACGTGCTATACCATGTTCTTTGGCTTTCATGTAAGAGAAAAAAGACATGCTCACCCTCACTAGAGAGAATGGACCACGCTCGAGAATTCCAAATACAGACAACAATGGACGAAGTTTTCCGAGGAATGAGACACACGGGTCAGTATCTTTTTGTGTTTTTAATGAGCCAAGAAAATAATATACTTCTGAGAATTTACAAGGAAGAAGTCTCCGGGTAGATACAGTCAGTATTAGCTTTATGAAAGGATGAAGGAAATAGACACTTGAGGTCTAGATTTATTTGTATTATGGGGGAAGGGTCACAATCTGAGGAAGAAAATTGACTAGGTGTAGTTAGAGGAAGCTTCAGATAATTACAGAATTGCGTGTGAAGCCACAAAGAAACAGTACTCTGGCCCTTTTTTGAAGAATTCTATCCACAAGGGAAAGCAAGGTAAATTGACAAGGATGTTAAAGCCCCAGAGACTATCAAGATTAAAATATAATTCAGAAAATGTGTTTAAATTGTATCTTCAGGCACTCAAATAGAGAAAATATTAACACAAAAAATTTTGAAGATACAAGTGAGTGGTAATGGATTGTGAGAATTTCTTTGAATATCCTTAGAAAAAAGAAGATAAGAAATAGCAAATAATAGAAAACTACTGGCTCAAATTTGATTTGTCAGTTTATCATGCTTTGTAATAAAATTTCATAACCTTATAAAATAGTAAAGTGAATATATCTTATGATTCCCTTGGAATACAAATCAAATTGTAATCAAATCATTTACAATAAGAGTAAATAGTAGAAAACTTTGAATAAAGTTAGATCCTTACTAGTTACAGATCGTTTAGAATGTATAATGAAACATTTTGTATTTGCTCTTTCTTTGTAGGCAACCAACGATGTGAAATAAATAAAAAGGTGTAAACATCAAGTGATATTTGGATCAAATGATTCTGTACTAATCACGTTAAAATGACTTTAGAGATATAGGATATTGAAAAGTAATTAACAGTTTGAGAAGTGCCATTTTAACAAACAATTCAAATGCTGTAGTAGGGAATACTGTGGAGAATTTCTATTTTAAAATTTTAAGTCACTTTTTTGAAACATAGTTTTGGAACATGTATGAGACTTCCATCTATGTTGAATACATGGATTTTATGAGAATAAAATACACATGTAATCTGAGGTTCCTCTATGATCCCAAAATATACTAATAAAGTAATAAGAGGATACTCAATTTTATTATAAATTAATCACTCATTTAAATCAGTGATTTTTCTACTGAATTTATAGGGAGTACTGGAAATATTAGAAGAAATATTTCTAAAATCCTGACCTATGTTTCCACTTACCTGCTTGGTATCTTTATTTGAGTATCTGTTAAGAATGGTGAACTTAGGACCATCAAACCAAGGTCTTTATAATATTCTACAACTCAGCTCCTCCTACAGTCTTCCCATTTTAATTGTTGTCAACCCAGATGTTTTCATGTCCAAACACCTTGCTGCCATTCTTGATTTTTTTACATACCCCATATGTTGTCCATCAATAAATTTTATCAGCATTACTTTTGAAATGCATTCTATATTGGATAACTACGAACAATTATACTTTTTATTTTCCTATCTTATTAAATTTATTTGTTTTTCCACATTTTTGTGTGATTCTGGAAATTGAACCCAGGGCTTGTCAAATGCTAAGCAAGTGCTCTAACTAACACTGGGCTAAAGCTAAACCTGGGCCCTCCACTTTTAATTTTAGTAAGAGCCAGTTACACTCTTTTATAGGTGTAACAAAATTTTTATGAATCTGATATTTTCAGTTTCATCACTGTTTACATATTTCCTAATTCCCATCATTTTTTTCCAGGGATATTGTTATACACATTTATTGATTATTAATTGATAATAGCTCTGTATATTTATGAGATAGAATGTGGTGTTTTAATCTATGCATATATTATAGAAAGATTTAAATGAGTAACATAACATCTATTGTTTCAATAATTTATCATATTTTATGGTATAAATGTGGACAATCCATTTTGGAAATTTTCATATCTGCAATATATTATTTTTAATTATACTTACCATGCTCCTCAAGCGATCATTACAATTTTGATGTGAAACATTTTAAAATTTCCAAATGTGTGCCTTAAGATCTTTTTATTACAGTTCTAATTATAGTACATTACGGTGAGAGATAATCTTGATGAAATTGAATTCTTTTAAGTTTGTTGAAGATGTTGATATCCTACTATGAAATCAAATTTACAAATGTTTGATGCTTTCAGAAAAGTATAAATTGGTTAATTTGAAGGATCAGAGTAAATTTATCAATTTTCTTGGTGACATAATTGTCAGTCTATTTGTGTTTATTTCTTTTTTTCTCAATAGGCTTTTCCAGAAGTTAGTCTTTTCAGCGGTTTCAAAAATTCTTTTCCTTAATCTTCTCTATTTTAAGTTTATTCTTCCATATTTCTCTGTTCCTTTATTATTCCTCACCCATTCTCATTGGGTTGTTTAGGATATTGTTTTTCTATATTTTTTAAGATGAATACTTATATTATATAATTGATATTTTAATCAATGTCCTCCTTTATTTCTAATGTAAGGACATAAAATACAGGTTTTTCTTTGAGTTACTGCAATACATGTAGTAATTTTGATATATTAGTATTTTTTCTTCATCTAAGAAGTGCATATTCATCTCAGATGCTGATTTTTGAATTGGGTCTTTGAATTTGGGGGGCCTGATTTTCATCAATTCTTTATATGTTCTAGATAGAAGTCCTCTGAGGGAAAGTTGACTAAATTTTTTCCCACCATGTGGGTTTTCTTTTTACTCTGTTGGTGATTGCTTTTGATGTGGAAAATATTGTTTAATAAGATGATATCCCAATTGTAGGTTCTTTGAAGTACTTCCCATGTAGTTTGCATTTGGTTCATGAACCCTTTGCCTACACCAGTGCCTTCAAGATTTCTATCTACCTTGTCTTCTAATAGATTCAGTGTTTGTGATTTAATATTTAGATCTTTGACTTCAGTGCATGATGATAGACATGTCTAGTTTTAGTCTTTGGCATACGGAAAGCCAAGTTTTCCAGCACCATTTGTTAAACTAGCTATCTTTTCCAGTGAACATGTTTGACTCCTTTGTGAAAGATGAGATCGTTCAATGTCTTTGTACTTATTTCTGCATCTTCTAATCTGTTCCACTGATACTCAGGTCCCCTTTTTTGCCAGTACCATGCTGATTTTTATCACAGTAGTTTGCAGTATAATTTCAAGTCTGGGATTGTGTTATCTCCTGATTTCTTTCTTACTTCTTACTCGTTGCCAAGACAAAATACCTGATACCCAAAGTTAGGGAAGGAAAGGTTTATTTCTTACAGTTCTGCAGATTTCAGTCCATACTCAGTTGGCTCCAAGGCAGGGTGGTATGGCAGCACCACAGTTCATGGCAACTGCAAACTGCAAGGCTGAAACCAGAAAGACAGAGAGAGAGAGAGAGAGAGAGAGAGAGAGAGAGAGAGAGAGAGAGCTAGAGAGAGTATTACATACCATGCTGGCTGGCTCCACCGCTACGCATGTGCAGCACTCACACCACCAATTTGAGGGCTAGACAATGAGCCAATCACAAATACCAGATTTGGTTGAGTCCATAATTAATGAGGCATTGGGCTCACTGACATAAACCATGAAAATTGCCTTGCTTTTGTTGTCCATGGTACCCTTTGTTATTCTAGGTCTCTTCAGTTTCCAAATTAATTTTGGGAATGTATGTTAATTTTAATTTGATTGGAATTGCATCAAATCTGTATAACACGTTTGGGAGCATGGCCATTTCACAATGTTGTTTCTTTCTATCCAAGAGGAAGAGATATATTCCATTTTCTGATATCTTCTTCAACCCAGTTGTTCAGAGTACTGTAATTTTCAATATATGGTTATTTTACATCCTTTGTTAGGTTGACTCCTAAGTATTTAAATTTTGGATGCTATTGTGAAACTGTTATTTCCATAATTTCTCTCTCAGTGAGTTTGTTGTTTGTGTAAAAGAATGATGATGATTTTGAGTGTTGACTTTGTATCCAACTATGCTGCTGAATTTGCTTATTAATTCTAGTAGTCTTTTGGTAGACTTTTACTGTCTTCTATATAGAGTATCATGTCATCTGCAAATAGTGATAATTGAGCTTCTTGCTTTCCTGTCCTTATTCATTTTATTACTCTGGCTTTTCTAATTGTTCTGGCTAATGTTTCTAGAACTACATACAATAGGAGTGGAGATAGTGGACATACTTGTCCTTTTCCTGATTTTAGAGTGAAAGCTTTCAGTTTTTGTCTATTTAGTATGATGCTAGCCAATAGTTTGTCATAGATAGCTTCTATCAGATTGAGGTAGAGACCATCCATTGTGAATTTCTGTAGAATATCATGAATGAGTGTTGGATGTTATCAAAGCTTTTACTGCATTTATTGGGATAATCATGTATTTTTGTCTTTCACTCTGTTGATGTGGTGTATTGCATATATTGATTTTCATATTTTAAACAATCCCTACATTCCTGGTATGAATTCCACTTGATCATGGTGTATAATCTTCTTTTGAATTGCTGCATTCTATTTGCTGGTATTTTATTGAGAATTTTTGCATCTATGCTTATTTGTTTGTTTGTTTGTTTGTTTTTGTCTTTTTCCTTTTTATCAGTACCAGGGATCGAACTCACGACTGCCTGCTTGCAAGACAGGCACTTATGCCACTGAGCTAAATCCCCAGCCCCTATGCTTATTAGGATGATTAGCATATAGTTCTTCATGTTTGGGTCTTTCTCTGGTTTCAATATGAGAATAACAAATACCTTCAGGAATGAGTTAAGGAGAATTGCTTTTCTTACAATGTTATTAAAGAATTTGAGAAGTATTGGCTTGAAATATTCTCTAACGTTCTTGTAGAATTTAACCATGAATCCATCAGGAGCTGGGCTTTTGTTTGTAGGTAAATTTTTAATTATGTTTTCAATTTCACAAACCGATATTGAGTTACTCAATTATTTTATATCTTCTTTTTAAGCTTTGGAAATTCATAAATAACTAGGAATCTGTTCCTTTATTTTATGCTTTCCAGTCTATGGAATAAAGATTTTCAAAGTAAGCAGTAGCTGAGCTGAATTTCTACAAGATCTCTAGTGATTTCACCCATTTGAGTACTAACTGAATGAATTTGAGTTTTTTCTTTCCTTTTCTTGATAAGGTTGGTTAGAGGTTTATCAATTTATTATTTCAAAGAATCATCTCTTCAATTTAATTCTTTGTATTATTTTCTTAGTCTCAATTGTGTTAACTTTTGGCCTGATGTTTCTAATTTCCTCTCTTCTATGAGGGTAGGTCTTGACTTGCTCCTCTTTTTCTAGAAATTCCAGGTGCAGCATTAGGTTGTTTATCTGTGCTTGTTCTTTTTTCCTGATGAGAGAATTCACTGCTATGTAGTTCCCCATTAGTGCTGCTTTCATTGAGTTCCACAGGTTCCTGTGTGTTATCTCTGTATTGTCATTTCATTGTAGATACTGTTAATACTTACTTAATTTTCTTAGAGACCCCTTGCTTGCTAAGTTGGGTTTTATTTAATTTCCATGTGTTTATGAATTTTTTTTAGGTTCTTTTGCTATTAATTTCCAATTTCAGTGTACTATGATCCGATAATATTCATGGGATAACTTCAATTCCCTTGCATTTACTTAACCACTTTCTATGGTTTTATATATAGTCTATTTGAAAGAACATCCCACGTGCAGCTGAGATTATGTATTCTGATGTTGATGGTGGAACATGCTGTAAACATCTATTAAGTCCATTTGTTCACAGGTTTGATTCAGTTCTATTATTTGTTTGCTGATTTTATTGTCTAGTTGATCTGTTTGTGATGGTGAGTTATTAAGTTTCCCTGTTAAATTGTGTTACCATTTACTTGATTATTCATGTCTGTTAATGTTTGTCTAATATAGTTGAGTACTCTCATATTTATTGCATATATATCTATGGTTGTTATATCTTCCTCTTGAATTTTTCCTCTAAAAAGTATGTAGTGACTTCCTTTACGTCTTTTGATTACTTTTGGTTTGAAGTTAACAATTTCTGCAAACAGAAAAGCTACCCTTGCATTTTTGTGTGTTCCAATTGAATAGAATATTGTTTTTCATCCCTTGACTTTCAGTCTACAAGTTTCTTTTTGAGTTAAATGTGTTTCTTGTGTATAGCCTATTGTTTGATCTTGTTTCTTGATCCATTTTTCCAATCTGTTTCTTATAATTGTTTATGTACATTGATGGTAATAATTGATACGTATTGGCTTGTCTTTGCCATGCTATTTTTCTGTTGCTGGTTCTGTGCTTTTCCCTTTGTTTAATTGCTTCCCCTGCTTGGTGGGTTTTGTTTTTGTTGTTGTTGTGGGAATTGTAATCATTTTTATCTCTTCCTAGAATACCCTTCAGTATACTTTCTAGTGTTGGCTTCATGGACATGAATTACTTCAGTCTTTTCTTTTGTCATAGATGTATCTTATTTCTCCATTAAGTTTGATAGATATTTTTGCAGGGAACATCAATCTGGGTTGGAAGCTGTTTTCTTTCAGGAATTGAAATACTTCACTCCAAGCTCTTCTTGACTTGAGGCTTTACTTTGAGCAGTCATCCCTGACTGTAACAGGGACAGGTGATTTGTTTCCTTCCTCTAACAGATTTTAATATTATGTTTTTGTGCTGAATTTTGGGATTTTGATTATTATATGTCTAGATGTTGTTTTATTTTGGTTCTGGCTGTTTGGAGTTCTGTATGTGTCACTTATATGTATATCAGATTTTGTTCCTATGCTGGGGAAACTTTATGCAATTACTTCTACAAGTAGTTTTTATGTCATTTGTGTTGACTTCTTAATTTTCATTGACATCTATTATTCTTTACTGATTTTATTTGCATCATCTTGGAGCTGTTGAATTGTTATTTCGTGGTCTATTATTATTTTCAAGAGATCTTTCCTTTCATGATCGCTAGCCATGATCCTACCTTCAAGGCTGGGAAGTCTGTCTTCCATTTCATTCAAGTTGCTTTGCCAGCTTACAACAGAATTTTTAATTTCCTGATTATTATCTCTTTGAATCTGTTTCATGCATTGTATTTCTTTCCTATATTGTTCATTCAAGGTTTCTATCATTTTTCTATGCTCTTGAATTTTTTATCTATATATTCTCTATCTACGCTGAGCAATGCCTTCATTAAAGTTGCCATTTATTTTTTTTACCTGAAAGATCGTTTCTGATTTGATTTCCTCTACAGCCTTGCTGATTTGTTTCTTTACTTCTCTTGCTATCTTTTCAGAAATTTCAGTTGTGTCTTTCAGTGTCTTCCATGTTGATGTCTCCTGTACTGATCTCAGATGGGCTGGGAGTTTGAGATTGCATTTTGTTTTTTTGCCTTTTAATTTTCAACTCTTGGTGTGTATTTTGATATTTTCAATCATGCTAATCTCTTCTGTCTGTCATATGTGTCTGAGTCCTACTCTGTGGGCGATGGTCACCCAGTTACTGGGTCCCACAGTGTAGGAGAGGGACTAGTCACCTGAATTCCTCCTGCAGGGTCAGTTGGATGAATTCTGGATTCTTTCTGGGCTAACTAGCCTAGGAGTATAGATGTGCACCAGTCTTTTGCTCATATTGTTACTCTACCAACAGACTTTTCCAGGATGCCAGAATCACCTGTATACATGGTGTGAATCACAGACCAGGCACCACTGTATGACTGGGGACTAGCCAGTTTCCTCCAGGTGGCAGGTGGACTCACTGGCACTCTTACCAGCCTGCCTGGTGTCCTCTATGTGGGGAAATATCTCACCTACACTCCTGCCAGCCACCAAGCTTCTCCAGGTGTGGAAGCGTGGGTCATCAACTCTCCTGCCAACTCCTCCTGATAGGAGGAGGGGTTGCCAGCCTTCCTGACTGCTGCTGAGCTTCTCCAGGTTGGGAATGGCGCTGCTGACACTCCTGCAAGCTTCTGACCTCCTCTGACTGGGGTGGGGGTTGTTGAAACTCCTGCAGGCCTGCTGAGATAGTGCAAGTTTTGTATTAATATTTAAGACAAAATATTGTCTTACTGAAGGCAATTTTTATTAGTGATACATTATTTAAATTTTAGAAGGTGACAATTTTGTTGTTATATTTTATTATAAATCTTTGTTTTCTTTCTCTAAGTATTTGAGAATTTTTAAACCTCAGTATATGTACTGAAATTCAATTGGATTTATTTCATAAAATATTTTGATTTTCTATTATATTAGTTTTCACTTTTTCTTTCATTGCCTTCCTTTCGTACTTGCCTATATTACTCATTTTTCTTTTATCGCTATATTTCCTGGTCCAGAACATATACAATATATTCATAAAATTGTTACAGTTGCAAATTTTAATTGATCTTGCTTAATTAGAGATCTAATATATCCATTACCATTTATTTACCCTTGTGAATAATATAGGACTATGTTCATGATGGGGCAGAATTAATACTGTTGACATGGTCATACTACCAAAAACCACCTACAGATTTCATGAAGTCCTTATGAAAGTACCGACGTTTTTAAAGAATTAGAAAAATCAGTTTAAAATCAATATGGAAACACAAAAGTGTTTCCACTAGTCCCCAGTCATACAGTGGTGCCTGGTCTGTGATTCACACCATGTATACAGGTGATTCTGGCATCCTGGAAAAGTCTGTTGGTAGAGTAACAATATGAGCAAAAGACTGGTGCACATCTATACTATAATACCCTTGTGAACAGTATAGGTACTGTACATACGTTAGCTATGTTCATTACACAATCGATTTTGCTATGATGAAAGCATAATAAAGACTGAGATTATTGGCACCTTTGTAAAAAAGTATGTGGCTTAATCTGTGTGGGTTTATTTCTGCATCTTGTATTCATTTCTATAGCTCTACCTGTCTGTTTTTGTATCAGGATACTGTTTTTGTTACTATGGCTGTATATTATATTTTGAAATTTGGCATTGTGATATTTCCTAAATTGTCTTCCCAGCCCCCTTGGGATTATTTTGGTTCTTCTGAGACTTTTGTGTTTCCATATTGATTTTAAACTGATTTTTCTAATTCTTTAAAAACGTCGGTACTTTCATAAGGACTTCATGAAATCTGTAGGTGGTTTTTGGTAGTATGACCATGTCAACAGTATTAATTCTGCCCCATCATGAACATAGTCTTTCACTTTTCTAGTTTCTTCTTCAGTCCCTTTCTTCAGTGTTTTTAATTCACACTATGGAGCTCTTTTATTACTTTGTTAGCAATATAATTTAGAGATATTACCTGGATTTTATAGCAATTCAATTCACAATAGAAAGCTGTAGATAATATTTAGAAGTTATTGTAAGTGGAACTATTATGCTGATTTCTTTCTCAGTGCATTAGGATTTGGTGTATAAGAGTCTTATTAATTTTTATGTTGCTTTTATTCTGCTAATTTGGTGAGTTTATATCAGATTTAAAAGTGTAATGGTGAAGTCTTGATTTCTTTCCTTTGTCTGATTGCTCTAAAATTTCCAGTACTATATTGAGAAGAAGCGCTGAGAATAGACATCCTTCGCTTGTACTTGGTTTTACAGAAAATATTTTTAGTTTTGCAGTCTGTGCGATGTTAGCTATGGGTTCCTCATAGGTAAACTTTATTACATTGTAACATTGTCCATCTACTTATAGTTTCTTCAGGATTTTTATCGTAAACATATGTTAAATAATATCAGAAGTTTTTTCTGTATCTATCGAGATGATCTTGTAATTATTTCCTTGATTCTGTTTATGTTGTGTATTATGTTTATAGATTTGTGTATGTTAAGCCATCTTTGAACCCTTGGAATGAAAACAACTTGATCATAATGTGTTATATCTTCAATGTTTTGTTGAGTTTGATTTGCAGGTATTTTATTGAAGACACTTGCAACTATGTTAATCAAAAATACGTTTATTTTTTACTTTTTCTATTTTGTCCTTATTTGATTTTGATATCAGGATGATACTAACTTTGTAGAGTGATATTGACAGTTTATCTTTCCCTTTAGTTTCATAGATTAGCCTTTTTTGTTTTATAGAATCATTTGAAAAACTTTGGTGCTATTTCTTTAAGGGCCTGGTAGACTTCAGGCATACATTATTCCAGTTCTAGATTTTTCTTTGTCAGGAGACATTTTTATGATTATTTCAATCTCACTGATTAACATTGATCTGTTTAGATTTTTATGTCCTCATGATTTAATTTTGGTAACCTGCATATCTCAATTTTAATTGTCTAGATTTTCAGTTTATTGAAGTATAAATTTTCAAGTCATTAATGATTCTCTAGATTTCAGTGTTATGTGCTATACAATGCTTGCTCAACTCCAATTTTGTTAATTTATCTCTTCTATTTGTTCTTGTAAAAGGTTTATCAATCTTGTATATGAATTCTAAGAGCCAACTATGTTTAATTGATCCTCTGTAATGTTCTTCTATTCCATGTTCATTAATTTTGGTGATGAGTATCTTAATTTCTTTCCTTATAATAGTCTTGTGTTGGATTTAATCTGCCTTTCTAATATATAAATGTATATACATATATTATTTATTTAGATATCTCTGATATTTCAATGTGACCAGGGGTAGGTACAAAATTCCCTTTAAAACAGTGTTGTATTGAACATATTTGGGTTTGTTGCATTTACACTTTTATATTTATTTATTTATTTATTTATGGGTACTGGAAATCAAACTCATGACCTTGCACTTGCAAGGCAGGCACTGTGCTGCAGAACTATATCCCTGGCCATCCATTTTTATCTTAACTTAGTAATTTTTAAATATCTACCTTGATTTCAATGACTGATTCCCTGACTGATTGAAGCATATGGTTCAATGTCCATGTATTTTTATAGTTTCTGTAGTCTCTTTTGCAGTTAATTTTGATGTGACCTGATAAGATGCATGAAATAATTTCAATGTATTTTGTTTCAAAGACTTTCATTGTGGTTTAAAACATGGTGCAGTTTGGAGAATTTATCATGACCTGTAGAAAGAATGTGTTTTCTGTATGTTTGTTTGTTAGGGCCATTTGACTTACAGTGTATTTAACACTTAGTTTTACAGTTTGTTTTTTTTTTTCCTGGATGACTTGTTTGTGATAGTGAGGTGTTGAAATCGCTTATTACAATTATATTGGCCCTTTCTGTCCAGTAGTCTTTTTTTTTTTTTTTGTAAAATTGGGTATGCCAAATTACAGTGCATATACATTTGCAATTATTAGTCCTTTTATGGATTTTTTACATTTACCAATAGTGTCTATATTTGTCTCTCTTGTCTAGTTTCATCTTGAATCCTGCTTTGTCGGGTGTAAGAACAGCTATTCTTTTTTGCTTTTGGAATCCAGTTTTATTCATAGAATTTCAGCTTTTGTCCTTTTACTTTTAGTCCGTGTGTGTTTTTACCAGTGAGATACGTTCCTCGGGGCAACAAATAGTTCTGCCTTATTCTTTAATCCAACATACACTTTCTGTCTTTTAGACAATTGCAATTACGATCATTTACATTCAAGATTACTGTTGAAAAGTACAGAATCATTCCTATTATTTTGTTGTTTTATTTCTAATGTTTGATTCTTTCCTAATTCTCATTTTCTATTCTTTCTCTTTTCTACATAGGATCCCTTTGTGTTCCTTTCTGCAATGCTGACTTAGTAGTTTTGCATTTGATTTCTGCTTATCTTGAAACATCTTTAATTCTCTTAATTTCTGAAGGTTATAAATATAGTAGTCTAGGTTGCCACTTATTTTCTTTCAGGGCTTGAAATACACTACCTCTCATAGTCATTAACTTCTTCTGAAAATAATGTTATTTAGATGTAGTTGCATCTGTAAGTGATTTATTTTTCCCCTTGCAGCTTTCAATGCCATTTCTTTCCTCCATGCTCTTGACATTTTAACTACAGCACACCATGGAGGAAATTCTTTTCATGTGATTGAAGTTCTAAATGCCTTCTCTACCTGGAAATTCATATTCTTCTAAAGATTTGAGAACTCCTTTGCTACTATATCACTAAATAGAAATTTTATATCTTTAGTCTGCATTCTGAGCCCTCTTTTATTTCAAAGACTCTTTAAATGGATTTTTACCTTTATTTTAAAGGTCTTGCCTTTTTTCATAATTTATATTTTATTAATTCTATATTCATGGGATAATTCCTCAACATTTTGTTCAAGCCCTAAAATTCTATATTCTACTTGATCCAATCTATTGATAAGGATTTCAACTGAGATATTTCTGATTTATTGGGCTTTTTATTTACAAAATCCTCACTGGTGCTTTTTAAAAAGTCTCCACAGGGCTGGGGATTTAGCTCAGCAGCGTAAGTGCCTGCCTTGCAAGCAGGCAGTTGTGAGTTCGAACCCTGGTATCGATAAAAAAGGAAAAAGACAATAAAATAAAATAAAATAAAATAAAAAGGTCTCCACAGGTAAGCATCCCCAGCATAGGCCAGGAGAACCAGCGGCTCCCATGGGCTGAGAATCAAACAGCCTCCCCCCACCCCCGTAGCTACTGGGAATAGATGTCTCAGCATCTCTTGGGAGGATGACCATACGCAGTATAGCAAATATGGGGCATTTTCTTCTATCTTCTGTTTGAAGGCAAAGGTGGTTTTCCTTGTTTTGTTTTGTTTGCTCTATTCAATTCTCTCAATTGGTTTTATAATGTTCTGTTTTTGGTTTGATTTCACTGTACCTAATTGACTGGACAACTATTGTGAAGATAATGAGATGTATCATAGTACCTATTACTACTATCCCAGTATCCTACTGTGAAATTCTGTACCAGATTCACTACATTGACTCAATTGGCTTTGTTATGTCTTGCTCTGTTGTATTTTTACTACTTTCAAAATAAAATTTTTAAAAAGTGTCTGCATTGAATATCTTCTTTATCCTTAATTCATTATTTTCTGTACTTTCATGGAAACTGTTGATGTTTAAAAAAATAATTATTTAGGATATTTGTGCACTGAAGATTGAACCTAGGGGAACTGTACAATTGACACATATCCACAACTCATTTTTCATCTGATTGTCTTGAGACAGTTTTGATAAACTGCCTAGGCTGGCTACAAATTTCCTATCTTCCTGCCTCTTTATCCTAATTAGCTGATTTATACCAGACTTATGCCAAAATATCCAGCTATGTTTTGCCCAGGATTTCATCCTGTTAAGTATAATTAACATCAGGTACTAGAGGATCATGTACTTTTTGAGGAGTTCTGTTGTCAAGTGATTTGCATTTTTTCCAGTTTCTTCCAGTTATATGTGAGGGCCTTTCTTGGGAAACTTTTAATGGTCAATTGTTGGATATATTTCAAGTGGGCTTCAAGATGTAGATTTCCTTTTACTTCTCTGATGTTGATGAGATTATTTTGACACAGTGTACACTATGTCAGAGCCTGAAGATTATGCTTTCTCTGTGGGTCTCATGGGCAGGTTCTTTTCTAGTGGATCAGGCAGTTATGCAGAGTATTCACCTCTGTGAGCAGCCCCATATATATGTCCCAACATGTTGCAAGGGATGTTTGTTGAAGCCTCTTTAGGGTACACTGTCCACATTCTTTGTCTTTTATCTTTGCTATTGCTGTAGGTGTATAAACTAAAACGAAGTAAAGACCTCTCTACTCTTGTTCCTGGGACCTTGTTATCAGTTGGGTGATTTTGTTTCTCCTATTCTTTAACTGAGGTTCAGGTAGGACTCCTCCATATGTGTAGTGAGGTATGCTTTCTTTCAGTCTGACTGAGAGTATAACTCAGCAAGAGTATCTACCAGACATATTTGGAGATGTCTCTTCTACTACCATCATTTCATAGAAATGGAGAAAGAAATAACAGCAACAATAACAAATAGAAATGAACCAGATAGAGTAATAGGGAAAAACCCACAATCCAACTCTGACACCCGCACGTTAATATCAACATGAATGGTGACGAAAAAATAATATAACCTAAAATGTTTATTAAAACGGTAAAAATGCAATTAAGAAGAAAAGTGTGAGGAAAGCAGAACAGTTAAAATATTCAAAAATTGAATGGGAAAAGGTAGAAGGAAAATAGAAAATGATAGCCATTTGTGGATATTTATATATATGGCAAATATATGTGTATGTGTATGCATAGGCACATATGTGTGTTTGTGTGTGTGTATACACATATGCACCGTGCATAGTGATCACATCTGCACCCCTGTGGTCTCAATTACTTGGGAGGATGAGTGAGGGACATCACAACTTTGAGTCTACACTGGGCAAGCCAATGAGATCCAATATCAAAATAAAAAAAACAAAAAAATCTCAGAATGTGACTTAGTGATTGAGTCTCCAGGACTCGATAAAAATAAAATGTAATCATTATGTGTCAAAATCATCAACTAATAAAATATAAGTACAGGTAGGTGATCTAGTGATGGAGGAGGATATGACAGAAGCAAAGAGAAGGTGAATGAAAAGGATTAAGGTACATTCAGTGCATGTGCCTACTCCCTAACGTAATTGTAAAGATTGCATATGACAAACACATACTAGTAAAAATAAATTATAAGAAAAAGAGTAAATATTCACTACTGAGGCAATCTATACTTCTTTCCATGTATTGAACTCTAAACCCCTTCAGGAGAGCAAGGCTTCTGGCTATCTCTCCTTTCCTCCCTCCCTTGTTACTTGCCAGGCTGTTAGCTGGAATGTTTAGCTGGAATCTGCTTGTTGAAGTGACTTGTAGTCTCTGGTTACCAGTTCAAGGTAGCATGGAATAGAAACATTCCTTAGCTAGAATTTACTCTGCTGGAGAGATTAGCTCCATCCAAGGCTGGGCTGATGCCAAGATCTGCTAAATATCTGGGTCTCTGGCGCCCTGGGGAACTCCCCTTAGATAGCAGAACAGCTGACTGTTCTGGTTGGAGGAGGACTATCAGGTCCCACATAACCCACCATCCGCTACTATGGGTTTCCAAAGCATAACTTCATATTCCATCAGGTGCATTCACTCAGTGTCCAGATTGCCTTTTGTTGGACACCCAAGCCACCAGTCTTAAAGAAAAGAATGCTTCACTCTAATTGTCACCAACCTGAATCCCAGTACATAAGTTTTTCAGTGGGTTTGATTTGGTAGCATTCTTTTGGGGCCACACTGCACCACATGTGGACCTTGGCCAGGAAAAAGTGATAATATGCACTGTGATTTCCAGCTGAAAAGAATATGTAGAGACTATTGTTTCTGAAAACAACAAGCTTGGCTGTGACCCTCAGAAGACGCTTCTCTAACACAGCACCAGCCCACTGCTTAGCTTCCCAATCAGCTGAATTCAGAGCTCCTTTCCCTCCCGGATCTGATTCCATTCCAGTTTTGTCCACTGTGTCTCTCTCTTCTTCTCTCTGTGTCCCTTTGCTTCTGCCATTGTGGATTTGCTGTTGAGGAATGCTTCTTGCATTTCATCCAAGTAACTACAATCACTGAATGTTTTGAAGTCTGTTACTGTTTAGTATCAAACTTCATTTCATTACCCTTGTCATTCACTTTGCCCAGTAACTCGTCTTTAAGTGTTTCAATTCCAAGTCAAAGAGAAGCTCGAAAATGCTGCCTGATTCTGATTTGCCAGCTTGATTCTTCCACCCCGCTGTTTGTTTCTTAGAATCTTAACAGTCTTAAGAAATATTGGTCAGATAATCTATACACTGTTCCCAGATTGGGAGTCTCTGGTGATTTTCTCATGATTAGGCTGAGTTGTGCATTTGCCACATCAGGCAGTTCCATGACACCCGTACAATGTCATTGGTGGTGTTAATGTGTATCATTTGGTTGAGGTGTCAGGTTTTTGTACAGTATCATTATTACTTCTTAATTTCTGTACTTTATTTTTTGAAAATGAATCACTATATCCAGCTCATGCTCAGTGGGGAAGAAATGGAACTCTATCTTCAAAAGGGAAATATATTTGTGTACATTATGTTTTTACAGAAGCTATGCCATTCTTACTCTAATTCATTTTTTTCAATCACTTGCTTATATCATAATTGATACATACATATTTATTTTATTTTTGATTTGTAATCTAATATTACATTACTTATGTTTGAGCATTACTTATGTTCAAATTATTCCATTTCTAATATTATAGTTGCTTCCTGTGTTTTTAACATAGCTTCAATCATTTGTTTTGTTTTTGAGTACTTCCTGTCTCTCTGAAGCAATAAGACATTTAAGAGTCATCTTTAATGTTCTCTATTTCAGTTCTTTTTTTTTTTTTCTCTATCGCAAACCTATAATTAGTCACTTCTCTGCAGATCTCTTATCCTAGTCAGTGGAAAATACTTTGAGAAACCAAGAGCTGAGTTGTGAGTGTGCTTGTAACAAGTGAGATGCTGTTATTGCTACTAGCCTTTTCATCATCTGAGAGAGCTAGGAAAACACTACATGCTATAGACCTATATAAACACACATGTCATTTCTATAATTGTTTCTAAATTTCTTTATCTATCTATCTGTGTTTATATGTGTATATACATACATATTTATGCATACCTGTGTTTGACTAAATATACATATATATGTATATACAATTACATATGTAAACATAAGTTTGGCTTGTATACATTTATGTATGTGTGGATATCTATCTATCTATATGCATATATATGCTTGGGTTCTATACACATATACATGTGTGTATGTATTTAAAATCTTATATAGAGAGAGTTTTGATGGAAAAGTAGTTGACTTATGTATCTCTGGAAAATTATGACTTCACTGGATACTAGGCATTTACAATTTCCAGTGAAATCATGACTTTTTTGAGATAGAATTTTACTATTCAATTCAAGCTGGCCTTGAACTCATTTTGCAGCCCAGGTGGACCTCAAACTTGCAGTAATCCTCCTGCATCAGCCTCCTGAGTGCTAGGTTTACAGACATATGCCACCACATCCAGCTTCTAAAATCAGGACTTTTTGATAAGACTTATATCAACTACTTTTCTTCCATGGCTCCATCAACATGGTTGTATTTTAGTACATTTATTCATTTGTCACACTCTGAACTCTGTCATCTTCAGGCATTCTTGTTTCTTGGTTGTTTTCTTCGATGTTATGCATTATGTTTCCAGCCTTGCAGTATACAGTTATATGGATTTTAATAAATGAGATGCCATATCCTAGAACCCCCAAAACAGTTTTTTCTGCACAAACACACACGTGTGCATTCCCACTGTAGACTGCTGCTCCTTCCGCCTCCAACCCTGCAAACCCCTAGTGCGATTTCTATCATTTGGCCTTTTCCTCTTTCAGTTCTCCATGGGAATAAAGTCACAAAATATGAAGCTACTTTTGACCTCTCGTCTTTCACTTGTATCATAATGACTTACTATTCATCCATGTTGGGTCAGGAATCAGTATGTTTATCTTTTATATTGCTGATTTTAACTATTTTATGTTGTATCAAATTTTTTAAATTCATTTCCATGGATGGAAAATAAAACGACTGATATATGCATATCCTAAAATAGATTTTAAAATGTTTTTAAAGTGCCAATATTAAAATAATAAAGAATTTAGTAAAGTTAAATTAGAACTACATATATTTGAATTCACTACATGTGAAAGTATGGACAACTGTTTCGAAGAAAACAAGAGACATTATGGTAGCCACTGTTGATCTCCTGCTGTCTTGCTTTGAAATATTTTATTTGCATTTTATTCTGATCTGCTTTGTTGTGTTTTGTTATGTTTTGTTTTACCCACTTTAAAGTAAAAAAATAAGAACTACATATATTAGCACATAGCTTGTTTTCAGTAAAAAAAAATACTAAGGTATCCCTATGCTGCTCTGTAGTTATCAAAACAAAATTTTATACATTTTATCCAGATAATATAATCAAATATAACAATAAAATAGGTCAAGAAGCTAAAGACATGGGAAATTTCGGAAATGGACTTTTTATAAAGAAATAAGAACTTTTCAAAGACAAATCTAACCACTGAGAATATATTGGGTCATATGTTTACCAGAAGGGAAATATTGTGCTTAAATAAAAAAAAATTAGGATAAATAAAAATTTACACACTGTATTTGGTTGGATGTTGTGTAAAATAAATAGGACGCTATCCTTATATATTCATATATTTGGAAACCCTTTTCCAGTTAAGATACTATAAAAATGTACTAAATTTGAAGGATTAAGTTGACATGACTTGGTAAATAAAATTTAGCCTTGGTCTGTGTGACACATGAAGACACAGACAACACTAACGAAAGAGGTCAGACAGCCTTTGTATTTTGGGAAACCCAAAAGACAGCTAAGTTTTGGGGCCAGATCGTTCAGTGTCTGATTGAGTGAGCACAGACATTACTTAAATGCATGTACTACTCTTCCAGGTTCCTGAGATTCTGCCTCATAACATGACAGTATAAAGGAGAAAACTGTATTCACAAAGCTGCAGCGTGGTCTGCCCAAGCTAAAGAAGCATAGTTTTGCACAAATGAAAGGGCTAGAGAGAACTCAGTTGTGAGCTCATGAATAGGAATTTTGTTTGTTTGTTTGTTTCTTTTACCTTCTGTTTTGTCATGATTGTCTCTTATCAGAACATGATGTGTTACATATTTCCTTTATTGATCAGCATCATTTTGAGGAAGCAACCTTGGAATAAGAGACAAGTGTGTTTTTTTTTTATCTAACACACAAAAAAGATTTCATAAAAAGGCTTGGGCTTCTTAGACTGCTGCCACAGTAGCTCCCTGTCTTCTTGCTATTAAAAGAGGATATTAAGAGAGCTGCCCACGATTGGTACAATATGGAATTGAAAAAGTACTTAGATGTCCGTTGCCTGACTTCATAGCATAGGTGAAGTGGAGAGGAGATATCCTGTTCAGGTAAAATATGACCAATTACTGACAATTGCCCTTCACTTAACCACCCACTTAACCAGATGCCTCCATGCAGGCTCCTGAACTTTGGTTTGCTTCTGCTTCAGACTGCACTAAAGCACAGACATTGTCCCTGATGCATTATGAGAACTGGCTGATGGCAAAAAATATATATATTCTTAAAGCACCCAGATTTTTCTACATTCTCTCTCTTCTATCTTGCTTCCCTCTTCCCAGAATTCCTACTCTGTCTCCACCCTACTTATAAAAGCCTTTGATTTAGAGATACCCGCACTTCCCAAGGTTAGAGTGTTCTTTTTATTTCAGTAAACTTTTTTTTTTAACACAGTCTCTCCTAATGTAGGTCTAATTATGTTCTGATTCGACAGCTGTTACTACACAATCCCTAATCTCGATGGCTTACTGCAGGGAAGCATATTTTTTTCTTTTCTAGATTAGTGTTCCCTTTCACACGGTCTTTCAGTGACCTATGTCCTGTCAATCTATTTGTGGTGAGATATCAACACATACTTAAGAGAAAGAATAATGACTTAAATACTATTGTTATGCTTTCTGTCTCAACAAAATAAAAATCTTCTAGTAGTGACAGGGGCCAACAAATTTCTTTTAGTAGCAAGTAGAAGAAACTAATTTTGGTGTTTTAGAAAAGCATCAGGTACACTCAAAGGATATTGTTGTATCTCACAGTTTTGAAGAGAGATTTTATTAACTAAGACTGAGGTAGGGCTAGGATCAGGGTGGAAGCGGGAGTCTGACAGAAGGAAATTGCATTTTTTTTTTTGTTTTTTTCTGGAACAGTCTGATATTGACATGGCTGGTTTCTGAGGAATACAAGTCTCTGTTTTGATCTTTTCAAACACTCTGAAGCTATACTGTTATTTGGTCTATAAATCAAAAAGTTATGAACATATATTCAAAATTCATTTGCCTATTGGTGCTGGATTTTTTTATGTTCTGTATTCCAAAGAATTATGAACCCAGTGGTTACTCAGAGAAGAATTTACTGCAGGTTGAAAGTCACAGACTAGGAATTAAGTGAAGTCTAAAGGAAATAAGCGATGATATGGGCTAATTTCTACTGTGATGCTGGTTCTTCAAGTTTGAAATTGTCCTATGCTTAGAGGAAGTGATACTAAGACACGTTTGACACTTATCACCTTTCTGCTTACCTTGCCAATCACGCTCAGACTATACTGGAAAATTCCCATTCAACCTGCAGAAGGCAAAGTCAGAGACCTTGCTTGTAGGAGTCAGTAAGTCTAGGCGCTTAATTATTTCTGCTGCAGGTAGAAAAAGGTGTGAGTCACAGTATACATACAAATAAAGCAGTGTGGTGCCTCCTCAAAGGAAAAAGGCTACTAAGTGAAGAAATCATGAATAAAGAAGTTCTGGGGAGTCATGACAGTTCTGTGTATGATAGAAATACTATAAGTAATTCATTTTTATCTTCCCGCCTACTTACTAGATGTAATCAAAATATGCAGTGAATTTAATTTTTCAAGAGGTTTACTACAGTAAAGGATACATTGCCATTGATTCCTGTCAACATACTCTCCCTGCTTCCAGCACCCTTATCCTGTCATTCTTGCCACTTTCTGAAGTAGTCCTGGTAGTACCGTTTCATGAGTGTCTTTCAGAGGTGTGAGAAAAAGTGAGACTCCTGTTGCCAAGTGCCACCCAATAGAAAGGCAGGCTTGTGGAAACACTGTCATGTGTTTATGCAACCTTATTCACTTTATTCACTGGTTTTGGCACAATGTAACTTGTGGCTCATCCCCAAATAAAAATCACCATACAATGTAAGCATCGTGATTTGACTCAGCATGTTGAAGTTGCCTGACTGCACAATTCAAGGCACTCCCAAAAAAGGTCTTTGCTTTAGAAAGAGGCAAGAAATATGAGATAAGTGTGTTCAAAGCTAGGGAAGTATTTTGAAGGGGATTAGTAGCAATGTGTCTTCTACTATAATAAATTTTTAAAATATTAACATTCCCCATAGCTTTTGATCACACCTCACACATAGTTATAACTGCATTTCTAAGGCCCCGGAATAGTTTGATATGACCATTGTACAGAACTAGAACCAATGGAACATGAGAGCAAATGTCCTGGCCCACACATGCTTTACATATAAATACTTTGTTGCTATTTTCTTCTAAAAACATATTGCACGGCCTGAAATATAGCTCAGCAGCACTGCCTCTGCCTAACTAGTGCAAGGCCCTGAGTTAAATTACCAGTACCAAAAAATAAAAACAAAAATGTAAGTATGGCAACAACGTATATGAATTTGGAAGCCGATTATTGAATATGATACAGCTGCCATAATCCTGTGTTCTTGAGTCACTGCGTAGCTGAGTCTCAACAGTCCAGAACCACCTGGGACTGTTTAAGTGCCAGACAAAAGGGCTCTTAATATGTAAGGAGTTTTCTTTTAATGTGTTTTGGCATCTTTGTTAGTACAAATTACTTTAACCTACGGTAGAAATTAGTACCAGAATAAAGGGAATGATGCAACAAAATGTAAATGTGAGTCATTGGCTTAATGGGCAGGAAGAGGTATAGCAAACTGGGAAAATAAAATATTTGTTTTAAAAGGTCAAACATTTGGTGAAACCACATTTTCAATGATTTGAATCTAAAACAAAGTTAGTTGAGCCTATAACACTAAGGGAGGTGATTAGCAAGAGATACAGTGTTGATGTTGATATGTCTCCATGACAATTGCTTGTTACGTTGATCATCAAGAAAGTGCTCGATTAAAGATGTCATAAAACAGACCTGTGAGTCAATCTGTTTCTCATAAGCTTGGGCTGTATGCAGTGATTTCCCATGTACACAAACTTCTCTACTTTGATTACATTGGCATAAGCATTACTTTTAACTAAAGAGTGTGGTGGAAAGCATGAACAGAAGCACAAAATGACTTATGTGTACCTAGGAAATGTGAAACCATTTTGTCTGAAGCATAGGTAGGCATAATATGGATCATGGGCCAAATCCCACCTGCGGCCTGATTTAGTTTACAAAAAAATTGTGTTGGAATACAGCTACAGTCATTTGTTAACCCATTGCGTGTTACAGAGTTATTGTTTATAACCTATTGCAACAGAGACCATGTGGCTTGTAAAGTCAAACATATTTACCAAGTTGCTCATTATAGAAAAAGATCACTAAGATCTTTAGATTACTAAAGTCAGTGTTGAAGTCCTTAAAAATTAGAATTAATGGGACAATGTGGAATTACTGCTAGCATTTGGTAAAAATAGTGCTATCCTTAAATAGTTTTTGAAATCTCTGTGTAAAATGATAGTGTTGAGCTAATGTGATCAGGAACAGTAAGCATGCCAGGGTACGGTCTGAACTTAGGTCACAAGTGGGACGCTTGGAGAATCTGTAAATATTTCTCACACAGGAGAATATTTAAGGCCTACAATATGTAGATATTCAAATATTTAAGAGCTTAGCTATTGAGAAAATATTCAATTTATTTGGGAAATTAAACACAAAGCGTTATCCTCTGAAACTGACACTTGAATGGGGCTAAATTGTGTTTCTTTAAATGGGCAAATCAGATTAGTAGGAATTTATTCTAAAATACCCAATATAAAATCATCCTGTCTGTCCCTATGCTGAAATTCCACGTTATATTTTCTCATTGATCCACCGTTATCTTACTTTCCCCACCGCAGCCACTCCACTGATTTTGCTTCTGCCAAGGTCATCGCCAGTGTCTTTGTTGAAAAATTCAATGAATAGTTTCAGGCATTTACACTATTCATGACCTGTTCTAAAAGTCTTCCTGTCACTTCGATTTTGCAATACCGACCTTGCTAGGTTCTTTCCTCTCTGAATAGTTCATGTTAATCTCCCTCAGATCCTCCTCTGTTATAGGCCTTCCACTGCACTTTAGTGTCACTCAGAATTCTGCTATGGACTCTCTGCTCTACTCGTCTCAAGGGCTGTTGCTGGCTATGGTCAAAAGCAAATGTTAAAGATATATTACACACTATTATAAAAGTCTTCTGATCCATTCATGACCCTAAGAGATTTAAAGGTGAGATTTAAGAAAAGTTGATTATGGTTCATGATTTTCCATTTACTAATTTATAACTGAATACCTACTTGGCTCCATTCTTGGTGCTGGTGACCTAATAGTGAAAAAAAAAGATGCAAGTTTTGGTGCTTATGGAAGTTTTATTCTAATTAAAGGAAAGAGTAGAAGTAAATAAAATGAGGATAAATATTAAAATTTTTTGATAAATATTAAAACTTTAGAAGGAGCTAAGTGCTGTGAAGGAAGTAATTCAGTGGTGGTTATCTGGGAAAGTGGGTGGTTTAGATAGGATGGGCATGTACATTATCTCTGCGACCTGAATTAATGAGAAACTGAGACTTTTGACCTGATTTCTGAACAATGAGAACTAATCATGTGCAAATTAAGTGAATAATATTATCCAAAGTTTAGAAGGTGGGAAAGAGGCTAAGATCTTGAAGGAACAGAAAGAACAAGCTGTAGTTCCAGTCGGAAAACGAATGCTCATAAGGATAGAATCATGGGACTCAGATTCTACCGGGCCTTGTAGGCCAGGAGATGCAGTTTGAAGTGTCTGTCGTACAGTGCAGAGTCACTGAGAAAGTACATAGTGTGGCAGTAACACTGATACCACATTATCTATTTTATTCTGTCAGATATTACAAATTGCATAACGCTGTCTGACTTTATTGAAGTTGTAGAAATGAAGTTTAACTCTATAGTAAGTGGTTAAGTAGAGGATAAGAATTTAAATACTTAAGTTTATTTGTTATCTTAATTCTTATTCAGAGCAGTTATGGCTATTATATATATATATATATATATATATATATATATATATATATAATTTGTTGTAAAGTGCCTCAAAGTATTTTTGAGTTACCAATAACAATGTTCCTTCTTTTGACAAAAGAGCATTGGATTTGAATGTGGAAAACTGCATACTATGCGGATTTTAACACTGAGTTATTCATGTAAATTTAGAATAACTTTTCAAGGTCTTTACACTCTAATCTTCAAGTGAAAAATAAGGAAATTGACATTATTTCTGTGCTCATCAGGAAAACTATGTGGAGGAAACAGACATATATTTATATGGGTTGACAGTCACAAAACTATAAATATTCAGTACACAGTTTTTGAGGTTCTTTGGTGGACCAAAAGTCAGATATGAAAGTTTTGAGATCCAAAATGTACATTTAGAAAAATGATCTGAGTAAATTTTTGCTAAAATTATGCTACCAACCATTTTAAATTCAGTATATTTCATATGAAAAATGATAGATGCTTTCCAAACTGTGTGTGCGCTCCTGAGATTTTCCTGCCTAAAGAGGTGGCAGAGTTTGCAGACGAACATATGAAATTGGAATCAGGGATATTTCAAGTTCAATGCTAAAATTAGGAGCAAAGTTTGAACAAGTTCTTTGTATGCATCCCTATCCGGATTACTGCTAATGGCTATGTGAAAAGTTTAGCTGATGAATTATTCAGTTTAATATCAATCTTGTCTGTTGCCACAGAATTTTGAAACAATGACTGCTTCAAAACTCTTGAGAATAGACCTTTAGGCAACTAAGAAAATTCTACTTGACATCCACAGTTTTCAGGCTTTTCAAAATTATTTAATGTTTAGGGAAATTGCGTAAGATGCTTTCACTTCCTCTAACTTTTAAATCATTTATCTTATTTTTTATTAAGCTCTTCTGTGGGTGTTTTGCTATAAAACCCTTAAACTCCACGTGTACACTATTTTAATCCTAGCTTATAATATAAATACTAACACTCTAGTGCTGGTTGGTGGCAAGACGTTTGAACCCAAGTGCTCTCTGTGTGCAGTACTTTGGAGTCCATTTGATTGCGAGAAATGACTATTTATACACTGATGCTAAGATTTAAAACTTCAACGTTTGCCTTTCTGTCTGGTCCATATGAAAATTTAAGGTAAAAAACATAGTGTTCCAAGATTTAAGCAATCTGTCCCTCTGTTTCCATAGCATTACCCTGTTCTTTCCACCTTTAAATTCTTTCTCATCAATAACCACTAGAGTCTTAGTCTTAGTTGCCATAGAAAGCTCAAACTTTTCTACTAATATTTCATATATTTGGAATGGTAATAAGCAGTCGATTGTTTTCATTGACACAGAGCTGGCTTTCCATATGCTTATTTATTGCATGTTGTCTCCACAGCTGTCACTAGAAGGAGTTGGGGCTAGGGAAATTATCAGTGAGGGCTGCTCAAGCAAATGATGCACAGAAAAAAGCCACTCTGTGGGTACCATTTATAGCTCCCTGGGATATCAAGAGAAATGACATTAAGGGGAAGCATCTATGCTGTGTCCCAGATGGGACACAGTGACACTGTCATGTTTTCCCGCCCAAGAAATAGGCCCAGTTCAATTACTTCAAACTTGAGCAAACAAACAATATCTACCATCTTAACTATTTTGGATATTACATGGTAAAAGCATCTTTCACACTAGTTGAAATGAATTGGAAAGGATGTCTGACATATTGTACATCATGTGCTTATATGCTTTTTAGATCATCTCTTTTTTTTAAAGATGAATTTTTTTAAAAAAAGTTTTATATAACTAGGTTATTAGTTCCTTGAGGGCAAGAATCATAGATTAGATTTCTAGAAAACGCTGAGATGGAAATTCTGTGTGATAAGTTTATTGGTGGCTGTTCTCAGACCTGTGATGAAGTAAATACAATAGAATTCATTGGAGGGATGAGTTTAATTACTGTGCAGTGGTAGAAAACTTCCACTCATCCATCCTACAGGGAACTCTGAAACTAGGACTACTGTGAGTGGGCTAAACTTGGGATAAGATATACACATATTTATGTTTCAGTAACAATTGGGGTACAGGTTGCTTCTGAAGCAGAGTATCACCCTGAGCAAAGTAGTTCTCTTCCGCTGGGAAAAGTTTTCAGAGAATCTCATCTGGAGTAAAGTGACTGCCAGTACTCCAACCAGCTGCATCAATTGAGGTTTTCAGTCCTACTATTGGACAAGGCCCCTGGAAAGCACCCCACGGCACTCATTACAACAGAGTTGAATGATTTTTTATCTCCGTTACTGCCATACAACTTGGAAATTGCTGGCCTTTTACAGACATTCAAATAGTTATTGACTAGGAAATCAGTACAAGACTGTTGGTAAAAACAGAATAAAGAATATGAACACATACTAAGCAGATGGTAAGTAACCATTTTCATATTACTAGTAATTTCATAAAAATTAACACTTGAAGCTTGGTGTGTTGGCACACACCTGAAATCCTAACACTCAGGGGGCTGAGCCAGGAGAATCACCAAGAATTTGAGACCAGCCCTGGCTACAAAGTGAGCTCAAGGCCACCCTAAACTGCGTAGTGAGACTTTGTCTCAAAAAGACAAAAAAAATTCACCCTGGAAAACAAAAAAGTAATTACCTTTTGATTTATTGTATAAATTTTCATCTAAAGTTCCAAATAATTCATTATAATAATTTAATATCTTAATTATTAGTTGTCCTTTTTCAGGGTCTGAATAGGAAGCAGAAAACACTGAAATGAGCTGTTGAATCCTGCTAAAGGCAACCAACTTGATACAATTAAACAATATGGGCTTACAAATGCAAGAAGCAATTTATAACTATAGGCTTGATTGGGGATGAGAGAGAGTAACCGAGAGAGAGAGAGGAGAGAGAGAGAGAGGAGCTGGATCCCTTAGAGAGGTTTGTAGCCATTGGTAGAGAAGTCACTGCCAAGACAAGATCCATATGGGAAGTGTCATGGTTTATGTCTGTGTCCCCCATGCCTCATGAGTTTGCGTTGTGCATTTGTGATTGGTTCATTGTCTAGTGTTTGGATTGATGATGTCAGTGTTACATCCACATAGCGGTGGAGCCAGGATGTGACGTAATGGCAGGAAGAAGGTGTGTCTTGCTCTTTGCTGGTTCCTGCTTGCTGTTTACAGCCACCATGAACTGGGGCCCAGTCATGCCCGCCTGCCTTGGAGCCAACTGAATGTGGACTGAAACCTCCAAAAACTGTAAGAAATAAACCTTTCCTTTCCCAACTTTGGGCTTCAGGTATTTTGTCTCAGCAACGAGTAAAAAGTAACGAAGACAGGAGGAAACATGCTGAGTAAGCCTGAAGGGCCTTTATCTCCTTTTACTCTTGATATTTTGTTGGTGATGCACTTAGGCTAAACTCTACAGAGTTGATTACAAGGAAGTCCAATTGATAGCATCCACGTGAGCTGGCTTCTAGAACCAGGAAGAGGATGAAAAGGTGGAGGGTAGGTCTGGAGGGATCAAATGGGAAGTATTCCACACATTGGTTGTATGTGCATTTGGAAAAAAATAAACTTGTCATTCCTTTTATGGTAATTGCGGAGATCATTAGGACACTGTAAGCATCAAAATAGGCCAGATCTGTGGTGAAAGTAAAACAGCGTTTCTCAGGGTTGCCAGAACCTAGTTTCAGAGTTCCAGAGACTCAACACAAATGGAAACAGAGAAAACTTCATCTGAGCTTCCTAGTAATAAACAAAGCTTTGTGTTGTCAAAATTCTGAAAACAGGCTTGGGAAGTGATTTCTAGTAAAAGAGGATATGATTAGCAAAGACCTGGGGAAGGGAAAGGCTTGCAGAATGCTACCTTGCCATTTCAGAGAAACTTTGCTTGCTATTGTGAATACTTTGAATTAACTCCTGCAATAATTACAATAAATAAAAAAGCAAGAGAGGAGGAGGAGATAGAGGAAAGGGAGGAGGAGGATATGGAGAAGGACCCATGAGGAGAGCAGTAAGGGCAGAAAAGAAAAAGAAAACAAAGTTAGGAAGAAGGAGGAGGAGAGAATGAAGCAAAAGGTGAAAAGGTGGGTGAGAAGAACATTTAGATGGATATTGAACTGGATGTCCACAAGTCCTGTTATATTGTAAAAGATGTATTGTCCCACTCTACTGTTAATGAAGACTTGTGGAAACATTCTCTGTCAACAGGGCTGGGGAGGGCTGAATTCCCTTTTGCTTAGCTTCCACTGTTGCCTAGAGCAACCAACAGTCATCTGCCATACACTCGTTTGGGGACCAGAGTTAAATTTTGTCCATGCTTTGGAAAAGTAGTTCCAAAAACTAGAGGGAAACCGTACTGTTGCAGGGATGCGCTATATAAATCAGGCCATGTTCAAGTTGTCGTATACATATTAAGGTGTAAAGGAAAAACATGGTGAGTATTGAAATTTTAAAGATTACATACACAATGGCATGAGTCTCTCTCAGGAACAGGGAATGAATACACCTGGGTCATCCCTATGCGTTCCCTTACAGCTAGGGTCATTAGGGCCCCGAGGGAATCACAGCCACACGTCAGGAGCTGCTCCAGAGTGAGAAACACGGTAGGGGGAAAAGCTTGGAATGAGGCTCAGCTACATAATGGATCCTGCTGACACCTGGTATAGACAGTGTGGAGTAGAATCATGGATACTGCATTAGCGAGACACACACAGCTGAGCCTCACTTCCCATCCAGCAATAATAAAAGGGACCTGGTGAGATTCCCAGCCAACCAGCTCTCTACTCAAATGAAATTATAGAACTTAATGAATGCAGTTGATAATAAGCTGCTAGAACACACTAATTCTTAAAATAAAGAGCTTGAAAAACATATACAGGTCCGTCTCCAGAGCTGTACATGGTGATTTTAACATTTTTCTCAGCAAAGGACAGAAACGCTAGCAGAAAATCATTAAGAATATAGCATTATCACTTTTTGCATAACATACATTGTGAGGCTCTGTTACTTGGTATGTACCCAGGATCGTTAATCTTCCTAGAAAATTATATATTTCCTCTTTTTCTCTTAAGAAATATTGCTTACTATTAAGCTTTTTGTATACATTAACAGAGTAACTGCAATTTTTTCAAGTTTTTCATTTTTATTATTTCAATGTATTACTAGGTGTGTGTAGTACATGTTTATATCCCTTGTGAAAAATTGGTAAGTGATATTTAAGGGGTACAATTTCATCTTTTAAATTTACTTACGTGGTTATATTTGAGGAAATTTACTTGCAAACAATATATTGTCATTATAATTTGTTTTGTTTGTGGATATTTGTATTGTTGTTTTGGTTTCTTTGCTGTACCAAATTTGTAACTGGAATGCTGAGACTTATAGTGAAGCACTAATTGAATTGCTAGGGGTTTATTCTGGTTGTTTCCTATGTGTTTTCTCTTGGTTACCACTTCTTTTGCTCTTGTTCTTTGTGTACTACTTGCACAACCTTAAAAAATTTTAGAATTCCATTTAGTTAGTTTACATTGGTTGCTATAAGGGGTCTACCACAGTGTATGGGCATTCACATTTGACCACTTCAAGTAGTCAAAATTTATGTCCCTTTAATTTCTCCACCTTTAAAATATAATATCACTTACAATTATAGTGGCTCCACTTATACTTTTTTAATAGTATAATGGTACAGAAGCAATACATATTTAATAGCATTTATAATTTGAATTTTTGTATTTTCCCAGGCTAATAATACATGGTGTGATATTTTCTTTTAATTCTGGCTGAGAGATGTAGCTTTTTTAGCCACACGATCAGGAGAGTAAAAAATTGGTATTCTACAGTGCATTGTGTTGCTAAACTATGATGTGCAGGTCTATTAAGTGTGTTTTTGACTTATGATATTTTCCACTTATGATGAGTTTATTGAACCATAAATTCAGAGAATATCTAGTCACATATTTATATACACTGAGCACTGTAATGGTTGTTTTTATGTTTTTCCTTCAACTATAAAATATAAGTTATGAAACTCATATGACTGAGTATTGTCTATTATGTCTACTCTATTTTTTTACCAATATGCTTATCTCATTTCTGAAGTGGCTACATTTCTGTTTTCATTTTCTTTATACTCACAGAACTTTCTTTAGTCATAATTTAAGGATAGATTTCTTAGTGATGAATTACCTTAATTTGAGAGTATTTTTATTTTCCCTTCATTCCAGAAGAATGTTATCAGTTGGCATAGACATCCCTAAAATACTTGTATCCTAATACCCTGAATATGTGAACATATTAAATTACATAGGAAAGAGAAATTAAAGTTTCAAATGCAATTCAAGTTGTTAATTAGTTGACCTTAATTTAAGAAGATTAGTCTGAATCATGGAATGTATCTGATAAAATCACAAAAACTTTTAAAAGTGGAAGAGGAAGGCAGAAGAAAGAGCACTAGAGTGATGGTAACTTAAGAAAGATTTGACCTAATGCTTCTGGAATTAGGTATCTGTGAAGAAAGACCACAAGCTAATGGATGTATCTACATTAGAGAAGCTGAAAATGTATTCTTCCTGTGAGCCTCACAAAAGAAACACAGACCTGCCAAAACCATGCTTTTAGTTGGCCCAGTGAGGGCTGTTTTGTTCTTCTGAATTAAACAATGATGAGGTGATATATTTGTGTTTTTGTTTTAAACCACTGAACTTGCAGAAACTCATTACAGCAATCATAGAAAACCACAGGTCATCAGTCATTATTTCCTTGGACATTAAGCAAACCTCAACAAATTTACAAACACCAGAGTCACATAGAGTATGCTCTTTAGCAACGATGGAATCAAACTAGAAATCAATCACAGAAAGACAACAGAAAAAGTTCCGAATATAGGACAATTAAAAGACACATGATACCCAGCTCAAAGAGGAATTTTCAAAAAACAAATATAACAAAACATGGAGATCAAAGATAACTAAAATATAACATATCAAATTACATGGGAGACAGCTAAACCAAGGAAGAAAGATAAATTCATAACATTAAGTCCTTACAATGAAAAGTAAATGTCTTATTCAATTTCCTTGACACTGAGACAAAATGCTGGATACACATAAGTTAAAGGAGGAAAGATTTATTTCAGTTCAGTCTGTAGAGGTTTCAGTCCAGAGTCCGCTGGCTCCAAAGCGGGACAATATGGCAGAAAGGTCTGGTGGAGGAAAACTTGCTCAATTCATGGTAATTAAGAAATAGAGAGTGAAAGGAGGGGCATGTCCTTCCAGGTTAGGCCCCCAGTGACCACTTCTCCTATCCAGACCCAATCTCCCAACAACAAACTGTTAGCAACCGCCCAATCCCACCACCTTCCACAAACCCCTGCTCTGATACTGAAATCAGAAATATAATCTCCTAGCTCAGGAGCTAGAAAAATAAGAGCAAACTAAACCCTATCTAATACATAAAATAGGAGAAATAAAGTTGAAAAAGACAACAGAGAAAAATCAATAAAACAAAAAAGTTGGTGCTTTTAAAATATCAATAAATTGACAAATCACTAAAAACTTACAATAAAGTGGGTAGGGACTTGGTTCAATGGCACAAATGCCTGCCTGACGAGTGAGAGATCCTGAGTTCAATCCATGGTATAAAGGAAGAAAGAAAGAAAGAAACAAAGAATTAAAAAAGACAACTCAAAATGCCAATTTAAAGAACTGTAAATGAAATTTCACTGCAGACCCTGAAGAGATTAAGAGGTTGAGGGAATAGTATAAATACCTTTAAACAAACAATTTATCAACTGAGAAGAAATAGGCCAATTCTTTGCAAACTAGGAAATAGTAAAATTCAAACTGAGACAGGCTGTACAAATAATCTTACAATCACTAAGGAAATAGATTTTAAAATGGAAATCTTCTGAAAATTAAGTCTTCAGGCCTAAATGATTAATGGGAAAATTCTACCAAATATTTAAGAGAAATTAACAGATACAAAGTCTCCTTCAGTATAAGGTAGAGAAACCTTACCAACTCATTTTATGAAGCAAGTTACATGATACCAAATCAGACAGATTACAGGAAGAAAGGGAGGAGGAAGAGAAGGAAGGAGGCAGAAAAAGTGTAATCTAATAGGCCAGCATTTTTTTAAAAATTTTTTTATTAGGCCAGCATTTCTAATAAATACAGAAATAAAATTCCTCAAGTTTATTAGAAAATTGAAATCAACAATGTAAATACTATCATTATATTAATAAAAATAATAGTCACTGTAACCAAAGTGATTTTTGCTAGATATATGATCTTGTTTAACATTTGTAAAATCAATCAATGCAATCCACCATATCAGCAAGTTTAAGAAAAAAAACCCACAGGATCATATCAACTGATACAGAAATTCAACTGATGACAAAATTCAACGCATTTCACGATAAAAATCTTCAACCAACCAGAAATAGAGGACTTCCTTTGCTTATCACACAAATTCCCATATCTCAGAACCAGCAATGATACACAAAAGCCTTCTCATTTTTGGAATTTCTGAATTTCCCTTCTGTTTCCTCTTTCCCACTTCCTCTTTTGATGCATCTCTGTGATCTTCTTGGGCTTTCCTTTTCCCACATCATGGCATTCTAGTTAGTCTAATTAGCTCGTGTAGGATAATCTTCATATTTTAAGGCCAGATAAGTTTAATTACAACTGCAATGTCCCTTTACAGTAGTATCTAGATTAGTGTTTGGTAGAGTAACCTGGTGATAGGACTCTTGGGGACATGTATACAGACATCTGCCTACAACAGAAAGCAAATTCAGGCAAATTTCTGCAGGACGGGGATAAGGACATTTAGTGATTGAATTCTCCTTCGGTAACTCCCCTTTTCCTTTTGTTCCAATGTTAACTTTGTATTTCTTGAATGAGTGATGTGTACTCAGACTGTGATATATGAAAAGGATAAAGAGGCGAATAAGGAACAGTCTTTTGCCCTTATGGTTGAGTGATCTTGTGAACAGCAAGAAAGAAATGTGCATGGAAATTTCAAGCACAAAGTTAGGACACTAAGAGAAGCATGCACTGTGAAGGGTACATTTCAAGGTGCTGTGAAAGCAAGGAAGAGGCCCCAGAAAGAGACTTATGAAGAGCAAAGTCTACAATGTACATTTAACCGAAGCAGACTGAACCGAAAGTTCCCACAATGGATTTAGATCTAACAGAATGTGTGAGACGTGGTGGGCAGATGTAGAGGTGTTTAAGCTGAATATGTGAGGACAGCAGGGTCTCCAAATACTTAAAGTATAAAGCTCTGTAGAAGAGTCTTTGATGGGAGGTTGGGAAGGAAGCTACATATTCCAACTACTAGTCTTCACTATGTTTATTAGTTTTAGATTATTTTACTTTTCATTTCCTAATGTTTTATTCATTCATGTTTCCCATGCATAATGAGTATATTCATCATGAATATTTGATACATACGCATATTCCATCTTAATCCTTTTTACTCCCTCTTCTTCTCTCTTTCTTCCCATCTCCCCCCATCCCTAGGTACCTTTCCTGTCTTACTTGAAATGTTCAGGATGAGCATTTATGTTTCATATGCTATAAATTTCAACATTATGCTGAGAAATAATATGGCAAGCTTTGCTGAAAATAGCTTTTCATTCTTCCCTTTCTCTGTTATGCTTTCTCTCCATCTCTCCTTTACTTCATTCCTGCCTTCTTTCCTTGAAACCAACAGGTGAAATCAAGGGTTAGTGTCTTAGTTATTTTTCACATGGCAAAGGCAAAATACCTGACACTCAGTGTTAAAAGAAGAAAGACTTATTTAGTTTACAGTTTGTAAAGGTTTCAGTCCATATCTTATTGCTCCAGAAAAAAAAAGGAAAAAGAAAAGAAAAGAAAAGAAAAAAGAACAAGCATTCATGGTGGTGGAAGACAGGAAAAGCAACAGATGGAGAAGAAGAAGTCCTTCTGTCTCTCATATTGTATCCAGATTGTTGGGATTAAGGTGGTGACAGTCCAATAAGTGGACTGATCCAGGAATCACCCACTTTTCATCCCTGCACCCTTAATCCTAGTATTGTACTACAAATCAGTCACACCCTCTAGATTCAACCACCTGTGTGAAAACTTAAGACTGCATGAGGCTTTGGGGGTCCACCTAGACATAAGCCATAACAGGTAAAAATTTTACAAAAGGCAGTATTTTTTTGGTGATTTCTGGCCATGTATGGGAATTTCCATCATCTGTACAAATCTCTGTAGTTCCTAATTTTACACACTTCATAGTTTTGGCATTATATTTTTTCTCCAAAATAAATAAACTGTTAAATTATCACTTTCTTATTTATTTTTCATTTCCCTTAAGAAGGATTTAGACAAGCTAGGAATTTAGCTCAGTGGCATAAGCACCTGCCTGGCAAACGCAGAGTCATGGGTTCTATCCCTGGTACCAAAAAAAGACAACTTAGGGTGAAGAATCACATCATTGTTGTGCTAAGTGAAAGTCTCTTGAAGAAGACATAGAGTATAACTATTATGACAGTGACTATTTTGTGATAAAGTTTTACTGAAAAATACAGATCATGAAAGTGAAACTCAGGCTAGCAATGAACAATAAAAGCTCAACGAACTGAAAATCCAAACTCAGTAAATATTGTTTTAAGGAAAATGTATGCCGTGATTTATTCCAAGATTACTTAAGGTTCATTTGCACTTAAAAGGGCAAAATAAGACAACGTTAGAGCACAGACAAACATAAGGCTCAGTTCAACGTGGCTTCTAGTATTTTATTTCCTTTGCACTCTTAAAGATGGCTCAGGAATGTCTTTTCTCTTCCTGTAAGTCCTCATGCATCCACCTATCACGGTATGTGTCTTCCAGTAGGTTAAATGGACTTCAAGTTTGGAGGATGCTATTTAGTTTCACATCTACAGATCTTGCTCAATGTTTGGCATAGACCAAGTACTTAGTAAATACTGTGTCTTCAAACAGTTTTAAGTGGGCACCAACACAGCCTCTCTGTTTTTCTGCAATGAACTAAGAAACCATGTAAATGTCTTAGTCTTAATTCACTCAAAATTCTATAACAAAATAGAATAGACTAGCAGCTTATTTTTAAAAAAAATAGATTTTCAATGGGTCTAGAATCTGGAAAATCCAAAACCAAATTGCTAGGTTTGGTGTCTGGTAAGAATCTGCTTCCTGGTTTCTAAGTCAATGATCACCTTCATTTGCATGGTAAAAGAGACTAAGGAGATTTCTGGGGCCTCTTTCCATAAGTTTATTAATCTCACTCATGAGATCTTCGCCCTCATGACTTATAACTTCTTCTGAATAACTTCTACCTATTAATATTTTTTTTTATTTAAGGAGAAAAGAAAAAAAAACAGTGAAGGGGTACAAGTTATACAGATTTACAGAAGAAAAAAATGCGCAGTAGGAAATCACTAGTTAATGGATTACATATTGCCATCTTAGAAATAATTGTTCAAGTCACAAAATTAAAGCTTGTAGAGTGGACATTCCAACAATGATACTGCAAACAGTTCTGTTCAATGATCCAATAAAACTCTGTGATATCATTTTCTATCTTATACACTTAAATATACATGCAGTTATATAGTTTAGAGCACTTTCTTTTCCTCTCTTTTGTACAATGACTATTACACATTTGGGGTTTCATTGCTCCCACGGTTCTTATTGCTTTTTTGGAAGAGAGTAAAACCAAATGTGACATAACAGAACAGAATCGGTCAAGTCAAAAGGGTGGACATAATAGATAATATAAAAACATAATACAACGTGATCAACAATGGTTACCATAATGCCTCCCGCTATCTCTAATAGAATTGCCTATATCATTAGTTGTAATACAATTGAACAAAACAGTAAAGAACAAAACCGACAAAACCAAAACATTGGAGACATTGTAGGTCTTCAAAAGTAGATAAAAGTCAACAAGAACGGGCATTATAATGAATCTCATTATCTTCTCAGCTGATGCCTAAACTTCCGAACCTGATACTATCCAGCAAAACAGAATAGAGGAACCTCAGTCAAAAACAAGATGGTGAGAGTAATACAGGGCTTCAAATCGAGATAATGGAAAGTCAAAGGGGGTTACTATATTATATCCTGCTATTTTTTCCCTTTAATTAAACGGATAAAAATAAAAAAGTAAATAATGGAGTGGAGACTGAGAAAAAAGAGGGCATAACAGCGAAACAGGGCAGATCAAAACATAACCATTTAAGCAGAATAGTGTTTCACCACCAGATAATTCCGACCCAAAAGTAGTTACCATATTGACTCTTTCCTTGAAGTCCTTGAGTACAACTTCGTATACTGTAGCATTAAGTATATCAAAACAATGTAAAACCATTTAAGAGAATGACAGCATTATAGAGTATTTAGAATCGACTAACAGAAAATGAACAATGGTTTCTGTATAATCTCCTTGTCTTTAAAGGGTTTTTGCTTATACTATCATCCATAATAAAATCCAATAAGATACAACATGTTTAGACCATTGGAGACAGAAGAACAAAAGCTAGATGAGACTTCAAATCAAGATGGTACTAAATCAGTATTACCTATTAAGATGTCATTTTCTCCAAAATAGCTGTTCCTATCATCCAATCTTCTCTGTCTCATTTCTGTTGAGCTCTTTTTCTGTCAGTAGCTGTCAGTTTGTCTTCTTTATTTTGTTCTCTGCTCCATTCGTTGTGGCCTCCCCGCCACTATTTCTGGGTTCTTTGTATTTTTCTTTTTTTAGAATATCCTGCAATACTTTCTGTAGAGTTGAATTGGTGGTTGCAAATTCCCCCAGTTCCTCTTTGTCCTGGAAGCACCTCGTTTTTCCATCAATTTCCAGGGACAGTTGTGCAGGATATCTCAATCTTGGCTGGAGATTATTATATTTCAAAGCTTGAATTATTTCCTCCCATGCTCTTCGTGATTTGATGGTTTGTGCAGAGAAATCTGCTGTAATTCTGATGGGTGTTCCCTTGTAAGTGGTCTGTTTCTTGTCTCTTACAGCTTTTAATATTCTGTTCTTGTATTGAATTTCTGGAACTTTTATTATTATATGCCTGGTTGTTTCTCTGTTAGGGTTGTAGGTAGTTGGGGTCCTGTATGCCTCATACATCTGAGTATCTGAAAGTTTTCCATCTCCAATTACTATCACATGGAGGGTTAGGTTTCAAGATATAAATTTTAGGGGATTCAATATTGATGTGTAACCAAAAGCTATGTAATTGGAAGCCCTTTTTATTTTTCTCTTTCCTTGATCTCTCAGAACCAGAAACACAAGAAATTGCTCTCCACCTTTTTTTTAATACTCTTCTCTTAATTTTTAACACCATATTGTCTCCACTTTTCTTCTTCCTCACAGATAACTCATTTTCAGTGTATTTGTTATTCTTTATCCTCAACCTGAAAACTGAAATTTCTCTCAACTCTAGGTAACATTCCTCTCTCTTTCTCTATACTTTATGTGTAAGCCATCACTTTAATTCTTCATTTATTCAATACCAGTTAAATTCACATATCTCAAAATCACACGGATAAATCATGTTTGTCTTTTGAATTTTAAATATCCTATTTTCGACCTCTATCTTTAATTTAATATTTAGCTCAGAACTAACATTGAACATTCAACATGTTAGTCCTTATTTCTGCTTCTCCTTTCAAGTCTTTCCCTTTACCATTTTTGCAATAATGGAAGCTATGAGATTATTCCCCACTGACTTTCAATTGCAAGTGTAAACGAACTTCAACTAGTGAGTTCTGATATCCAGCCATATATTTTTCAAAGGGTACACTTCCTGTGAATTGTCCCCAGGAAATGATTGAATGCAGAAGAGATTAAAGCGGAAATATTTGTGTGGGATGCTGAACTTGTCTGACTGCTGACTTTGACTTAAGGACTCATAATCTTGGTAAACCTTCCCTAGACTTGGCAGTCTGATAGGTTTCCACCCAAACTTTCTCCCATCCCCACCAGAAATACTGTGATATGAGAAGAAAACAGACAATAAAATATGTGTTTATGGCTCATCCACTGCTCATCAGGTAAAAAGGTAGTGCTGGGGTGGTAACTTAGACATGGGTCTTCCGTGGTACAAGTTGATGGAATAAGTGCTAAAGATTTTTTAGGAGATGATTGGGAAAGAATCTCAATGGGTGGAAAGTCTTGTGCTGAAAGTAATAATGTATGTATTTGAAGAAGATGAGGAATATAATGCTTGCCAGTGTTGCAGATTTGGATAGCTAACATTAAATTGATCAACTGACCACAGAAGAAGCTGGGAAATTGAAAACTGAGTGCTATAAACAAGCAGCAAACCCTAGTTTGAGAGACACAGCCTCTTTGGTAGTTGGAGGCATATAAAGTTGCTCTCATAATCCTTAGTGCAAAGAGAAATAGATGAACAACAGTTGAAGATCCTAACGGAGAGTCCCAGAGGCCTCGAAATATTTCAGTGTCTATCAAAGTAAGACCAATTATGAAGAGTCAAAATTGTTAAGTCTTAATATAGTGGATGAGGATATCATCTGCATAGATTTCCCTCATCTAATTGGTTATACAATCAGTTGTCTTCTTGATCACCATGATCAAAAAAGATGACTCATCCTTCCCTGGAAATATGTAGTATCTCTGATCAAAACTCAATGAAGTGGAAATGACTGATTAACTCAAGAAAATAATATAGAAAGAAAAACAGACTCAGAGGACCAAGGATCTAAATCTGCAAGACCCACTGTCTTAGTCTCTTAGTGCTACTATAATAAAATCCTACACACTGAGTATCACTAAAAAGTTCGGCGTTGTTTTCTTCTAAAGATTGGGAGAGGTCAGTCATAGACTTGGGTTTATTGACATTCATAGGGAAATGAGGACTCATAATATCAGAGACCAGGCATCAGCACTTAAATGCCCACATACATGATGTCATAAATGCCATAATGACTAGCAAGATTTAAGGGGAAGTTAAGAGATTTTGACTTACACATAGTTGTAGACATAGGAAAGCACAAGTATTCTTTGAGGCAGAGGAAACAAAAAACCAACAAAGGTGTTATTAACATTATTAAACAAAAATGAACAGAGGAACAAAAGACTGTGGTTGGTTGATCGGATGTTACACTGTCTTGCTTGGTTTCTAGCCCTAAGTCAATTTTCAGATCTTTACTATTATGTAATGAATAAAGGAATAGAAATATTCCTAGGAAAAATGTCCCTTAAAGATTATGGCATGTATATTCTGAAAGTCCATCTACAAAAAGACTGAGGAGTTTTGATTTAGACGACCATAGTGAAGAAAGAGGAAGTATAAGACATTTCAAAGACACAAACCCCACAGTGCTGTCACACCCTTTCCATCACTAGGGCACAGACTTAGCAGCCATGTAATAAATGGAGTCCTGGATAATATGCGACTCCTTCTGGACTCACGAAGGCAACAAATAAACACTGTAGCCATGTCCCAGTTCCCTTGTGCATAACTGAATTTATACTCTTGGAATTGAAGCAAGCTCCACATTGGGCCCGTGGTCTATGAAATGAGTTTTTATGTTATGGAAGATCAAGCAGAATTCTCTCAAACTGGTCGAAAAGATAATAAATAAAAAATAGTATTTTATCATAATGTAGGAGTGTATATTGGAAATCAATTTTCCCATTTAAAGTATTAAAATGCAAGAGTAATACACCTAATTATATTTATATTTACTTTTTTAATCTGGGCTCATCTTGATCAATGACTATATATTACCGTAGTGTTAGTCAAGCAGTAATATGGTGTCATGAGTAGACCAAATTTATAAGTCTCTGATATGTTATATGTTGCCCTTGAGTTGGCAGTTGTATCTTTTTCTTCTTTTTATTTTATTTAAAAAAGAATAAACAAAACAGATAAAGGGTAGAAATAATACATAATTTCAAAGAAAAAAATAAACAGTAAGAAATCGCTAGTTGATGATTACATATTGTCCTCCTACAAATAGTTGTTCAAGTTACAAAACTGAAGCTTACAAAGTGGACACTCAAGCAGCGAGACTGCAAACAGTTCTGTTCAACTGTCCAACAAATCTTAGTAATATGGTTAACAATTCTTACATTTGAACATACAAGCAGTTATGCATATCTTCATGTTTGTTAAGATTAAACAAACCAAAGCAGGCTAAAATCACTCTGAACAAAGAATAATAGTATTGCTGGATTTCACATCATGACACTACGGGATCAACACTGGGTACTGTAGTGTCTCTTTTTCTTCAAAGTAGTTGTTCATTTTATCGTGCATTATAAGATCAGTTCTCAGAATCTGTTTATAGGTTCTATGCATGCATGAGTCTCTACATGTATTGCTATCCTTTCTATATTAGAAAAACAAAATAAAGCAAGACAAAACAAGACATATTCCTATAAACACATGAAACAAAAAGTCACATAAAACCACAGTACAAAGTGTTCTATCATGGTTACTGTGTTGCCTCTTGTTAATCTTCAATAGAATTGTCTATATCATTAGGCATAGTATACTTGAATATAGCATTACATAACAATATTAATAACAATAAAACATTGTAGATAGTGTAAAACTTCAAAAACAGGTAATAAACAAGAATAGGTATTGTAGTGAATCTTGTCATCTTCAGTGTAGTTGCCTGCACTCTCAGACTTAATACTATCAATCATAAGTTTTGAATAAAATCCATCAATAACAAACAGCAATCTAACAAATCAGCTTCAACTAAGATCAGTCATGGTAAAACAGTATAAGTTATACAGGGCTTCAGCTTGAATTAACAGGGAATTGAGGATGATTACCATATTATATCCTGCTGTTTTTGGGATAGCTGTCTATGCCCTCAGATCTAGTGCAAGTAGACAAACTGGGACAGAATATAATCTATCCAAACAGAGCAGTGTGAGTAATGTGGGTTTTAAATCTTGATACACTATTAAAAATATCATCTGCCTTCTTTTTTTTAAGATTATTCCTCCCCTTTCACTCCCACAGTGTGCACTGTGCACTTTGGGTCCCACCAACTCCCTCAGTTTTTATATTGAGGGGAAAACCTGCTATTTATCTAAGTGGTCCCAAACGTTCTCCCTCCTGGACAAGATCTCAAGTTATATTCTTTTACCTATAAAACCTGTCTTTCCAACCTATCTGCAGGTACTGGTCAAGTTTCCCCTATTACTCCAGTTTCCTATTACATGGAGCATTGTTTTCTCATATTTGATTTTCAGTCTGTAAACCCTTTTTTAGATTAATTATACTTCTTATGTAGAGGATCTCAGTACACCCTGCCTCTTGATCTACTTTGATTATGTTTATTTTTTCCTTTTTTTTAGTGTACCAAGGCCATCTATAGTAGAGATTATAGCCAACCTTCTCTGCCTCATTTCTGTTGTGTTGTTTTTCTGTCATTAGTTTCCTCCTTTTATTCTTCATTCCACTTTCTGCTCCATTCATTGAGGCCTCTCTGCCACTGTTCCTGAAATCCTGGTACTTTTTTCTATCTCTAGAATGCCCTTCATTATTCTCTGTAGGGTTGGATTGGTGGTTGTTAATTTCCCCAGTTCCTCTTTGTCTTGGAAGTGTCTTGTTTCTCCATTAATTTCTAGACACAGTTTTGTAGGGTACATCAATCTGTGCTAGAGGTTATTTTCTTTCAGGGCTTGGAATACTTTGCTCCAAGCTCTTCTTGATTTGATGATCTGTGTCGATAAGTCTGCTGTGATTTTAATGGGTGTTCCTTTATAGGTGATCAGTTTCTTTTCTCCTATGGCGTTTAATATTCTATTCTTATATTAAATTTCTGTGATCTTTATTTTATGTCTTTTTTTATTTAAAAGGAAAAACAGAAAAAACAGAACAAAACAAAACAGTGTAAGGGTACAAGTAATACAGAACTACAAAAAAAAAAAAACAGTAACATATCACCAATTAATAGATTACACACTATCAGCTTTGAAACAGTGATTCAGGTCACAGGATCAAAGCATACAAAGTGAACATTCAAATAGTGAGACAGCAAATAGTTGTGTTCAATGATCCAATCAAAAATATTAATATGGTCATCTACTTAACACACCTAAACACACTTGCTGTTGTATCCTTTAGGGCAACAAAATTTACACATTTTGGGTTTTATTGCTCCCTTTATTATATGTCTTGGTGTAGCCCTGTTTTGGTGGTAGGTGGCTGGAGTTCTTTATGCCTCATACTTCTGAATATCATTTCCTTTTCCTATGCTTGGGAAGATTTCCTTAATTATTTCTGTGAATAGCCTTTCTATTTCCTTTATTTTTACTCCTTCTTCTTCATTCACATTCTTTATCCTTAAGTTAGAGATCCTCTTGTCATATTCTAGCCTTTGTATTGTTACTGCCTGTTTACTTGTTATTTTTAAGAGATTTTTTTCCTTTCATGATCACACATTGCAAACCTGTCTTCAAGTTTTGATATTCTACCCTTAGTTTCTTTCCAGAAGTTTTGCCAGCTTTCAGTAGGGTTTATTATTTACTGGTAATCTCTTTGAACCTGCTTCATGTATTCTAGTTTTTCTTTATGTTCTTCATTGAACATTTGTCTCCTTTTTAGTGTGTTCCTCTATTCTTCTGTCTGTGTCTTCTTGAGAGGTGCTTAGCATTTCTTTTATTAATCTACATCTATCTTGCTTTATTTGATTAAATATTTCACTTTTGAGCTCGTCTGTGAAGTCCCAAAGATATCTCTTTATGTCTACTGATGCCGTTTCTGATATTGCATGTTTGCTGCCATCAGTCTCTTTTATATTTACCTCTCCTGGATCAATGTTTTCAGGGCTAGGGGCTGGGGACTTTTTCTTGTTTCTTTCTCTTGTTATGTTTTTGGTTTCTTCCAAACAGGTGTATAGAAGGGGTCCCAGCCCATTTCCTTGTTGGTTATGGTTATTCTGAAGCACACTGGCTAGGGTTTTCTGCCCTCTCCAGTTTGCTATTGGTCACTGAGGTGCAAGCAGGGGTGGCATATGCTGGCCCCTCTCTGGGTCAGTCAACCTGTGGGGCCTTTCACTGCATTAGTGTGCACCATGCATAAAGAATTGGTTTGGGGCAACTTATTGGGTCCCCACCAGAGGTATGACTCAGGCCAAGCATATCCCACCAATCTTGTCTGGGAAGGGAACAACTGACTGAAGTCACCGGTGTTCCTTGTTCCCACCCATTCTGCCCAATTCCAACATGTCATCCAGTTGTTTGCCTCTTTCCCATGGGAGGGTCTTATCCCAGCACTCACTGCAGGTAATGCAGGTCTCTTGCTGGCTCCATTCTCCGTTGGGCTCTCCAGCCTCTGACTTCAGCATGACTGTGGTTCCAGCGAGTATAAGTGGTGGGAGTTCATTCAGCTGGGTCGAAGCGGCAGGAGTTTGGGCAGCTTGGTGAATCACGGCTATGCGAGTTCAGGCATTGCGGTGAGGGCAACATGGCCAGTAATCTTAGCTGCTCCAATGGTAGCCCTGGGAGTGCATGTTTGACCAGTTTTTTCCCTTTAGTTTCTTCCTGGGTCAAGAGAATCCATCTCCCTCTGTCCAGACCTCCCTATGATGTTTTATTCTGGCATCTGAGTTGTCTGTCTCAGGGAGCCTCTGTATTATGTTGCTTATCTATCTTCCATATTCCATTCCAAATAGCAAAGAGAATCAGAATAATTTTCACTCATACAGGATAGACATAAACACTGTATCATGAGTATATCAATTCATCTTCTTTTTATTATAACATACTCTTGAGAGAATTTGGACCCCACAGATCATCTTACTTATGTATTACACTAGTAACTTCATACCAAGTGGAAAGGACTGAAAAAAGTCACTGGAGGTGTTCTCAAGACACATTACTCCAGGGGGTGGAAAATAAACCTTGTAAACTTTCAGGGACCTTCAGTTTCAGTATATTTTTAAGGTTTCTAATCATTAGAGACATTTTGGGATATATCTTCCAAAGTAAAAGATACACTGTTGCATGCATTTTGAATTCTTATTTAGAGCATAACACCGGGCTTCTCAAACACATTCCTTACTTCCCTATTGTAAAGTTTTACTTTAGCTTAATAGTAGCCATTTGTGTGTCTCAGAACTAATACCTGAGGGATACAGGGATCACTTTTTGTGTTTACCCACTTGGTACAACCAAAGCAAAGTGTGGGCCATGTGCAAAAGTGTGAAACTACTTGATATTTTATGTTACTATTAGCTACACTTTGCATGATACCACAAGAACCTCCTAAAAAAATAGCAAGACCATCAAGTTATCAAGTATGTCCTACAAAAAGACTAGGAAAGCAAAACACATGTGCTGTATGTATAAGCAATATTTCTGTATGAAACATACTGTTTGCATGTACAAAGACTGCCTTAAGTGAGCTAAATGAAACAAAGATTAATTTTTATAGAACTCTATTGGTATTTTCATTGTAGTTTATATATGAATGCATTTCTTTTGTTTCTTTTTAGATTTTGTACACATAAAGCCATTTGAATGTTGAAAATTTTGATACTTTTTAATAAACAATAAATATTAAAAATGCAATATTTTATTTTTGTGATGTTTTTCTATTAATCATTCATAGTTTAATATAATGAAACTCATAACTTTAAAATTAATAATCCAGGGCTGATGATTTAGCTAAGTGGTATGAGTACATGCTTGGTAAGTGCAAGGTTGTGTGTTCAAGCCCAAATACTAAAAGAAAATTCAATAATCCATCAATAGAAATATTCTAAAGAATAAATATGAGTTTGACACATCCATGTGTATGAGACTTTATGAAAACAAATTATTATGCTCTGTGTTAAAAAAAAAGGAAACACAACACCTGGTAGCAATCTTTGAATGCTAGTCCTAAAATTCCACACCTGAAAATATTGTTCTATCCGGTACAACCACTGCCATGAGAGTCTATTGGGGTTGAGTGGGGGCCAAACAAGTAAAAGGTATAGGAGCAGGTCTACACCATAAAGCAATTATCCCTGTCACTTAGTCCATGTAATTAAATAAGCCCTGTGTTATTAGAAAAAATCAGTATAAGTAAAGAAAATAGTGTTTCAGTGGAATAGTCACAAAATAAGTCCTTGGGATTCAGGGTTAAAGCTGTACCATTCATAGAAGGAAATGCATATTTTCTAAAAAATAACTCTTGGAGTATTACTGGGGCCTAGTAGAGACAGAACACTTATCACTGGTCACCAAATAAATATATATCCAAAATTGTTCCATTTGAATTATCTTAGGCCCAATAAGTTATACAGTGAGACATGAATACTAGAAGTTTGGTATAAAGTGGAAATTATAACTGAATTGAACCAAAGCATGATCAAGGAACATAAACAATGCAGAAGTTTGGAGCCTGAATTCCTGTTATTCAAAAGAGTCACATCAGTGTCCCTTGCTTGACTTTTACTCATTGATATGAGGGGGCTTCTATTCAATGAAGTGAAACAAGATGAAAACCCTTTAGTTGGATTTATGTGTAAGTCAGTGGGCTACATCAATACAAGGCCTTGTAACACAAAGGAGAAAAATCTAAATGACAGGAACTGCAAGAAATGTACTTGATTTTATACTTTGTGTACAGAGTAGTAGGTCCTTGTTAAGTTTTGTGTCTGGATGTTCCCCCCAAATCCTAATGCGATCATGGGGGTAGGCTTTTTCAGAGGTAGCCGAATCTAGACTTTGTGTTTGATTCATGGTTCAGTGCTGGGATTAATGCTGTGCATGCTACACCTACCCTAGGGCAGATTGCCTGCATACAATATAAAGTACAGAAACTCTGTGTCTCTGTCTTTGTCTCTCTCTCTTTCTCATTACTTTTATTGTCTTTTGCCACCATGAACTGTTGCCCCTTTGCAGTGTGCCACCCTTTCCTTTCAGCCAGCCATTAATGGACATCAAACTCTACAGACTTGGAGCTAAATAAACCATTCCTCCTTTAGCTTTGTGTGTTGAATATTTTGTCTCAGCAATAATAAAAGTAATCAAGACAGAAATTGTTACCAGAGAAATGGAGACATTGTTGTGATTATACCTGATTGTATGATTCAGGAGATTTTGGGAATGGCTTGTAGAAAAAGTCTGGAAAGGTTCAGAGATGCAACAGGAAAAGTAAAGTGGGTACTTTAGGCTGTATTGATTGGAGATTCTGTTCAAAGCTGAGAAGACTAGAAGGCTGGTAGAAATGTTGCTGGTAAAGATCAGGCTCAGGAGCTTTCCGATCAGAAGGAGGACTGCGTTGGATGTTGGGACTCCAGACAATGTGTATAATGATGTGGAAGAAAGTTTTAGGCATTTTTGCTTATGTCCAGAGACTTTGCCTGAAACTGAGATTAAGGACAGCACACTAATTAATCTGGCAGAAGCAATTTCAAGGCAGTATAATGTTGAGGGTGTGGCTGGCTGTTGTTGGAGGTTTTTTGCCATATTTTATGCTGAGAATCAGGAGCAAATAGGACAGAGAAATTATTCAAAATGTTTTGAATTTGGTCAGATAGAAAGCTCCAATAAGCTGGAGATGACAAAGATAGAGCTGGGGAGATCTTCATTGCTGAGAAGAAAGAGGAGAATAAAACAAATGACCTGAAGGCACCACAAGAAACAGCAGGACTCCACTCATTTCAGTGTCAATATTGCGAAAGTGATAGTTTACTTTGCCAGGGCACCATGTTCCAGAATGGTGGCAGCATAGAGAATTTTTGCCTCAGAATTGAATTGAGAATGCCCAGAGATCCACTTGACCACTACAGCCAAGAGGTATGAAAGCCTGGCTACTACTCCACCTGACAGCAGACCTTGGCATCATCCACATGGCACTGGTATTAGGTGCATGCAGAATTCAAGAGTTGTGGCATTAGGGAGGCTTTCACTCAGATTTCAGAAGGTCTGGGAGGCCAGGCAGTATACTCCTGAAAGGAAATGTGTGAAGCTGTAATTATAAAGCTAAAGGTTCAGTAGAGGCCCCAGAAGTTTGAAGAAGCCAGGAATATGGATTATCTAAAGAAAGCTGCAAGAAGGAAGAAAATCAGGCCCCAAAGAGAAGCTATGGGAGCTGATACCATAGGAAGTGACATAGGGGCAGAGCCATACAAATCCTTTCGGAGTTTATATTTTGCCACAGATTACCTGGGAATGTTACACATGGAACTACAGGGCTTACTGGTTTCCTACTGCATTTTAGACTTGCTTTGGTCCCATTCCTTTTTATCCCCTGTTTGTACCTTTTGAAATGGAAATGTCTGTCTTGTGCCATTGAATATTGGAAGTATTTGATGTTCTTTTCATCTGTACAGGGGGCTCACAGTGAAGTTTGCCTTAAACCTCAGATGAGGATTGGGACTTGGATTTTTCAGCAAGTATGAAACTGTTAGAACTTGGGCAACTCAGATGGAGTAAATGCCTTTTGTGTAAACAGATGTATATGAGTCTTTGGGGACAGTGGTGGAATGTTATGGTTTGTTTCTGGATTTTACCACAAATCCTCATGTGATCATGGAAACTGGACTTTTTCAGAAGTAGCTGAATCTAGAGTTTGTGATGGATTTATGGTTCAATGCTGGGATTAAAGTTTCTGGTATTATGAGTGGGTAACTGCTGGATCAGTACCCTGATTGCATTAACAATTCCCTAATCTCACCAGCCTGAGTAAGATAAAAGGGAAAGAAGGAGGCTTGTATCTCTCCTCCTTGTTTTCTGCTTTTGCTGTCTTCTGCCACCATGAATGGCTGCCCCTTCTGCCACACAACCCTGCTGGGAGACAGCCAATTATGGACTGAAACCTCCACAAAATGTGAGCTAAAAAAGCTTACCTCTTTTAACTTTGGGTTTCAAGCATTTTGTCTCATCAATGAGAGAAAATTAACTAAGACAGACGTAGGGGGAGAAGATTCAGATTTATAGACAGTCATTAATATCCTGGCCTTCCCATATATGACCTAAAAAGCCAAGGTTCAAAGACTGAAAGTCTAATAAAAAGGCATGTGGAAAAACATATGGGAGTCATATGGAATGTTAAAACATTTTGTTCACAGGAGACTATTCACTTCAGAGAAGCACTTCAAAGTCAGTGCAATGCCTTATTCAGTTGACATTACTCAGCCTTTGTCATCAGTGCTCCAGAAGTAGTAAAATGGGCACAGTAATGAGTGGACATAGTGGCATAGATGGAGTTGGCATGTGAGCCTGTCAGCATAGATTTCTACTAACCTAGTTCTCTCTCTCTCTTTCTGTCTCTCTCCTCATCTCTTCTCCTCTCTTCACCTCTCTTCTCCTCTCTGTCTTTCTCCAAGGACCTGGAAGATTCTAGGCACATGTTCTGCAATGAGGTACACCGCAGTCCTTTTCATTTCATATATTGGTTGCAAAATACTGCTAGTTTGCTCAAGCTGGCATCACATTTGTAATGCTCTGGACTCAGTCTCCTGAGAAGCTTGGATTATAGGCAATAACTGCCATACAGGCTTGGTGTCTCTACTTTGTAAGTAACCCTGAACAATCCTAAATTCTCATTATTACATCATTCCTCAAGGAAAGCAACTGGCCGTGAAGTGGATTGACTGCTTCCATTCTGTGCTGCTTTAACAGAATACCACACACTGCATAAGTTATAAACAGTACACAGTGTTTTTGATCACAGTTCTGGAGACTTGGACATACAAAATTAAAGAGCTATGCTGTATAAGGCATTATGTGATGAGAAAGAGCAAGCGAGGTTTGAACTCACTTTTATTGCAAACTGATAGTCACAGTAGTAAAACTTCTGCAAGAATGACATAAGAACAGAGCCTTTAAGAACTAATCTCTTCTTAGAGATGCCAGCTCTCCATACCATTGCCTGGAAAATCAAGTCTCCAACACTGGAACTTTGGAGGGTACCTTTGAACTATGGCATCTATGTTAGCCCTCTTTATTTGGGAATCCTAGTAAGGATAGATATTTGTCCTGTCTTGAATTTGGCCTTCTTGCCTTTATAGATTTACCCACCTCTCCTGTCTGTGACCTCATGGGTTTCCTGATATCCTACAGCCCTGCTATGCATTGCACAGCATTTGGTTATTATGGTGCACTTCATATAAAAGGATCTCATTAGGAATGAGCTCATGGCTACCTCTTATACTAGTGATATCTCATAATGCACTATCCAAAAGCTGCAGCCCTCATAGAACCCTTGACCTGTCTTCTACAGACATGTGAAAGTGGCAGTTAAGAAGAAATACTCTGAAAGGATGGTGCCATTTCTCCAAATGCAGTGTATTTATCAATCAGGGGCCTTTATCATCCTTTTCATCTCCCTTTCAAAGATACATTTTTTACTATGAAAACTGCATAAGATCACAGTATCACAGTTTAAAAAGAAATATATATTTATATAATTAAGATATAACTAAGTTAAACCCTCTGATTGTCATTTTTTAGTATTTTATAATAAATTAGAAGTATATTTTTATTTTGCTTTATTCTTATTTATATTAGGTAATCGGTATTTCCCCATGTTTCTCCAATTTTAAAGGCCTATACTTGGTGTGAATCTATGAGTGTTTATTTATTTAATCCCATTGCCTTACAGCTGAATGTTTACATTTTTGTTTTAAAAATTTACACAATTGTTCTAGGAGGAACATTCTTATTTATTAATATATATCTTTCTGATTATTTTTATTTGATACAATCCTTAAATATAATTTATATATTGTAATGCTTGAGACAACTTTAAAATTGCCTTATACCAATATTTTTCCATAAATTTATATATTTCGTGTTAATTTACACTCCCCCAGCAATGCTGGGTGATCATTTCATTCTTTGCCATGGTTGTTTGCTTTTTAAAATTTAACATAGCATATCATCACCATTAAAATTTGTATTTGTTGGAACCCATATCATTTACAATATTTATTTTCTATTTTAATCTGTATTTTACGCCATGTATTGGCATGAATTTTGTTTAATGTATGTATTTTTAACATTTTCTTTCTTTCTTTCTTTCTTTTTTTCTTTCTTTCTTTCTTTCTTTCTTTCTTTCTTTCTTTCTGTTTAGCATCAGGAATCAAATTCAAAACCTCATGCTTGCCAGGCAGGCACTGTACCACTGAGCTATATCCCCAACCCCTTTAACATTTTTTTTTTATCATACTTTTTTATATGACTTTTTGAACATTGAATTCACAGGCCAAGATTGGTTTTTATATTAGTACGTGTTTTCAGTACACAACAATTATAGTCATGCTGGGGAATTGGAGCATGTGCATATTGCATTTTGATCATTTCTATTCCCCCTTCTTTCTACTGTCTTTCCTTATCAACTCCACAAAATCTACCTCATTCCTCAGACTCCAACATGTCTTTTTGTGTCCTTGAAAATGTACAGAAATGTTCTACTCTAATACAGAGAGTACTTTCCACCCATTCCACCATTCATGCACTCATTCATTCATTAAGTTTAATACCATGGCGGCAAATCTTTCAGAACTTTCCATGATACTGACAGACCACTGCAGCATGCATGCTATAGCTTTGCCATCACTGTTTTAGTATTTCAATGAGCACTTCAGGAAAAATTGTAAATTTTCCAATTTCCACCTATATCCTGAAGTTTCTTGATGCCCGAAATGTGACTGTTAGAAAACTAAAAGTACTTGGTTTGGGGTCTGTAGTTTCAACTAAGAATTACACAGAAGACAAAGAGCTATCATCTTCTATCCATTTTATCCAATTATTCATAGACCCTTCTGTACCCCCAGAAATGCTTTGAGGAACTTTGCTCTCATCTTTTTATTTATATTGGGGTAACCACAGTGAGGTTTCATGGAGTTGAATTTGAAATGCAGACAAGTTATTTTCCTCATCAGCTCAGGGTACAGTTTACTCAATCTCAAATTGAGTTAGCCTCGAAGGAGTCTCATAGCCTTTCTCCTGAATGTAAGCATATTCTTTTTCTGGATTTCAATGGGCCTAGAACTTGATGGCATTGTTCCAGGACCAGATGTGGCTGTCGGCATTTCACAGGCTAGCTAGATTAGAAAGAAACAAGTGAATCATGTTAGTGTAGAATTTATTTAAAATTTCAACCATCATAGATATCTTTCCATTAATTTAGACCATTTAAAATACTGCATTAAAATATCATTTATCTTGATAACTGAGCTTTTTTGATGGTCTTTTAAAATTTTGTGCCCCAGGTCATTGTCCCACTTGTCTGGCCTGGAATTGGCATTCTAGAGATAAAGGAGACGTATTATCATACATGGGCTTCCCTAATTCTTCCAATATTAACCGAAACTAGATGATCCCCAAATCCACTCCCAGCTGTTACTTTTGGAGAAAGATTTAGCTTTCTTCCATATCTATCTGTTCTAGCTAGATGTGTGTCCTGGTCTTTCTCTGGGACCATTCAGATATTATCACTCATTCAGCACTGATGGTAGCAAAATTGTAAAACAATAGGGAAATTATCAGTGCACTTCAGATACTGCTACATATTTCTTTAGTTTGGGAATTTGGGGAGGGTGGGGTTGGTGAAGAGCATTAAAAACTCTGAAACCTGAGGTTATTAAAGTTCCTAATATGATGTTGTTAAGCAAAACTGATCTTAAAAACCTCTACTTCTTAATCTTTTATTAGTCAGTAGACAAGTAAGATTCATTCTTAAGGTCCTGGGAATCAAATTATTATGGGTCTGAAGGAACAAGTGAAAAAGTAGGAGCTTTGAAAAGAAGCATTCCTGTGGGGTAGAGTGGGGAGCACAACTCATGTTTCAACAAGATTTGGATAGTGATGTATCCCATATTAATTATTGATCCACAAAACTGATTCCTCCTTTTTCCACTGAGTGATCTAGTTTCCATAAGGTTGTGTTTTGGAGGCAATTATATGTACATGTCTGCTAAGTGCTTATAATAGTAAATCGGTAGAATTCTGAGTAATTTGTCTTCTGAGTCTATGTCAAATACAAATTGATGATCAGTGTAGGCCTCTGAGACAGGAATGGGAATCTTTCAGATGTCATGTAAGATTATCAGATTTGTTAAGCCGAGTACATGTTAATACATTTAGCACACGTGTAACTTCCTTTATTGCAATTGTGAGAAATAACTTCATGAATCAGAAATGAATAAACTATTTCTGTGATAATACATGTATTATTTATCAAGGCAATCATGTTTGAATTTAAAGAATCTCACCAGGTTTCTAAATATATTTTAAATATTTTCCAAGGAAGTACATCTAAAATATGTGCTCTCTTTGTCTAATACCTGTTACCTGTTCTGGTTTGTATTTTGAATACTTTCAGAGATATACAATAATGCTGCAACTTTCAAGCAGTCTCAATTTCAAAATTATCACTTCTACTTTCAGAATATTCCCTATATTTTAGAGTTGGAAATAAGAGAGCACTGTTTGGAGAAGCTCTGATATAGCTTCCCTGATCAGCAGTGCCCATAATCATATGAGGAAGATGAAATCGTTTCTGTCTTCATTACTCTAATAGGATTTTGAGGACTATTAGAGTAATGAAGATTAATAGATCCATTAGTCTTTCACTTTTATGCAAAGTCTCAGATCACTGAAGAAACAAAAGTTTCCAAATATTATGTAATTTTCTTGACTGAGAATATTGAGATTCTTTGTGATAAGTTTTGTTTCAGTCTTTTCTAGGTAACTCTAATTTTCTCTGGTCCAGATTATGTGCTTAAAATGATCACAATGTTTTTCATTACCCTGAGGTTTGTTAAATACAGCTTTTGTTCTTCTGAGATTCTTTGGGGTAGTGGAAGATGGGAAGCCAGGGCTGTTTTCCTGTCTTACACATTGGAATCCTTGGCAGAATAGTATTTCTGAAGAACTAAGCTAACTCAGAGAACTTTCTTTAGGAATCGTGGTACTTCCTCTGGATATACTAACGAAGCATATTTTGTCTTGGTTCACAATGCCATAATGCAGTGTGACAATCACTAAATGCAGTGTGACAATCACTAAATGCAGTATGAACTTAAAGGGTCGCTTCTGTTCCTAAGATTCTGGTTTCCATGTCAGCATACTAGAGTTGTATCAGTTGACTGCAGTGCTTCATCTTACTCAAATGTTCTGTGGTTTGTTGAATTCTGATTAATATTTAGTGAATTTATACATGTAGACTGTCCTTTAAGGAAAGAACATAATTTTTCTGATTATAAAGTCAGCATAGCAATACTGTGATATTAAATTTTCTATTTCTATTTTATTTCTTCTGAGTAACTTAATAGACTCTGACATTTCTTAGACTTAATTACCATGGAAGCTGAATCTAAACTTTATTTCATTAATGCTCCCCATATCATTTTGAGTGATGCAATAGGAAGGTTTTACTCTTATTTCACAGACAGAAAAAAAAATCAGGCAACTTAAATTACATTTTACAAGAAATTTAAGGGAAAAAAACAGAATAAGTACTAAGATTGGTTAGCACTATGGAGGGGAAGAAACAGACAAAAAGAGATTGTTAGTATCTTTATTTTGTTGTGAGGACAGTATATATATGAGGCCAGTTGCCAAGGAATAATTTGAAAGTAAGCAAATAAGTAGTAAGTGATAGTGATTATATTGTTTTGAGTTGCTCTGTATAGCCAAGCTTTAAGAACTTCCCTAAGAATCACATGCTAAGTGCACAGCTGCATCTCAGCCTTGTAACCTAGTTTTTTACTTACTATTCAATTTTGCTATAAATTTACCCTACAGTGACAATTATTGCTTAGATTAACCCAGCACCTATGTCAATAACTGGATCCAGTAGTTTATATGTACTTTCTTGCTTAAATATTTAGTGGTGGATATCCCTATTATGTCCATTATACAGTTAAGTAAGCTAAAGTTTAGAGAAGTTTAAATGTCTTGAGTCAGGTCATATTGGTCATATTGTGGTGTGTGGTAAAGCTGGCAACTGTGTCTAGATCAGTTCCAACTCAAATATGTTTTACATAAAACATCTCAAATAATAAACACTTCAATGATTTAAAGTACTACCATTTTTGCTGCAATACTATATGGTGTTTTAAAAAATACATTGAAATTCTTCAATGAGAACTTTGAGAACTGTTCCTCCACATGGTTTCTGCACTGACAACTAATGCTATCTCTAGAACTATGATTTTTCAACGACTAAAGAGATTTACTGAACTTGTTCTGTGTGGATAGGGAGCTTATTTTCTCAATATTACATTGTTGCATTAGGTCTCTCAGAATAGACAGGCCTCGTGTCCTAAGTGCTGTTTTCCAAATGACTCTGTACATCTCATTTTTTGCCCTTTTCTCCCATGCTGGCTGAATCATTCCCTTGTTCTCTACAATTCATGGCAAGTTATCCACAAAAATGTCATATACCCTCGACCTGTTTTCTGAAAGCTCCCTTCACTTTTTTTGCTCTATTTAAAGCTCTGCTGTCCTCTAAGGACATTGCTTCCCCTGTCGCCTTCTTGGATATGGGTGTTTTCTCTCCCCCCCCATCCCTCACTCATACCACAAGGCCTGCAAGTAGAAGACCAGGCTCCCCCTCTGCTCTCTAATGAATCCTGTTTTTGACTCTCACCCTTTTCAGTCTTTGCCATCCATTATCCCTCCTCTTGTGTATCTACCTTTGGATCGTTTCTTCTCCCTCCTCAAATTTTTCATCTTCTGGTTTCCTGTCACTCACTCTGGTCCTACTCCTTTCACAATTCTTGAAATTTTCATTTTCCCTAGGCTGATCCTTTCAATGCCCAAGATTCAAAATTTCTTAACCTTTCTTCTCATTTAGAGGCTCTTGTCTTACACCATACCTCACCCTCTAAATTTGTATAGTCCTATCCTAGACATTTGCCATTTGATCCCCTCTCCCATAACTTTCACTTCATAAATCTTAGTCTATCAGCAATAGCTCCTTCCTTTCCAGTATATTTCCTCTGCTATTAATATCCAACCATCTTTTGTGCTAGTCAGACCTCCAATGCATTGATGTATCATGATTTTGTGTTCTTAAGTTCCTCATGTTCTCAATTTTCCTCATTAATAACCTTAAAATTATGATCCATCAACATAGTAACCCACTTGCATATGCTTTCAATTCTCTTGGTCCTCTTTTCCCCTATTGTCTAACTCATTTTTTTCAGACAACCGTCATGTACATCCATGCACACCTACCACAACAACTGACACTAGCTTGAATTCATAACATATTATCAGCGTATCCCCTTGCCCTCTTCTACTTTATTTTTTCCTGAAGAAAAAGAAAGATTCAGAGAGTAACTTCCAGATGCCTTCACTATCACTAATTTTAGTGTTGCCTTGGACCCTGTATTCTATATTCTTTCCTATTTCCATAGTTGACCACTACATTATATTAAATTTCATCATTTTTTACTAGAAGATATTTAGCAATTATTTTGTCTCTCAAATAATCTATTTCTACACATTTTCCAACAAAATACAGCATGGGATAATATTTGTTTCATTTAAATAAGAATCCTTATGAAAGTGGACAAGAAGATGGTGGCTTGCTAGGTAGCTGGATAGAGAGCCTCTCTGGGAAAAAGAGCTCAGATGCTGAAATTTGACAAGATGGAAAGAGCCAGACAGGTGGAGAGGGATACCTATGACCCCAGGAGGAAATTGAAGGAAAAAAAGAAAAAATATGAAGAGGAAGGAAAAACATGGGTGGAGGGCTGGAGCCGGAAGCACTCACTAAGACCTGTCCCGTGCTGTGCTGGGAGCATCGTGGATTCAGACTATTCAAGGTTCCACTGAAGCCACGGCCATCAATAATGGGAGTTGGTAAGTCCTAGGCCCTTGTCGGGAGGATGTGGCACAGTGTGGAATGAAGCCAAGGTGGAGAGCTGCATTAATTCTGGGTGAGTGCTGGAAATTTGGTCCCACGGCGGGTGTGGCCAGCTGGAAGACATCTTGTGGTGGCATCAGTCAGCCACCCCTGGCCCAGAGAGGACTGGTGGGATCAGCTTGGTCTGAGTCATGCCCCTGGTTGGGACCCAATAGCCAGGAATGAAAATGTCCCAACCCTGTGACATCTGAAAAGCAAAGGCTAAGGTGCTGAAGGCACTTGCCAGTTGACTGGCTCAGAGGAGAGGGGCTAGCCCACATTATCCCTGTGTGCACCTCAGATAACACTAAACTGGAGAAGGCAGCAAGCCCCCAGCCAGCACGCTTCAGAAAAACCTTAAGAAATGAAGAAAGGGCCTGAGACCTCCCCACACACCTGTCTGAAAGAAACCAAAACATGACAAGAGAAAAAAATTAAAAAAAAAAAAACCTCCAGCCACTGAATCTGGGAAATTAAGCCCAGGAGAAGTAAATACAGAAGAGAACCAGTGCAGTAATCATGCAATATTGGCCACAACGTCAACATACATAAAGAAATACCTTTGTGAAAACATAGAAGAACTTAAAACTGAAATTTTAATCTAAATGAGGCAAGATATAAAAAGATTCATAAAAGAAATTCTAAGTCTCTCTCAAGAAGACACAGATGGAAGAATGGAGGAACCCAGAAAAGGAAGAGAAACCTTTGGTGAAGAATATAAACAAAATCTAGAACACATGACACAGATCCAAAGAGATTACCAGGAAATTAAAACTCCATTGAAAGCTGGCAAAATGCCTTGACAGAAACTAAAGTTAGCCTTTTGAAACTTGAAGAGAGATTTACAATGTGTGACCATGAAAGAAAAGACCTATTAAAAATAACAAGGAACCAGGAAATAATTCAAAGGGTAGAAAATGACAAGAGAATCTACAAATTAATGATAATAAAAACATGAGCGAAGAAGCAGGAGTAACCACAAATGAATTACAAAGGCTATTCACAGAAATAATTAAAACTTCCCAAGCATAGGAAAAAGAAATGATGTCCAAATAAATGATGCATACTGAACTCCAACCAACTACAATCAAAACAGACCTACACACAGACATAATGATCAAGATTCCAGAAATCCACAAGAACAGAATATTAAAAGCACTCAGAGAAAAGAAGCAGATCACCTACAAATGAAAAATCATCAAAATAATGACAGACTTATCAACACAAACTATCAAATTGAGAAGAGCTTAGGGGGGAATAGTCCAAGCCTTGAAAGAAAATAACCTCCAATCCAGATTGACGGACCCTGCAAAACTCTCTTTCAAAATTAATGGCAAAATAAGATGTTTCCAAGACAAGGAAGAACTGTGGGAATTCATGGCCACCAATCCAACTCTACAAAAATACTGAAGGACATTCTAGAGAGAGAGAGAAAAAAATACCAGGATTCCAGCAAAAGTGGCAGAGAGGCCTCAATAAATGGGGCAGACAGTGGAATGAAGGAGAAGAGTGGACAAATAATAACAGAAAAATAGAATAAAGATGAGGCAGAGAATGTGGGCTATAATCTCTAATATAGATAGCCTTGATACACTAACAAAAAGAAATACAGGCAGAGTAGAATAGGAGGCAGGATCCATCAAGATGCTCTGAATAGAAAATATACTCAACCTGAAAGAGGGTTAATAAACTGACAGTCAAAGATGAGAAAACGATGTTCTATGTGACAGGGAACCAGTGAGAAATAGGGACAACTCGTCCAGCAGCTGCAGATAGGTTGGAAAGTCATGACACTTTTGTGCGGTAGAGAACTACACAACCAGAAGAAAGGAAGACCTTGAGGCTTTAGTAAGTAAAGGAATACAGCTCAAGATCAAGCTAAGGGATAAAAAGGTTCAGCAACACTCAGATAGATACCAGGTTAAACCTCAATCTAAAAACTAAAGGAGCTAGTGGAACCCAAAATATACAAAGAATCCTGAGAAAGGGAAAGGTGAGGAATTGCATAAAAAAGGAAGGCAGAGGACATTGTTAATAGTGTATCAGGATTTAAAAGCCACAGTAGCCTTATTGCTCCATTTGGTTTGATTTTATTTTGTTCGTCTGTCTACTCATACTACATTTGAGGGCACAGACAGCTATTCCCAAACTAGCAGGCTATACCACGGTAACTATACTTAACTTCCTATTAACTGAAACTGAAACCCTGTATTACTTACATTGTCTTACTATGACTGATCTTATTTGTAGCTGGTTTGTTAGACCGCTGTTTTGCCTGTACTAATTTTATTCGAATATGGTATACTTGATAGTATCAAGTCTACGGGTAGAGTCAACTACTCTGAAGATGAAAGGATGTAATAAGATACCCATTCCAGTTTGATTATTAACTGCTTTTGAAGTCCTACAGTGTCTCCAAAGTTGTGTTTTTATTAAAATAGCTATGTAATGCTATGTTCAATTATATTATGTCTGATGACATGGTCAATTCTATTGAAAATAACAAGAGAAAGCGTGGTAACTACTATAGATCACCTAATATTATGGTTCTATATGTCTTTTTCATTTCATATTTTTCTACGAATTTATTTTGTTGTCTTGTTTTGATCTGCTTTTTTCTCTAATGCAGGAAGGATAGATATACACGTAGAGAGTCACACATGGGGAGAATTTCTAAGCAGTTTACAGGGACAGATTATGTAATGCACAATGCAATGAACAGATACTCTGAAGAAGAAGAGACACTAAGAAACCAAGTGCTAATTCTGTGCATTATGATATAAAATATAGCAATACTATTATTCACTGTTCAGAGTGATACTAGTCCAGTCTCTTATGTTCAATTTCAGCATACGTAAAGATAAGGACTGCTACTTCGAACAGAATAAGAGACATTATGGCAGTCATTATTGACTCCCCCAATTTCAGGTCTTGAAGACCTAAAAAGCCTTTATCATCCTGTTACGATTGATTAGTTCTATAATATTCAGTATGTATTCAATGGGTGTGAATATGGGGACAACTATTGGGAAGAAAACTAGAGACAATAATATAGTGAAGATCTCCAGTAGACTTGCTTTGAAATCTGTGTTTCTTAAAATTGTTTCCTTATCTGTTTTGTTATGTCTTGTTATGTATCTTACCCTCTGGAAAAAAAAAGAATCCTTATGAGTTGTAGCTTAATATCCTTCTCCAGGAAATCTTATATTACTCTGTCCTTCAGGGTTATCATTTGAAGTTGGATGACAATTTTCTGCACTATTGTCTATATGAGGCTTTTGAAAATTTGTTTCTTTGGTGAAATTTAGTGATATTACTTTCTCATCTTCATATGTTTTTATATGTGTCTTAGTTACTTATCTTGTTGCTGAAACAAAGTACCTATCACATACAAGTTAAGAGATAAAAGGTTTATTTAGCTTACATTTTGTGGAGGTTTCAGCCCATAACTGACTGGCTCCAAGGCAGGGTGACACATGGCAAATTGGCTGCAGTTCATGGTGATGAATGACAGTAAAAGCAACAACTGAGTGTGAGAAAAGCCTTATATTGTACCCAAATTGTTGGGATGAAGGTGGTACCAATCCAATCAGTAGACCCATCCAGCAATAACCCACCCCTAATCCGAGTATTCTTATTCCCAACATTGCACTACAAATCACACACTCTAGATTCAGACACTTCAAAAAACCCTATGACTGCTTAAGGCTTTTAGGGGAATATCTAGACACAAACCAAAGCAGTATGGAAATTGAATGAGATTTATGAAGTGAATTAGGAAAGCCTTCTACAGTTTTTCTATTCTTGAATAATTTTCATATGATAAGATTTGTCTTCTTAAAGTGTACACTACAAATTATCTGATGCATTATGTTGGGTCCATTTTTGAACACTCATTAATGTTTCCAATGACAAAACTTTCTGTTTTTCCTCCAATCAGTGCTGTTCATTCACCCTTTTCTAGACAGCAACCAATTTTCTTGCTTTTTCTTCCAAGATATCTTTTAGTTGTAAGTATGAACTATCAAGGCTAATCCTAAAAAACCAAGCTACTCTCTCTTCTTCCTAATTTGCCTCCTATGTTTTCATTAAGCAGAGATAATTTAGTTTTGCTTTTTAAATTTGATCTTTTTTAAAATTTTTATTTAAGGAGAAAAAGAAAAAAACAGGAAAATGATACAAGTTATACAGAATTTCAGAAAAAATAAACAGTAGGAAATCACTAGTTGATAGATTACATATTGTCATCTTAGAAATAGTTGTTCACGTTACAAAATTAAAGCATACAAAGTGGGCATTCAAACAGTGAGACTGCAAACAGTTCTGTTCAATGATCCAACACAACTCAGTAATATGGTTATCTACCTTATACACTTAAATATGCACGCAGTTATATCCTATAGAGCACTTTCTTTTAAATTTGATCTTAAAACATCTGCCTTTGTATGTATATTTGAAACCTACATTTTTCATTTTCATTTCACAGAAAGTTATTTAGGTTGAAATAAAATTAATATCAAGTGACACTATCATTAGTTATAAGAAAATTTTCTAACAGAACATGGAGAGAATATTCATTTTATTGTGAAAAAATATTTGTACTTAACTTGTTTTCTGGTAAATAGTAAAATGAATGTGTATATGGGCAAGGAAAAATATTTAACTATTTAAAAACAAAACTATGCATGTGAACATATGAAACACATGAAAATATTTCAACAGCACCATCAAGTTGTGCAACACAGATTACAATATAATCAAGTTATCAGTACCATGGAAGTGGGAAAATACATTATGAAAACCAATTTAGCACTGAGAGTTATTTATCACAATGTTCATTAATGCAATTCATTCAAAAGGCAATTTATATTTACTAAAAGATTTTCTCTAGAAATGTAGCTTCACAATGTATTACAAGAAAATAATTATAAGGGAGGATCAAACAGCTTTATGCTATTTATAAAATGAAAATCTGACAAAACTTAAATATACAAAATTGAGTTTTAAAATAAGTCACGGAGTGTTCATTACAGAACAATGCAAAATTCTTGTGTATTATTAAAGTTACATAGAAAAACAGCAAAGTGTTCATGAAATAATATTCTGAACATATTTATTCATCTTTTAAAATTATCACACAACTATGCAAAATATATATATATAACACATAGATAAAAATAGATGCTAGCCCAAAAGGCAAGAGAGGAGGGACTATGAATGCTTTTATGGTGCTTAAGAAATTTTCTAATATGAAGTGTTGCCTTAATTGAGTTTTGGGCTATTAGCCATGCAAGACGTTCCATTTTAGTTCAGTCTTCCTTGAGCCTCTATCGATTTAACTGAATGTAAAATCTCAGCTACTATTTTTAATACTTCTATATTTAAAGAAAATTCTATATCTCTACCTTCTTCAGGTGTACCAATCTGTCAGTCTACTCAATAGCTAGTAGCATACTGCCTTAATTACTGCAGCTTTGCAATAAATTTTAATATTTGATAAGAATGATATGCCCAATAACTACTTTTTCAGAATACTCCTGGATAATGTATACTGTGTAATTTTCCACATAAATCTTACTCTCATTTTGTCAAGTTTTCGAATTGTTTAAATTTCAAATGCTAGCACATGAAGTTTATAGTTTAATTATGAAGAATTGGCATAATTGCTATGGTATAGCTTCCTATTCAAAAGCAAATTATACTTCTAACTTTTCTCTGCTTCTCCATGTTCTCTGTTTCTTCATTCCCAAGCCAACTTTTATGGCTTTATTTATACATTACCTGTGCATTCTTAAGTTAATTTCCTTAACCAAGTTACTCTGTCACCTGTTCCAAATTTACCTCCCATTTTATGGATAGGTATTATGTATCCTACTTTATTCATGTTGTAAATGGAAAGCTTCTTTTATTTATATAATTGTTTGGTCTCTCTTATCTATGAAAAATATTTATTTCTGTATATTGGTTCTGGACACAGTCACCACACTGAGATGCTCTAGTGGCTTTTCAGTTTATTCTTTGAGTTTGCTGAGGACAGCAATGCTATCATCTGCAAGTGACATTAATTTTGATTTCTTCTTTTAAATATTCATTTTTTCATGGTTTCAATTTTAATAAGTTCTTGATCCTTTGATCTCAGTAAAGTCATGTTGGTCATTAAAGTCACTGAATTATAGAACACATGTCGTTATTGGTGTTATCACAGAATAGTCATTAATTAAGCAAGCCATATGGTATCCAACAGCAGGTCACATAGGCTTGGTTTTATGGCTAGGAAATTCTGAAATCCCACACTGCCCGCAAACACTATAGTGCATACCATTGTGGTGCTTCAATAGAGATTAAAAGCACACCAACCAACCAGTTTATGACTTCAGAGACTGTTTTCAATATATTTAAAACTAAAATTAGTGAAATATCATTAGGGTAAAAATATATGCAAAGACTTGGCTATGGCACCAGAAGTGCAGGTAACAAAAACAAAGCAGAAAGTATGAATACATCATACTTAAGCATTTTTGCTCATCCTAAGAAACAATCGACCACGTAAAAATGCATCTCACAGATTGGGAAAGAATATTTGCGGTATAAAAGAACTTCTACAACTCAATAACCAAACCTGACTAAAACATTGGCCAAACGACTCGAGAAGACTTCATCAAAAAAAAAGACACACAAACGGCCATCAACTATAGGAAAAGATGTTCAACATCTCCAATCATCATGGAAATATGGCTCAAACCATAGTGAGATACTACTTCACACGTTTTAGAGTGGTTCTTACTAATGAACAAAAAGACATGCAAAAAATTCAGAATGCAACAAGTGTTGGTGAGGATGTGAATAAATTGGAGCTCTTATGTACTTTAGACAAGGCTAAAATGGTGCAGCTACATGGAAACATGGATGTCTCTCAGTAATTAAAAATAAATGTAATATGTGATTCAAGATTACAGAATGGAAGATGACAGAGACTGAAAGGAGGGGGGAATCAAATTATTGTTTTTTTTTTTTTTTGAGAGTATCACTGTGTTCATTTATTGATTGCTGGGGATACAGCCCATGGAGAATACACAGCATGCATTTGGGGGGGAAATTAACCATATTTGTGCTGAAGACACTCACACTCAATAAGCCTGTGATGAGTTTATTAGGTAGCATAGGTCACACCTAAGGTGATGAAAATGATGCACGCAGCCATCCACAAGTCATTAAGATTCAACCTGCAAATACATTTGGATGTTAATTATTTTTAATTACACCTCACCAGAAGGAGGAAAGGTCAGTCTGCCTCTTTACCTTAAAGGAATGCTGAGAGACTCTGAGGATCATCACAATAGGCCTCCTCACCAAATTATGCTTATGCCAAAGTTTAAGGAAATTTTGCTTCTACAAGTTCTGCTGAATCAATTTGTAGGCTGCAGTATTAAACAGAGCTACAAAAATTGAAACTGGATTAGTAACTGATTTAAAAAGACTGTATTCATTAGAAACCAGTTATGTGCACTGTTGAGTTGTTCTAATACTAGCAAACTGTTATGCCATATTTGCCAATTACTCAAGATGTTTATTTTAACTTGATACAATAAAATGATAAAAACTAAAAGAAACATAGTTACACTTAAAGGGTCAGAAAGATTAAGTTACCTGATTGATTCAGACCATAACTGACAACTATTTAATTATGTATGACATTTAATAATGTGTAGTATGTTAAACACAATGATTATATCATATAACTGGATAAAATGCTGAAATGTACTTCTGAGTTCTCTGCCACATATTTCCAAATTCTGTAACATATAATTTCTCTTATAATGATATCAACATTACTTGATGTTCCAGTAATGTACACTCCTTTTATCAAAGAGGGAACAAAAAGATAAGACAGAGACAGATACACTCTAAGAGAACAATGAAGAGAAAATTTTGGCCTTTGTCATTTTTTTCTTTTAAAGAGGCAATCTGTTCTTTTCATGAATCGTATTCTTTCATGCACACTTGAGAGAAACCAATTATGGCTTGCAGCGCTGGACAAACCGAGGGTACAAGCACTCAGGAATCGTTCCAAGCCCAGGCCATATCGTCCATGAGGGCATGTACCGTATTTTCTCTGATCTGTGTACCAGTAGTAGGGAGTGGGATCAATGCCTTCCCTTTTATAACCTGCCAGGATTTCTTCACTGTCCCAGATACGCATGGAGCCTCCCACGATCTCACCAACATTGGGCATCAACACGTCCACTGATTCAGTAAGACGGGGGTCCTCAAGACATCGCTGCATATAGAAGGACTTGATCTCCACAGGAAGTCGACACAGCAAGATTAGTTCATTAATGGTGTCTGTCATCAGTCTCTCAGGAGCTTCCGGGATATCCTCTCCAAACTCATAGAAAGTCCCATCTTTTTTTACATCGTGTTCTTTCAGCCACGCCATAGCATCTGTGTAGTTCATCCTTTTGAAAGGTCGTTTGGGCGGCTTGAAGTTCGGATTGAGGTCAGACATGCTTCCTGCTGGCGACTTCAAGACTCTATCTTCCATGTCACAAACCAAGTCTTCCAATCGGTTCAGGAGGTCCTCAAAGGTCAGGAAAGGGCACTCTGCTTCCATGTGAGTGTACTCAGCCAGGTGCCTTCGTGTTCTGGCCTGTTCTGCCCTGTATGACTGCGCAATACAAAACACGTCTCCCAGCGAGGGAAGGCCGGTCTCCAGGTACAACTGAGAGGACTGAGTCAGAAATGCCTTTTCCCCAAAGTAGTCCAGCTTGAAGAGTGTGGAGCCACCTTCCACCTGCGTCTGCACCAGTGTTGGAGAAGTCACTTCATAGTAGCCCTGTCAAAGAAGTGCTCGCGGAAGCAGGCGGTAATCACAGAACGTGCTCTCAGTATTTTGGACATGTTTTCTCCCCGGATCATCATGTGCCTGTTGTTGAGCTGGACGTCAACGTCAGACTCCTCGTTGATCAGGTTATCAGCTCCTCCAGCAGGGGCCAAGCCTATGAGCTCCCAGAAGTCACAGCTCAGCTCATGGCCCCCAGGAGACTGCTTGCCCTTTGGGATAAGATTCAATGTTCCATAAACTGCAACACTACTCTCAGTGGACAAGACTACTCCATTGTAACACAGACACAAATCATCTGATAAGACACACTGAAGATAACCTGTACCATCTCGCAACACCAGGAACATTAAATTCTTTCCTTGTCTACGAAGCCTATGGACCCAGCCAAACACCTTTACTCTTCAGCCTCTATAGCCTTCTAATGCACCAATCTTCACACACTTTGGCTCTGGCAGACTTGGATCCTTTTTGATGGATATCTTCTTGGCTTCTTCCAGGTTCTTTTCTCTTCGCAAACTATCTTCTGCCTCTCTCTTCTCCTGGGATTCAGTCTTCATTTGTTCCCTATGCCACAGTTTTTTAATGTTCTTCATTTGTGATTTAGAAATAATGTCCCACCTCTCATTTTCTTTTTGTGAATCTACGTAAATGGTAGGAAATGGTTCTTTTCCTACTGTCATCAAAGCCTTTAGACCTGTTTTAAACGGTTTCTCCTTGGTTCCATCTCCTGTGGCATCATCTCCCTCTCGATCTGACACATTCAGCTCTGCCAGTACCATGCCTGCTGCCACCCTAGTCACTTCCAAGGACATCGTCTCTAACACCACCGCCGCAGCCCGGTCTCCCCAATGTGCTCCAGCCACTTCCTCCGAATTATTGTTCCACTGGAATAGTGTTTCTATCAAAAAAGTAACAGTTTTTGAGATCTGTATATAGAAATGTGAATGTAGTTAACAACTGTATGTATAACATATACTTAACAAATGTTATGAGACTAAATTTATGTTATGTGTCTTTACCACTAAAAATAAATATACAGTAAAATAAATCATTCTTGTATGTAGGACTAGAAGCTATGACTCATATCACACAATTGCTCTCGTTCACTCTATTCTTGCTTTTTAACCACTAGCCAAATAGACAAAATGGGGACCACAATAAAAGAAGCTAGTCAGCCGTGCTGGCCAGAAGAAAATAAACATAAGATTCAAGCATCATTTCACTATTATATGTGTTATAATTTTTCAGGATCATTAGACACAATGGACTGCTTCTAGAAACCATCTTCCCTTGGCTAACATAATGATATGCCTCCGGTTTTTTTCTCTTATTTCATCAATGCTTTTTCTGTCTCCTTTGCTAATTCCTTGCTTTTTCCTGGTAAGCATTCAAGTCCTCCAGGCCTATGGCTCTACCCTTTTTCATACTCTAGGTTCTCTCCATTCCCAAGAGATCTTATCTCCCTGGCTTCAGATCCGTTCAGACGCTAATGTTGTTCAAAGTTCTTTCTATTTCATTTCCATTCACTTGATTCCAGAATCAAATCCAGTGACTTCTTGAAGGTCCCCATTTTGGAAAATTCATAGCTATCTCAAGAATCTATCCAATTGCTAAAGCCAGAAATCTACTATTGTTAAATCTTCCTCAAGCTAATGCTCAATACATCAGTAAATCGCACTCATCCTAATTCTTCCTTATCTTCATTTCCATTCCATTTATCCAAACCATAATGGTTCAGATACACACTGATCCATACTCATGCCCATATCTATGATATACCATCATTAGTTTTAGTCCTTTTAACCTCAGTATGTTAGTGTATGTATGTATGACCCATAAGTTATTCTCTACATCTGAAATCCATTTTATTTTCTTCATAACAATTAGTTGCTTATGATTTATAAGGAAAGAATCTACATATGTAGTGTTTAACATAATCACTTCAAAACCTAACAGTGTGCCTGTCCGATACTTTTCCTAAGTATTTGTTGGAATAAACAATAAATTTTTGAACACTAGCATGACTTCAACAACAGTTGTTGGTGATTTGCTATAAGTTCTGTATTTGATTTTCACCATAGTCCTACAGAATTGTTATTTCTCATTTTTACAAATGAATGAACTAAAATTAATACCACACAGCTATAATATGCAATTTTGGAAATGAAACATTTTTCTCTTTCTATAAAGAATTATCTTTAAAATATAGCTATAGGATAAACACTTGAAATTAGGAAATCAAGGTTTCAGTATGGTGTCTAAGTTTATCTTCCTTATGTGATCTTGAACATGACGTATAATCTTTCCAGGCTTACGTTTTTCTCAAGTGCTGTCTCATGAATTTGTGAGGCTCTGTAATGTGGCAAAATTTTCTACAAACAATGACATTCGCACAAACAGTTTTGTATCTTCCAATATGTCTCCTAGTGCTGCTCTGTGTACACAAGAGATGATGTTTTCTGCATTTCATGATTCTCTCAGTAGTACCTTTCAAGACTGCCACACCTTAATTGCTGGAAGTTTCAGACATGTACCAGAGAAGAGTGCCTGAATCATTGTGTTCATACTATCTGGCTCATTTTGGTCTCAGTTTCCCAAACAATATGCACCAGCACATCCTGAATGCTTTCTATGTGTAATTTCTCTCCAAGTACTTCTAAGACAGCCTACTAACACCAACAGGATGATTAATTAATGGCTTCTCTATTGTTGATGCTTCTTCCTCGAATAAAGAGAAATTGGATACATGAAGACGACTACTTTATGTTTCTGGCCTGGTGAGTTCTCTTCTTTGAAAGATCAGGGCTTCAGTTTTAACCTAGAAAGAATTTTTTTCCCTTCCAAGTGCGACTTTTATGTCAGGATACCCAGAGTCAAATTGTATCCACATTAACAGAACAAATACCTTTAAATGAACTACTTTGGAAAACAATACATGTGGGTTTATAGAAATTATTCACCCAAACATGAATGGTGCAAACTCTAAATTACTTTCTGTATTTAATGACATTAGTGCTATCATCAAAGCATAGTTTTTTACCCTCAGTGTTGCTCCAGAAAGTTGGGTAAGAGATATTTGGGTAAGAGGTCAGCACTGCCGGCTTCCTCCTCCCCTCTCTGAGGCAGGAATGAGAAAGAATATTAGAAGCATAGCTATTTTCTTCAGCGGGACAGAGAAAAAGAAGTCAAAACCTCAATTGGCAAACTAAGGTACTAAGCCACTTTTATGGTTTCAGCAAAGCAACAGAACACTAAGGGCTAAAAGTGTGAGCTATTTGAGTTTTTATTTAATATCAGTTTTTTTTTCTATTTATTGTCATAATACAATTAAAGATGGTAAAATAAATATATGCATCTAACTTTGCTCCTTTTCATACGTCACTGGAATAAGAGTAAAAGAACACAATATATTCAAATCTGCAACAATAAAGAATATGGGTGAGCAAATGGTATTGAAATGAATTGTTAAAAAAAGTTTCAAGACAGAAAGATAAGTGGTAGCTGAATCATCACAGTGGAGATAGATGAAAAACACTCTAGCATCTTGGACTGTGAAAAAGATGCAGAACAAATATCTCTTACCCAACTTTCTGGGTTCAGGAGTGTTTAGAGTTTGAATTTTTTTTAGATTTTGGACTATGTGCATTTCCATAAGATATCTTGGGGAATAGGATCTAAGTCAAAATATAAATTTAATTTATATTTTATATATATCTTAAACATGTGGCTTAAAGCTACATGTAGCCTAAAACTAGCATTATATTTTAGCTTGCCCACATTTTTATTGTTAACTTCTCACTTGAGTGAAATTTTCTGCTTGTGTTGTCATGAAAAATCTCAGAAAATAGGTTTTGGATTAAGTCAGACTAGATAAACTCAGTTTATATCATTTTCTTAGATCTATCAATTTCCCAGGAAGAGTGCTCCAATTCCTAGAATGATGTTTTAATTTCATTGATAACTATGTTGAATTCTATTTAATTCTCTTATTTTTGGTCTGTGTAAATCTAAGTTGCACTGCCCATTTTTACCTTGAGAAGACACAGAGACTGAAGGTTTCAGGCATTTTGGAAGGCAATTTGGGTAGGTTGCCTTGAACATAGTAGTTGTCATCAAAATGTATAATCGGCAGAGTAGTACTCCATTGTATGTAAAAATCACATCTTTATCCCTTCATCCATTTACGTGCACTTGAGCTGTTTCTAAGATTAGGCCATTATAAATTGTGCTGCTATAAACATGGGTGTGCATATTTTGCTGTGATCTGATACTTTTAATTATTTTGGAAAAATATATAAAGAAGAAGAATCACTGGGTCAAATGAAATCTCTAGGTTTAGGTTTTTGGGGAATTTCCACACTGATTTCCACAGTGGCTACATTATTGTACACTCCCACCAACAATGGAGAAGGGTTCCTTTTTCCCAGCAGCCCAGCCAGGATTTGTTACAGGCTGATTTCTTGATGTTAGCCATGCTTTCTGGACTGAGACGGAATTTCAGTGTTGTTTTAAATTGTATTTCCCAAATGATCATTGACGTTATACATTTTTCACATTTATTTGCTGTTTCTACTTCTTCTGAGAATTGTCTATTCATTTCAAATGGCTTTTATATACAGCGGCATATTACTTTGTCATAAAGAAGGATGAATTTGAGACACTTCTAGGTTAATGGATGTACCTTCAGACCATAATTTTAAGTGAAATAAATTGGACTCATATGTTTAAATATAACATTATTTCTCTTGTGTCAGAAACCTATACTACAGGAACCAAAATGAATGACAGACACTACAAAATAAGAAAAAAAATTTCAAATGGGAAGGGGAGCAAAGGAGGAAGTGGAGGAAAGAAAGAAAATAAGGAAAGGAAGAAAATAGAAAAAAACTGAAAACAAAGCTGTTGAAATCAGGAGGGGAAGAAGCATTGAAGAGAGAGGAGAGGAGGAGGGAATGGGAAGAAAGAAGAATGGAGGTGTGTCATGTACAGGTACAGATTCCCCATGATGAATCTGATCATTGTGTATACCAAAAGTGTACCAATAAAATTAATTAAAAGTTATATGAAAAAGTATACTTGGGAGCCATCTGACTACCTATATCCCTTTCAATATTCATCCTCAGAAGATATTACTTCTCATCTCCAGAGAGACTGAGGAATGTGAGCCAGGAAAAATTTGGATGCTTGCAGAAATGCTTTAGGGTGAAGCACCATATCTAATGAAAGCTGAAGTCAAAGCTAAAATGGCTAATTATGAAACTCTAGACCGGTGATGGCAAAACTTTTAGAGCTTTTCAAGATACAAACATCCCACTGCTGCATGCTTGCTGTAGAGTCACCACCACTATTTTAGACCTGTTTCCCTACTTAGATGCCAAAACACTGACAAGTGAGTTTCTAACCTCCACAAGGGAGAGATGGGTACTCTTTGGGGATTCAGGCCAGTTTAAGAAAGAAAATTCCTTAACAAAGTTCAAATTGTCTACCAATACACTACGAAGACCCACAGTGGACTTTCCATACCACCAGTTCAAAGCTACAGATCTTCTAATCTACACTTCAGTGGTTCAGGCTGGGGATTCAGCTCCTGCCTGGAAAGCACAAGGTCATGAGTTCAATACCTGGTGTCAAAAAATAAACCAAATAAACAAAAGAACACAAATACACTTCAATGGTTCATTATAGTGGCAGCCAAGTGTCAATAAATATCAAAGAAAACATTGAATTTGAAAGGTAATGCAAAAATTTTTTAAAAGAAGAAGCTTAAAGAAGAATATATAAAATGTTTAATGGAGGCTAGGGATTTAGCTCAGAGGCAAAGTGCCTGGGAAGTGCAAAGTCCTAACTTTGATTCCTAGTACAAAAGAAGAAAAGAAAATACATACTGCAGATGAAAATTCAGAAACTAGTGATGAAATAAGGAGAGCACACTATCTCAAAGAAAAAAATGCTATTCACGTTTTAAAGAATAGCAGAGTTTAATTAGCAGTTGAACAGTTAGAAAATAAATGCAAGAAAATTCCCTGAAAGAAAGATAAAAAATGAAAGAAATCTGAAGAAATGAGAAATAGGAAAGAAAATACAAGAAACTTGGAGAATAAATTTAAGAAATCTATCACGAACTAATGGGATAAAACAAAGACTCAAGTAGAAGAATCCCGTAAACACTTAAAATAAGTCAAGCAACAGACCAAGACATGAGAATCAGAATGACGTCAGAAATCATAATAAAACTGGAATCTAAACAACGAAGAAAACAGGGGTATTTTTATTAATCTATCATTCTATATCAGTCAAGCTATTAATCAAATATGATGATAGAGTACAGATACAGTTAGGGAAGAGTATTCAAAAACAAAAAGCCCCCCTTAAATCATCTTTTCTTAGGAAACAACTAGAAGATGTGCTGTACTACAACGAGGGCTTAGAACATTAATACGGAAAGTTTGAAATATGGAAAACAAGAGATCCCACATAAGAGGAAAGAGGAAAGGTTTGCTTCGGATCAGAAATTGGATAAACTCTAAGACAACAGTTCTGCATCAGGCAGGGAAGGTGAAGCAAGCAGTCGGTCCATAATGGAACACGATTACTAAGGGAATCATATGAGTGTCATTAAAGAGAGGAAAAACAGAAAACAGAATGACCTATTTTACTATCTTGACTATACTAAGAGAATTTAACCTTTGACAGTTATTTGTGATCACATTAATAGGTACATAAGCATGGATGTGCACATGTACATGAATATACAATACTATGCATGATAACATGACATTATGTATATATATATATATATATATATATATATATATATATAATGCATGATATATTATCAAAGTTATATAAATAGAAGTGAAAGATAACTACTGATTCCTTAAAACAAAAGGTAGTAGGAATGGAAATGTAATCACTGTATATCTCATAGGTCATATCTAATTAATATTGATATAGTTATTTTACTGTGAATACTGACAACTCAAAGAGCTGAAACTGGTGAGGTAACTATGTTTCGAAGACAGCTTTATGAAAGTCTTTGTACGTGAAAGTGAAGAAATAATGACAAAGGTATGCTGTGACAACATAGTGCAAGCCAGTGATTTCTTTTATAAGACGTGATAGTATTTGGCTTTTCAAATTATATTCCTGATTTACTTTGAAAAAAATAAAATTTCATTCAAACTAGATACTTCATAACCCAGAACAAGTTTAAAACACATAATGTAAATTGCCTCTCATTATACAGTTCAAAGATAACTACTACAATTTTTTGTGCTTCTTTTCTGTCTTAATTCCCTATATCAATCAAATATCCTAAATCAATCAAATCACCATACATACAAATGTATGTCTTTCTGTTATCAAATCATATAACATACCTAGAATTTATCTCACTGAACATTCAGAGTATGTTTGAAATACACTTTTTTTAAAATTAATGCTATGTGACACACATAAAATTCACTTGAGGTATCCAGAAATGACCATTGGATAAGTACAAGGAGCATGCTTTTTAACATATAAGAATATGCTCAAAATGTTAATTCTTGAGAAAATATAAGTCAAAATCACTATAAAATCACTGTCTCTTGATGATAATGATCAATAAAATAAAAATTAGATGAAAAATAGTATTGTCAATATCTAAGTTACTTTTCTCACTGTTGAGATATAATGCTCCACACCCACAGGTTAAGGAGGAAATTTTTATTTCAGCTCACAGTTTGTAGAAGTTTCAGTCCATAGTTGGTTGGCTCCAAGGCAGGCTGGCATGGCACAGGGTCAAGGCAGAGGAGAAATGGTCTATGGCAAGGCAGGCAGGAAATAGCAAAGCAAAAATCAGCAAGCAGCTGGCAGCGGCAGCAGCAGGAAGCCTGCCTTCCATCTCTCCCTTTATGTTTCATCCAGGCTATAAATGTATTGATTAGAGCTGCCCACATACAGAGGGGGGTTTCCATTATCCACACCCAGAACCATGTTAATTCCAATCAATGGACTAATATAGTAACATATACCCTTAATCCCATTATCATACACCCCTAGATTCAGCAAACTCTGAAAAGCCCACCAATGAGCTCATGAGTCTTTGGGGGTAAATCCAGATACAAGCCATGATGTTAAGGATATGGAGATTGAAACTTTCATACATTCCTGATGGAAATACAAAAACAATGCAGGAACTTTGAAATGCAATATAGAGATTTCTGTAACGTTAAACGCCGTTACCATATGATACAGCAATTTCAATATAAGGTAGATAATTATTCATAATAATTAAATATGGAATTCTGTGTTCAAAATATTTGTACATTTATTTTCTATTTTCTTATATTTTACAGTATTCAACCCATAAGAAATTTATTTTGATGAAAATATGAAGTAAATAACTAACATTAAAATAGTTTTATATTTTTCTTATGCTATTATTATATAGTCTATTCTCTTTAAATAATTACTTTATGATGAATTAGGGTGATTTCTGGACTTATCTCAAATGTTTCTAAACAGTATCATATATAAGTACATGTATGTTGCATACAAATATGTGTGTTTGTTTCTGTATGAATCAGCAAATTTAGTCATACATGGTTCCAAAATATGAGGTACTAATAAGTATTATGGGAAAATTAAATTGACATTATTTATGAATATAAGACAATGTACACAAAAATCCAACTATATTTGAGAAAATAAGCATAACTAAATCCAAGAACTTTCACATAGCTCCTTGATAAATGGCTGATTTTACAGCTGAACCAAGAAAATATATATGATGAGCCTAGAACATCATGTAATATTAGCAAGTAAGAAAGTGATAAAAATAATTGAGGATATATCAAAGGAACACAGGACCAACAGAAAGATTTCTCACTCTCTAACATCAGAAAAAGTTCAACAAAAGTAATTAAATAGATAAATAAATAAAGATTGCACCCTCAAGTGTAAAATAAGTAGCCATGAGACTAAACTGATACTTACCAATGATAAAATAAATAAGAATGAAAAAACCTCCTATACAGAAGAATTCCAAGTTAATTATAAAAACATTAATTTTTGGCCCTACCCCATATAGACAAACTATAACTTCTCCTCTTAATCAGTGGCTACATATAAGGGCTTCCTTTAAAGAATCTTAACAAGTAGAGAGAAAAAATGCCATGGCTTGAAAAACACTATCTCACTGATAGGATATATATATATTCCCACAAAGGCTCATGCACTGATAGGTTCACTCATTGGGGTGGTGATTGTGTCATGAGAGCTTATACTTTTCTAATGAGTTTAAAGCTAACTGTGATACTGGGAGGTGAAGCCTGGTTAGAGGATACAGGGCACTGGGGCATAGCCTGTAATGGCCCATCTGCCTTCCTCCTCCTTTGCTTTGTCTCTGCTTCCTGTCTGCCATTCCCTGAGCAGTCCTCCTCTGTCTTGGTTCTGAGTCATGGCACCCTGCATTGGAGCTGTTGTTTGAATTTAAATTGTAATGACTTCATGCATGTATGACTTATTGGTCAATCTTTATTATATTTAAGTAGGTTGTTCTGAGTAGGAACGTGTTTGTGTGTGTGTGTGTGTGTGTGTACATGTTGCATAAATGAAAGAAACCAGTCCGTAAAGAATATAAACTATATAACATGATTTGTATGACATTTTGTAGGAGACAAAACTATAGAGACAGTAAAAACAAAATAATGTTTACAAGGAGTTTGGGGAGGGTAGAGAGAATATTATGTATGATACTGCAATAAGAGACATACAGCACTATGCATTTTCAAAACCCAGAGAACACGAGACTGAGAGTGTGGCTTAGTGGTAGAGGGCTTGACATAAGGAAGACCCAGAATTCAATGCAAAGCACTAAAAAACAATCCCCCCAACAAAAATCAGACTCATGGAACTTTATATAATGAAGACAATCTTCATATATTCAAATTAGGGAATCATTTAAGAGACCTACGGAGTCTGAGGTAGAATGTAGATACGATGCAATAATTTGACCATATTAAGATTATATGAAATAAGTTTACTGACTGGATGTGTTAATCAGCTCTTTAGTTGCTAGGACAAAACAGCTGATGCTAGCAGCTTGAAATGATATTGAATTATTCTGTCTTATGTTTTCAGAGGGTCCAATCCATGGCTGGCTGCCTTCAAGACACAAGCCTTATGAGAGGCAAGCCTGACAGCTGCTTGTCTGAGGTGGTCTGTCGGTGTCGCTCCCGGCCGGCAGGAAAAACACACGACAGATTCTGACGGTGTGCAACCTTGTCTTTATTTGTCTCCACGTGGGCCCCGCGAGGCCTCTGCTCTGCCACCAGTCCTTTCTTACCGGTGGACTTTCTCTATCTCTCTATCTCCTCCCGCAGGGAGGGTCACATACATATATATATGGACTCATCATCCAATAGGGCAACAGCAAGCAATGCAAGCTGATTGGTCATCGTCATTGGTTGCTAGGTAGACCAATCTATTGCACAGGCTGTTTAAGTCGCCAGGGCAATCAGGGGGCAGGAAGCAGGCGCCAACTTGGCTCACTCGATGGGAGGGGTAATTTAGCTCAGGCTTTGCTCTTTCCTACAGGCCTCAGCGGCTCCCAACAGTGGTCAGAAACAGAAAGAGGAAAAAGAGAGACACAGAGGCAGGAAAAGGCCAGGAAGAAAAGTCCATAACTCCATGCCATACCTCTAGTCACCCGCCTCCTCCAAACAGATCTCACCTCCTAATAGAATATTCAACCTTGAACTCATCAGCAGACTAACTCACTGATAAATTAAGAGGCCCCATGACCAAGGAACTTCCCAAAAGATCTATCTCTGAACACATGAGAATTTTAAGGATAATCCATATCTAAACCATAACAATTGAGTAAGAGAAAAATGTGCTGTCCTAGTTAATTTAGAAAGATGTGGAGTCTGTGAGACTAAAGTCAAAAGAAAGTCACTGTACATGCTGTATGCTAGTTGGTAAAGTTATTTCTCATGGGAGCACAGGACAACAATTCTGAAAACAATACACATGTATAATGGAATTTAACAACATATAAGTGGATGTGGGTTGTTCATATTCAAGTTTCTCAAATTTGGAAAAGGAGGTTATGGACTACAAAGAGAAAATTGTAGAATGCTCTGGAATATTGGATTAAGTTGTAGACATCATTACTAATACATATTTAGTTTAATAGATTCAGATGCAAAGAGTGACATTTATAGATATGTGTGCATACATGGGTTAGCACACATAGATAAAACTTCTTTCTCTGTCAGGAGACAGTACCAAAAAGCAAAGAAAATCCAGGGGTAATGAGCAAATTGAATGCCCAGACTGATTTTCAATACAGTTCTCCAGCAAGGAGTCAAGATTCCTTGCAGCAATGGTTTAATCCAGAGCTAGAGAAGTAAATACAAATTTTGAGCCCAAAGCATCCACTAGGAAGTAAAAAATTGGCAGAAATTCAACCAACAACAACAACAACCAAATATATATATATATATATATATATATATATATATATGCATATATAGCATTTTATTACATATGTGTCACATTTTCTTTATTTCAAAAGGACACATGAGTCAACTCAACAAGATTTCAATGTTCAAAGCTGGAGTAATAATTTGAATAATGAAATTAATGATTTATTACTGAATTATAACTAAAAGTGTAAGATGTGAGTAAATTCATGAATAAACTAGAGTAAAAATATTCCCATGCAAAAGAATTGCAATTACTTTATGCTAACATTGTCATAAGAGAATTGGAGTATAACTCTCCGCCCTGAAGTATGCACTACATACAGGGGCTCCTTTCCGAAGAGTATAAGGTAGAAAGATAGGAAAAACAGTAATAGACATACATGCATGCCAATGTTTATAGTAGCACAATAGTGAAGCTCTGGAAACAGCCTAAATCCTCATTGACAGATGAATGCATAAAGAAAATGTGACACATATGTAATAAAATGCTATAGATGCATATATATATTCAGGCATAAAGAAAACTGAAATCATGTCATTTGAGAAAAAAATGAAATTTGAGAGCATGTTATATGATGTAACTCAGACACAGGAAATTAAATGCTACATGTTTCCTCTTGCATGTGAAACGTAAAAGACAAGTAAATAAAAAAATAAAATACAAGAGAGATAGTAACAACAGGGGACAATTTTGGAGATGGTGAAAGGAAACAGGCCAAAGAGGGGATAGAAGAAGAAGGAATGGATCAAAATTGATAAAGATAGGCTGCACACATGTACCAATTCCCCAAAATGAATGTGATGTTATGATGTTGCAAGAATACACTAACAAACAAATAAGCAACTTTAAACAGGAAAACTCTGACCAATCCTACCTTAGTCATGTACCCAAGGTCAACATCTATAGTAACAGGTTATATGGCTCACGTGTAGCTGTGATATGCAGTGATGAAGCTGTCACTGTTTCAATGGATGTTCTTTCCCAGACCCACAGCCTTAACTCAATTGTGAGAAAAAGCAACAGAAAATCCTCATTAGGAAATTCTTGTATTTGAATGGAAGTTAACAGGTGATCAGAATCAATGTTAATCTGAAAAATTGTCATGGTCAAGAGCAACCCAAAGAAACTTGACTAACTTTATTATGGTATTCTGAATGGGAACTTGAATTGAAAAAAGGGTAACAGTAATCAGCTAGGAAAATCTGGATCAAATGTATACTTTATTTAATGATAGTACATATTAACCGTGACTCCTTGATTGTGACAAGTATGGTAATGTCAGATACCAACAACAGGAGAAACTGTTGAGTACGTGTATGAAAACTTGCTATACTGCATTTGCAACTTTTGTAGAAATCTCATGGTATTCTAAAATGAAAATTGTATTAAATTTAAACTTTACACCCAGAAGAACTCTACAGTGCTGGAGACCTTCCCTGCTCTCCTCTTAGTCAATATTTCCTCCCTTAGTATGAGGAAAACCATTGACCAAAACATGTAATTAAACCCCTGTTCCTTGGCTGTGGCTTTTGGGTTTACAGATGCACATTTCCTTATGTCTCAGAAATCTACCTTTGGCTTTTAGCTGCACAACTGAAAACGAAATGTCAATTTTTATTTTCCTCCATCTACCACCTCCCTAAAACTCAGGGGCTAAACGCTGAAAATTAACATAACATTATGAGACCATGTAGTCACACTGTTGCTACTGATACTTAAGTTGTGTCCAAACTCCAAAACGTCTCTGTGTTTCTCTGAATTCAGACACAAATTCTTCACACTTTCTTCTTGTAGTTTCAAGCAATGTGTCAGTCTCTTAATCAGGGATATTTCATTTCTTTCAGTATGATAAAGCATTCACTTTTTCCTAGCAGATGCTCTTTGGAGCAACTTGATGGTTTTACCATAGACATTTCCTCATACATCATTTGTTTATGTGGATTTCTTTTAGTGCAGTTCAGAAGGATCTGGAGGAGGGTTGACAGGAAGTGTACTTGCATCATGATCTTTAGTTCTCTGGCTATAAAACATCCCATTATTTAGCTTTGTGACAACATTTTTAAACTTCCTTCTCATTTTAGATATTGAGACTATAAATTTATGCCTGTCATATTTAAGTATTTCAATACTGATGTATAAATAATATAAGGTGTCCTTATGAGCAAATATTGGAATAATAAGAATTTTTGTTTTTATTGTGTTTGAATAATTTAAAAATTAGCAAATATTTCCATCTAGGATCTTTTAATCTGATACTTTAATAGGATGTTATCTTTGAATGCTCAACTCTGTGACTCTAAAGACGAATATTACTATATGGATACTTGGGAATAGTAGATATGTTTTGTTTGAATAAATGTACGCTGGAACATGGACAACATATGAAGTACCCCTCTTCCTGAGAGTGTACAGTGTCAAAACATTTATGAGTTAAACTTTTAAGTTTAAAAATGTTGTTCTGTCCTGTTTTGTTAGATTTTATGCTGTCAGCTGTGAGGCGCACCTATTTTGAATATAATGGGATACTTTATGGTAATCATGGTTTCCTATTATATTGCTTTGAAGTCATAATGCTTTCAATCATTGATTTGATTGGTTTTATTCTGTTTTGTTTGATTTTATTATGTTTAATGGTATGAACAACTATTTTGAAGAAAATGAGACATTATGACAGTCATTTCTGATTTATAATCATCTTGTTTTGAAGTTGTACGATGCTTTTTTTATTCTGTTTTGATTGGTTCTATCCTGCTGTGTTCTATTTGATTTTATTATATGTGATAGTATAAACAAATTTTTGAGGAAAATATGATATTATAGAAGCCATTGTTCATTTCCTGTTTTTTGAAGTCCTGTATGCTCTCATTTTTTTGCATGAATTTCAACTATTTTTTTATACTTGATATTATTGTGTGTGAAACTATGCTCAAGTATCTTAAAGAAAAGAGACATTTTGGTAGCTACTGTTGATACCTGGTTATCTTGTTGTGAACTGCTGTGTTGCTTGCATTGTTCTGTTCTGTTCTGTTCTCTTTCGTTTTATACTCTTCAAAATAAAAAAATTCAATAAGATAAAATAAAATGTTGTAAAACATGTCCTATATGTTCTATTATTTTCTATGTCATTGTATTCTGAAGCATAAGAAACAGACATGATTATATTGGAAAGTAAGAGAAAGAATAGCTTCACATCTCCTCCAAGAGTGGTCATGATTTTATAGACCTAGTTTAGATGAGTTTTCAACTTTATTGTATGCAGGAGTTCCTAGTCAATGGACAGTATATTTAATAAAATAAGATTGTAAATATCTTCCTTTTTTATATTGTCCTGCAATTATGTATCAGTCCCTTATGCCTACTTAATTTGTGGAATTTTTCTGGAATTTTCAGCTAGGATTTGAATTAATATTCCTGACTTGCATTTATAAAGCAACTCTAGACATTTTTTGTGATTCTGTAAATAGCTCATATGAGAACTGAGGACCTACCTGTCACTATTATGTGAACGCCAAAAGAAATTATCTTTATAGTCAGCACACATTGCATGAGATAAGGTCATTATAAGTGGTACCACTTTTATGAATCAGATGCAGAATAAACAAGTTTATGGAAAAATAAATCTGTGTTTATAGTCTTATTTACAATCTTAGAATACTTAATTTTTTTCATGGAAAGAAAGAGAAAAATCTTGAGTGTTACCCAAGATCCATCATGGCCCATTTTGAGGAATCCACAGTCTCCTTTGCTCAAAATAGATGTGCAAGGATTTCACAGCTTGTAGTCACCAGTTAGTCAAATTATACCTTTATTTACATTCTTCAGAGAAAGAACCTTGTAATATAAACAAAACAAAATAAACATTGTAGCCTGAATGCTGGTAATGTACTTTGCCAACCACCTTAATGTAAGATTCTATTTTGTCTGAAAATTCTATTTTTATGTAAACTGAAATATAAAACTTATTTTGTAAAATGTAAGGTTTTATGTTTGCGAAAATTCTATTAAATAAAGGAATAAATGATGTTCACACAAAAAATAAAATATATCCCTTGGAGTCTTTGTGTTTTCATTACAGGGTCAACTTTTTGTCTACTCTATGAAGAACTTATGTTTTCCTGAAAGCTTGTAGGAGTATATTTATTTCCTTTGGGGAAAAAAGATGTTTTCTTAGGTACTGCTTTTGGAGTTCTCCTTAGAAAATGATTCTTCTTGAAATTAGCTGTAGCAATGTATGTGATTTCTCAAAACAACCTCATATACTAAGGATATATTAATTTGGTGGTTCTGAAAGCTAGGTATATTTTTGAGAAATCCACAGTATTTTATTGTAAGTCACAAAGTAAACCAACTCCTAGATTTCACTTACAACAAAGAAGCATACATTAAGCTTACAGGTATAGCATAATTATTCATTAGGGTTTTATAACTACTGCTTATTAAAAGAGGTACATGCATAAGGACCCCTTTTAAAATCTAGAGAGAAACAACTAATTCACGGTATCAAATATCCACAAATACTTTATGATGAGAACAGAAGACGATTAATTAAAAATTCATGGGCCTGGTATATAGTTCAGTGGGGACCAGGAATACAGCTCAGTGAGCCTGGGATATAGCTCAGTAGCACAGCATCTGCCTGGCAAGCGGAAGGTCCTGAGTACAATTCCTGGTAGCAAAAAAAATAAAAAATAAAAAAAATAAAATTCATATATTAGCACCAGAGAATGCCTTGCAGGAGTACATGTGAAGTAAAATCAGTGCCTTTGTTGTACTCTGTCTAAGCAGTAGACTGCAGTGGTACTGCCAATTTCCCCAGGCCTGGCCTTGGAGCTGTGTAAATAATGCTTTTTACATCTATTTAGTACAGGTAATTTCTTCAAATGTCAATGAACCCTCTAAGTCCAAAATAATTATTACTATTAGCAGGTAGCTTTCATTTCCTTTGATATTATTAGGAATTCAGCTAGTTAGCAATAATCATACAGTCAGATCAAGTCTATGATTTTGAAAGCTAATCATAGTAATAAATAATTTATAAACTTATCAAGCAGTATTCTAAGCATTAATATTTAGTTTTAAAAATTAACCTATGTAATGGTAAATATACTGTTTCTGTGAAACACACAGGTGAAACATACAGGCAGAGTGATAGAGTATATCTGCATGAAGTCGCATTTCAGGGTCTGTGGCCTCAGGTACTTTCAGACTTTTCCTTAGAACCTAACTAATAATTGGGGGAAAGTACACAGTTTCTCGATACTGCAGATATCCTCTGCAACTCTTTTCTTGGCTGGAGGTTTTCAAGTATCCAATCTGAGAGCATTATTCAGCTCTCCTTGTTACTGATTGGCTACTGTACTGTAACCAGTTTGGGGCCTACGTCTGCACTCCGACCTCCGAGCTTGTGGCTGTACTGCACGAAGCTACCGCCAGTGTTTTCAGTTTTGTTTTTCTTAAAGCCCTAAGATCCTGAAGGTGCTGCCAAATATTCTGCCCGTCTAAGGCTTTATTAATACAGTATTTTATTCAATTAAATCACATAACTGTGGGAGATATAGCAATTTTAGGGTTTCAACTACAAAAATACGAGATTATAAGTATTTTTCTGACCATATCTGAAATTTGCTGTTTTTTGAAATTCATAGGTGTCCTAGGCACATAATCCCCTCAAATTCCAAGAGTCTACTGTATTCGTTTACTAAGTATTGTAAGGTGAAATTTGAACCTAGGAACTCTGGCTTGAGTTTATACTTAACTAGCCCATTTCATTGTTTCTCACAATTAAAACTGTTGAATTTTTGTTGAATTTTGGTACCTTCTTACTACTAACTATAACCAAATGGATCAGAGTTCTATCTCTTGCTACATTTTCTGAATTGTTTGCACATATCATTTATTTTACAGAAAACTCACAAATAAGACAAGGTAGCTGCTATGATTCGGACGTGATCTCTCCAAAACTCAAATGTTGTCATTGTGATAGTACTAAGTGGGGCCTTTGAGAGCGAGTAGGCCACCAAGGATCCTTACTTGTGAATGGATTCATGCTCTTAAAATAGAAGCTTTGTGCAACATTGAACTTTTTCATCATTCCACATTTTGCCATGTGTGGACACAGCATCTCTCTGTGATGAAATATTCAGCATCAGATTGCCATCTTGGACATGAAAAGCAACCCTCACTGACAACCAAACATGCTGGCTCCTTAATTTTGAGCTTTCTAACCTGTAAAACTGTGAGAACATGGTGCCATGATCCTCCTGCCTCAGCCTCCTGTGTGCTGGGATTACAGGAATGTGCCACTACACCCAGCTCTCATGATTCTTGATTATATATAGATATGTATTAAAAAGGGTTTAATCTTTAGATAAACAGTAACAAACAAAAAAGCATTAAATTTCCACATGGTTAGTTATTATTAGAAAGAAATCAAGAAGTCTGCCAGACCCCAGCCTTGCTTTCCATTTCTGCTAATATGTAGGAAATGCACAATACTTTCCCACTATTCTATTAGCGTATTATATCTATTTCCATTTTTCATTGAATGCTTGATGTTATTGAAGCTCTTACATGGGGACCATATAAAACTATAACTAATTTATTGTGGCTGCATTTATTATCATGTATAATGTATGTTATACTTATCATTCTATTCTGTATCTATCCCAGAAGTTCTATAATTGCATTGATTCTCCTACTCTATTGAGGATTTACCACTTATGAATTTCAAATAAATATTAGATTTTATGTACTTGTTAGCATTTTAACGTCTTCTAGCCATAGTAGTGTTCGAACAATTCAGAGAGGGAATAAAATGAATGCCCATAAACCCATAGCCTAACACGATCTTTTTTTTTTCTCTTAATTCATGTATTTCTTGAGTTTCTGTGATAATTCATATACCATAAAATTCAATTTTTTTTGTCTTTTTTGAGATGGGGTCTCGTTATGCAGTTCAGGCTGGCGTTGAGTTCACTTTGTAGCTCAGGTTGGTATTTAACTCGCAAAGATCCTCCCACCTCAGCCTCCCGAGTGCTGGGATTACAGGCGTGAGCAACCATGGCCGGCTGTCATAAAATTCAATTTTAAAGTGTAAAATTCAGTGGGTTTTAATATACTCATAAAGCTATGCAGCTATCATCACTCTGAAAAGTAACACCTTACCATGATTGGTTACTCCTTATGGCTCTACCACCCACCAATAAAAAGCCGACTGCCTTCATAAATTTTCCTATTCAGGATGTTGTGTGCGAGTAGAATAATAAACTCTGGAGCCTTATTGTGTATTTTATACCATTTAGAATAATGTCATCGAGGTTAGTCAATGTTGTAGTATTTATCAGTACTTCATTTTTAGTGGCCAAATATTCCTTGTTTCTATATGCTACATTTTGTTTATCCTTTCACCACCTGATAGCTGTTCAAATTATTTTCACTTTTTGGCTGTTATGAAAAAATACATTTACAGACATTTATTTACAAATTTTAAGTTTTTAATGTACTTCTATACATAGGAATAGAATTACCGGGCCTTCTGCTAATTTTGTCTGTAACTTTTGAGGAAATGATACACTGTGCTGTTAAAGTGGCTGCACAAAGTTTACATTACCTCCGGGAACACAGCAAGATCCCAATTTCTAAGTATTTTCACTAGTACATGTTATTGCCCATCATTTTGCTTATGGCCAACCTAGTAGGTGTGAAGTGGTATCTTGTCATTTTAATGCCTATTTATCTAATGATCAATGGTATTCATCATATTTTCATGTGTTTATTGCCCATTATATTTAGTACTGGTGTTGACATTGTTGGTATGGGTGTATCTTTCTTCCCATCTTTTTTGTTTGTTTGTTTGCAATTGTTCAGTGTATTTGACTCTAAAGTGTATGTATTTCTTGGGCTGGGATTGAGCTCTGGTAGAAAACTCATTCGGAATGTGCAAGGCCCTGAGTTGGATTCCCAGCAACACAAAATAAATGCAGGAAAACAAAATGTATCTCATACAAAAACCATTTATTTGAATCATGCAATTTTAGCCATTATGACAATACCTTCCTTTGGAGTAGTGTTTAACCCATTTATAGTAAATGTAAATTCTGCTGAAATAAGATTTATAGGTGCTATTCCATTAACCATTTTTTGTGTAGCTCATCTGTTGTTTGTTCTCTTTTCATTTACTGCTTTCATTTGTGTTAAGACATTTTATATTACATCATTTTTCTTACCTTGTCCTTCGTTTTACTATATATCTTGAGTTACATAATTAGTGGTTGCTTTAAGAATTATAATTAACATTATTTAAACAATTCCAAATAACAAACGCTACCTCCTATGAGTTAATACCAGTACCATACAAGACTAAGCTCCATAGCCGTACTATTCCTTTCCTATAATTGTCATATCAATTATATTTTACATAATACAAGTTCATCACTCCAGCTTTATAATTATTTTTTTTTTATTTAAGAGGAAAAAGAGAAAAACACAAAACAAAACAAAGCAGTGTAAGGTTACATATAATACAGAACTACAAAAAAAAGCATAACAGTAAGAAATCACCTGTTAATAGATTACATATTATCATCTTGGAAATAGTTGCTCAAATCACAGTATCAAAGAATACAAAGTAGACATTCAAACAGAGAGACTACAAACAGCTGTGTTCAATGATCCAAAAACATTAATATAGTCAGCTATTCAACATCCCTATACACACTTGCTGTTATATCCGTTAGAGCTCTTTTTTTTCCCTTCCTCTCTTTTTACAACAAAATTTACACATTTTAGATTTTATTACTCCTTAGTTCTTATTACTTTTTGGGGGGGGGGGGGAGAATAAAGTCAAATATGGCAGAACAAAGCTGTCAGTGAAAACCAAGGATAGACTTAGCACATGATGTAGAACAGAGTATACGGTTATTAACAATAGTTATCAACGTTGTCTCCTGTTTCCTTAAAAAGATTTGTCTATCTCATTAGATATTATAAAGTTGGACAAAACAGTAGAGAACAAGACCAATAAAACTTAGACATTGTAAACATTACAGGACTTCCAAAGGAGACAATAGTCAAACCAGAATGGGCATCTCAGTGAATCTTACTGCCTTCAAAGTAGTTGCCTATACCCTCAGACCTGATACTATCCCACAGAATGGAACAGAGTCTAATCAGTCAAAACAAGATCGTGGGAGCATTACAGGACTTCAAAACAAGTTAATAGGAAATCGCAAAGAGTTACTATTATATATCCTAATTTTTTAAATTTTTCCCTTAATTAAAATAAACATAAGAAATAACTAAATAATTTTTTTAAAGAATAATAGTTACCATAGTGTTTGTCTTTTTCCTTGAGATATTTGGATAAAACTTCATATACTATAGCTTCAAATATTTCCATATCAAGAAGCCCGGAATAAAGCCTTTCTAATTAATAAGTGAAAATTTTATAAGGCTTCAAGGCCACATAATGGGGAATCATGATTGCCACATATTTTCATATATTTGAATCATTACTTACATTAGGGAAACTATTCGGTATTCATACATGCGAGATTGATTTATTTCACTTATGAGTATGGTCTCAAGCTGCGCCCATTTATTGATAAATATCTCAATGTGATCCTTCTTTATAGCTGAATAATATTCCATTGTATAGAAATACCACTACTTTTTTATCCATTCCTCAGTTGATGGACACTTGGGTTGTTTCCAAGATCTGGCGATTACAAATTGTGCTGCTATAAACATAGGTGCACATAAATCACTGTGGTATGATGCTTTCAGTTCTTCTGGGAATATGCCTAGAAGTGGAATAGCTGGAATAAATGGGATTTCCAATCCCAACTTTTTGAGAAATCTCCAGACAGACCTCCACAAAGGCTGTACCAGTCTACACTCCCACCAACAGTGCAGGAGAGTTCCTTTTTCCCCACATCCTCTCCAGCATTTGTTGTTGTTGGTTTTCTTGATCCTGGCCATTCTTTCAGGAGTGAGATGGAATCTCAGTGTGGTTTTAATTTGCATTTCTCTGATGACCAATGATGATGAGCATGTTTTCATATATTTATTTGCCATTTGCATTTCTTCATCTGAGAATTGCGTATTCATCTCAGATGCCCATTTTTGGATTGGATCTTTGAATTTTGGAGGTCTGAGTTTTTTTAATACTTTATATGTTTTAGACAAGAGTCCCTTGTCTGAGAGAGAGTTCACTAAAATCTTTTCCCAGTTTGTGGGTTTTCTTTTCACTATGCTGGAGATTTCTTTTGACATGCAGAAACTTTTTAATAAGATGTGGTCCCAGTTATTGATTCTGGGAAGTGTTTCCCGTGCGGTTTGAATCCTGTTCATGAATTCTCTACCTACTCCTATGTCTCCAAGGTTTCTACCCACTTTGTCTTCCAATAGCTTTAGTGTTTCTGTTTTAATATTCAGATCTTTGACCCATTTAGATTTTAATTTAGTACATGGTGATAGACATGGGTCTAGCTTTAGTTTTCGGCAAATGGAGAGCCAGTTTTTCCAGCACCATTTATTAAAGAGACTGTCGTTCTTCCAGTGAACCTGCTTGGCTCCTTTATCAAAGATAAGGTGGTTGAGTGTGTTTGTAGTTGTGGTTGTATCTTCTAATCTATTCCATTGATCTTCGTCTCTGTTTTGATTCCAATACCATGTTGATTTTACTACTGTTGCTTTGTAGTATAATTTCAAGTCAGGGATTGTGATGCCTCCTGCTTTGCCTTTGCTGCTTAGAATTGCCTTTGCGATTCTAGGTCTCTTCTGGTTCCAGATGAAATTTAGGAGTGATTTCTCTAGATCTATAAGGTATGTTGATGGTATTTCTATTGGGATTGCATTGAATCTGTATAAGAGTTTTGGGAGAATGGCCATCTTCACAATGTTTGTTCTTCCTATCCATGAGCAAGAGATGTCTTTCCATTTTCTGAGATCATCTTCAATTTCCTTTTTCAGTGTATTATAATTTTCACTGTATAAGTCTTTCACTTCTTTCGTAAGAGTAATTCCTAAATATTTCATTTTTTTGCTTGCTAATGTGAATAGTCCAGTTTCTCTTATTTCCCTATCTGTGATTTTGTTGTTTGAGTATAGGAATGCTATTGATTTCTGAGTATTGATTTTGTATCCAGCCACATTACTGAATTTATTTATTGTATCTAAGAGTCTTTCAATGGAGCTTAGGGGGTCTTCTATGTAGAGTATCATGTCGTCTGCAAACAACGACATCTTAGCTTCTTCTTTTCCTATCTTTACCCCTTTTATTTCTCTTTCTTGCCTAATTGCTCTGGCTAGTACTTCCAGTACTATATTAAATAGGAGTGGTGATAAAGGACATCCTTGCCTTGTGCCTGATTTTAAAGTAAAGGCTTTCAATTTTTGGCCATTTAGAATGATGCTGGCTGTTGGTTTGTCATAAATGGCCTTTATTATATTGAGGTAAAGACCATCTATTCCAATTTTCTGTAGAGTTTTTATCATGAATAAATGTTGGACCTTATTGAAGGCTTTTTCTGCATCTATAGAAATGATCATGTGATTCTTATTTTTGGCTTTATTGATATGGTGGATTACATTTATTGATTTGCGTATGTTGAACCATCCTTGCATTCCTGGGATGAATCCCACTTGGTCATGGTGTATAATCTTCTTGATGATTTGCTGGATCCTATTTGCCAATATTTTATTGAGGATTTTTGCATCTGTGTTCATTAGGGAGATCGGTCTATAGTTCTCTTTTTTAGTTGGGTCTTTCTCAGGTTTTGGTACTAGAGTAATATTTGCTTCCAGGAACGACTTAGGAAGGATTGCTTCCCTTTCAATTTCATTGAACAGTTTGAGGAGTGTCGGCATTAGGTCTTCTTTGTATTTCTTGTAGAATTCTGCAGTGAATCCATCTGGGCCTGGGCTCTTCTTGGTGGGTAAGGACTTAATTACATTTTCAATTTCAGTAACAGAGATTGGGTTATTCAACAGTTTTACATCCTCTTGATCTAGCTTTGGCACTTCATATGCTTCTAAGAATCTGTCTATTTCTTCTGTGTTATCAAACTTTTGAGAGTAGAGGTTTTCGAAGTAGGTGTTGATGATCTTCTGTATTTCTATTGGGTCTGTAGTGATTTCTACTTTTTAATTTCTTATTGCATGAATTTGAGCTTTTTCTTCCCTTTTTTTTAATAAGGTTGGCTAGGGGCTTATCGATTTTATTTATTCTTTCAAAGAACCAACTCTTTGATTTGTTGATTCTTTGGATTGTTTTCTTAGTCTCTATTGCATTGATTTCTGCTCTGATTTTTATAATTTCCTCTCTTCTTTTGGCTTTGGGCTTGACTTGCTCTTCTTTTTCTAGCTGTTTGAGGTGTAGCATCAAGTTATTTATTTGTATTCGTTCTGTTTTCCTGATGTGGGAACTCAGTGCAATAAATTTTCCTCTCAGGACGGCTTTCATTGCATCCCACAGGTTCCGGTAAGTTGTATCTGTATTTTCATTTTCTTTTAGGTATTGTTTGATTTCTTCTTTAATTTCCTCTGTGACCCACTGATTACTCAAGAGTGTGTTATTGAGTTTCCATGTGTTTGTGGGATTTTTGCAGTATCTTTTATCATTAATTTCTAATTTCAGAGCGCTATGATCTGATAACATGCAAGGGATGATTTCAGCTCTTTTGCACTTGTTTAAATATGTTCTGTGAGCTAATATATGGTCTATTTTAGAAAATGATCCATGTACTGCTGAGAAGAATGTGTATTCTGATGTTGTTGGGTGGAACATCCTGTATATGTCTATCAAACCCATTTGTTCACAGGTATGATTCAGTTCTGTTATTTCTTTGCTCATTTTCTGTCTGGTTGATCTGTCCCTTGGTGTCAATGGCGTATTAAGGTCTCCTGTTACAATTGTGTTACTGATAATTTGAGTTTTCATTTCTGTTAATAATTGTTTTATATAACTTGGTGCTCTGGAGTTTGGTGCATATATATTTAAGATAGTTATCTCTTCCTCTTGGAGTTTTCCCCTTACAAGTATGTAGTGAACTTCTTTGTCCTTTATGGTCATTGTTGGTTTAAAGTTCACGTTGTCTGCAAACAGAATGGCTACTCCTGCCTTTTTCTGGATTCCTGCTGCATGAAGAATTGTTTTCCATCCTTTGACTTTCAGTCTGTGAGTATCCTTCTGGGTTAGATGGGTTTCCTGTAAACAGCATATGGTTGGATTTTGTTTCTTGATCCATTCTGCTAGTCTGTTTCTTTTGGTTGGTGCATTGAGACCATTTACATTAATGGTTATTACTGTTAAATGCTGGTTAATTGTAGGAATGTTATCTCTCTGCTGTTGCATCTTTATCTTTCTGTTCTGTTTAATTATTTGCTTTGCTTAGTGGTTTTTTCCTTTGTGTATCTAAACTGTCTTTCAATATTTTTTGCAGGGTCGGTTTGGTGTTCATGAAGTTCTTCAGCTGTTCTTTGTCATGGAAGTATCGTATTGCACCATCTATTTTGAATGATAGTTTTGCAGGATATATCAGTCTTGGTTGGAAATCATTTTGCTTTAGGATATGGAATATTTCACTCCATGCTCTTCTTGACTTTATCGTTTGTGCTGAGAAGTCTGCTGTGATTCTGATAGGTTTTCCTTTATAAGTGATCTGTCTTTTCTCTCTGACAGCTTTTAGTAATCTATTCTTGTGTTGGATTTCTGGGATGGTGATTATTATATGTCTGGGTGTAGTTTTATTTTGGTTATGAGTGTTTGGAGTTCTATATGCTTCACTGATCTTGATGTCAGTTTCTGATCTCATGCTTGGGAAATTTTCAGCTATTACTTCTCTAAATATCCTCTTGACATCCTTTATGTTGTCTCCCTCTCTTTCATTAATCCCTATCATTCTTATGTTATTCTTCTTTGCATCGTCTTGCAGTTGTTGAATTGTTGTTTCCTGATTCCTTGTTATTTTCAAGAGATCTTTCCTTTCCTGTTCACTAGCTGCAATCATGTCTTCAAGGTCTGAAATTCTATCTTCACTTTCATTAAGGCGGTTTTTACAACTTTCAGTCGAGTTTTTTATTTCCTGTATATCTCTGTGCATCTGCATTATGTATTCTGTTTGTTTCTTATATTGCTCGTCTAGGGATTCTATCTTTTTGTTTAGTTCCTCCAATTTTTTATCTGTGTTTTCTTTAGATATATTTAGAATCTCTTTCATTTCTTTTATCATTTCTTCTTTTATCTGGGAGATTATTTTGAGTTTGAATTTCTTTAAAGCTTCCTGGAGTTGTTTGTCAACTTCAGTAGCTATTATGTCCGATATATGAGGTGGATGGGATATATTTTCTTCTATATACATTGCTCCTAGGGTTTCCTGAGATGGGCTGGAGGTTTGAGGTTGTAATTTGGTCTTTCGTTTTGTCATTTTGTATATTTCTGTGTTTCAAGTGTTATTTGAAAGCTTCCTCAGGATCTGTTGAAAATCCCCTTCTATGCTTGGAGCTACTGAGCCTCTGACACCGCACTACCCCAAGCCATTGGGCCTGCAGAACCAGTGTCCCTCCTCTGCCTGCTCAGAACTCCGCAGTTCCAGACAAGCTGGGCCTCAGGGACACTGTGCGCCCACCTGCCCCTTGGAAGATCCACAGCTCTTCAATTGCAGCCGGGTTAGGGTGCTCTCCACAGGCCACAGTGCCTCAGGAGCCTGTGATCCCTCCCTGCTTGCAGAGATATCCACAGTCCTCTAGGCAAAGGAAGGGACTTCTGCAGGCACTCCAGATCCGCCCAGCTCTTCCTCTGCAGGCAGATGGCTAGGCGCGGCTGGGCTCGGGGGTTAGTGTAGGCCCGCCCATCCGTCAGGAGCTCAGCAGACTTCCAAGTGTAGCGGGGGGGGGGGGGGATGGGGAGGCAGCTGTAGTGGCCTCTAACCCACTGTTCCACTTCTCTGCACCCAGAAGCCTGGGGGGTCCGGAACAGTCTGAGATTTGGGCAGACTGTGCTGGGCACTCACCACAGGCTGAGGTGCCTCAGGAAGCTGCCCAGCTTTATAATTATTGCTTTGTGCAGTTGTCTTTTAAATCATTTGGAAGAAAACAGATTATAAGCAAAATTGAATTTATATTGTTTGTTTTTATTTTCCTGCATTCTTATTTTCTTCAGTGTGGTTTATTTCATTATGTGGACTCAACTAAGTTCGGAGTGTACAAGGACTTTTGCCTGAATAACTCCCTTTAGAATTTCTTAAAAGTCCGGTGTACTAGTGACTAAATTTCTCAGTTTTATTGATCACAGAATGTTTAAAAAATGAAAAAAAAAAGAATAAAAAGATAATATAGATTTTCAAAACACAATATTAGGAGATTAATAATAATTAATATGTAACCTATTGTTATCTTCAAAGTAGTTGCTTAGATTGTAAGACACAAGCATGAAAAATGATCAAAGAGTATTATTGGCTGATTTCTTAATGATGTCCTTTTTTCTGAAGTAAGATGGAATCTCAGTGTTATTTCTATTTATATTTCTCAAATGACTAATGATGAACATTTTTTCATATATTTATTTGCCATTTCTATTTCTTCATCTGAGTAGTGTGTTTTCATCTCAGATGACCATTTTTGGATTAGGGCTTTGAATTTTGGGGACCTGATATTTTTCAATTATTTATCTATTTTAATTAGAAGTCCTTTATCTGAGACACATTTGGCTAAAATTTTGCCCACTCTGTGAGTTGTCTTTTCATGCTTTTGGTGATTTCTTCGGATGTGTATAAATGTTTCAGCAAGATGAGATCCTATTGTTGATTCTCTGAAGTTCTTCTTGTGAAGTTTGCATTTTGTTCATGCACTGTCTACCCCTATGTGTTCAAGATTTCTAATTACCTAGTTTTCCAATAGATTTAGGGTTTCTGTTTTAAAATTTAGATATTTGATCCATTTTGATTTAGTCCATGGTTCTAGTTTTAAGTCTTCAGCATGTGAAAAGCACTACTTATTTAAAGAGGCTAACTTTCTTCCAGTGAACATGTTTGATCTGTTTGTGAAAGATAAGGTGGCCGAGTGTGTTTGTAGTTGTGTCTGCATTTTTAAACTGTTCTCTTGATCCTCAGATGTTTTTCTTTTGTTTGTTTTTGTTTTTGCTAACACCATGCTGATTTTATCACAGCAGCTTTGTAGTATAATTTCAAGTCAGGGATTGTGATGCCTCCAGCTTTGCATTTGTTGCCCAGGATTGCCTTTGCTATTCTAGTTCTTTTCTGTTTCTAAATGAATTTTGGGAATATTTCTCTAAGTTTCTGAGGTATGCTAATGATATTTTGATCTGGATTGCATTATAGTTGTATAACAGTTTTGAGAATGTGGATATTTTCACTATGTTGGTTCTTCCTATCCATAAGCAAAGGATATCTTTCCAGTTTCTGAGATCCTCTTCAATCTCCTTTTTCAGAGTACTGTAATTTTCAATATATAGATCTTTTACATCCTTTGTTAGATTAATTCCTAAGTATTTCATATTTTTGGAAGGTTTGTGAAAGGAACTATTTCCTAATTTCTCCATCAATGGGTTTGTTTTCTGAGTAAATGAATGCTATTGATTTTTGATTGTGTTGATTTTTATATCGAATCTCAGTGCACTCTAGTATTCGCTTGGTGGGGATTCTGGAATCTTCTATGTAGAGTACCATATCTGTAAATAATGATAGTTTAACTTCTTCCTTTCTTATCCTTATTATTTTCATTTCTCTGTCTTGTCTGTTTGTTCTGGCTAACATTTCCAGAATTATATTGAATAGGAGTGGTGATAGTGGACACCTTTGTCTTGTTTTTGATTTTACCATGAAATCTGTGAAAGACAAGTATAATAGTTTTCTGCCAGGCACGGTGGCTCACAAAGCTGAGACAAGAGGATTGCCACAAGTTCCAGGCCAGCTAAGGCTACATAGTGATTTCAAGGACGGTCTGAGCTATATAGCATGACCCTGTCCCAAACAACAAAACACAAATAATAGTTTTCTTTCATTCTTTGAATACTGCTTTTAAAATATCAGATTTAAATATTTGTATTATGAAACTCTTTGAGTATGATTCCTCTAGTATAGCTTTATTGACAGTTTTCCCTCCATGATAACCCATCAATAGCCACATTTTCTAGCTTTGTGTCTCACAAATATTTATTATTAATTATCCAACAAATATGAGGGAAAACAAGTTAATATAAACTATTTCCTCAAGGAGTAACTGTAGTTTTTTAATTTGTATTTAAAAAAAAAGTAAATGACTTTTTAAAGTTAATTAATTAACTCAACATAGATTTATTTCCCACTATGCACCATTGAAGAATGGAGCTACATCAGTAGACAAACAAATCCCTAAAGTCAAACAAGTTACATTCTACTGGTGAAACACAACCAAATAAACAAGCAAATATATAGTGAGCTAGATGATGATGAGCAACAAAAATAATTATGCACGGTGAGGGAGTTAGGGAATACTTGAGTTTGGGACTTTAGTATGCCTAGTTCTTTATTTTAATCACACTCAGTTTATTTCTCAATAGGAAGATGAAATCTGAGAAATGTTTAAAAGGAAATGAGGCAGGATGTCTAAGAGGGAATGCTCCATTTCGTACAAAAAGCAAGTACAACAGTTCCCTGTCAAGAGGTTTCTTCAAATGTTAGCACAAAAAGAAAAAGTTTAGTGACCTGCATTAAATAGAACATGAGTTGAGGGAACCTTAGTAGGTGATATCATAAAATACAGAAAAATGTACTCAGTTCTTTTTTTTTCCACAACAGAGTGTAGAAAGATGAGGTTGGTGAGAGAAGTATAGTGGAAAGACAGTTTTATTCTTAAATTATTGGGGGATAACTATAATTTAGTGTGCTGATGGGAATGTTTCAATGAAGAGGAAAAGGAAAGATGTAGAAGAGAGAAAAACTGTAACAAAGGAGGTTTAAGAGTAATCAAGAGAAGACAGGGTATAGTATTCATGGTGGGGGGATACTGTAGGAGAAAATATTTGCCTCCTGTATGACCTACATCATAAAATTATGAAGACTCAATGAGATTAGGCAGATACGTCTGAGGCAGTGCCTGACTCAGAAAATTATAAATGAGTGATTCTTACTACTGTTTCTGTATTTTTATTTCGGTAGCACTAAACACATCAGTGAAGTAGCACTTACCCTCAATGCAGATTCATTAGGTGTTATGGATTAAAAATTGGTGGTCAACTTAACCGCAGCTGAATTAAATCAGCATGCCACTGAGCATAGATGTTCCACCTGAGGAAAGTTGCCAGCATAAATAGAGACATGGAGAAGACAAGTGAGGTGTTGTAGGTCCTCCTACATGTTGCTGTTTGAGCCGTTGGTTCTCCTGGAGGAGCTCATCATGACTAGCTTCCCCAGTGTGAGTTCAACCATTGTCACTGGAGGAGCTCAGGACCTTGTTGGTGAGAGTGACTGTGGTTCACTTTGGGGTATCTCTGGTCCTTACAGAGCATCACTCCTGGCTCTGGAGAGGAGACTTGTGCCATTTAATTTCCAGGTCAAACTCTTCATGCTGGATTCCTCGTATGTACTGGACTGTTCTTATAGTAAGAGGACCTCAGGACTTCCATGTCGCCGAGGATGGCTATGGTGCTTTTCAGGAAATTCTTGGTTTTTATTTTGAGTGTGACTTCTTGGCTCAAGCGTAGAACGCTCAATATATTATCACAGCTCCTTCACCCTGCTGGCATAGACTTTCTAGCTTCCACTGCTGATCTTTAAGCCTTCCGAGTGCAGATCCATAAAACAGACTGGTGTGAGTCCTTTTTGTGGGCTCTAGATCTACAGTTGGACTCGTGGAAGGCATTGTCACGGGCCCTAGGTTTTCATTTGGATGCATGCAGGACATTGCTGTTGGATTTAGACCCTTGGCTGAATATTCTTTAAGTGTTGGGGACAGACTTCCTGCACTTTCTTGTGTTTTACTCAGGGTGACCATCATAAAATAATATAAATTATGTGTCCTGATTCTACATGTTCTCCTCACAACCCCTGACTACAATATTAGGTATATCTATTTCACTGAAAATCACAATTTTGTTAATTAAAAAGAATATATTGCCACTAAATATCAATAAGTCCTAGTTGTACATCTGCAGTTTTACAAAATGAATAAGATTTAAAGTCACATGCTGGCCATTTTATTCTCACTTTGATTATGTGTAATGTATTCAGACAGTTTAGTGTTTTTAACTGGAGTTATAATCAAGTCAAGTTAAAGTTCAAAGGAATTTGTGAAAGGAAAAAAAATTTACTTTTACCAAAAAATGTAATCATTATTGTAACTATTGCAAAATCACAGACAAATTACAGATGCACTATTTTGATGAAATTGATACAGTCAATTATAATTACCCCCAACAGAAAGGTGAATGAGATGCAAGGCTGCTGAGAGATTCCAGTGATACCAAAGTACATATAAATTTTAGAATTTATATTTCAAAAACTCATATGGCAAAATAAAGTGCAAATATCATACCCTGTTAGTCTAGATATAACCTTTACTTTGATATTCCAATTTAATGAAGAAATAACTAAAACATACTCAACTTGAAATTATTAATAAAATGTGTTATTTTTACATATATATTTTCATAACTTAAAATTTTAGCCACATTTGATTTGCTTTCATATCTTTGAATCTTTGAATTATATATCTTATAATATTCATTTTTTTCAGTTTTCACTGAAGAAAAAATTTTGCTTGGCACTATAATGTGGCTAAATAGCTTGTCATTAAAAGACTGAATATATCAATGGAATGCAATAACATATTCTAATGAGTCATTATTATAATATTCTCAAGTTTGAAAAGCCTAATCCAGAAAGAAGTTTTTTTTAATTACATGTCTTCTAAACGTAGATTAATTTTAAATATTGCTACTTTTTCTTTTATTGATCATATGAAGCATTGTGCAGTGTCAATTTTGAGAGAGTGCTTAACATCAGAGTGAAGTAGGTACTGACTCTAATGATCAAAATGAGATCTTCTAATGCTTTGTTACTCATATACGTTCTCATTTAGCAAAACATGCCACAAGATCACCAGGCTACATTTGGTCAAAATCACATTCTTCTGGAAAATTAAAATATTATGTGTTTGTCCTCTGTGACCATCTCTTTTTTCTTGATTATTACAGTAACACTGGAAGTCAAACTCATGTAAATGACTTTACTTTTCTTGAGATATGATTTAGTTAGGAAAGACTATAGCTCCATATTATCATAATCTTTGACCCACCTTCTCCTTTGATTGCTTTCCATGCAAGCAACATTTATCTTGATAAAGAACATAAAATCAAAATCAAAAGTAAAGCATCTCTACTTATCCTCCACCACAACAATACCATTGTGTAAAGGTACATCTTGGACTTCTGGGAGAACATGGCAGACAGACAATAGCAGCTACAGAGGCTCTCTGAGATTGCCAGCTCAGAATCCAAGAATGGTGTGATGTGAGGAGTTCTAAGCAAGGGGAGATACCCTGCTGACCCAGGAATGAATTAAGCTGAGAGAAACCAACTGGAAATGCAGTCCCAGTGCTATAAAAGGAACGGATAAAATCTCAGTGCGGAAGCTGGAACCCGTGCCCCTGGAAGCCGCGATTTGAATTTCCTGTCAACACTGCTGCGTCTGAATCGGCACAGCAGGGAGAGAGATGCGAAACCTCTGAAACTGGAAACCGGCAAACAGAGTTGAGAGTGGGACCAGCAGGGAGCCCTGCATCGACCTGCAGTGAGTGAGAGGAAGGGGGACTCTTCCATAGACTAGGAGGCTCCAACAGAGGACATTCTGGGACTGGGCAAACTAGCTGGAACAGGATGCCGCAGTGACTTTAGTCCCATATTCCCCTCTCAAGTGAGATTGGTAGGGAGCCCTGACCTGGGTGACGCCACGGACTAAGACCCAGTAGGCTAGCCCAATCCAGGTCCCAGCGCCTGGTGGTGCATCCTAGCTGTGAAGCCTTCAGTAGGTTGACTTGGAGGGGCAGGCCCAGCAGAGTCTGCCCAGGTCTGTGTCTCCCTAGTACACTACAGTGGGCAGGAACACATAGCTGGCAGATTCAAACAAACTGTAAGCCACAAAGAAAGAAACTGGGTCTCTTATATATGCTTGTATGGAAGGAACAAAAAGTATGGGAAGAGGGAGCAACAAGAAAGGGTCCTCGGCCCCCAATCCTGAGAACACTGATCCAGGAAAGGTAAATGCAAAGGAGAATGAGGACAGAAAACATGCAATATCAGACATGGCACCAATAGAGATAAAGCGATATCTCCGGAACCTCATAGATGAGTTCAAAAGTGAAGTATTTAATGACCTAAAGCAAGATATAAGTAGAATAGTTAGAGAAATGCTAAGCACTGCCCAAGAAAAAACAGATGGTGAAATGGAAGAACAGAAAAAAAGGGGAGAATTGTCTGATTGAGAAAATAGAGAAAACATACAATATGTGAAGCAGATTCAAAGAGATTACTAGGAGACTAAAAACTATTGAAAGCTGGCGTAACAGCTTGAAAGAAACTAAGGATAGATTATCTGAACTGGAGGACAGATTTGTAAGGTGGGAGCATGAAATGAAAAACTTCTTAAAAATAACAAAGAAACAAATAATAATACAAAGGCTAGAAGATGATAAGAGGATCTATAACTTAAGAATTAAGAATACAAAAGAAGAAGTAGGGACACAAACAAATGAACTACAAAAGCTATTCACAGAAATAATCCAGGAGAATTTCCCTAATTTAGGAAAAGGTAAAGATACTCAGATGTATGAGGCATACAGGACTCCAGCCACCTACAACCCAAACAGAGCTACACCCAGGCATATAATAATCAAAATTCTAGAAATCCAATATAAGAACATAATATTAAAAGCCATCAGAGACAAGAAATAGATCACTTACAAGGGAACACCCATGAGAATTACAGCAGACTTCTCAGCACAAACCATCAAATCACGAAGAGCATGAGGGGAAATAATTCAAGTTGTGAAAGATAATAACCTCCAGCCAAGATTGATATACCCTGCACAACTGTACCTAGAAATTGATGGAAAAACAAGGTGCTTCCAGGATAAAGAGGAACTAGGGGAATTTGCAACCACCAGTTCACTCTACAGAGAATACTGCAGGATATTCTAAAAAAGAAAAATACCAAGATTCCAGAAACAGTGGCAGAGAGGCCACAATGAATGGAGCAGAAAACAAAATGAAGAAGACAAACTGACAACTAATGACAGAAAAAGAGTTCAACAGAAATGCGGCAGAGAAGGTTAGATGGTAGCAACAGCTATTTTGGAGAAAACAAGACATCATAATAGGTAGTGCTGATTTAGTGTCATCTTGTTTTGAAGTCCCATCAAGCTTTTGCTCTTCTGTCTCTATCGTTCTTAACGTGTTGTATCTTATTGGATTTTATTATATGTGATAATATAAACAAAAACTTTTATAGACAAGGAGATTATACAGAAACCATTGTTCATTTTCTGTTAGTTGATTCTAAATACCCTGTAATACTGTCATTCACTTGAATGGTTTTACATTGTCTTGATATGTTTGATGCTACAGTATATGAAGTTATACCCAAAGATTTCAAGGAAAGAGACACTATGGTAACTACTTTTATGTCAGGCTTATCTTGCGGTGAAACAGTATTTTGCTTAAATGGTTATGTTTTGACCTGCACTGTTTTGTTGTTATGCCCTCTTTTATCTCAATCTCCTGTTTTATTATTTACTTTTTATTTTTATCCTTTTAATTAAGGGAAAAATAAATAAAAAATATCAGGATATATTATAGTAACCCACTGTGATTTCCTATTAACTTGATTTGAACCCCTGTATTTCTCTCACCATCTTGTTTTGACTGATTTTCCTCTATTCTGTTTTGCTTGATAGTACCAAGTTCTAAAGTATGGCCAACAACTGTGAGGACAATAAGATTCATTATGACGCCCATTCTGGTTCACTATTATCTTCTTTTGAAGACTTATAATGCCTCCAATGTTTTGGTTTTATTGGTTTTGTTCTCTACTGTTTTGTTCAATTTTATTATAACTGATGATATAGGCAATTATTTTTAAGATAGCAAGAGCCATTATGGTAACCACTGTTGATCAACTTGTATTATGTTGTTATATATTATGTCCATCCTTTTGATTTGACTGACTCTGTTCTGTTATGTCACATTTGATTTTACTCTCTTCAAAAAAAGTCATAAGAACTGTGGGAGTAATAAAACCCAAAATGTGTAATGGTCATTGTACAAAAGCAAGGAAAAGAAAGTGCTCTAAAGGATACAACTGCATGTATATTTAAGTGTATAAGATAGATAACCATATTACTATGTTTTTGTTGGATCATTGAACAGAACTGTCTGCAGTCTCACTGTTTGAATGCCCACTTTGTATGCTTTAATTTTGTAACGTGAACAACTATTTCTAAGATGACAATATGTAATCTATTAAATAGTGATTTCCTACTGCTTTTTTCTGAAATTCTGAATAACTTGTACCCTTTTTCTGCTTTTTTTTCTCCTTAAATAAAATTAAAAAAAATAAAAACAAGTACATCTTCCTTATTTTATAAATGACATTGTCATGGCAGATTGTGGAGAGCAAGAAAAAAAGCAAAGGTCTTTGGGGACATCATTTCATAAGAAATGGGTGGAGGAAAAACCCACGTATAAATTGGAAAGACCTATGAGAGTTAGCAAGGATGAGGAAAGCTCTTGCTTTTGTCACCAGTGGTCAGCAATCTTTTTTTTTTTTTTTTCCTACAAAGGGCCAGTTAGTAAGTACTTTGCAGGTCATATGGACTCTGTTGGAACTGTTTAATTATGTCGCTATAACCTGAACACAGTCATACAGGAAACAAACTAGAATGACCATAATGGTGGGATCAAAACTTAATATACAAACATAAGTGAAAGGCGAAACTTGTCCCTTGGGCAGTAATTTTCTCACCCATATTACAATTAATCCACAAATTTGTAATGAAATTGTTGGAAAAAAAATGTTAGATTTCCATAAATGTTTATTCTCACTTCTATTATTATTATTATTATTATTATTTGGCACTAGGGATTAAATCCAGAGCTTTCACACTGAGCCACACCTATAGACCCTTTTTATTTTATTTTTTCTGAGAGTCTATCTAAAACAACTGTCAAGGCTACTATCCAATTGGCAAACTCCGGCTTCAACCTTCCACAATGCAGTGTTACAGGCATGCACCATATACTGGACTTACTTCCTTCTCTAGGACTGAACTCTTATTCTTTAGACATGTAGTTTTCCAAAATAATTTTACTACATTTTTCACACTAGATTGCACTCAGGTAGAGACACGCTATTAAGGTCTCGCCTACAGGATGTTAGCATAAATGTCATGAGCAATTTTTTGGATGTGTCCATAATGGGAGCAGGAACAGTCTGATTTCCACTCTCTTCTTCCAGCTGACAGAAATGTGGACATAAAGGCTGGAGTTTAAGTAGCTGTCTTGAATCATGAAATTGGATTCATGACTTTAGAATGACAGAATGACTTTCTCAACTCTAAACTTCACTTATGTGGCACAGAGTTAATTTGTTTATGATTCTGTGGTAGTTATTTGGGTCACTGGCAGCTCAATTTAGCCAAATTAAATCAGGAGCCATTTGCTCTGATTGCATCATCTCATTCTCATTATATTCAAGATCATAGATTAGGACACAGAAGGTCAAAACTTGATGCTAACTTTTACGTGTGCAAAGCAGGCATAGAGGGCATGTGATAGGACAAGAAAGGACAACAGACTTAAAGAGGATTGTTTTGTATATATATGCTGCTGCAAATTGAAAAGGTTGTGCTATGTTGTGTATGTTTTTCTTTATATTTTTTTGCCCAATTTGGTGCTGTGTTTTCATTTTATATCATTAATTTCTATTTTGTCCTAATATTACCTGATATTAATTTTGAGACAGAGTCTGGCAGTGACTGTTATGATTTGGAGCTAGAATATCCATAAAAGTTTTGTTGAGAAATATGGCTTACTTGGAGGAGGCAGATGGCTGGGGTGTGACCTGATTGGTATATTCTTTTCCACAGCTCCTCCCTCTGTCATGCCTTCCTAGCAGCCCTGGTGTGAACAGATTTACTCTGTTGTGTCCTTCTACCATGCTTTATTTTCTTGCCTTGGAGATAGCCAGTCATAGACTCAATTCATTGAAAACCTTGAATTAAATTAAACCCCTTTTAAATTGTGTTAGTTGGTTGGTTTGTCCCAGGGATAGGAAAGCAGACTAATAGAGAAAACTGGTACCAAGACCAGGACCATTGCTGTGACTTTACCTGATTAACTGATTTAGAAACTTTTGGAACTGGTTTGCTAGATGAGTTTGGAAAAGTTTGGAGACACCAGCTAGAGAAGTTGCAAAATTCTGTAGCTGAGTTTTCTAAGTCGTTCTGGTTGGAACTTAGATGCCCAGAATTCTGATATCAATATAGGAGGTTTCAGTTGGAATAAAGGACTACATTGCCAGTTGGCCTAGAGGTCATGCATATTACAATTTGGCAGGAAATTTGTCTACATTTTGTCTATATCCTGAGACATTAAAAGAGATTAGATTTAAAAAAGAAGAGTAATTGATCCACCAGAGGAAATTTCAATACAGTCCAACTTTCGGCTGTGGTATGAGTACTGTTTACTGCATTTAGCCAGATGTTAATGAGAAGCAGGAACAAATGGTACAGTCAAAAGATGTGAAAAGTTTGCAGTTTCACCAGAAAGGAAGTACCTAAAAGGTGAGGCCATTGGGACCATGGAATAGAAAGGAAGGACTCTCTTGACATTTGAACTACAGGCCATGTGTGTTACAATCTGACAGAAAGTTTATCTGCATTTCACCAGGGTAAAAATGCATGAAAGGTATGAAAATATACTTTTCATAATGAGGTGCACGCAAGCATTTTGTCCTGCAGGAGTTGAATGTTATGTTTTGAATATAAAACGCTTCCCAAATGCCTTGTGCTTGGAGGTGGGCTTTGATCTAACTGGATGCCTAGTTACTGGAGTGTGACCTGGAAGGGTGGATTATTTCCCCTGGCTCTTCCCTTCATTCTGTGTTTCCTGATGGCTCTTGGGTAAGTACTCTGCCTTTCCCATGCTCTTCTATCATGTTGTCTTTGCCTTGAAACCAGATAACCCTGGGCTGGATCATCTGAAAATTATGAGCCAAACTAAGTTTCTCCTCCTTTAAGTTGTGAGTGTAGGTTTTTTTTAGCTTAGCATTGGGAAGGCCGGCTAATGTCATTGCTAATTTGTACAGATTAGGTTCAAACTTGTGGTCCTCTCATCTTCGCCTACCAGTGGTTTTGATTACAAGCATGTGCTACAACGACTGTTTTTCTTTTTAAAATTTTTTTCTCTTTCCAATTTTATACACAGATGTATGGAAATGTTTGTATTCTAGGCATCCCCTACAGAAATTTTTCTGTTTCATGCAACACTGATAATCTTTTAATATCCAAACTTTGTTAAATGAAATTATTTCTCAAAATTATCTTTTGTTTGTTTCTTCCTCAATGTTTTTATGAGAAATTTTTAAATTAAAATCACAGGAACTCAATAGAATATTTTAGGCCATATATTTGTGCTGCATTGCAGACATAATTTACAGGATATGAGACACATGCATAGACACCTTAAAAACAACTCTAAGAATCCATAAAGAGGATGTGAGCCATAAAAATTTTTTTCAGTAAGAGATGACAGCACACATACCAGGAATTTAAAATTACTTTAACATTTTAAAATATATGAAAGAGTGAGTTTCAAGTGTACCACCACAAAAGTTGTTAAGTAAGGTAATGGATATGTTAGTTTGAGTTTATTCATATATGCATATATATCACATTATACTCCATAATTTTAACAGTTTTATGGATTTTTAGTTATGATACTATTGAAAATTATTTTACTTGTTTATTGGGAACATGTTTTAAAAATTTTAACATGTTTACTAATTCTATATTAGGTAATATGATACATGTTAAATCACTTTTAGTCAATTTAAAAGAATTTAAGAGTTTTCAACTGAAATACAGTGATTATTTCATTTACAATAATAGAAAATTAATTCCTAGCTAAGTTTTTCAGATAAAGTGGTTTTCAATATGAAATGGATTGCTGATAGAAAGTAGAATCCTTCTGTATGAAAAATTTTACTGTCACGGTGCTCCCTTGAATTTGGATTTAATTTAAGGAATTATCGGTACTAGATCTTTTTATCCTTCCACTTATTAACTCTCTAGATATTTTTTACTTAAATTCTGTTTTACCAAATTTTACTGCTGCTAACCCAGCACTACTCCACTTGAAATCATCTTTTGTCTACATTAGGTCCATATCATTAGTTGAAATGTGTCAAATTCAGTCACGTTTTGGTGTGTTGATGATTATGTAGCAAATAGCTGGTTAATATTTTATGTTTGCTTGTAGCTGAAATGAATGTATCAATAAAAAGAAATGAAACGAATCCTAGAGTACAGGCAGTGCTGTCATCAGAGGCCACATCTCCTTATCCCGAGATGCAATGTAGTGCAGCCATGGCATTCCTCATTTGACCAAGACAGGAAGAGAAAACCTACTTGTGACATATCTCCTATCTGGACACATGAAATGCTCAGTATTTCTGTACAGAATTTTTGTTTCTCTAAAACACTTGAGATAATGATAGAAATGACCACAAATTTTAGCCCCAAATGAAAACTAAAATAAGGAAAAATATCTTTCTATTCAGTTCTCAGTTTGCTTTGTGCTGGGTATCTGATACATATAATAAACTATAATAAATCTCCTAGGGAGAAAATGACTCTTAAAGTACTATTTTTGCTTTAGCACACAAAAAGTCTTTCGGTTTCTCAAATACAAAATAAAAATTGTGGTTTCTTGGGTGACTTTGAAGGCAAAAAGAAAATGGTGGTTCTTAAAAGTAATTCACAAAAATGATGAAGCATAGAATCAGTACTTAATATAATATTCATAGATGACTCTCCCCACTTTGTGAATATGAAACAAAGGTTATAAATTTTGCCTCAGAGATTGCTTGGATAACTAATTTGTTTTCACAACTACTTAAAGAGTGTACCATGCCAGGAGGAAAAAAAAGAAAGGAGGAAAAGAAAAGAAAAGACCAATTTAGTAAGTCAGCTCTATGTGCAAGCCATTCTAAAACACTGAAATTAAATTATTAGAGAAATCCTTGTCTTACAGTCAGCAAATAATTGAAGACTCCCACGTGGAGAACAGAATGCATTTATTGTAGAATTCAGCAGCATTCTCATTCTTCCATGTGAAGTTAACATTACATTTGTATTTTAAACGTATTTTTATGTAAGTGTGAAACAATAGCAATTTTTTAATGATTATGACATTTTGACTTCTGCCAGTGTGTGAAAAAATAGCTATAAAAATTTAAGTATATTAACTTTTTTCTTCCATGTCTGTTATTCGTACCTTTGAGAATCACATAGTTTCCAAGGGAATCCTTGGGAGAAGAGTTGGTTAACTTGGTTTAAATTGCTAATACAAAAGAGACAGCTGTCAGCTTGGGGTTGTAAATCACCTATGGAATATCATATTTTATTTTTATGAGGGTGTTTCCTCAGGCACTTTGTTTTTTCATTTCCCTCAGTGATATGAATGATTGTTCAAATCACTGTAAACCTTTTCTGAGACTGCTGGGCATCCTGAGAGAAAACAGCCAGTGTCACAGTGGAAGAGTTATTAGTCCAAAGGATTAGTCTAAGGAAACCACGCACATTTCTTACCAACAAGTCAATGGTATTGATTTAAAACTGTCCCTTTTCTCTTTATTTCAGCATGGGATTTTGACATCACTCCCTGTGGGCCTGACATGAAAAGTTAGCACAGAAGTTAACAATGTCAACATTCCTGCATGACTCCTAGAAAGACTTTACTATCTATTGGTTCAAGAATCTACTAAAGCTTCTTTGGCTATGCACACCCTCAAAACTTGTAGTGTGCGGTCCACTTTTTTTCACACTGAGTGGAGCCTGCTAAGATCCTCTGTTTGGGTGAGGCAGTTACTGAATCTCCCATCAAGTAGCACGGTTAATCTGCTGTAGTCCAAGGTCCTAGGAGAAAGGGTGGGAGCTGAAGATCAACGCGCAGTATTAGGTCCAGGAGGTAGGGAGTGTCCCTGAGCGGCCAGGAGGTGTCCTGGGTCCAGGCATCTGCTAGTTGTGCGGGAAGCATGGCGCTAGAGCTCAGGCGAAGGGGCAGGCTGGCGGCCTCGGTCCCGGTTTTTGCAGGGCGCTAGGGAAGTGAGGCACTGTGGCATAGGCAGTCTGGGGCCCAGGGGCAGGCCTGTGGCATGGGTCCAGGTTTCAGTGGGGCACGTGGGAAGTGCCTACTTTGCATTATATATCATAGGTTCTTTTGAATCCATAACTATATATTTAAAAGACTGTATTTTCTCTACTGAGTTAACTGGGCAATTTTATAAACACACACACACACACCTGGATCTGATTGAAAAATCTGTATTTTGTTTTGGACATTTCTTTCTTTCTGTCTATCCTCTTCACTTTTTTCTAAATGACTGGCTGCAGATTTCATCTTGAAATGATGTGAGTCCTCTGACTCTGTTCTTTTACCAAACAACAGTTTTTAAAACATATATTTAATTCTAAATTTATTTCAGATTCAACATGTTGATTTCTATAAAACTTTTATATTAGGTAGGACTTTTTGTTTCTGCAGGGGTACAGTAGGAGCTTATATAAATGAATTGATAAATTTGAGACGAATCAACCTCTTCTCATTTTGAATTTCCCAGTGCATAATTACATTGTGGTCACGTCCAGCTTTTTAAGTCTAATACAGTGTCTCTCTGCAACGTTTTAAGAGTGGCTCCACTTTGTTTCATTCACTTTACCATAAATATCTTGTGATTTTCTGATCCCGAACGTGATAGATTTTCACATTTCCCTTTTCCATTGTGTTTTGATATTATAGAGAAATGCTATTGCTTTTTTGTACATTAACAGCTTGCTCAATTCACTTATTCTAGTACTTGACATAGAAAATCATGTTGCATTCAAATAACCTTGATTTTATTTCTTCCTTTGTAATCATAATTAGAAATTTCTTATTTTTCTTGACTTAGCACCCAGACAATTTTTGGTACTATGTTAAAGGAAACCAATGAAAAAAGTTTCTTCACTGTGGCACTGATCTCAGCATAATCATCCAGCATATAACAATTTTTATATTAGCTATAGATTTTTTTGGATCAGGGGTATGCTGAACTTTTTCTTTAAAGTGACTGATAGTAAATATTTCAGATATTTTAGACTCTTGGGTGATGCAGCCTTGATTAAAATCCTAATTCTTCTGTTGTAGTGAGAAAATAACAATAGTTTACTTTTATCTATGAATGAATATGATCATGTTTTAGAAACCATTTTTAATAAAACAAATCAGGCGTTATACTGCAATCTTTTTGTTTTAAATTCATTTGAAGGGCATCAGTCCTTATTCAGTATACAGATATTGAATATTTACTGTCTATAAGATCTATTTATTTTGAACTTTGATGCTTTACATTTGTTCTCTCCATTTTTAGTTTTACTGGGATTTCAGAAAATGTATTGATATTATAAATCAACAAACAACATTTAATCAATAATATATTACAAATACCTTCATACTATTTTTTCAGTTTTATAATGCACTGATATTTGATTTTTTTTGTTTCTTTCTCAGTTATTTTGAGTTTGATTTGATCTTTTTCTAGATTCTAAAAGTGAAAACCTAGATCACCGATGTTACATGTGCCTTTTTTTCCTGACCTAAGTATGTGACAATTATTAGTTTTCCTTTTAGTAGTATTTTAGCTAGAACTCAAATGTTCTAATATGCTATATTTTACAAAACAGTTTGAAATAGTTCAAAATGTTTCTTTTTTACAGTTAAAGGGATATTTAAGTGTACACCTTAGTAGCAATAATTACATTCATGTTGTTTAACAATTATCGCCATAATTTCCAGAACACTTTACGTATCGTCAGTCTGGAATTATATATACTTTGCGTAATAAACTCATTGCTCCCTCCACCTACCACTTTGAACCATCATTGTACTTTCTGTTTTAATTACCTCGACTACTGCATATATCTCACATGAATGGAGACAACTTGTCTTTTTCTGATGAGCATATGTCATTTTACAAAATGTTATCTGGTACACTCATTGTGTAGCAAATATCAAAATGTGTTTATTTTTTCAGGCTGAATAAAATTATCTATTTTTGATTTGGTCTTTTATTTTGGAAGTCAACTGAAATGAACAGATATATTTCTGAAGTACAAATGGCCAATAAAAATATGAAAAAGTATAAAAATCTCTGACTATTACAAGGTGCAAACTAAGACAACATTGCAATTCTGTCTCACTCCACAAAGAATAGAAATCATAGAGAAAGCAAACAACGGCAAACGTTGGTGAGTCTGTGAGGAAAAAGGAATCCTCCTGCATTGTCAATGGGAATGTAAGCTAGTGTAACTAGTATTAAAATCACTATGAAGTTTCTTAAACTAGAAATTCTTAGACTGTATCTATCCTTCTTCTAGGTATCTTCCTGAAAGAGCTGAAGACATCATAGTACAGTGATGCATGTATACCTATGTGTCTGATGGCCCAATTCATAATAGTTAACTCTTGGAATTTGCCTATAAGCCCATCAACAAATGATTGGTTAAAGAAAATGTCCTATTTATAGACAATGGAATACTACTGTGCCATAAAGAAAGATAAACTTGAGTTATCTGTAGGAAAATGAATGCACTTTGAAACTATAATGTTAAGTGAAATGAATCAGACATGTAAGCTTAAATATTACATGGTTTCTCTCACATGAAATACCCCAAATTATACACATATTTAAGAGTAAAATAAAAGATAGATAATAGGAAAAAGGAAAATATAGCTTTTGAAATAGGAAGACAAGCAAAAGTTGAGAATAGGGGAAGGGAATATAAAAATAATTAAAATGTGTTATGTACAAAGAAAATGTGTTGTTTATAAACTAAGAATGAACTTGGCACATCAGTAGAAAAACATAAATATCTTGAAGTCACAATATTAAATGAAATTAATCTTACACACAAGTTTTAATATTACATGATTTCTCTTATATGAGGAACCAAAAATATAAATAAAGATTAAAATCAAAGATAATTAATGGGAAATTGGGAGACAGAGGTTTTGCAAATGGGAAGATCAACTAAGAGATGAGAGGTATGATAAGGGAAAGCGACAAAAACAATTAAGATGTGTTATGTACACATACTAACTCCCCACAATGAATATGATCATTATGTTCTGCAGACATGTACCAATAAAAGCATAGTTTATATTTTTATTTATCCATACATAGACACCCTGAAGTGATTTCATAAGTTGGTTTTATGAATAGTCTTTTTAAACATTGGTTAAAAATCTATTTATGTATATTCTTTCAATTCATTTTGATTTCCACTTAAAAGTTAAATGTCACATAATAAAAATACTATATTAAAAGTCAACAGAAAAATACATGAGTCTCCCACTTTCCCTATACTCATGCCCCTATACTTAGGCACCGTTCAGGATTCTGCCTCTGGACTAACTTCCGGAGACTATGTGAGAAATGGTAACTTGAGTTACTATTGGAATTTTAGGTTTAACTTATGATCAAGGTCTTGAATTACAAGGAGAATGCTGGCCACTTGTGCAGTTACAAACAAAGACTCATGATGCTGGAAAAGTCTACGTGTTGGTCTAAGTCCAGATGCGTGAGTTTGTGGACATGATTTTGGTCAGTGCTTCATACAATCACTATGCTTACTGTTACCAAAATGGCCCCTGGACAGCAAGAAAAGAAGCTTAAAGGAAGCAACTGAGATTGGAAAGAAGAAGGCTATGGTGAAGAAATGAAAGAGTGGTATTTGGGTGATTGATCTCGCTGGTATGTACAGCATGCTGAAATCCCCAACTCAACAAACTTACAGACAAAAGATTTGTATAAAGAAGCTAGTGTTGCTGAAGTTGTTACTCAAATTACTAAGTCATGATCAACAGTATTAAGACAGATGGCACGTTATAGCCTATCTGTCTACAATTTGTGAAAAATCTAGGGCTATAAATGCAGATCTCATAAAGGATACTCCATCAGTGAATGATAATGATGAAAGATTTCATCACTAAAGGGTGGTTTCAAAATTTTAAAGGGAGAACTGTGGTTCATAGTGTGACTAGGCATGATGAAGTAGTCATTGTAATAAAAGGGCTGTTGAAAATTATACATACCACACTGAAATGATGACTCAGGAGATGGCTTTTGCTCTCATCAAGTGTTTTCAACTGCTGTGAAACTGGCTTTTTTTTTAAATAAAATGCTCAGGAAAACATACATTACCCATGAAGACAAAATGCCAGGCCTACGAAGGATAGGCCAAACCTACTGCTATGTACCAATGCATGTGGTAACCTCCAGATAAAGCCTCTCTCTTGCTTTATCACTCTGAGACCCCCGGAGTGTTCAGAAAATATAGTCATGAATAGGCTTGAAGTCATGTGGAGACCTACTGCAAAAGCCTGGTTAACAAGACTGTTTATTTGAGTGGATCAGGGAGGCTTTCTGTCCTACAGTTAAGAAATACCTAGAGGACACAGGTTTATCGCTCAAGGCTATCCTGATCACGGACAGTGCTCTTACTCACCTATGAGACTTAGAAGAACTGACTGAAGAATTCCCTTGACTCTCAGGCAAGTTCCTCCCACCTAATACAGCTGCTTCACTGCAGCCTATGGATCAGCAGCTAACTTTAAGCAGTATACACAAATTGTTCCTGTAGTGCCTCCAGATGGTCTCAGATGCATATTTAACCTTAAAGAGTGCTGGAAGGAACATTACAGCATCCTTTCCTGTGTGGGGTTAAATGATAAATCTTGGGCCAGTGTCTCGCTAAGGACACCTAGATCTGCCTGGAAGAAAGTGTGGCTTAAAATTTTATAGGAGAGAGACTTCGAAGCCTGTGTAGAGTGACATTGTCACTATAGCAGAGTCCACAGATTGCACATAGACTGTGGTGATGTTGAGGAACAGGAGCAGAAATTTCAGGAACTGTCAACAAAAGAACTCCAGCAACTTCTGGCTGATGAACAGAGAATGGTAGCTGAGACATTTTCTGCAGAGGACAATCAGTGCAGCAAAGTTTATCTCTGAAATAAAGGAAATCCTGAATAAATGGACATAGCTACACGTATTTGTAGAGAAACCCTATCACCACCAGAGAGAGAAAGCCAATCATAATCATTGCATTCACTTGCTTAATGACAATGACATGTCCTACTACAGAACAGCATTAAGGAAAAGACAGAAAGACAGCCATAGACTGCTTTTTAGTTCTGAAAAGGCCGAGACCTAGTGAGTCAGAAACAGGCTGTACTGAGCTGCAGACTCTCCCAAAGAGAGAAAGGACACCAGAGAGCAGATTCCTGATGTTCATATGGAAAAAGACTCTCCTTCCATCAAAAACCGCCATCCAGTTCATCCTCCCTTCCTGCAAGTCAAAGATGTCAGCTGGAATAGTGAGTACAGTATGAAATTTCCTGGTAAACTAGACACATTTTGTAACTTTTTGTGAATACACGTGGAAAACTACTGATGTTTCTGGTACATTATGCACATTACACAATCCTTTTTTTATTATCGAAAGGTTAATTAAGGGTGCTTTGGGAAGTTTTGAATGCATATGGGTATTTCTTGTGAGTCTATTGCTGGTACCAAAAATTAAAAAATAAAAATAAAAACAAAAGTAGAATAAACCATTATTTCTTATGGGAAAAATAGTGTTGACTTACAACCAACATGAGTTACAACCAGGCCTTGTGAATGAACGGATTTGTAATGCAAAGGTCCACTGTGATTTGTAATGTTTCCCTTCACGTGGATTTGCCCAATATTTTCTCATTCTTAGATACAGATTTTGCTTTCTTTGGTCAACATTATAGTCTTAAGCTTTGTTTCTTATTCCATCTAACGAGATGGTCAACATTTTTCTTATTACAGGTGAAGTTAACTTTCATCTTTTGAGTAGTCATATGACTGTAACTGTTGCTGCAGAATTTGTTATAGTTAACTGTAAATATTTTGAAGTTAGATACTTTTGACTATATAAAATCTTATCCTTATTAAACAAATTCAATATCTTTAGAGTCCATGGTATTTCAAGCTTAAATCATTGCTCTATTTTTTACAGTGGTGACTGTATAGTAGTGTTATTCCCTCTTCTTTTACTACATTCTGACTACATTTTTCAGCATTGTATTTTAAGGAAGAAACTTTTTCTTTTCTGAATATTCATATATTTAAGTGTGTATTCAGTGACTTCATGGATTATAGTCACACTGGGGATAAGGGTTTGAGCATATGAATTTGAGACAAAAATAATTCACTCCATAGTAATGACAGGCTTTGCCTTACTCTGTTTAAAAGCAAGCCTATATTAAAAATCATACCCTATACTTTTTGGGCCAGATGAACACAAAAACCTACATCACTCAGAGACGAAGGAACAGCTAAATGTTTTGCTACTTTGTAGTTGGTCCTTTTCTCATGTTGTTACTGAGTTCAAGAAGGCCATGCTATCATATTGCCAGACATTTCCTTCAAATATATTAAATGTAATTTTTAAATTTTTAGCTTATTCCAAAAAATGTTGATAGAGTTTCACAGATAATGGTGGCTAGTATTATTTTTCATAACCTGCCCCACTTACTTTAAAGATTTCATTTCCTAAATAAATTACTTCCTGTATTTATTTGAATGGAATACTTTGAAGAAGTACATAGTAAAAACAAGTGCATGTAAAAATTTGAAATAATTTACTTGAATGATTGCTAAGGTTACAGCACTTTCTTTTGGGTTGATGATTTCAAAATACACAATTATAAAAGACTTGAAACTATCACTTTGACATAAAAACAAACATATAAATCAAGGGAACAGAACATATGGTCAAGAAATAAATCTGCATATTTACAATCAGTTTATCTTTAACAAAGGCAACAAGAATGCACAACGGGGATGGGCAGTTTCTTCATGTTGCTAAAACAGGATACCCACACCAACAAGAATGAAATTGATGAGAATCATTCTCTAGATACAAAAATCAATTCAAAAAGATTAAAATCTCAAACATATGATCTGAGATTTTACAATGAAAACATGTGGGAAAAATCTTCCTGTCATTAATTACATATGACGATGAATTTTCTGGCTGTGAACCCCAAAACTCGAGCAACAATAGCAAAAATAGCAAAAAATTTGGATTGTATCCAAATGCTACATTCAACAAAGCACATTAATACAGAATGGGAGAAATACTTACACTGTATATATTTGACAAGTGGTTGATATTCAGAATATATGGAATCCTAAAACTGAACAACACAAAACAAGTAATTCAGTTTAAAATTGAGTAATATATCCAAGCTAAGATTTCTCAAAAGATGACATATATATGTATGTATCTACATATATATGACATATATACGTATATGTGATATATACATATATGTATGACAAATATATGACATATACACATATAAATATCTGTATATCTACATATATAAATCATGTACATGAAGTAATTCTTAATATCACTAGTCATCAGGGAAATACAATTGAAAAGAATAATGACATATCAGCTCACTACAGTAAGAACAAGTATTGTCAAGAAGCCTAAAAATAAAACGTGCTAGTGAGGGAATAGATAAAAGGAAACCCTGCAGGCTGCAGGCAAGAATGTAAATTAGTGTAGCCATTATTGAAATCAATATGGAAATTCCTGAAATCTTAAAAAAAAAAGAACTACCATATGATCTAGAAATTTTGCTCCTGTGTAGCATATTGAAATCAGTATGTCAAAGGGATATCTGTACTCCCATAGTTATTGTAGCACCATTCATAATAGTCAAGAAGTGGGAACAATCTGTGACAATTATCATCAGAACAGACATGGAAAATGAGGTCTGCATACATAACAGAATGTATTTGGTCATTAAAAACAAAATGTTGCCATTTGTGATATAGTGGACAGAATTGAAGATTCTTATAAGTTAAACAGCCAAGCACAAAAAGAGAATCACCACCTAACTTCACTAATAGGTGGGATTTTAAGATCCTGATCTCAGAAGTTAAGAGCAGAGTGGTGATTACTAGAGGTGAGAATGGTGGAGTAGGGTGAATGGAGAAAGGTTGATCAATAGTGACTAAGACACAGACAAGAGCAGGACACTTTCATGTGCTATTGAATGGTATTGTGACCACAGGTAGCAATTATTGCATATTTCAAAAAATTAGAAGAAAGAATTTTGAATGTTTTCTCAATTAAGTGATAAATGTTTGAGAAGATAAATGTTTTAATGTGACGTAAACCTGATGCAAATTATACATGTGTTGAACATTAAATGGTATATGACCAATATGTACAATTTATGCTTTTAACTGTTTAAAAGTTTATAAAAGTAACAAAAATGATCAGCAAATTATAAGTTAAGCTTCTGTACAGCAATAGAAATATTCAAGAGTGAAGACACAACCTACAGAATTGGCGAAAGCATGAGCAAACTGTGTTGGATAGATGCTTCTGTTGTCCAAATGTGGTTTTTCTCCTTGAACTCATGTTGGAGTCGAAAGCTCATTGTGAAGTATTAAGATAAGAAATTTAATCTGACTCTGCCAGTTACCAGCAGAATCTTTGGTTACTGATTTGCTTAGAAAGGTCGTTAGAATGGAATCCTTTTGATCACCTCTTGGTGACTTTATAAGAAGCCGAAGCAATACCAGAAGAGACAGCTTCCTCCCTGCCACTTTTTTCACCATCTACTGTATCATCTTGGGGCACTGCAAGCACGAATATCATCACCATATGCGGTCCTCAGCCTTGTCACTCCAGAACCAGGAGTCAAAATAAATACCTTTTCTTTCCAATTTACCCAATCTGTGATAATGTTATTGACAATAGAAAATCAAATATTAATGCAAAGAGTTCATATTTTAAAATGCATTAAGATCTCAAACATAAATAATAAAAAAAATAGATAACCCACTTAAAAATGAACAATAGACCCACCTAGTTATTTCTGTAAAGAAGGCACATGAGTGGCCAACAGGTATATGAAAATTATTCAACATTATTAGTCATCAGATAAATACAGACCAAAACCACAATCAGGTGTCACCTGACTCCAGTATGAATGCCTGTTATCAAAGACAAAACAATGTGCAGAAAAGGAACTCTTGTTGCCTGTTCATAAAAATATAAACTGTAGCCACTATGTTAAATGATGACTGTCCCTCACTGTACTAAAAATAAGGCAATGATATGATCCACCAATACTTTCTATGAGCATTGAAAATGAAATTCCTATGCTGAGCATGTACTCCCATGTCCACTGAAGCACTGTTCAAAATAGACAAGTTATGAAATCACTTGAGTGTTTGCTGATGGACAAATGATCAAAGAAAAAGTCCACAGAAACATTATTTGGCTTTTAAAAGAAACAAATCCTATCACTTGTGAAAACATGGATGAACTCGGAGGACATTATGCTAAGGGAAATAACCAAGGCACCAAAGAAAACCACTACAAGACCTCACCTATGTATGCAATCTAAAACAGTTGAACTCCTAGGAACAGGGACTAGACTTTACTGCTAGTCAAGGGTTTGGGGTAGGGAGGAATGGGGAAATGTTGTTTAAAGGAAAATAAATTTTCAGTCAGGATAAGTAAATTCTGCAGATATACTTTATAGTACAATACCTATAGTCACTGTATCACACACTTGAATACTACTAAGAAGGGACACCTTGCTGGGGATTTGACTTAGCAACACAAGCGCCTGCCTGGCATGCCTGAGGTAGAGAGTTTGACCTCCAGTACCATTAAAAAAAGAGGACATAGTTATGGATATGTTAATTAGCTTGATTTAATAATTTCACAATCAATGTCATAAATATAAATGCAAAAATAGTAATGCGATGATCACTGCACAACTTTTTTATACAGAAGAAAACACAAATTTCGTGCTTTAAATGAGTGAATTTTATGATATGTGAATTATAGCTCAATAAATGTTTGAAGAATAATCTCTATTTTTTATTAATTCATTTTAATAAATAAATTTCAAATAGAAAAATTTCTTATTTTATTGAATTTAGATTAAGCTTTTATTTTCTGGAATTCTTTTCCTTTTAGATTTTATGTTTTTTATTTTTTATCTATATATTTCTCATTTTTCTGTTCATCTTTGTGAATGTAATTCAATGAAATTTTGAATTTTTTTACATGTTTTTACTAAGGTGAATTAAAACACTGATGGATAAGAAATTCAAAATCCAGAGGAAAAGAAAACCAAACATATAAATAACTCTAACTTCCTGAAACTAACAAAAATGAACGTGTTCCTAGCTCCCATTTCTTCAATGCTCTTTGTTCTATTTGATTTAAAGGTGAGCACCAAATCTCTGGTTTGATCATGACAGCTAAAAGCCTCTTTGCTCTTTGTCATCCACACCATGTCAGAAAATGTTTTTAATGTAAGTTTTCTCACGATGACGAGCAAATTTTCAACTGTTATCCTTAAATAAATCTTCAGGGAATTTTAAATGACTTACCATTGCTCACTGTTAATGTTTACGATTTGCTATGTGAATTTTGATTTAGCTTTTTTATCAGAGAAAATAACTCAGGCTAAAATTTAAGCACTATACTTCAGAAAAAAGGTTTTGAGTCAGTTTTATAGAATTTTTCTCATTTATTCATTTGCTTTTTGTCAGTCAAATAAATCATCTTCTGAAAAAAGTATTATACCTTAATATTAAAATGTGCTTAAAATTTTAGTTGCTAAATGATCTTGCATATTAATTTTAAATAAAAGTTATGGCATTTATTTTCAGTACTCGTCAAACTAGCTGAATGTCTAGTTAGAGACTCGGCAAAACCCTGTATTTGAAATTTACAGCTCTGCCTTTGTTCTGAGCAGTGTTCTAAATTCAGCACATGTCTACCTCCATCGAATTCAGTAGGATAAAGGAGGTTTTTTTTTCAATGTTTAACAAATTTCTTCAGTACCCTATTCCTAAATATCTACATTTCTTCCTTGTGTTGCATGTGGACAGATTCTATGATTTCCTATCCAAGAAAGGTTTGGCCATTTTGAATGACCTTTTTTTATGATCTTCAATTATGTTCTATTCCTCTTTGTTTCCTTTTGAATGATACATAAGCTTGGGAAAATGTTGCTGGATTTCTCTAAGCATAAAATGCAGAGATTTCTGAGTTCTCAGAGCTTGGTTACAATGCCTACTTCAGCCTGGCAGCATGCCAAAGGGGCTGAGGGTTTAGCAGTGCCTTCAAAAGCAAAATCCTAAAGAAGCCAAGGAAGAGGAGAATCAGTCTCTAATTTAAAGGGAGGTACAGTTTGATCAATTACACTAGCCTACTGTGTCTGCATGTGGGCCCACAGTCCACTGAGAAGCTGATAAATCTGAAATAGCCCTTAGTTTTTGCCTGGCCAACCACATTAGCTATAACATAGATCTCATTCAGTCATTATTAAAATGCATCTAATTCAGGCCCACTGCAGGTAGTCACCAGGAAAACAGCATTTCAAAAGAGAGTCTCAGAGCTGCTATGTGACGGATGGATAGGAAGGGAGAATCTGGGAAGCTTCTGTCTTTTCCACTGCTGTCCTATCAGTTAATAGCCCTTTCCAGCTGCTTTCTGAATATTCACAGTGCCATATTCTTTTTATTTCCTACCACAACTAATTAATTTTTAATGCAAGGAATAGCTTCACCTCTCAATTCAGCCTCTTAGATCACCCAGCTTAATGGTTCTGCATATGCAGTACTGCTTGATAAGAAATCATATTAATGTTGATTTGAAGCTTGCAGCTTAGAGGAAAAATGAAATTGTGTTTGTATTGGTATGCTCCACTCGGGTGCATAGCTTGCCTTCTTTCTGACTGGCAATACTTCCCTGATTTGTATTTAAAACTCTCTCATTTACTGTGACACACAAATATTTCTGAAAGTTAAGAAACAGGGGTTTTTGTCATGACTCTTAAGCACCATTTCCTTTAACAAATCATAGTAGCACAGGATGTCAGAGCTGGAAAGAAATCTTAGAAATCATTTACTTCCATGCCTAGGGTGTACAGACAAAATCTAAAAATTTTCATAGATAAAGTGCTAAAGGTAGATTGTTTCAAAACTGCAGATCTTGATTTGTTCTTGCTAAACTTTGTCCTGACGGTGATCGTGTTAGTCAGACTTCCATTACTGCAAGCAATTTCTCAGCTAAATCAGATTTACAGGAACAAAGATTTATTTTGGCTCTGAGTTTCAGAGATTTCAGTTCATGGTTTTTATACTGTGGCAAGGCAGAACTTCATGGCAAAAGCATGTGCGGAGCAGAGGAACTAGGCTGGGAGAGGCAGAAGAGAAAGTTTAGGGAGGGTGAAATAGAGAAAGGACAGTTAAGGATCTGTGAACTTTTCCAGTGAGAGGAAATGAGAAAATGAAGGGTTTAAATTAGGACAGGTATCAGCCTGAAAACAAGAAGCTAAAAAAGCGCTACTGAAGAAAGGGAATATGCAGAACTTTGTGAATTAGACTCTAGTGAATGAAGGAGAGGGAGGGGTACAGTTTCCCTCTGGTAGGTGAACTAAGAAAGGACAGCACTCAATGCGATAAGGACAGCAGGTGAAAAAGTTACCAAACTATTCAGTGATGTGACTAACAATATTAATTAGACAAATGCAAATTATAATGAGTATAAAGGTACAGAGACACAGCTGAGAGAATTCAGACTTCACAAGTATACAGCCTTTGATATACATTCTGATCCCATAAACCACTAAAAACAGCAGTGCCTTGGTTCATGAATTCTTTCCACAATGCTGGCTGTAACCAAATTGCAAGCACAAACATTAAATTCATGAGTCTAGGTACCACTGTGTATTTCTGTTTTGTCCTTTCATCTTTTTAAAAAAGTGATTGCAGCATTCAAAGACTACCAAAATGGAACTAAAGTTCCATTTCTTTTACAAGCTTGGGAAACTAGTTTCATTTCTTCGAATTTAAGTTCCTCTGGCCAGGGATATATCTCAGTGGCACAAGCACCTGCCTGGAAAGTGTGAGGTAATGAGTTTGATTCCTGGTTTAAAAAAAAAAAATCTCATATGAATTAAAATCCCTCATCTAAAAGCCAGAACACTGAGTCAGGGTTATGGATCACATTAACTCATTCAGGAAGTATTTGAAAGCATAGAAAGTTAATACACATGTAATGACATATTTTTTTATAGAACATTTGAGGAAGAAAGATAAGGCATTGACATCTTTGAGTTGTGTCGATGAGTTGACTAGCAGTGTTTCTAAGGAAAAGCATCCATGCATTTCACTGTAGAATTCAGTCATCACCTGAGAATCCACAGAGAAAACTTTGACACCCTAGAGTGTCCTTCAGTGACCTAGGCTTGGATAAGGAGGAATGCATGAAATTGGCAATTTTATGAGGAAATTCTTACAAGTATAAAATTTGTTTGATGCATACTTATACTATGAGGAACATGAGTGGTTGCAAGGCCTTGTCACAAAATTTACAGGATAACTGACTGGATTGCAATAATTAGGAATTTTCCTTGTAAACTTTTCAAAGAACTTCTCTCTCTCTCTCTCTCTCTCTCTCTCTCTCTCTCTCTCTCTCTCTCTCATATATATATATATATATATATATATATATATATATCTGCACACACACACACACACACACACACACACACACACACACACAAGCACAGTGATCAGACTTACAACCTTGTACTTTCCAGGCAGGTGCTGTGCCACTGAGCTAAATTCCTGGCAGAAATCTCTCTTTAGAGTCACCATAGCATCTTTTTACCTAAAATAGGTTTAGAGGTTGATTTTTAGGGTGCATTCAGAAACTATTCAGCATAGCTCTAATATGTGTTGATTTCTAGTCCTGTAAACTGTAAGATGATCACTTGAAAAGAACATAAAGTCCTTGATTAATAACAGGAATATCGGAAGCCAAAACAAAAAAATAATTGACACATTTATACAGAAAAGCAAGTCCTTTGCAAGTACTTTTAGGTCAGGAGCCCCTTATTTTTACTTTAGCTATTCTAATAATAATGGTCCCTAAATCCTAGGGTACAAAGTTTATGCTTCAGGATGTTTAATTGGAAGCCTTGTTGGCCTTGATCCCTCAAACTTGGTCTCTTGTCTAGAGTTAGATACATGCAAAAGACAAATCTCTTAACTACCCTGCATCTGTGCTTACTCATGTGAAATATGAGCATGGAATTAATAGTATTATACTTGACATTCTTCTAGCTCTAAAATTCTGAGCCTTCTATTCTCTGAGAAGACCTAAAATCTTTCCAGTTCAAATTTGTGAAGGGAATTAGGACAAAGTGAACAATTTTGTATAATAAAATAAGGGTCAACCACAGATTAAACTAATAATTCTCTATTGCATGAAACAGTGGACATAAAACATTTAGAAAGCTTTTCCCAGCCATAGACAGGCATTTTCAATTATTGCATATTTGCTTCTTACTTCCTGTGTCTTCTGACTCATTAAGACTAAAATGGCTTATTTGTTTTCAGATGATCATGAGGCATTATAGATATTTCAATTGATCCATGAAGTGGGAAAGTATAACCCTATAATATGAAGCATTTCTTGAGCATTGTTATTACACTGCATTTTTGACCAAAATCTTATAGAAAAATACAGTGAGCTAAAATGACACTACATTTCTGTTTAAAGATCTCTTTGCTATGTATTTTTAGTCGTGTTTTATTTCTGTGCACACAGAATGCATGCTAAGTTAATAAATAAATACATGGACTAGCCTCTCTATCCTCCTAGCCTCAGTGGGACACTGCTTCATTAGCTGAATTCAAGAAGAAAAAAAAAATAAATCAATAGATTCCTGCTGTGTCTTTCTTCTTTATATTGTTTTGATCCGTAGTCAGTGTTTCTGCTTATATTTCATTATGTACAGAGGCGTTTCACTGTACTAGCTAATTGTGAAGAAATTTAGATAAAAATTTCTGCATGCATTAGCTTTTGGCAAGAGTAACATTGACTCTAGTCTTCTGTTGTCATAATATTACAGGCCCAGATTGTTGGTTATAAATAGGAAAGGACAGTTAGAAAACAGAGTGGATGATACCAAACAATCCAGAAAAAAATAGTCACACCATTGTCAATTTTATGTGACTCTCTCATGGTTGACCATTCAGGCACAAAGTTATAGTTCAATTGATCCAGTGGAGCATACACAGAGAAAGATAATGCCTTGAGCTCTTCAAGTAATACCGGTACTGCTTCGGATCACCTGGAGTTTACAAAAGGTCAGAAACAGGATACGTATGGTCTAAGAAAAATCTGTGTGGGAATTTGGCTTTGACATTGATTAGTTCACCACTTTTCTTATTTGACTGATGTGACTTAGGTCCAATCTAAGTCTACTTGCAATCAAGGTAATACTGCAACACCTGCACTGATCTATGCCCATTCCACAGTTTTACACAAAAGCTAAGAGAGACCAAGACAACACAATTATAGAGGACTCAGTAAAGACAAAGTTAGACAATTGTGAGGCTAGCTTTGAAGGATAGGCAGGATTTTAATAGGTACAAATAACCACAACAGGATAAGGAAATCAATTAGTAGGAGGAAATGACATTAAGAAATGGAGAGTGGCCAAAAATTGAAAAGTGAAGGGAGGGTCTGGGAAGTGCAAATAATGTCATTCAGCTACAGCAGCAAGAGTAGAGCTTTGGTAGTTAGAGAAGAACGAACGGCAGCACAAGAGCTTCAGTGTGCAACTGACACCACTATGGCTGCTAGAAGATTAAGAAGAGAGGGTTAATTTTCTGTGCCTGTCTTACCTCACTTGACATTATGGCTTCAAGTGCCATCCATTTTCCTGAAAAATGATATAGTTTCCTGAGAAACTTAAAATGTATACAAAGTAAAAATATAGGAAAGAGAGTGGGAAACAGGCAGGTGAAGATGGGGAAGCTGATCAGCTAGAGGGGAGAAGGTACAGAAAGGGAAAACAGAGTTAAACCTGATCAGGATATGTGACATGTGTGCATCGATTCTCCAAAGCAAGCACAACTTATGCTTTAGAAGTATAGACTAACTTTAAAAACATGAGTTGAGACTTAGAGACATGAGAGTGAAAGCAATTGTTAAGACAGTAAACTCAAGAAATGGGGAGGAAAGACAGGGTGAAACCAAGGTGGAGACCGTGAATAATTGATTGCATCCAAGTTATACTTGAAAGGGTGGGTTGTAGATAAAGCTGAACTGTAAGCTGTTTTGGAGAATGTCGCCAAGGTCATCATTATTTAATTTATATTACCTGTCATTAATGATTTTATATTGTTATGGAAATTTTCTTACATATTTGGAGAATGGAATGCAAATTGAATGTGTTTATATTTATTGTAACTATTTCCAACATTATTCATAAAATCTTTAAAATATACAAATGTGAAATGATAATTAAAAAGGAAATAAGCCTTCCAACTCTTGTTAAGCTTTTGTTTTTACTTGACATTTGAAATGATAGATTTTAGAAGGGCTGTTATTACACAGATACCAAATCAAATGAAAGATTTTGTTCTCTTCTTGGTATATCAAAATGAAATTCACTGCTTAATATATCACAAAGATTATGCTACAATTCCCCTCTTCGTTTGCTTTCTTGAAAGTCTTTTTAAAAATCCTATGGAATGAGATATAGAGTAAGGAGCATTAACTTATAGTTATTTTGTCTATTCTTTGTGATCCAAGCAATGGATTGCCCCCAGAGAATACCGAAAAATATCACACAAAAGTGTCTTTACAACAGGTTCATACACAAATTCCTTTATCTTGTATGCAAATCTCATTGTCTTTCTACATTGCTCAGTTTGAGTAACACTAGCATAATCCACTTAGTGCCCAAGCCATAATAGCTGAAATAATTCCATTGCCCTCATACAAATGACATACCAAATACTGTGAAATTCTCTTAATGTACCTGGAATTCCTCCATACTTTTCCATACTCAAAGTTCTTGCTGATTTTTGATTGTGATTTTCTCCCTAACCTTTGAATGCATATCCATCTTTTCCTATTCCCAAATTGTATTGTTTTCAATTAAAAGACATTTATGTAAAAAAATGCTAATTATATAATAAGTACCTGATTGTTTCTGAAAATTTAAAAATACCTCAAGCTTACTCAGTGTGTTTAGTGAAAGAATTAAACTCATTAGAAAACAACTGGAGTAGCTGGTTTTGGTTTTCCAAGTACTGTTATCACCATTCTAGATGCATTAGTGAGATACTGGCTAACGTAGTTGGGAAACTGCAGACTGAAGGTTAAACCTGGTCATTTATCTGCTTTTGGAAATAAATCTTTATTGAAATATAGCTGCATCCACTAATTTTGGGAATGTATAAGCATTGTCTGCAGCTACTTTTATAGTAAAATGGCAAAGTTCAGTAGCTGTGGTAATGAATACGTGGCTTAAAAATTTGTTTTTTATTAGTACATGCTTGATACATAATGATTACATTCACTCTGTGTAATTTGTAAGTATATGTGACATGCTGTAACTCTTTATTTCCCTTAGTCCCAATCTCCATCTCTTGGTTTCTTTTCCATTTGCAAAATCTATGCCAATTTCCTATTATCTTTTATTTTGCTCTTAATTTATACTTTAAGAGATTTAGGTTAAGAGAAACAATGTGATATTTAAGCTTTTGTGTCTGATTTATTTCACTTAACATTATAGTTTCAAGATGTGTCCATTTTCCAACATGTGACTCAAATTTGTGCATCTATAAAGTGTAGTAATACTTCACTGTGTGCAAATGCCATCTGCTGATGGACACTTAGACTGCTGTCAAGATTTAGCTATTGGCCGGGGATTTAGCTCAGCAGCACAAGTACCTGCTGTGCAAGCACGAAGTCGTGAGTTCGATCCCCAGTATCAAAAAAATAAAATTAGCTCTTATGGTTGTACCATTATATATATATATATATATATATATATATATATATATATAATGTATCACTGTATCACTGTAATATGATGTCATTAAATCTTTTAGGAAAACATGCAGAAATAATAGCTGGGTCAATGGAATTTCTTATTTACGTCTTTTGAGGAATCTCCACACTGATTTTTATATTGGTTGTGCTACATTACATTCCCTCCTATAATGTAGAATGGTTACTTTTCCACCACAGCCTTGCAAAATTTCAAAGTATTACTGTCTGGCACTTTATAGCAAAAAGTGATAACCCCTGCTTAAAATATTTAAGACTTTAAGCTGTTAGGAAACAAGTTGAGAAGGGATACCAGGCAGGATAGATTAAAGAAAATATAAGAAAACAAATAATTATCCAAACCAAACATAACCACCATATTTACCTCTTTAAAAACTATTTTTGGGCCAGAGATTTAGCTCAATGGCACAAGTGCCTGCCTGGCAAGCACTAGGTTGTGAGTTTGATCCCCAGTACCAAAAAAAAGGTATTTTATATGCTTTTCATACATAATATTGATGTTACATAATATTGATGTAACATCAATCTCATTGGAATCATTTTAATGAAATTTTGTACAGTTATTAATATTTATCAAATTAATAATCTCAGAATCACATCACAAATAGTACATGCTATAACTTGATAACTAGACAGCTCTCAACTACAATTGCTGGATCATTTTCTATTGTATAGAATTTAGCAATTCTATTAATGTTGGACACTGATGTCATTTCTGTATTTTTATTTTTCCAGATAGGCTAGACGTTGAAGGGAGGGTAAGGCAATGGGAAAATAGGTTATATTATGTATAGGTACAAAGTCTTTATGAAGAATGTGATAATTATGTATAACTAAATGTATCAATAAAATTTGATTTAAAAAGAGCATTTATAACAGAAGCAATTATCAAATGTGCTAAAAACGATGTCATCAAATACAGTTGAAAACCTGAATTGGATTCCAGAATTAAAAAAAAAAACATGGTGGAAAAACTGGTGACATACAAATATAAGCTGTAGTTTAATACTGTCAATCACGTGTATGTCTCAGCTTTGACAAACAACACGTCATGAGAAAAACCTTTAAGGGAAGCTCACTGAATAATATACAGGAATTCCCTATAATACTTAATATGAACCTCATATGTAAATCTAAAATTATTCTAGCATATGAAATTTAAAATGAAAAGTCAAATATGCCAAAATTTGGAAGGAATTTTATTGAATTGAACTTATATATAGAAAAATACACAACTGATAATTGTATAATTTTGTTATTTTTTATTATGGAGAAAAAGAAAAAAACAGAAATAGGTTACAAGTTATACAGAATTTCAGAAAAAATAAACAATAGGAAATCACTAGTTAATAGATTATATACTGTTATCTTAGAAATAGTTGTTCAAGTTACAAAATTAAAGCATATAAAGTGGACTTTCAAACAGTGAGATTGGAAACAGTTTTGTTCAATGATCCAACAAAACTCAGTAATATGGTTATCTATCTTATACACTTAAATATATATGTGGTTGTATTCTTTAGAGCACTTTCTTTTGTACAATGACAATTACACATTTTGGGTTTTATTACTCCCACAGTTCTTATTACTTTTTATTGAAGAGAGTAAAATCAAATGTGACATAACAAAACAGAGTCAGTCAAATCAGAAGGATGAACATAATACATAATGTAAAAACAAAATACTAGGTGATCAGCAATGGTTACCATACTGACTCTTGCCATCTTAAAAAGAATTGCCTATATCATAATATAATAAAATTGAATAAAACTGTAAAGAATAAAACCAAAACATTGGAGACATTACAGGGCTTTAAAAGAAGATAATAGTCAACTGGAATGGGCATCATGATGAATCTTACTGTCTTTACAGTTGTTGCCTATACTTTCGAACTTGGTACTATCAAGCAAAGCAGAATAGAGGAAAATCAGTCAAAGCAAGATGGTGAGGGCTCTACAGGGTTTCAAATCAAGTTAATAGGAAATCAAAGTGGGTTACTATAATGTATCCTGCTATTTTTTTATTTTTCCCTTAATTAAAAGGATAAAAATAAAAAAGTAAATAATTAAATAAAGAGACAGATAAAAGAGGGCATAACAACAAAACAGTACAAGTCAAAGCATAACCATTTAAGCAAAATAGTGTTTCACCACAAGACATCCCGACATAAAAGTAGTTACCATAGTGTTTCTTTCCTTGAAATCTTTGAGTATAACTTCGTATACTGTAGCACCAAATATATCAAGACAATGTAAAACCACCCAAGAGAACGACAGCATTACAGGGTATTTAGAACCAACTAACAGAAAATGAACAGTGGTTTCTGTATAATCTCTTTGTCTATAAAAGTTTTTGCTTATGTTATCACATATAGTAAAATCCAGTAAGATACAACCTGTTAAGACCGATGGAGACAGAAGAATAAAAGCTTGATGGGACTTAAAAGCAAGATGATAACAAATCAGCACGAGCTATTATGATGTCTTTTTTTCTCTATTTTTTGAAAAATAATCACACTCATACAAACAGCACCCAGATCAAAAAACAGAACATTTGCCATACCAAACCCCCACTGTTCGCTTCTAGGCACTGTGCTCTGCAGTACTTATACTATGCAGATATCTAACAAAAAGTTGGATTTTGATAGCTTTGCCATTTATCAAATGGAATAATGTGCATTTTATGTCTGGCATCTTCTGCTCCACATTTTGTGAGATTTGTCCACATTGCGTGTAGTTATGGTTTGTGCACTGCAATCGCAGCACCTATATCCACTGTGAAGCATATAATAATTTACTTGTCCATTCAACCATTAAAATACAGGTATTTGGGGGCTACTGTGGAAAATACAGCCTGAAAATTCACATAGAAATGATTTTTCATTAACATACATACATCTTTTATAGGTGATATATCCATAAATTGTACTTCTGGGTCAGAGTATTCATTTTTTTATTTTAGTGGTTATATTTAGTGAATATTGAAGAAGAGGTATATAAGTTGTACCAATTTATACCCCAACCAGAAGTATACAAAAATTTGTCATTGTACACAATCCATGTACAACAATGTATCTTTCACTACTAGCCATTCTGGTGAATATGTAGTGGTGAATGTGAAGTTTAAGTTGCATTCACTCAAGAACTAAGAGTTAATCACATTTTCAGAATTTATTGTCTTTTGTGATCTTTTTTATGAAGTACCTGATCAGATTTTTTTTCTGATGTTTCTATGTGGTTGTTGGATTCCTCTCATTGATTTATAGGCATACTTTATATATTTTAAATGCTAGTTCTTCTCTTTTTATATTTCTCTTATCTATGACTTACCTTTTCACTCAGTTATAGGTGATTTTAACTATAGTTATTCTTATGTTGAAGTTTTGCATTTAGCTTTTAATGTCAATAATGAGAAATATATGCCTGATTGAGAGGGAAACCATCCATGGTATATGGTTCAATGTAGTAGACTGAATAACAGGCTGCCAAAGACATTTAGATACTAATTCTAGGAATTTATGTTATGTGAAAAATGGGGCATTGAAATTGTGAGTAATGCAATTATATTGAGATAGGGAGATTATCCTGAATTATATAGTGGACTTACAATAATTATAAGAATTGTTATAAGGGGGGGCCAGGAAATCAGTAGAAGAAGAAGACAACGTGATTGCAAAGGCAGATATAGGAATGATGATGCCATTACCCATTTAATGAAGAAATCCACCAGAAACTGGAAGAGGCAAGGAGTGGATGCTTCCCTGGAATCTGCAGAAAAGCTCAGAGCTTTGCCATCCCTTCGATTTTTAGCTCAATGAGCCCCATTTCAGGCTTCTGCTTTCCAAAATTATTAATAACAAATTGTTTTAAGCCACTAAGTCTATGGAGATTTTAGTTATACCAGAAACAAGAAAATGAATGTTCATTTCCAAGTCCTCAATTATGTCACATTTTTCCAACACAAACAATGAACGTGCCACATAGTGTGTTTCATCGTGCTAGCAGCAATTCTTGTGAACCAAATCTATCATCAGATCCTAGAATCAGTGAATTTCCCCAGGCGTAGCCATGGACCTCATTTTACTCTTCAGAATTATAATCACTGGAATCCTGCTTCTTGATTTGACACCTCTCTGTTGCCTTTAAATATATGATTTTTGAAATATATCTAGTGCTATAATTGTTTTAATCAAGTGCACTGACCTACCATGAACTACTTTATCTTGCTCAGTAATGATGTCCCATCAGTATTCTAAAGGTTTTTGTGTTCTACTGTCATTTCACACTGCAAAAAATAGAGAACTGAAATTCTCTATTCTCTATACTTTTAAAATTTTAAAAGTATTTAAAATAAAATACATTTTTGTATAATGAAGGAACATAGATTTCTAAACTGAAAGCTTCAGAAAAAATAGACAAAAAGATGTTTTAAAAAATCCACATTAAGTAATACTGTGAAATTACAGAATAATGGTAAGCAGATATATAATTCTTCATGTTTCTGGAGAAATAAGAAGCTCTTAAAAATCTATCTTAAATCACAGTGTTATTAGAAATACCTATGAGAAGACTAGAAAATAAAAGCCTATTGAAAAGTGCCAAGGAAAATATTTCTAAACTAGAGTTGTCTACTTATCTGAACTTGCATACAAGTTTTAAGGTAGAATTAATCCATTTTCAAATGTATAGCTCACAATGTGCTTCCCTTCATGGACCTTTTATCAGGAATGCCAAGAAAATGAACTCCTCTGAGAGAAGAGAATAAATCAAGAATGAAGAATGTATCAGAGCCAACATGGAGAAAATGGATGATGTTAAAGGAGAATCTATCATGACAGTGGTATGACAGGTCTAGAGAAAAAGAAGCTTAGAGGAAGTGGATACTATTCCTTAGGATGGATCTCCCTATCCAAAGAAAAAGTTCAACTAATGGACTACCCGATATATTTTCCCTAGCAGAGAAGGATTTTTTTTTTAATTTTAAAGAGGATAAAACAGAGGAAATTAAAACAAAATAAACCCAAATCAAGATAAACTAGTATAAGTGATATAGGACTTCAAAACCTAACAAAATCAGCGATAGTTACCATTATGTCTCTTCTTGTCTTCAAAATAGATGCAGTTACCTTCAGACATAGTAAAAAAATGAACAGAACAAAATGGAGCAGAAACAATAAAAACAAAATAATGAATGCAATAAAGAACTTCAAAATAAGCTACCAGTAAACCCAAAATGGCTACCATAATGTCTTTCTATCTTTGAAATAGCTATTCATGCCATCAGATTAACATTATCAAACAAAACAAAAGAGGATCTCTTCCCCTGCAGTCCAGGAATGTAGCTGACTCCTGAAGAGAGGCTTGGGTCTGGCTGTCCCCATTCCAGCAGCGGCCCATGCATGGCGCTGTTTTCAGGTGGGGATCACCTCTTGGCATGGCCTGGTTCTCTTCCCCCACGGTCCACAAATCACAGGGAAGGATTTTAATAGCATATTTAGAAATTTAGGGAGAAAGACAGTAATAGTTTCACAGAAGGTTATCAAGTAAATCTAACGCAATTATAAACTCTGGGAAAAACAAAATATATGATGAAATTCTTCAAAGGACAGTCACATAAAGTACAATGCTGTAGTTCTAAATAGTGAAAGTTCGTTTGGTAAAAAATGTGATAAGTTTATATTTATTCCACATGAAAAGATCATGGTGAAAAAGACAAAATATGCATAACCAATGGGAAAAAAAACAAATAGAAGTGTATTATTTACTTATAGAAAATAATACCAACAAAAGCTAGAGAATGAAAAAAATTGCTCTCAGCAGTGGATAAAATGGTATGTAACTGTTATTTTTATTGTTAGAAATTTTTTGTGGCACTAAGGGTTGAAGCCAGGGCCTTCACACTGAGCTACAACCTCAGCCTTTTCTATTTTGAAACAGAGTTTCACTGAGCGCCTGAGTTGTCCAGGTTTGAACTTGTGGTGTTTCTGCCTTAGCCTCCCTGAGTTTGAAGGCATGGGATTGAAGGCATGTGCCAACATGTCTGGGTATAAGCATATTTTTTCATATAAAACACTATGTTCATTGGAGTTAATTATAGTGTTTTTTGTTACTTAATTGTTTAGAAAGAGTGTGAAAATATATAGATAGCTCTTAAAATTCAATATTAACCCTAAAGGCCCAAATTTTAAAAAGTACAAAAACTTAGGCACTTGGACAACAAAGAAGTTACACAAAAAGGCAATTAAGCAATGAAAAGAGGATGATAATTTGTTATAAGCAAAATAGAATCCAATACTTTGAGAAGTAATTTCACATTTATTTAAAGCTCTAAAATTGTAAACTCTAAAAATATCCGTGTTAGAGAAGATAGAGAGCAAATGGAACTCACAAAAGTTACTACAGTAAGTTTAAAATAGGAGAATTACTTTGGAAAAATAGGCAAATTATCACAAAAGTTACACATAGATCCACACGATGAATCACCAATTATTCTCTTAGGTATTTACAAAAAAGAAAAGAAGATATGCTTGCACAAAATCTCTATTACAGACAAATGTACAAATTTTATTTGTAGCATTATTCATAATAGTAAAAAATAATAATGAATCTACATAGTGATTAGCAGGTGAATGGATCAATGGGTATGTCAGTAACAATAAAAAGAAGTTATTAAAAATAAAATGGAATGGTATCAACAGTAAGGAAATAGTGATACCTTGAATAATGGTGTTAAATCTTAAAAATGTTAAGTTAAAGGATCTAAACACACCAAAATTTTTAATAGAACAAGAACAAGAAAAAAATATAGATAGTAGTTCCTTGGGTATGGATAAACTCATCAGGTAGGGATAAGAGGGAATTTTGAGACTAATGGAAACGTTTTTGAGTTTTGTCTTGAGTATTATAAATAGGCAGGTCCAATTCACTAAGTTAGTAAAATTTATTAAGATCTGTGCATTTTTATGCAAGCATCACAGCTCAACTTAAGAAATAATTATATATCATTTCCCTTTTTTCAGTGCAACCTGCACAAATACTAATGAACTTTCACTATTTAAGTTGTATACATGTACACACACACACACATTCGCACAAACACAATTACAGTGTGAATGTGATTTGATTCAAGCATTGGAAACTCAGTCCCAATTTTGGCAATATAGACAGAGGTAGTATAGAAACATTCAGAGGTGGAATTTGGAAGACCAATAATTTTTTTTAAAAATTTTATTTAAAAGGAAAAAGAGAAAAAATAAAACAAAACAAAGTGGTGTAAGGGTACAAGTAATACATAACTACAAAAAAAAAAAAAACAGTAAGAAATCACCAGTTAATAGATTACACATTACCATCTTAGAGATACTTGCTTAAGTCACAGTATCAAAGCATACAAAGTGGACATTCCAACAGTGAGACTGCAAACAGTTGTGTTCAATGATCCAACCAAAAACATTAATATGGTTTAACACCCCTAAACACACTTGCAGTTGCATACTTTAGAGCACTTTTTTCACTCTCTTCTTACAACAAAATTTATACATTTGGGGTTTTATTACTCTTTAGTTCTTATTACTTTTTGGGGGGGAGAGAATAAAGTCAAATATGGCAAAACAAAGCTGTCAGTCAAAACCAAGGATAGACATAGCACATGATGTAAAAACAGAGTACAAGGTTATCAGCAATGGTTACCATAATGCCTCTTGTTTCCTTAAAAAGAGTTGTCTATCTCATTAGGTATTATAAAGTCGAACAAAACAGTAGCGAACAAGACGAATAGAACCCATACCTTGTAAACACTACAGGACTTCCAAAGAAAATAATAATCAAACCAGAATGGGCATCATAGTGAATCTTATTGCCTTCAAAGCAGTTGCCTATGCCCTCAAACTTGATACTATCAAACAGAATGGAACAGAGTCTAATCAGTCAAAACAAGATAGTGGGAGTATTACAGGACTTCAAATCAAGTTAATAAGAAATCAAAAAAGTTACTATAACATATCCTGCTTTTTTTATCTTTCCCATTAATTAAAAAATATAAAAAATGCCTAAATAATTTTTAATGAATGAGGGAGAGATTGAGATAAAGAGGACATAACAACATAACAATGTAGGGCAAATCATGACAGTTTCAGCAAACTAGTGCTTCACCACCAAATAATCCGACTTACTAGTAGTTGCCATAGTGTTTTTTTCCTTGAAATATTTGAATATAACTTCATATACTATAGCTTCAAACATATCCAGTCAGTATAAAACCATTCACGGGGATGAAAGCATTGTAGGGTATTTAGAACCAGCTCACAGAAAACGAACAATGGTTTCTATATTATCTCTTTGCCTATAACAATTTTTGTTTATATTATCACATATAATAAAATTCAGCAAGATACATCATGATAAAACCAATGGAGACAGAAGAGCCATAGTTTGGTGGGGCTTCAAAACAAGATTATAGTAAATCAGCACTAGCTATTAAGATGAATTATTTTCTTCAAAATAGCTGTTCATTTAATCACAGGCAATAATATCAAGCAGCCCAGAATAAAACCATTCTGATTAATAAGTGAATACTTTATAAGGCTTCAAGGCCACATAATGGGGAATCGTGATTACCACATATTTTTACATATTTGAATCACTACTTACATTAGGGAAAGTATTCGGTATTCACACATGTGAGACTGATTTATTTCACTTATGAGTATGGTCTTAAGCTGCCCCATTTATTGATAAATATCTCAATGTGATATAGAGCTGAGTAATACTCCATTGTATAGAAATATCACAACTTTTTTATCCATTCCTTGATGGACACTTGTTTTGTTTCCAAGGTCTGGTAATTACAAATTGTGCTGCTATAAACATAGGTGAACATATATCACTGTGGTATGATGCTTTCAGTTCTTCTGGGAATATGCCTAGAAGTGGAATAGCTAGAACAAATGGGATTTCCAATCCCAAATTTTTGAGAAATCTCCAGACTGACCTCCACAAAATTGTACCAGTCTACACTCCCACCAACAGTGTAGGAGAGAGTTCCTTTTTCCCCACAGCCTCTCCAGCATTTGTTGTTGTTGGTTTCCTTGATCCTGGCCATTCTTTCAGGAGTGAGATGGAATCTCAGTGTGGTTTTAATTTGCATTTCTCTAATGACCAATGGTGATGAACATATTTTCATGTATTTATTTGCCATTTGTATTTCTTCATCTGAGAAGTGCATATTCATCTCAGATGCCCATTTTTGGATTGGATCTTTGAATTTTGGGGGTCAGAGGTTTTTTTTAAATTCTTTATATGCTTTAGACAAAAGTCCCTTGTCTGAGGGGGGTTCACTAAGATCTTTTCCCAGTTTGTGGGTTTTCTTTTCACTATGCTGGAGATTTCTTTTGACACGCAGAAACTTTTTAATAAGAGGTGGTCCCAGTTATAGATTCTGGGAAGTATTTCCCATGCGGTTTGAGTCCTGTTCATGAATTCTCTACCTATCCCTGTGTCTTCAAGGATTCTACCCAATTTGTCTTCCAATAGATTTAGTGTTTCTGTTTTAATATTCAGATCTTTGATCCATTTAGATTTTAATTTAGTACATGGTGATAGGCATGGGTCTAGCTTTAGTTTTTGCAAATGGAGAGCCAGTTTATCCAACACCATTTATTAAAGAGACTGTCATTCTTCCAGTGAACCTGCTTGGCTCATTCATCAAAGATAAGGTGGTTGAATGTGTTTGTAGTTGTGGTTGTATTTTCTAATCTATTCCATTGATCTTCAGCTCTGTTTTGATTCCAGTACCATGTTGATTTTACTACTGTTGCTTTGTAGTATAACTTCAAGTCAGGGATTGTGATGCCTCCTGCCTTGCCTTTGCTGCTTAGAATTGCCTTTGCTATTCTAGGTCTCTTCTGGTTCCAGATGAATTTTAGGAGTGATTTCTCTAGATTTATATGGAATGTTGATGTTGTATTGAATCTGTATAACAGTTTTGGGAGAATGGCCATTTTCACAATGTTTGTTCTTCCTATCCATGAGCAATGGATGTCTTTCCATTTTCTGAGGTGATATTCAATTTCTTTTTCATGGTATTATAATTTTCCCTGTATAGGTCTTTCACTTCCTTCGTAAGAGTAATTTCAAAATATTTCATTTTTTGCTTCCTAGTGTGAAGACTGTGGTTTCTCTATTGCCCTCTCTGTGATTTTGTTGTTTGTGTATAGTAATGCTATTGATTTCTGAGTATTGATTTTGTATACAGCTACATTACTGAATTTATTTCTTATATCTAAGAGTCTTTCAATGGAATTTAGGGCGTCTTCTATGTAGAGTGTCATGTCATCTTCAAACAATGATAATTTAACTTCTTTTCCTATCTTTTCCCCTTTTATTTCTCTCTCTTGTCTAATTGCTCTGGCTAGTACTTACAGTACTATATTAAATAGGAGTGGTGATAAAGGACATCCTTGTCTTGTGCCTGATTTTAAAGTAAAGGCTTTCAATCTTTGGCCTTATAATATGATGCTGGCTGTTGGTTTGTCATAAATGGCCTTTATTATATCGAGGCAAAGACCATCTATTCCAATTTTCTGCAAAGTTCTTATCATGAATGAATGTTGGACCTTATCGAAGGCTTTTTCAGCATCTATAGAAGTGATCATGTGATTCTTTTTGCTTTATTGATATGGTGGATTACATTTATTGATTTACATATGTTGAACCATCCCTGCATTCCTGGGATGAATCCCACTTGGCCATTGTTATAATCTTCTTGATGATTTGCTGCATCCTATTTGGCAATATTTTATTGAGGATTTTTGCATCTGTGTTCATTAGGGAGATTGGTCTGTAGTTATCTTTTTCAGTTGGGTCATTCTCTGGTTTTGGTACTAGAATAATATTTGCTTCTCGGAACGATTTAGGAAGAATTGCTTCCCTTTCAATTTCATTGAAGAGTTTGAGGAGTGTCGGCATTAGGTCTTCTTTGTATTTCTTGTAGCATTCTGCAGTGAATCCATCTGGGCCTGTGCTCTTCTTTGTAGTTAAGGACTTAATTACATTTTCAATTTCATTAATAGAGATTGGGTTATTCAGCAGTTTTATATCCTCTTGATCTAGCTTTGGTACTTGATATGTTTCTAGGAATCTATTTCTCCTGTGTTATCAAACCTTTGAGAGTATAGGTTTTTGAAATAGATGTTGATGATCTTCTGTATTTCTGTAGAGTCTGTAGTGACTTCACCTTTTCATTTCTTATTGCATGAATTTGAGCTTTTTCTTCCCTTTTTTAAATAAGGTTGGCTAGAGGCGTATCAATTTTATTTATTCTTTCAAAGAACCAACTCTTTGATTTGTTGATTCTTTGGATTGTTTTCTTAGTCTCTATTGCATTGATTTCTTTTCTGATTTTTATAATTTTCTCTCTTCTTTTGGCTTTGGGCTTGACTTGCTCTCCTTTTTATAGCTCTTTGAGGTGTAGCATCAGGTTATGTATTTGTATTCACTTTGTTTTCCTGATGTGGGAACTCAGTGCAATAGATTTTCCTCTGAGGACAGCTTTCATTGCATCCCACAGATTCCAGTAAGTTGTCTCTGTATTTTCATTTTCTTGTAGGTATTGTTTAATTTCTTCTTTAATTTTCTCTGTGACCCACTGGTTACTCAAGAGTGCGTTATTCAATTTCCATGTGTTTGTGGGATTTTTGCAGTATCTTTGATCATTAATTTCTAGTTTCAAAACGCTATGATCTGATAACATGCAAGGGATGATTTCAACACTTTTGCATTTGTTTAAATACGTTCTGTGAGCTAATGTATGGTCTATTTTAGAGAATGACCCATGTACTGCTGAGAAGAATGTGTATTCTGATGTTGTTGGGTGGAACATTCTGTATCAAGTCCATTTGTATACAGGTGTGATTCAGTTCTGTTATTTGTTTGCTTGTTTTCTGTCTGGTTGATCTCTCTGTTGGTGTCAATGGCATGTTAAGGTCTCCTGTTACAATTGTGTTACTGATAATTTGATTTTTCATTTCTGTTAATAGTTGTTTTATATAGCTGGATGCTCTGGAGTTTGGTGCATATATATTTAAGATAGTTATCTCTTCCTCTTGGTGTTTTTCCCTAACGAATATATAGTTACCTTCTTTGTCCTTTATGGTCATTGTTGCTTTAAAGTTCACGTTGTCTGCAAACCGAATGGCTACTCCTGCTTTTTTTTGCATTCCTGTTGTGTGAAGTATTGTTTTCCATCCTTTGTTTCTCAGTCTGTGAGTATCCTTCTAGGTTAGATGGGTTTCCTGTAAACAGCATATGTTGGATTTTGTTTCTTGATCCATTCTGCTAGTCTGTTTCTTTTTATTGGTGCATTGAGACCATTTACATTAATGGTTATAACTGTTATATGCTGGTTTATTGTTGACATATTATCTCTCTGCTGTTGCATCTTTATCTTTCTGTTCTGTTTAATTGTCTGCTTTGCTTAGTGGTTTTTATCCTTTGTGTATCTAAACTGTCTCTATTTTTTGCAGGGTTGGCTTGGTTTTCCTGAAGTTCTTCAGCTGTTCTTTGTCATGGAAGTATCGTATTTCACCATCAGTTTAGAATGATAGCTTTTCAGGATACATCAGTTTAGGCTGGAAATCATTTTGCTTTAGGATCTGGAATACTTCAGTCCATGCTCTTCTTGACGTTATTGTTTGTGCTGAGCATTCTACTGTGATTCTGATAGGTTTTCCTTTATAAGTGATCTATCTTTTCTCTCTGACAGCTTTTAATAATCTAGTCTTGTGTTGGATTTCTGGGATAGTGATTATTATATATCTGGGTGTAGTTTTATTTTGGTTATCACTATTTGGAGTTCTATAGGCTTCACTGAACCTGATGTCAGTTTCTAATCTCATGCTTGGGAAATTTTCACCTGTTACTTCTCTAAATATCCTCTTGACATCCTTTATGTTGTCCCCTTCTTTTTCATTAATCCCTATCAATCTTATGTTGTTTTTCTTTGCATCATCTTGCAGTTCTTGAATTGTTATTTCATGATTCCTTGTTATTTTTTAAAAGATCTTTCCTTTCCTGTTCACTAGCTGCAATCCTGTCTTCAAGGTCTGAAATTCTATCTTCACTTTCATTGAGGCGGTTTTTACAGCTTTCAGTGGAGTTTTTGAATTCTGGTATATCTCTGTGCATCTGCTTTATGTATTCTGTTTGTTTCTTATATTGCTCATCTAGGGTTTCTATCTTTTTGTTTAGTTCCTCCAATTTTTTAACTGTGTATTCTTTAGATATATTCAGAATCTCTTTCATTTCTTTTATCATTTCTTCTTTTACCTGGGAGATTATTTTGAGTTTGAATCCCTTTAAAGCTTCCTGGAGTTGCTTGTTTATTTCAGGAGCTATTATTTCCAATATTTGAGGTGTATGGCATATATGTTCTTCCATATACATCGCTCCTAGGATTTCTTGAGATGGGCTGGAGGTTTGAGGTTGTAATTTAGTCTTTCGTTTTGTCATTTTCCTATATTTCTGTGTTTCAAGTGTTATTTGAAAGCTTTCTCAGCATCTGTTGGAAATCCACTTCTATGTTCCCAGCTGTTGGGACTCTGGCACCCAATTTCACCAGCCCGCTGGGCCTCTGGAACCAGTGGCTCTCTTCTGCCTGTTTACAACTCCGTAGTTCCACATAAGCTGGGCTCCAGGGACACTGTGTGCCCACCTGCTTGCTCAAAACTCCACAGTTCTCCAAGCAAGCTGGAATTCGGAGGCGGATGTAGGTGCCTGGGGCCCACTTAGCCACTTCACTGCACTTGGAAGCCTGAAGGGTCCCGAACAGTCTAGACTTGGGGCCGTGTGCACTGGGCACTTACAACAGGCCTGGAACTGGTGATGCTCACCTGCTTGCTGAGAAATCCAGTTCTCCAGACACACGGGGAGGTGGATGCAATCTCCCCAGATCTGCCCAGCCCTTACTCTGCACCCAGACGATGCAAGAGTCCCCGAAGAGCACTAATTAAATGTAAAATAGGGGATTCTTTATTTTCCTTTAGTGTCTTTAATTGGAAGACATAAGTACTGACATAGGTTACCTCACAGACCAGAATAGGGATGTTGAAGAAGCCTTGTAATGGTGGAATTTAAGGCAAAATTTGATCATAGAAGTAGTCAATTTTGGCAACTTGTCATATTTAGGTATATATAAAGGTACATCATTAATATTTTGATGAAGTTCTAAAAGGGATTATTGACATTATTTAAGATTATATTTCTAAATTTACTTGCAAGCTTTTGTGAGAAACAAAGATAAAACTTTAGACTAATTTTCTAACTTCACAAGTGTTTTGTTATTTATAACCTAAAGAGAATAGAATGGCAAATATCTTCTAGTTAAGATTATAGATGTTCTTAGTAAAGACGGTACCCTTGTTTCTGTGAAAAAGCTTTCCTTTTGGTTTCTACTGCTTAATATGACCTATGCCAAAAGTTTCCAAGTGGTTTGAGGCAGTATAAAAGTAAGTAATTTGAAACAAGATTAAGTAGTCATAAGGTACTATAATTTGACAATCCTTAAGGAAACTCTCCTAGGAATTGCACTGCAAGCTTCTGACTGCAAAATTCAATAATCCATCTCTACTATTTTACTTTATCATTATACTTTTATTTTATCATTGTACTTTATCATTATATTTTTCTCTTGCTTCGTTCTGGGCAGACAGTGGTACAGTTTTGTTCTCTAATATTTTGAAAGCTGTTTTAATTTGGAAACTACTTTTGACCATGATTACTTACAAATTACACAAAGATACATATCTATAAGGAACATGTGAGATAACTGGTTAACAATGAATGGCTAGAAGTTAAAATATATAAATTGAAGTTAATTTTTATTCTGTTAAAATATTTTAACAGAATATTTAAGCCTACTTCAAAGCTAGTGATACAGCTCAGCAGTATAGCAATTGCCTGGTAAGCAGGAGACTCCAAGTTTGATTAACGGTACAAAAGAACAAAGAAAAAAATTTGACAAATTTTAATCATTTGAAAATCTGTGTTCTTTTATTTTTCTTCCCTATCCCTTTCCAAAATTCTTTGAAAGGAAGAAGTAAATAAGTAGAACAACCACCAGAGCTGAGGATTTAGCTCAGCAGCTCAAGCACTTGCCTGGTTAGCGTGAGGTTATGAGTTTGATCCACAGTAACAAAAAAGAAGAAAGAAAGGCCACCAGAGAAAAATTTATTCTTGCTTATGAAGGAGGAAGAAGTCACAAGGAAATTTATTACAACACAGATAATTCTATGTTTAAACTATTATTCTATATTTCATCATGAATACTTAAATTTTGTTTCATTTAATCATTTTATTTATAAAGTTTAATTCTTATTATTGTTTACATATAAAGTTTAAACGAAATGATATGTAATGGATGATTTTTTTCTGTATTCAATAATAAATTTAACCCATTTTTGGTGTACTTAATACCAGGAACATAAATATTTGCCCTGATTTTACTATTTATGGAAGCCTTTATGACAGGGATATTGGCACCACACTTTCTGCAGAGGCAGAAGTTAATATTTAGATATTTTAAATAACTCTATCTAAGGTAACATCAAATTCAAGCACTAAATTTAAGATCAAATCTAAGTCTCTTAAATTTCAAATTGTGTATTTTTTCCTAAATGATACCACTGCATTTTTATAAATAAATTATTACCAGAGGGTAGGATCAAGTGTGTACATGAAAGAGAAATGCTACTTAAAAGAAATGTTTTAGTCTGGTTCAAACTGATAGGCTAAGGTCCACATGGTGGTCTTAAATTCGTAACACAAATCTTTAGAAAATAAGAAAATATATGTAGAAAACAGAGCAACTATCATGCAAAATCGTAAGAAGAGAAATACTAAGAAAAGCATTGAATATAATAAATCTCTAAAAGTCAGAAAGGAGACCAGAATATGTTTTTTTTTTCTGTACTCAAGATTGAACTCACAACCTCGCATTTGCCAAGCAGATGCTTATGCCGCTAAGCTAAATCTCCAGTGAGATCAGATTATGTTAATGACAGAAATAGCACCTCAAAACACTTACAAGACAGGGCTGTTACAAAATTTGGTCCTCTTCTCAAGAATAGGGAAAATCAGGAATACAAGAAGTATCAGAAAATGAAAAGTTGATTACCTGGAAAAAGCACATTAGAAGATGCTTAGCCATGAGAATAGGAAACCCTCATCATCAGGGTTCTCTCACCCAAAGCACAAATCTCAGAAACATATCCTGGTCCTTTCTTATTCTCTGAAGTCAATTTCCAAAAGTACTTCACAAACCTCCTAGAAGAAGACTACATAAAAAGATACAGCAGAGTCTCAACAGGAAATTTAATATACAAAAAAAGATCAAACAGTGAAGAATCACCAACCATGAAAAGAGTCAATATCACATAAGAGAGGCACCAAGTCTAGCTGACAGAATAAAATATACTCATATATATATATATATATATATATATATATATATGAAAGAATTTACTAAAACAATCAGAATAAGCATCATTAATATAATTCAGGAACACATAATATGCCTAAGTAATAAAATTTCATGAAAAGGTAAACACAAGATTTAAACATATTATGTTTAAAAAACTAAATAAATGTTCTGTGTAGCAGAGTAGAAACAAGTAAACTGAACATTGAATTAATAAATCTCCCTCTTTTGTGTGTGTGTGTGTGTGTGTCTATGTGCACTCACACATACAAAAAGAAATAATGTAGCACAGATACATTTTAAGCATTTTAAATTTTTTTTAAAAAGCAAAACAGAAGAAAGGAAGTAATACAGAATTTCAAAAAGGAAAGAGTAAGAAATCAACACTAGTAAGTATATTACACATTGTTATATTAGAAGTACTTGCTCAAATTACAAAATCAAAGCATAAAAATGAAAATCAAACAATGACAGCAAAAACTATTCTTTTTGATGAACTAACAGAGAATTAGTAGTATGGTTATCTATCTTGCACACTTAAAAATAACCAAACTAATAATTCTGTTAGTTCAGCATTTTGAAAAATGATTATAAAAAGGCATGTAATGGCTTGTATCTAGATGTCCCATAAAGCCTCATGTAGTCATGAGGGACCTTTCAGAGAGGGCTAGATCTAGAGTGTGTGGTGCTGGGAATGACGGTATGTGATTACTAAATCAATCCACGGATTGATTTGGCTTAAGTTTTAGCTAGGCGTAAGGATGCCAGTGATGCACCAGCCTAGGGCAGGTAGCCCACATAAAATGTAAGGGACAAAAAGTGGGCTAATGTGTTCTTGCCTGCCTGCTTTATGGACTATTTCTCCTCTGCAGTGTTCCTCTGCTATACCTTGCTGCCTTGGAGACAGCTGACTATGGAGTGAAACTTCTACAAACTGTGAGCAAAATAAACCTTTCCTCTTTTAATTTTGGATGTCTTGTCAGCAACAAGAAAAATAACGAAGACACAGAGTTTACATGGTGTTGAAATAATAAACAATATAAAATATAGCTTCTTGTTTACCTCCAGTCTGAGAAAATAAGGGGAAATTTTTCTTCTACAATATCAAAATGTAAGTACACTTTTTCTAACTGATATGGTCAGCTTAGGTCATAATACCACTTTTGAACTAATACCAAGCAATAAAAGACATGTATTGAAATTGGTTTATATCACTTAGATTTTATATTCATAAAAGGATGTAAATCTCTCAATTGGGATTTTTAGTTTCCCTATGTGATAGTTGACTATGATGTTAACTTGAATAAAAACACCTATCTGGCTTACCACAGTTCTGGGTAGACGCAGGTTTGAAAATCTACTCAGGGCATGGATGGCACCAACCAATAGCCTTGTAGCCTGGGTGGAATAAAAAGAAAAGCGGAGGGAAGCCTCATTTCCTCTTCTACAAAGGAGCCCCAGTCTTCACCACTGTCTTTGGAGATCAGTCTCCAAACTTCCATCACAGACTCTTCAGTCTTCCAGTGAAGATTCTTCAGCCTTCAAACACAGATCATTTGACTCTCCAATAGGAACCAGCACGGGACTCTGAAGTGAGCTCCAGGCGTTACTTTTTTTTTTTTTTCCAGGCCTTTGATTTTTGACTGGATCCTCTCGCTCTCCAGTGCACAGATGGCCCTTTTGCACTCTTCCAACCCTGACTCTGAAAGAGACTATTGTAAGCCTAATTAATACATGACACACAATTCCCTCTACTCCCTTCTTCCTTTCTCTAGCGCACTCTAATACATGATAGACATGTTGATAGAGATGGGTTAGAAAGGAAGAAGGCCATAGAAAGACGTGTTTTCAGTAGTCATGAAACTGTAACCAGTCTCTAACTCCACAAGTACTTTTATCACAATTAGGTCTTAATATTATTTGTTTATAAAAGCAATCACTACAGATGTTGATAGGATAGCTTTATTATTTAATCAATTTCTTGAAAAATTTGCTTTACAAATTAAAGAAAAAATTTGCTTTACAAATTAAATCACTCATTACATAATTAACTCCTAGGGCTGGGGATTTAGTGAGTGGCATAAGAACTTACCTGGCAAGTGCTAGGTCATGAGTTTGATCCCTGGTACAAAAAAAAAAAAAAAAATGAAATCTTAACTCTTTCTGTTATTCATATGATTTTATGGTACAGCAATTAAAACAAAGTTATATGTTATGGTAGATTCTGGTATAAAAATAAGGGTGTGAATCCAGCCTATCAGGATGGAAATTAAAAGCCAGATGGTCTAATTTCTTGTTCTTTGAAGCAAATTTTCTGCTACTCAGCCCACATACCATCACTTAGCTTCTGTGTGCTCACTTGAGTGAAAAAGAAAGAGTCTGATGGTTGAAAAAAGTGTCTCCTTTGTAGTAAACCAGGTTCACATGGTACATCCATTCTTTAGCTTTAGTGTAAGCAAAATTTTTTATAACAAATATATGTATATATCAATTTTTAATTTGTTTTCAGATGCTGATGTCAAAATTGCACATCTAGGAAACAACTATTTCAAATAAGATACATTCAAAGTAATTATTTACTCAAAATGAACCATGAACACCATGCCCTCAATCGAAACATTCAAAAAACCTTCTGAGATGTACTTTCAGCATCCGCAATATTGCTTGATTAGTGGTTAAAGAGAAGAAATACATTTATGATGCAGGAGAAATGCTGCACTCATCCAAATCAGTAGCAAATTGTGTAGCGTTCAGCTATAACATGCTTTCAAAATCTCCAAGCCCTGGTTTGAGACCTTTATGGGATGACTGGCAGAAACTCATAATGATGAAGAAAAAGAAACTATATTTTCCATCAATAAAAAATAATCTTCCTAGTTATGAAGAGTCAAGACTTTTGGCTAGACAAAAATATATCAACTCAGTAAAAAGCCTAATATTTCCTATATAACAAAAGTAGAAAAAGTTAAAAAATAAAAAATGTTAATTTTTGAGAGAATTTCTACATACTTTGCATAAAGTGTCTTTTTAGGTATTTTAAAGAGTGATTAGCTTTCATGGTTTATATGGGCTTTCCTTCAGTGGCCTTTTGCAAGGATTCTTAATGTACATCTGACAAAGGCTCTGATTTAATTTATTCTCATAAGCACCTTCTTGTGCTGTATGTGAAACACATATAGATATCTTAAATAAGACAGTGACAGGAGCATAGTAAGTTTCTATAAGGCATGTCAAAGGCCCCTGTTTTACATCCTCTGTTTTAGCCTGTATGAAACCTTAATGATCATCATTGTCATTTTTTAGGGAACATTACATTTCTATTTACTGGTTATCAACTCTGATCATGCACGTCTCTTGCATAACAACCATACTCTCATTGTCTGTAGCAGTATTGAACTAAAAATCCTTCGTACCAGGCTCTGATATTTAAAGCTGGCTCCTAATTCAAATGCAGGACTTTTTACTGATAAGAAGTAGGTTTCAGGAAAGTAATTGCTCTTATTAGCACAATGACAAATAAACAGGTAAATAATGTTAGAAATATCTAATCACTAATATAAAAAACTTAGCACTCTTTTGTATTATTTTTATACTTTCTTCTGAAATCTCTGTGCTTAGGTCTAAGGAATAAAAATGTAATCTACTATCAGTACTTTGGAGATACCAACATGGGCATTGTCAGAAAGATTATATGTGTAATTGTAACACGTAAGAGTTTCGTAGTGAGGCACATTTGATATTCCTGTTTTTTCAGTGAGATTAGTTGTTTGAAGGTGGTGAAATTAATTGAATTTAGTTCTCAGACTCATCTAAAGGGGGAGAAGTTTCTTTTATTAATCAATTATTGATGGTTTGCTTTTAATAATATATCCAAGAACAACACTTTCATGAAGCAGATATTTAAATAACAAAGACTAGCTATAAGAAAGTAAGTATGAGGTGATTTTAGAGTGGGAAAGTTGCTGAAAGGAATATGAAAATTAAAAATGAGAAAAAAGATAAATATAAGAAATAATCCTCAAGCTGTCAGAGAAACAAACAGGAATGGAGTAGTGTATTGCTATGGATATGTTGGTCAGAGAAGTTGTCACCTTGGAAATGACACTGAAATTGCTAAAAGGACAGTCATATAAGATTTTCGTAAGAACATGTTTGAAAACTGAATAATTACAAAAATCTGAGAAAGACTGCCAAAAAGGCATCATGGCTATAGATAGACGAGGAAAGGAAGTTGAGGTCTGGGGTAAGGTCTAACAGCTAGACAGTCAACAGTTTGGGTACACATGTGGGCCAAGTTAAAGGATTTGAATAATACTAGTGATAGTCACAATGAAAAAGCTTATTTCCCAAGTTGAAAAATCTATAGGTTCTCTTCCAAACAAATTTCCCAATCAAGACTATGTCTTGGTATATTCTGGTGCCTCTTCCCACCATCTGCAGGACATTTTAAAAAATACAGCCAAGTAAATTCTCCCATTACTGCTCAAAGCAAATACTGCATTTCTTTTAGGTATTCTCCTTAACTCAGCTAGGCAAGGTTAGACCCTTACACAATCTGTGTTCCCATAGCACTGTGCAAATATTTTCTCTATGCTGACACATATGACAATGGATCTTTCTATGACAGTTCCAGCCTTTAATCTAGAAGGAGGAATTTATTTTAAAGGAGGGCATATCTGTGATTGCTCTATATCCCATCATACTGCTTGGTATAAGGCAACTTCCAGTCTATTCACATGTTAAAATTAAATACTATAAAACACAAAGTCACCTTAACATAATACCATGTTATCTTTATAAATATGCATACAGATTTAATATAGCAGTAAATAAACCATAAATAGTAATAAGTGTGATTTAGAAAGGTTTAAATTGATATTTTGTGTAAACTGTATACTATTAAGATACATTTATGGACAAGCAATACTATTTTGACTTGAGAAGTTATAAAAATGAATTTTCAGATGATGAAATAATACAATCATTAGCTATCTCTCATAAGAAGTGAAAATTTGTTACAGGTTCTTGAAACTAGTTCCCTGTATTTTGTTACAATCAACAATATACCTTTTGTTTTATGGTTTGATAATCATTGAAATAGCATCCTTGGTAATACTGGAATAGCACACGCACTAGATTCAGAATTATATAACATAGCTTACCATCTAATTCACCAAACTTCTTACACCTTCCTCTCTATAGTAATAACTTGCATTTTCATCATCTGTTTTAAGGTAAAATTAGAGTCTAGACAAAAACAATAAACTTATTTTCCAAAAGATAGCAATTGATTTTTCTCTTCACATAAAAGAAATCTAGAAGTTTCAGGGTACAGGTCTTTTGGTAGATTCATAAAATCATGTAGGAAAAAGTTGACTGAGATCCAATATAAAACATCTAATTCTATGTGAAAAAAATGTCTGTTTTCAAGTCAGGATGAAAAAGAAAGACACACATGATATAGGGGCAAATAAATATACTAGCATTCTTTTAATTCATTTGCCTAGAAACTGCTTCCCTGAGCTTCTGCCTTAGTTTTGTCGGCAAGGGCTTTGCCACAGTGAAACAGGAAGAAATATATCCCAATTCTGGGTGGCTACTAGTCTAACAAAATTTCAAGAGGTTTTGACTTAATAAAAAAAGAACAACTAGTTGGATAACCAGTAGTCTTTTCCAAACCATTCAATGAAGGCATCTATCGTCACGGTGAATATCCTACTCCAAGCCCTCATCTTCTCTCAGTAGCAAATAGGTCTTATGATTGTAGTATATTTCATCAATTTTCAAGCCACCCACCCACTCACACACTCACACACACACACACACACACACACACACACACACACACACACTTTTCCTTAAAGGTATGTTTAGTTGATATTAACACTTAAGTCAAAAGGCATTGAAAACATCAAATTTCCCCCCACACACACACACACAATAAGGGTGGGCTTCATCTAATTAGTTGAGGTTGAGGAGAAAAACACTGATCACTTTAAAGGAAGAGCATTTTCCCCGAAGACTGCATGTGGCTTTCAACCACAATTATTCTCCAGGTCTCCTGCTGGCTGCTCTACCCTGCTCATTTCGGTCTTCTAAAGACTCAACAACTTTGACTCTACCAATTTTTTAAAATCAAACTTCCTCTGAAGTACGCGTGTGTTTATAATTGTATGTATAAATGGATGCAGTGATGTGCTTCACAATGACAGAGCACATATATAACAGTGCTGCTGTAAGTTATGCATCACATAGTGACTATCTACTTTAGTTCATGTACGTATGCCCTAGGATGATTGTATAGAAACAAAATCACCTAACAATGAATTTCATGAAGTATATGCAATAAGTGATGCATGACTCTGATGTTGATTCTTTTTCTCTAGTGAATCCATGAAAAAAAAAAAAAGATGGATTTAGAAAATAGCAGATCTGGGAACCAGCTGCTCAGTTACAATAATGAATTTGTCATTTCCCTCTGCATATTTTCTTTACTAGTACTTTACTGGGAAGTAAAACCTGGATCTGTTTTCCTACAGACTCATTAATTAATGCCCACATTTTAGCCAATCACTGTTTTTATCAACCTTTCCCTAATTCCATTTTTACATCATCCTTAAAACCTGGAATTATGTTTGGTCTTTACTTCTCTATTTTGTTTCCAAGAATAGATCGGGTGTTTTGACCATGGTTTGGTCCTTTGAATGTCAAACTGCTTCCCAAATTGGAAATTTCAGTGACAGTTACTACAAAAGCATGCATGTGAGTCAGACAGCCTTTTACACGTGCATCTCATTGGGTTAGCTCAAATTTTTTTGAGGCTTCATTTATTCCTAGTTATGTTTCCTAGGTAAGAATTCAGCTTGTACTCTGTGAGTCACTCTGCAATTAAAGTGGAATTTGTGTCCAACTTTCCTAATAGACCATTTATGCCTCTATCAACAGAATAATCCCTTCAAGAAACATCAGACTTTGTTCTCATCAAAAGTTGACCTCAAATGGGAATAATTGAAAAATAGGCCCAAAATGAGTCACAGCTAAGATCACAAAAAAAACTTCCAAATCCCTGACTCAATCTTGTCAGATAGCACAAAATTAGTGAGTCCTCTCTAAAAAAGCTTATCAATAGCAAATAAATCTCTGAAAATATTAAATAGCATTTTAAACAACATTTATACCAAGAGTAAACATATGAGAAAAAGAGATTGGATTTCTTTTACAAAGCTTATAAGTTGCAAATGTGTTAAATTTTTCTTTATTTTTTCACTTTGAGCAAGACACAAAATGTTAGCATGATCTGACCTCCGATGTTTAATATATCCCAAATATAAATTCATCTAAAAATAGCACATGAAAAACTATTGAGGCAAAGCTGAATAGCTGAGCACAACTGCCTTCTAAGTCACTGAAGTAGAATTCCATTGACAGTATCTGCTTAGTTAACCTTTTAATTCTCACTGCTTCAACCATGCTTTTTGATTTTTTAGAAACTCCAAACCCATAAGTAAGGAGATGTCAGCATTCTTTCCAGTGGACAACTTTCACTTCCCTGATATGTCATTCTCTCTTAACTCTGGGTCTTTATAAATTTCGTGTGCTTCTTAAAATATTTATTCACCTCTGGCTGACTTCTAACTTCTAGCCATTTTATTTCTGAAAAGTCTCTGTTATAACTCTAGGTTCGAGTATATGACTTATCTTCGTGTTCTCATAACTATACTTTTACTCATATTATGGTTTTCCACAATGAAGTAATATTGCTTTTTATTGGTTGGCTTTCACTACTAGGATATAAGTGTCTTAAGTATAAGGATAGTGTGTATTTTCTTCACCAATTATACCTCATTCAAAATTGTATTACTGATATCTAGCAGATGGCTTTTAATGTACTTTTGTCTTCATCAAACTAACTTTTCTGTATTTGATTTCACTAGTATTCATTAACTAAATAATAGCTAGACAGACAACAAATGGATGAACAGATCAATGGACAGAAAGGGTGACATAAAGGAAATAGGTTTTGATCTGCGCATTAACACAGAAATGGTAGATTTGTAATCCAATATATTACTTTGGTTCAGAAACTCAACTTAAAAGGTGTGTTTGAATTGTCGAATTCAAGGCAAGTATACGATATCTAAGAAATGAGCACCATGGCCATGCACGAGGACTCCATCCTTATATGTTGGACATACTTTGTGCTCTCATCATCTGTAAAGTTAGCTTTCCCATTACTGAGACACAATACCCAGCACTCACAACTTAAAGGAGGAGAGGTCTAATTTAGCTCATTGAGCATTCAGGCCAACGTTGGCAGGCTCCAAGGTAGGAATATAACGGTGGAATGGCATGGTAACACAAAGCTGCTTGTTTCATAGCAGCTGGGAAGCAGAGCAGAGAAAGACTGCTACCAAAGAAGGTGCCAGGAGCTCTTTAGAGCATCAGATATCACTCTCCCATGATCCACCTAGATACACCCAGAAGTGTGCTTCACGAATTCCCTGGTTGTTTCCAAAGAAAATCAAGTTGGTAGAATCAAATTTTCCCATCACACTATCCAAAAGTCTTTGCTTAGTCTTTGACTTGTGCCTCAAATTTCCTTGTGAAACTTTTAACTCTAGTGAAACCTTACACATGCTTCCAAGGAGTTGCACTTTTTTACTTCATAGTATCCAGTGATTTCCTTCAAATGTATTCCTCCTAGGCTCTCTCATTAGATTCTCATTATAATCCTGGATTACAATGCTCAGCGTAACATTTCTGCCCAATAGGCCCTGAATATGCAGTGGGAAACCTGTTAGCTTATGACCACAAAGAATATACTCAAGCAAGGACCTGATTACTGAGAGCTGATCAATAAAGGTCATAACGTGCTTGTTCACTGAACATCTCACTGGGTGTAAGCTACTTGAGGACAGGGAATATACTGGCTCATCTTTGTCTTGCCACTACCTACTTAACTCAGGATCTGACTAAGAGTGTGGTGAAGCCAACATAAATCTAACTTGTAGTGATGTCTGCTACATAGGGTTTCCCAGATTCAGCTGAGTCTAGAAGGATAAAATGGGTACATGACATTAGCCTACCCTGAATACGTTTAATGAATATATGTACCAAGGACTCTGAGGTGCTAGGGCTGAAATAATGAACAGAACAGTAAAAGAAATTGTCTTCACGAATCTAAGTAACTACTCTGAAGATAACACCATCCTATATATGAATTATTGTTACTCACTTATCTTGTTTTCAAATTTTTATTTTTTTAAATTAAAAAGGAGAATACAGATAATAAATGATTAAGCATTTATAAAGCACACCAGATATTACAATGTGTAAACAGTAAACAAACAAAAAAACCTACAATGAAAACATAGTGGCTGAAAGTGTAGGGATAGAGAGGTGACCATAACATGTTGAAGGGGGAAAATTTCTCTCTGCATATCTAATATTTAAAAAGAAACTTGATGTGTGAATTAAGAGAGTAAATCATAAAAATTCATGACTGGAGACACAATTCAAGCAGAAGAAAATAAAAGTTCCCCTGGGGTGGTTATATATTTTGTGCATTTAAGGAGCAGTTAAGATGTTTGCATGACTGAAGCACAGAGAAAAAGGGGAATGGGTAAGAACGGAGGTTCAGAGACAGAAAAAGGCCAGACTAAAGGTTTTGTGGGCTGTGTTATGTAGTCTGGATTTGTTTGTATAGGAAATAACAAGTTACTGGAGGTATATTCAGGAGGGCAGTGGTGTGATATGATTGCTATTTTATAAGTTTTACTCCAGTTTCTAAGGAGAGTGGGTTCTAAGAGTTCAAGGGTGAAGTTAGGGTACCAGGTAGGATATTTTTACTATACAGTATGGAGTCTAGGAGTGTGATGACGGCACTTTGAACAATAGTAGTAAAGATAGGCATGTTGGAAAGTGATCAGATTTGGAGTATTTTTAAAATGAGAAGCAACACCGTGTGCTAACAGACTGGATGCAAAGTAGGAGAGGGAGGTACAAGTCAAGGACAATGCCACTGTGATGGTTAATTTTGGCTGTCAATGTGACTGGCTTGAGGGATTTGTACAGACTGGTAAAGTGCACTTCTGGGGGTGTTTATGAGTTCTCACAAGAGCAAGTTGTTCTAGGAATTAATTCAACCCCTCAATGGAACCTTGGCTTCCTGTCATGTGATGTGAGGCCAAATCGAGAGATTTCCATATGTTGAAATTTTAATCTCTAAAACTGTGAGATAAATAAATCTCCTTTTTTAAGTAAAGTTATCCACCTTTGGTGATTTGGGCATAACAATAGAAATAGACTAACATATCAAAATGAAAGCATGAAGCTTTTGGTTAGATGTGCTTCTTGGGGGTTCTATGGGCAGCTTAGAGCTTATGATATACACTGGGAATCGTTAAAATAAACAGAGCACCAAAAATAAAGGATCAAAATGAGATCACCCAAGTGGTAGATACAGAGAAGAAAATATACAAAGAGAATTCTAAATGCCTTCCTGGATTTAGGAAGAGAGAGAATCCATCAAAATACAATGAGGAAAAAATTCCAGTTGTTATCAATTAGAGAACATATCTGGTTTCATAGTGATAATAACAAATAATATATTTATGGAAAATAACCAGCAAAATTGTTTTCATTCAATCAACAAATACTTATCCAGTGTCTACAGTGTGCTTACTATGTACCAGGCACTTCTTAGATATTAGGAATAAAGCTGTGAAGCAAAATAAAAAACAGCATCTCTGATTTCCTGCCTTTATGGAATTTTCTTTCTAGGTAGAAAAGGAAATAATAAGATTGCTAAAAATTTTAAATGTCTATTGTTTTTCTTCTAGATGGGGCTCTCATCCCTGGAAACAATATGACTGATTTCCAGAAAACATTTCCATGTTTCATTCAACTGCACCTTCTCAATGAGGTTGTCTCTTGGTCTTCTAGTTAAAATGCCACTCTTCCACTTACCATCTGGACTTGATTGGCCATATTCTTTACTGTACTTTTCTCTAAACATTATGATTTTCATATGGTATTTGTTGTTCACCCATCTACTCATTATTTGCCTCTCACATCAGAATGTCAGCTTTGTAAAGCAAGGATTTGTTTTATTTTTTAACTTTTTTGTTTACTGCTCTATTTCATTCGTTTAGGTCACTTCCTACCATGTACTGGATATTCGATGCATATTTGCTAAATAAAAGAAAGTGTTTTTCAGTGAATAACCATTATCGTTATTGACAACACACCTTTGTTTAGCCACCACTTGGAGTGTTCTAATTTTAACGTATGAAATGAAAGACTATGTTGGAGCTTCTGTTCAGACAGAAGATATTCAGTTAAAGCTGATGAGTTTGTTTAGGAAGCAAATGTAAATAGTCCTCTTACATCTTTAAATCCTAAAGCAAAAAAGTAATAGCTTTCAGTTCAACCTTAGATTAGGTATATCATAACTTAGTATAAATATTTTTAAACACCATAACAAAGTAAAGTTGCAAATTTTATGTACCAGTGTACCCTTATGAGACAGATGGACTCCTTGTATAAGAAATTTTAACTGTATGTTAGTGTCCATTTTACAAAACTTTAATATTTTACTAGACTGAGTACACATAAAGGTTTGGATTTCTCCCCTATAGGCAGGATATAATGATGGCCATTGTTCTGAGTCTTGTGGATCACCTTCCTGATCATGCACATTCACCTCAATTGTAACATAATTTGGAAGGGGAAAAAGTATCTTTTTCCTTGTATTTTGATTTATAATGTGTTCTAGGGAAACAGTATATAAAAATAACTACTTATTAAATTTATGTGGAAAATCAGGCATTGTGGTGCACACCTTAAATCCCAGCACCCAGGAGGCTGAGGTAGGAGGATCACTGCAAGTTTGATGCCCATCTGAGCTACAAAGTGAGGCCAGCCTGAACTTTATAGTGAAACCATGTCAAAAGACAAAATATAGATAAATGAATAAATAATAAGTTTATGTGAAAAGAAAATCAATATTTATTTAAAAAATTTCATCACACTCAAAAATCTATATTTGCTTTCCACAGATGTTACAGGAAGTAAATATGTTAAATAATTAGCATGCAATGTGATGAATAGCATGTTAAATTTATGAATGAACTTGAATAAGTAAAGAAAAGAAAGAACCAAACTGCTCAAAAGTTCAGAACTATCTTAACAAAAAATTTATGCAAGAATGAAGTAGCTTTCCATGTAAAGGTGGGAGATAGACATTTAAAATAGACATGGCATCATAAGAAAGTAATTATATAATGGTTGTGGGATGACTAAAAATCAATTTTAACCAAATTGGGGACTTTACCGGTGTTAAACCAAGGCAAGAATAGAAAGCACTTGAAGAAACAACAACAAAAAAAAATGTGAATGATCTTGCAATCCATGCTATTGCATTTTGACTTTTCTCACAAGTATGTTTACAATAGTAAAACACTGTCTTTTAAAAGAATAACAATTAGAGGTTAGACAAAAAATAGGATGAATTTACACAGAGAAATTAGCTAAGAGACTGATACACTAATGCATACTGTTGAGGCACGAAGTGGAAGTAAATATGGGAAGAAGTGACTGTATTTGAATGCTGTATCTATAATGTGATCATTGCCATATGCTTTCAGTCTAAGACTATGTTATGTTAAAAATTAAATAAATTGAATTTTTGAAATATCACATTCTAAATAATACAAAATTAGTGTGGATCAGAAACATTATAAATAATCTCAAAGCCTGGTATATGGTGTACACATAAAATTCCAAAACTAAGAGAAGGCCAAGATAGTTAAGACCTGTCTGAGCTACACATAGGGAGTTAAAGACCCTGTCTCTGAAAAAAAAAAAAAAAAAAAAAAAACATGAAATTGTAGCTCTTTTGAGCTCCAGGTCCTCCCACAGATCAAAGAAGATACAAGTTGTGTGCCTACAAGGTAACAGAAAAGAAATCCTTGAATTCCTTTCTCAAAAGATCAATGAGTGAAATTAAAGTCTACAAAAGCATGCATTTCATGTAAAAGAAGACTATCAATGGGTGTAAGCAAGGCCTGATAATTTTTATTTATAAAAAAATCTATATATAAATATAAAAATATTTTTGTTGAAGAAACCAAATACAAACTCAGAGTCTGAGAAAAGGAAAAAATGTACCTTGGTTTTAGCAATGGTATCTGCTACTTCCCTGTTATCAGTCTGGATGGAAAAGCCATAATCCTAATGTAAACCATGGCTCCAAACTGAGCTTATGAGGGCATAGACAGGGAAGAACACAAAACTTCTAGAAATGGTGAAGGAAGGTGGAGGGAAGGGGAGAGAGAGAGGGAGGAAAGAAAAGGGAGAGGGAGAGGGAGAGGGAGAAAAGCTACTGAAGATGTACATACAAAAATAACACAGCTAACACTCTCCATAATAAAATAGTCAATCAAACTGGGCGCGTTGATGCTTGCCTATGAACTCAGTACTCTAGGAGGATGTGGCAGGAAGATCACAAGCTGAAGCCCAGCCTGGGCAACTAGCAACTTAGAAAAATCCTATCTCAAAATTTAAAAGAAAAAAAACTTTAAAGCTTGGAGATTTAGCTTAGTGCAAATACTCTATGTTTATTTCCTATTACCACACAAAAAAAGCCAAAAACCTTAATAGGTATGGGATTTACTAATATAATATAAATAACATAATAATCTCTAAAATTTTAAAAAAGAACTATAGAATTCACAAGGAAATAAAAGAGATAACAACTATTAAACACCAAAACAGTAAATTATGAACTGCAAAAAGAGAACACGTATAGGAGTAGATTAGAAGGACAGACCAAAAAACACAGGACAAAACCTGGATGATAAACACTGAGAAATCATCACAGGGTTATCATGTGCTGTGTGCTTGAGAAAATGTACCCCACTGTATCCCTTATGCAACTGTTACTCTCATTTACTCTGTGTCTACCTTGTCCCCATCCCAGAATCAAAGTCTAAGACCCTGATTGGCCCCATAAGAATGAAGTATACCCCGCACTCAAAGGGCATCCCAAGTAGGATGCCCGCTAGCTTACAGCACCGCTTTGCTGTGAAGATAGCCCTTTGCTTTCTCTGCATTTGCCACACTTTCAATAAACCTTTGCTTAGAACTACACCAGTCTTGACATCCCCATTTTCTGCTAAGAGCCCCACATCTTCATTCTTCACAGGAGTGAAGGCAAAGACACACCGAGAAGTGGAGGGTCATTATATCATCAAGGAGACTCCTAGCCACCTGCACCAACTCCCACCCTCTGCCATAGGCAACAGGAGGAAGGTAAGAATGGGAAGTTACAGAAACTATTAGCAAGCATTTTACATTTTTAAAAAACAGTGGAACATATTTAGTTAAATTATCTTTTGTTAGCAATGTAGATAGTCTCCAGAAATATGGTAGGAATGAAACACAAAGATTAAAAGTAGGATAGAATTGAAAGATGGAGAATAATCACAATGATAACATTAAAAATCTACTAATATTTCTAGGAAAGGAGAGAAAATAGCACAAGTTTCAGAAATGACATTGGGACAGAGAATGCCTTGGAGTTTTCCAGAATTTAAAAAAAGTGTGATTCCTAGTGTAAATGAAAAGAAATGCTGAAAAGCCAAAAATAAATCTATATTTACAATCATTGTAGTAAAATATAAAGTGTAAAAGTGTTAGAATTAACTGTAAAGAAAAGAGATTGCTCTCATAAGAATGACAATGTATAGACTGCGTATTAGCTATGTAAAACTAAAGACAATGATTACATATCTTCTTGCTACAGAACAAATATGATATTTTAAAAGCAGGATGCACCAAAAATAAAAATATGTTTCATGAGTAAAACCAAGTAATACTAAGTTAAATAGAGCAGACAGATAAGGCTAAATATTACATAGTTTCTCTGATAATCAGTAACCCAGAATTTAAGTATCTTAAAGAACAAAATATAAAAGAAGAGGTTTAAAAAAGGACAATGTTCATGGGATGGGGATCCAGGGAAGGAGAAATGGGAGAAGGATGGGGGAAAGGGAAAAATGATTAAAATATATTATGTGCATGTATCGATTCCCCATGATGAATGCATTTACTATGTACTGTATGGCTAATATGCAGGTTATAAATATATCTGAAACAATTTTGTTCATTTTTAAAAGCACACATATCATCTTGGAAAACATGCTGTACAGTGATACACCAGCTCATGAATTTAAATCATTCCACGATTCTGGGGAAGATGGCCATGGTCGCATTCATCACCCAATGCAAAGTGCACAACATTTTGCAGAATGCTTCTGTTTGGGAACGAAATTATTCAACAGAAGTGTTCATGAACCAAGGTATTAGTCTGAGTTGAACTCACTTAATCATAAAGACCATTGAAGATAGTTTGACAGTTCAATAGATTGATAGATCTATAAACATAGATATATTTGTAAATCTATTTTTAACATACATACTTTATCATATGTATTTTAACATGTATATATTTTTAACATATATATGCTTTTAATTCAGCTCACATCAGAGTGAAAACATATATAATTTCCAACAACCAAAACAAAATAATAGTGATTTTGGTTATGTATTTCTATGTCAAAAACAAAGTCTCAAATTTTCAATTTCAAATTTGTGTTATACAGATCACATTCTCTTAGAGTAATGCATTGGAATTGAAAATCAACTAGAAAATTCAGGAAAAATCTTTGTATTTTGGACAGAAATGCACATTGTAAATGATTTGTGCATCTTAGAGGAAATGATGAGAGTAAGAGATGCAGAGAATAACATACCTGATATTGAACTGGGGAAGATGAATATTACATAGCAAACTTTTGAGATCTAACTAAATGGATTTTGGGAGGACATATGCAATCTTAAATCAATTCGCTTTTTAAAGAAAAAAAAAAATTTAAAGGAATTAAACATCTGATTCAGGGACAGCGAATAAATATGAAAATAAGGAGGAGGGAAATAAAGGTGCTAATGAATGACATACTGTCAGCATACTTGAAAAAACTCAGCACAAATGAATATTTTCCCAGAAAATTATTAACTATCAAAGTTAACTCATAAAGACATAGAAATCTCTGCAAAGCAGTCAACATTATAGAACCTGAACAAGAATCAACAAAATTTTCCTTCAAAAAGACATTACTGAACATTATATTTGAATCAAAACTCATCGTAATAATTCAATTCACTTAACAGTCCACAAGGAAGTTCTGCAGAATGATTTTGGCACTGTTTCTTCTTGGCTTTTTAGACAAAACTTCAGAAAGCATCTCACTCAAAAGTTCTTTCAAGCACTTCCATGTGCTGCTCTAACTAGAGTAAAGGGTTTTGTTTTGCTTTCAGTCACTATGTTTTAGGGTAATTTGTTATTCAGCACTGGATACCCCAAAACAGAGTATTTGGCCTATGGAAAAATGCTGACTAAATTTTAACAATTATTTTAAAAACTAGAAAACAATGTATGGAAATTATTAATTTGGAAATTATAATGACAGTAATGACAAATCCAGTACTGCTCTCAATAGCAGATGACGGTGGCATAAGAATCAAGTTCCATTACTGCCCTGTTTACTTCATCATGCGAAGTATCACACAGCACTGAATGGTAACATGAACACTCACACAGAAATAATAATTAACAGAAATGATAAATAGTTGGGCAAATCTGACTCTGAGGAATCTTTCATGAGGGTAAATTGAAAGGAAGTAGCAAGATTGGACGGAAAGGACGGATGGTCAGTTCAGTTTAATATTTGAGGCTCCTACACAGCATTTAGGAGTGGCTAAAAAATTCTGAATACTTCTAGGAAATTCAGAGCCTGATATATTAAGAGAAATGTAGTGGCACAGAAAAACTGGGAAAATCCACATAGCATATGCTGCATGAAGATCCAAAAATCATAGCCTCAGTGGAAATGGCTTGGACTCTTTAGTCTGATAAGGCAAATAGAAATTTATGAAGTCATGACTGGTTTAGATAGAAAAAAATGAAGAGGTACTTTCCACCAAAATTTACATATTAATCAAATATTAGGATCAAAAACATCCTGAAAGCAGGCTGTTTTCTAAGATTGAAAACAAAGAGTGCTATTTCACACTGAGGGCATTGGTCATGAAGATGTTTTATAGGCTAAAAATGTAAAATGCTTTCAACAAAGCTTTAGATTAATCACTGATGTAAGATGTACAATAGCTGAACAGGGAGACTCAAACTCAGTTCCTGTCCTTACAAAGGCAACTTGCACTTTCTTCACAGACGAAATCTTTTTCTGCAGTCAGAAAAGTCAGATGGACAATTAGGCCATTCTAACCCTGCATGCCTCTTACTTTCTGACTTCTGAGAGTTGGAACTTGGCTGTGAGTTATTAAATAGCTATATAGAGGAAATATGATCAGATTTTGCTATTGTTAGTCATCTGAGTTGGTAAGTAGATTTTTCTTGCCTTTTATACTCATCCAATTAATAATTATTAAATATTTGAGTCATTGGGTACCTTTGCACAAAAATGTATACCATATTATATCACACTGTCTGATTTTCAACAAAACTTATCAATTACCAAATAAAATACTATAGTCAGAGTATGAGTTTGAGGAGACCTCAGATATATCATTGTGTCTAGTTTTCTCCCAGGCCCTAAGTCTTCTTGCCTCGGCCCCCTATCTGAGCATGCTCAAATTAGTGGAAATCTTCAGCGAACAAGAGGAAAGAATGTCTCGACAGCAGGGTACTGCGCTAAGGGCTTCACAGACTGTATGATGTAGTTTTCACAGTAAGGCTCTTCGAGATCACACAAAACAGCCTACACTTTAAGCACTTTGTCTAAAGTCACGGGTTCACATCTTATCTACCAGCACCGTTCTATCATTTGGTGGCTACTCTGCAAGGCAGGGAAGGCAAATACAGGCTTATTTGTGCTTGACCTCTAGTTTTCCAGGCTGATTATTTTCCAGCAAGATCGTATTTCTGAGGAAACATGGTAATATAGAGGGGAGTATGGGGCTGGGGATTTAGCTCAGCGGCATAAGCATCTGCCTTGCAAGCAGGCGGTCGTGAGTTCAATCCCTGGTACCAGAAAAAAGGAAAAAAAAAAAAAAAGACTTAATATAGAGGGGAGTATGTATAATTCTAACTCACTGCAAGTTTTCAAATCCATACTTTGCTCATTCATTCTACCAGTCTAACACTTTAATTCATTATTTCACAAGATAGTTTTTTCAACAACTCCATTTTTAAAAATATTTCCTACTTTCATCTGAAAACTTCAATCTCCATAATACTTTTCCACGTGTAATCACAGCAAACTTGCCAGTTCAGTCATCAGGTCATCTCCATGTCTGCATATTGAATGTCTTTAGTTACCTTCAGAGCTCCTCCTCTAACAGCACACAGGCTCTGGACTTTGGATGGTCTCCACATGCACTCTAGTTAGTCTATCATCAACTGTAAATAAGTGACTTCTGTAGCCTTGGTCTTCACAGGAGCTACTTAGTTCATGAGTTCTGGCTGCTGTGTGGTACTTAGCACCACTCTTCAGGAGCAAGCTCTTTCAACTAATGGCAGGACAGAGAGGCTCCTGGAAGCCTCATTCGAAATGTTGCATGAATACATTTAAAGATGTTTATGGAAATGTGACTTTACTCTGCAAAACAGTGCTTAGCTATTGGCTGAGTGCCAACACATCGCACACATCATCTCTACAGGAGGAAGGAGGTTAGCCAAGGATTTTAAAGGTGCCTCTTCAGGTTTCCAATGAACTGTCACATCCTTAATAATAAAAAGTCCAGTATGCAAAGCACAGATCAGCACCTCTTTATCTTCCCATCACTGCACCATGAGTGTCTAATAGGATATTACAGCAAATTCTGACAGTAACTGCACCATAAAAATTACAAATTGGACATTTTTGACTAATTTGTCTCTGAAGGGGGCCTACAGGAGACAGAATGAAGATGTGTTAACTGTGGATACTTAAACCTTATCTCTGAGAAATGCTGGTGATACATATATAAAAAATTAGAACTAGAGCCTATAAAATATATTAGTATGATAGGATTTCTTTTTTTTCCCTAGTGTATCTTCAAGATGAATTCATAAGCAAGTTAAGGTAATTTTCCCTGAAGGATAAAGCACAGAAAAATTCAACACAGTTTCACATATAGAAATAGATATTTGGTCAAAGGCATAAAAGTTTCTTTCACTGTCAAGTGTTACTAATCACAAATTTCCAACATTTAAATATATTTTCTATAGGCCTTCTGTAACTGGGCCAAAGTCTGCAGGATTGTCATTTTTAGCAATATATTCAAACATACTATTACTAGTAATAAGGATTTTTCTCTTTTCTCTTTGTTTCTCTGTCTCAAAAACCTTTACATATGTACATAAACAGGTACAAGATACATAGATGAATGCATACATGAATATGCATATACACACATGTATAGGCATGGCACAATATTGGCAGCTTAAAAATCTTTCTTCCTATGCAGTCTTCTATTTATCATTATAAAACATTTGCAAACTACTTAAAGATAAATTTAATCTGTGATAAATTATGCAAATATTCAGCAGCCACTACATTCCAGAAGAGTCTAAAGGCTTACTGATTACTTTGCATGGATTTTACAATGTACAGAGCATATATTTTAGAGAAATATACAAGCTGATTCTTGAATTAATATAAATGAATATTGGAAGAAGCCAGAATACACCAAACATTTTAAAAGAATGACAAAATTGAACAGCTACTCACCCTGATTTCAAGAATTACTACTGAAGGTGTAATCATCAAGATAGAATGTTAAGGTATAATGGAAGATAAAAAGATTAAATTAAGAACATAGAAAGTTTAGAAATAAATTATATGCACAGATATGTTCAGTTCTTTTTAGTAAAGGCATCAGTGGGAAACAATTCTAAAACAACTTGATAAACACAGGGCTACAACAACTTGAGAACCACATAAAAATGTACATCAATGCTAACCAAAACATTACAGCTTTCTGCTTTCAACAATGTTTTTGATATTTTCATTGTTATGTTTAATCATACTCTATTTCTGTGTACTCTTGTTTGCATTGTTTGTGAATGTCATAATTACTCAAAACTTAAAACTGAACTTGAAATATATGATATGCTTAAGCATAAAATGTAATGTAAAATTCTACCCGGGAGTACGCAGAAATTTATTTAATATGAATCAAAAGCAAAGCATTTAATCTAATAATGTATTGATATACAGAATATACAACACAACTCAATAGTAAGCAGACAGGCAGTGAGATAAAATACATACATATGTATGTTTTTCTGATGCCCAGCAATAAAATATATACACATTTGCATTTTTCTGATAACAATGAGCATATTTTCATGTATTTGTTTTTCTAGTATGAGAAACACAAGTAAGTAACAAAATTCAAGAGCAATAAATAGTAAATAAGAAGTTCAAATACATTCCTCAACTACAATTTCCTCTATTTTAAAACTATTTCTCTACACATGCTAAGTGGTTCCATTTATACGACTTCTACCTTATCTTAGTTCACTGGAAAGAAAGATTTGTGTTCTCTGCTTCTTTTTTAAGAATATTTTTGGTTTTTATATTTTACTCTGAGTAGCTACTTTTGAGATAATGATACACAGTTAATACCTGCTGATAATGATACACAGTGTAATACCTGTTATTAACCTCTTAGAATTTGATTATTAAATTCGGTTTATTTTTTTCATAAAGTTAAAAATAGAGACCATTTTTAAGCAGATACTTCATAAAACAAGATATATGCATGGCCAGTAAGTATATAAAAAGATGCTCAACATGATTCAGCATTAGAAAAATACAATTGAAACCACCAGGGCATTCCACTGCATCACACTAGAATGGCTATGATTTAAAATAAGGACAATAGTAGATACTGATGTAGATACAGAATGATGGGAATTCTAATATATATTGTGTCTGAGAGTATAAAGTGGTAACGTAATTTCAAATTGTATCATTTTCTTAAGGCGATACACAGATATCATCATGAATTAGCAAATTTTACTTATAATAGTTATCTAAATGACATAAAACTATGTCCATGAAGAGTCCTGCACATGAATGTTTACATCAATTTTATTCATAATATATATTTTATAATTGGGACTAACCCAAGCACCATTAACTAGTGAACAGGAGAACACATTTATATATATATATGCATGCAAGCAATGGAATACAGTATTAGAAAGAAATGAAATACTGATACATACAATATACATTTCAAAAGCATTATACTGAGTGCAGAAAGCTAGTCACAAATTATGATATATCATATGGTCCATTAATATAAAATTCTAGAAGATACAAATTATCCATCATGACAGAAAGTAAGTATCTAGCTGGTTGGGCCATGGGTCAAGAGATAGAACTAACCACAAAATATCAAGAAGTAATTTTTTAGACGAATGGAAATATTTTACAGTTTGAATGTGGTAGTGATTGCACAGGTATGTCTGACAATTATAATTATGGTGTGCATTCAGAATGAGTGTGCTGCATTTCTCATTAATCGTACCTCAGTAGAATTTACTTGAAACATATTAGTACAAAATATTCTTAAGATTTGAAGGGACTATATGAACAAATTAAGATGAAATCATAGTGTTTCCTACTGCCTATGATTAAGGTACTGACAATGATTTTTATGAAGCGTTTTTAAATGCCCATGTGAAGTATTTCCTATAAATACTATTTTCTTAATTTGGCACTTTGAAAATCACCTGAGAAATACATGTATTTCTATATAGAGTCATGTGCCATGCAATTACATTTTGGTCAATTTTAGATCACAAATACTTGGCAATCCCATAAGACTATATAGCCTTGTGATGCTATAGCCCTTTTAGTATATGTAATCTCACTCTGTCTTCACACAATAGTGAAATGGCCTGATGACTACTTTTTCAAAACTTATACCTGTGGTTAAGCTATGCAAGTCTGTGTGTCTGTGTGAGGTGCCCATCTTTGCACTAAAGCTTTTAAAGGAAATATACAAAAAGTATTTTGGGTAGACGGTGAGATACACACCTAAGATGTGCTGTCACCTGATACTATTTACATGATAATCCTACATCCAGCTCTCTGCAAGTAGCAATTTCACTGTTCCCCATCACAGGCCAGGGAAATGACTTTGAGCCTGGGAAGTTTCAGTTGAACTAGGTGAGTGTGAAGCTACTGAAGGTTTCAATAAAGATTTCCACCTTTAACTCGACTTTTTTATAACTAAAGCAAGAGAATTAGAATTCCTGCCAAGATTGTTAAGAAAGTCTACTAGATAACTTCAAAGAAATGCAAACTTCCATGTCTCATAATGGTTGTCATATGATGGAGTCACTTAGAAAAGTATATGTCACTCCTACCAATTAGGAACCTAGGAAAGATTTCTTATATAGCCAGAAAACATATTCATTCTAGTAGCAGCCAGCAAAATTTGTTTTCAGGATAGCATCAGTATTCACTGAGGTGAAACACATTTGTTAATGGCAGAAGCCCAGATATGCAAAGACTGGGATACGAATGGCATATGAAGATGGAGTTGGGAAACAGGAAGGAGGCCTCAAACTCCACACCCTGGAAATCTCCTCTGAGATTGGACACTCCCATATTTAAGGAAACAAGAAAGAAGAGGAAAGGAAAGGAAAGGAAAGGAAAGGAAAGGAAAGGAAAGGAAAGAATAGAAAAGAAAAGAAGCTGCTGGCCCACCCCTTGGCCCAGATTGCCTGTGATACCTGGACCACCACTCCTGGCCTGTCTCTTGGGCTGGACTGCCTGTGATGCCCAGACCACTACTGCCACTGGCCCACCTTCTGGACCTAGTACTGCTATTGATCTTTGAATCCCACCGCTTTTCCCAGAACCTCGGACTACAGCAGATTAACCATGCTGGCTCAATGGGAGACTCAGGAAACCCTCACCCAAACAGAAGCCCTCATCAGACTCCAGTCAATGTGGTGAGTTTGCCCCCTAAAATAGAGGTCTGCATTGCATAAATAGGAGCAGTACTGAAGCTCCCTCCATCTGTAAGACCTTGGAGAGCCTGGCAAGAGGGTGGGTGATCCCCTCCTCCACACAAAGAACATCAGACAGGTTGAGGAGTGCACCAGTAAGGCCTCGCCCACCTTGAAGAAAATTAAAAGGGCTTATGAGACACCCAGTGACACAGTAGGGCCTCAGGCAACACAAACACTATAGACAGAGAGATCTAGTAACCTGCAATAACCTGAAGACATAGCAACAGCAGGAACTAAGAGTTGACCTACATCAATACTCCTATGCTAGTTAACCCAAGAAGACTGTAGGACTCACCCAATAGGTCCTAAAAGAGGAATTCAGGTGACTGGCTCTCCTATTCATTATGGTACCCAGCAATTGGATGAACATCAACCACACAGAAGGACCCTAAGATTCACACTACTGACAGTTGAGACTATTGGGGCTGAAAGACCAAATATTTGTCCAAAAAGTGAAAATGAGGCAAAATGCAATTTCAAACATCTAATCCATCAGGAGCAAGTACAGGTGACACTAAAATAGAGGACTTTAAAAGTCACACTCCATCTCCAAAAAGATAGCAAATGAAATAAAGCAACAAATTAATGAGGCTACAAAGGAAATAAAATTAGAAATAGTTTCCTATGTAAAAACAGATATCACAACCTTAGTAAAAGTTACTCAGCATAGCCAGTGAAGAAACAAACAAAAAAAAATACAGAAACATGGGAAAATAATTGAAACCTTCAATGAACAATACAGAAAGCAAGCAGAATCTATGAAACAAATTCAAAGAGACAAAAAGAAGGAGACAAGAAACAAGAAACAAAAAAAAATTCTATTGAAAGCTAGAAAATCCATTTAAATGAAGCTGAGGTCAGAATTTTGGACCTTGAGGTCAACATCATAGTTAGCAATCATGAAAGAGTAGAAGTTTTAAAAACAATAATGCAACATGAAGGGACAATACAGCAGCTTCAGGATGATGTCAAAAGAAACAATATATGACTAATAGGGATCAATGAAGATTCAGGAGTCAATGCAAATGACATAAGCAAACTATTCAGAGAAGTAATAAAAGAAAATTTCCCAAACATGGGGGGAAAGTCTGATACACAGATACTTGAAGCATACAGAATACCAAATAGTCACAATCAATACAAATATACACCCAGATATATAATAATTAGAGTCCCAGACATACAATATAAAAACAGAATACTAAAAGCTGTTAGAGAAAAAGACACAACTCACCTATCAAGGGAAGTCCATCAGAATCATGGCAGACTTTTCAGCACAAACCCTCAAGTTAAAATGAGCTTGGAGTGAGGTATTCCAAGCCCTAAAAGAAAACAACTTTCAACCCATACTGATGTACCCAGAAAAGCTGTCTTTTAAATTTGAGAAATAGGATACTTGTATGACAAAGAACAACTGAAGAAATTCATGTCCACCAAACCAACCCTAGAAAGAGTATTTGAAGACATACTAGATAGAGACAAAAATGACCACAATTTTCAGAACAACAGAAAGATACCATCAAGCAGGGCAAGCAGTTAAACAATGGAGGAAAGTGGAAAACAAACAATAGGAACACAACATGACAAAGTTGAGCCAGTACATATGAATTATATCCATAATTCAAATAGCCTCAATTCACCTATCAAAAGAAATAGCTTGACGGAATGGATCAAGAAAGAGGATCCCACAATATGCTATATAAAGAAACATATCTGACTCCAAAGGAAACTCATAGATTAAAAGTCAAAGGATGCAAAAAACATCGCATGCAACAGGAACCAAGAAAAAGGCAGAGGTAGCTATTCTGCTTGCAGACAACATGAACTTCAAACCAAAAATGATTAAAAGAGACAAACACGGTCACTACATACTTGTTAGTGAAAAATTTCAAGAAGAAGAACAAACAGTTGTAAATATATATGCACCAAACACAGGAGCACCCAACTATATAAGACAAAAAATAATGGACATGAAAAACCAAATACATAAGAACACAATGGTAATAGTAGGCCTTAATACCCTTCAGTCACATGGAGATAGATCAACTAGACAAAAAGTCCTCCAAGAGTAATAGAACTGAATAATACCTGTGAGCAAATGGACATAGTAGACATTTGAAGAGTGCTCCAACCAACCACATCAGAATATACATTCTTCTCAGCTGCACATGGAACATTCTCCAAAATAGACATATATTAACCCATAAAACATTCTTAAGTAAATGTAAAGGGATTGAAATTATCACATGCATAATATCTGATCATAGTACACTGAAATTGGAATTTAATGGCAAGATAAATTGTAAAACCTGCATAAATATATGGAAATTAAATAACAACCTTCTGAAAAACCAATGGGCTACAGGTGAAATTAAAGAAGAAATAAAGCAATACCTACAATTCAATGAAAATGTAGATATAATATACTGTAATATGTGGGACACAACGAAAGTGGACCTAAGAGGGAAATACATAGCAATAAATTGTCACATCCACAAGACAGAATGAACACAAATAAACAACCTAATAGTACATCTCAAGCTTCTAGAAAAGGAAGAGCAAGTCAAACCCAAAGCTTGAGGAAGAGAGGTAATTGTAAAGATCAGAGCATAAATTAATTCAGTTGAAACTAATAAAATAATACAAAGAATTAACAAATCAAAGTGCTGGTTTTTTGAAAGAATAAACAAAACTGATAAACTTCTAGCCAACCTTATCAAGAAAAAAGAAACAAAAATACTCAAATTCACTCAATAAGTTCTGAAAAGAGATAAATCAATATAGAGCTCATGGAAATTCAAAAGATCATGAGTACCTACTTTGAAAATACCTACACACATAGGGTGGAAAATTCAGAGGAAATGGACAGATTTCTAGAAACATATGAACTATCCAAGATCAATCAAGAATATATAACAATTTTGAATAACCCAATATCAGCTACTGAAATTGAAAATGTGATTAAAAACTTACCAACAAAGAAAAGCCCAGGCCCTGATGGATTCACAACTGAATTCTCCAAGAAATTTAGAGAAGATTTGATGTCAATACTCCTTCAACACTTCAATGAAATTTAAAGAGAAATAATCCACCCTAAATCATTCCTGGAGGCACAAGTATTACTCTGATACCAAAACCAGAGAAAGACCCAACCAAAACTTAGAACTATAGGCCAATCTCAATAATGAACATAGATGCAAAGATTCTCAATAAATTACTGGCAAATAGAAAGCAGCATATCATCAAGAAGATTATACACCACGACCAAGTGGCACTGATTCCAGGAATGCAGGATGGTTTAACATACACAAATCCATAAATGTAATACATATTAAACAGAATCAAAACCAAAAATCACATGATCACCTCAATAGGTACAGAAAAAGATTCTGATAAAGTCCAGCACTTGTAAATGATAAAAACCCTACAGAAACTCAGAATAGATGGCATCTAACTCAATTTTATAAAGGCTATCTATGACAAACCAATAGCCAATATTATACTAAATGCACAAAAACTGAAAGCCTTCACACTAAAATCAGGAACAAGACAAGGATGTCCACTGTCCCCACTACTATCCAATATAGTTCTGGAAATATTATCCAGAGCAAACAGACAAGAGAGAGAAATAAAAGGAATAAAGATAGGAAAGAAAGAAGTTAAATTATCACTATTTGCAGATGACATGATACTTTATATAGAAGACCCAAAAAACTCCATTAAAAGACTAATAGAGGTAATAAGCAAATTCAGTAGCATAGCCAGATACAAAGTCAACACTCAAAAATCAGTACTTCAAAGAATCAGCAACTGGGATTACATCTTATTAAAAAGTTTTTGCACTTCAAAAGAAATCACCAACAATACCAATAAAGTAAAAAGAAAACCCATAGAATGAGAAAGAATTTTTTGCTGACAATCCCTCAGACAAAGGACTTATATCCAGAGTATATAAAGAATTTAAAAATATCAAGCTCCCCAAATTCAAAGACCCTTTTCCAAAGTTGTATTAATCAGGTTTTTACAAGAGAGAACAGATATGGCACGAGATATACAGATGTAAAAGAAACAACAAGATTGGCTTTCGATGGTCAGCCACAGAGTCAGATGAGGAAGCCTGCAGAGGGTGTCTATGCACTGGAGGCCAAAGGATTCAATACAAGGTCTGGAGTTCACCCTAGTGTCTTGTGCAAGTCCACACCAGCAGGCTGATGGGTCCGTGACAGAAGGCCAAAGGCTCTGTGATGAAAGGCTTCTGAAGAGTCTATGCTGGAAAGCTGAAGAGTCTACATTGGAAGCCAGAAGACAAGGTCCAAACCAAATGCAAAGATTGTATCTTTTCCCAAGAATGGAATGCATTTGTCCTTCCTTCTTCCCTTTTATACCTCCAGGTGATTACCACCCTAGGGTGGGTCTTCTACACCCTTGGGTGTATAATTGCTAAACCCATTTAGTTAAACTGCTAAATGTCTCAAGTTGAAACAATCAACCACTACAGTTGTCATCTGAGATGAACACACATTTCACAGATGAAGATATACACATTGCAAATATATGAAGAAATTTTCACCATCACTGATCATTTGAGAAATGCAGATTAAAACAGCACTGAGATTTCATCTCACTCTGGAAAGAATGGCTGCCATCAAGAAATTAACTGATAATGTTAGTGAGGCTGTGGGGAAAAAGGAATGCTTCTCCCCTGTGGGTGGGAGTGCAGACTGGTGCAGCCACTATAGAAATCAATATGAAGATTCCTCAACAAACTAGGATTAGAAGTTCCATTCAACCCAGCTATTTCCCTTCTGAGTATTTTCCCCCAAAAACTGAAAAGATCATGTCACACTGATATATGTGCACTGATGTTTATAGTAGCATAATTTGTAATAGCTAAATCTTGGAAAAAACCAAAATGCCCATCAACTGCAGATTGGATGAAAAAGATGTGGTGTTTTTATACAATGGAATATTACTCAGCTATACAAAGGATGATATTGAGGCCTTTATAGGTAAATGGAAGCAACTTGAAACTATCCTCATAAGTGAAATAAATAAATCTCACACTTGTAAATCTCACATTGTCTCTCTAGTGTAAAAAGTAATAAAAACTGAAAAGTAAAAAGATCCAATATACATAATAGATATTGTAAAAATGAAAGGGACAGATTGTGCTCTAAAGTATATAACTATATGGATGTTTAAATGTGTAAAACAGATGATCATATTCTTAAGTTTTCATTAGATCATTGAACAGAATGGTTTGCACTGTCAGTGTTTTAGTGTCTACTTTTTATGCTTTGATTTTGTAACTTTTACAACTATTTCTAAAAGGACAACATGTAACTTGTCAACTCGTAATTTCTTACTTTAAGTATTTCTCTTTGAAATTCTGTATTCTACCCTTTTTTGTTTTGTCTTTTCTTTCTTTTTTTGTTAAATAAAATAATTTTTTTTAAAAAAAGATACTTCTTTATATGAGCACATGTTATATGGAAACTCATGAAGGAAATAAGTCCAGTGTTCAACCATTAGTGAGCAAACAAAAGATGTCTTGCAGGAGAAAGGTGTGTGGAAATAAGCTATCTGAAATCACAGGGGAAAATGAATGTGCTATTCAGTAGCACTGGCCATTAAATTGAAGGCTGAATGTAAAAGCAGATTTCTGTGAACCAAGCAATTCTGGTTGTTGTACTCAGGATATATATTTACCTTATATTTGAGGCAGTGTAGTGCATAAATGTAGTGCTTAAAAATGTCTCTATTGAAATCATATAAACCAAAGTCAGATTTGACAGATTTCAGCCCCAATCCTTCTTTGAATATTTTAATAGCTGTGAAATCCTGGGCAGGTCAAATAATTTCATTTCTTGTTATTCATATAATGGAAAATGAAATGATATCTCATAGAATTATTTGGAGGATTAGATTAAATAATGATACATAGGTAGTTCTTTAATATAAATATTAACTCTAAATAGCTAAAAGCATCCCCTTGGTATAGAACCCTCAGTGCACTATATAACAACCCCTTTATTTAACAGTTGTTAGCTGGGCATAGTGGCACACACCTGTAATCCCAGCACTTGGGAAGCTGAAGCAGGAAGATCACTGTGATTCAAGGCCAACCTGGGCTACAAAATGAGTTCAAGGCCAGCCTGAACCACATGATGAAACTTTCTCTGAAAAAGGTTTTTAAAAAAAAAGTTGTTAAGTAATGTTTGCTTTGCTTGATTACAATAATTTACTAATTAAAATGAATTAGTGTTTGATTAATTAAATTTGCTTAATTCAACATCTTTATGTATGCCATTAAAAAAAAGAATAGGTACATCATCTACTGTTCACACAGTGCTATTTCGCCTAAATTCTATCTGTTTGGTACTTCTCAGTGAGTCAGCTCTCATTTAAAGTGAAAATATATGCCCACGCATTGCACAAAACTTCCCTTGGTCAAAGAACATGGAGGTGCAAATGGAACAGTGCTCACAATGCCAGACAATTGACTTTTCTCCACTTTTATCATCTCACCAGGCCTCAAAAGACCAGCAATTGTGTGAATAACGCACTTAACCTTTTCAACATAATAGGATCTTAAATATTTTAAGAAGTGCACAATATTCTAGACATATAAAAAAGAATGAAGAATAAACAGCGTACAGCAACTGACCCAGTTACTGCAATGAGTCAACAGCATGAAAAGACAAATGGAATGGAAGAACACTGTAGATTAAAAGAGACTAGAATTCTGACAACCGAACCAGTGTGGGATTTATTTAGTTTGAATGAATCAACTATAAACGCAAAACAAAACCAGAAAAAATGTACGAGTGTCTGAGACAATTGGGGAACATTTTTAAAAGAGACTTCTGACATTTATGCTACTAGAGAATCACTACTATGTTGGTTAATAGAGATGATGAAACTTTTGTTTCAAAAATCCGTATTTTTAGACACACATGTAGAAATAAAAAGGTAGATTGCTTGAGATTTACTTTTAAATATATTAGAAAAATGGAAAAAATGTAAACAAAAAAACATGGCAATATTTTTGTAATTGTTGAACAATCAAGAGAGATATACCAGAGTTGAGTTTACTGGAACTAGTGCTTTTGTGTATATTTTAAAAATTATAATAGCATGTTTAATGAAATTTAAGTATAAAAACAAACACCTGTGCATTGAAAACCAGTTTAGAAATAAAAAGGCAATACAGCTGTTGCATTCTCAGTACAATTATCTCCAACCATAGAAAGCGTAACCATATTATTTTCATGTTTAGTACTCTCGTTATTCTTTGCTTTTTTTGGTGCAAATGCATACATTCCTGACCAACATAACATATTACTTTTGATATTAGTAAACTTTATAATAAAAGCGTCCAAATGTATATATTTTACCTTGCCTTTTTGTGTTAGATATAATGAATATATGACTCATCCATGTAGAGCACTTCCAAAGCAGTCTTTCAAAAATATTCTCCATACTTTTACCTTTCATACAAAACAATTTTATGTCAGCATCACAATATTTGGTACATGTTCCTGTTGGAGTGCTTACTGTGTTCCTTTTATTCTTTTATTTCCAAGAGGTTGTCTGACTTCATTGAGGTATACTGTTCTGTAAATAGAAAGATTTTTTAAAACCAGTAATCAAACTCAGGACCTCGTGCTTGCCAGGCAGACCCTGTGCTACTGAACTATACCCCTGGTCCCTGATTGGAGAGCTTTTAAAGTAATCATTCTATACCAATAGCTGTATAAGATTGTGTCTCCTCTTAAACTTCACTATTAATCTTTCTAAAACTTTTCTAGAATGCATTAGTTACCTTTTAATTGTTAGAAAATAAGTAAAATATGGCAGAGCAACTCGATATTAGTGTTGTTGGTAACAGTTTATTTCTACTTGGTCAAATGTATATATTCTGCAATGCTTACATTTCCTTGCTCTGAATATAAAAATATTAATATGAATATTCACTGTGAAGACATCAAAATATTCACATTTACTTATCTTGAGTGGCCTCTGAGAAAGGATTCAATCAGGTGAACACTTTAATTCTAGATTTCTCTGCCCATTCCCTTGAAGGGAAACAATTATGTCCAGATCTTTCAGATAAATGAGGGATTTTTACCAAATAAAGTCTACCACTGAATTATTCTGGTCACTTAGCAGGTACTCAAAACATACAATTTCTGCTTACTTAAAAAGCACAGTGAAGACAGTATCAATGAATAAATCAATTTTTTTTTGGTACCAGGAATTGAACTCAGGACCTTATGCTTGCCAGGGAGATGCTTATGCTGCTGAACTGTATCTTTAGCTCTTTAATTTTTTTATTCAAAGTACTTCCTCAAAGAGAAAACATAAGAAATTAAGCACCATCTGAATGCATTTCCATCTCTAGTAGCTTAGTGTATAATTGAATTGAGTGTGCTTGGGCAAATACAAGAAAAAACGTTTTTCATTTTCATTTATGTTTTGAGGTTCTAAAAATCTGATAGTTGCTATTTGATAAACAGCGAAGATTGGTTAGCGCTTCTTCCTTCCTTTCCTAAGCAGTTAACTAACACATGATAGCTTGACGGGTTTTAGCCTGCTTTCTTCTTCTCGCCCTTGGACCTAATTGAATTTAGACATTTCCTGTATGATTTTTTTTCTCTATTTTGTAATCTAAACATCCAGAACTATCATTTCCCCTTGTATTTTGTAGTGATAAAACTTTGCCTCTTTAACAGCAATTTAATTGTTTATATCCTCAGCCTTTCATTAATCATCTCCTCTGCAAATGGGAAACAGCTTGCTAATATTACTTTGGGTCCATAATCCCCAACAAGAGTCTTTTTGTGACTTGGTCTATAATCTTAAAAATGCAATATTAGAAGCTCACAATTGTCTGTTAGAAGATACTCCACTAAGTGTAATCTACAAGTTCTTTTTATAGGATTCTTTGAAATTTGAAGCCAGTTTTCTCCAGTATTTATATAAGATTTGAAACTTTTTATGAATTCTAAATTGCCAATAATATGCTTTTTGAAGCATATTATGATAATCTAATCTCTTACTGTATCTCTTGCTGTAAGAAGCTATGTTTTTAATGAACATTCCACACTCCTAAACTGAAATGATTCACTTTGTGTATGCCCAAATGCATGTTTATATAATAACTCACACATAAACAAATTTCAACTTTTGGTTGGAATTGGTTCAGTTTTACTCACATAGTCATACTCGGATCTATATACCTTGAACTTTCGCTGACCCTTGCACCGTTCTCTGACATCTCAATATCACAAGACTCATAATTTTTTGTGATGTTTGCTCTTGTAACTCATCTGGCCACATTTCTTTTGCTTAGCATGTGACATCTTTAGCCAGTACTGTAGTCCATAAGCTCATTTGGTCCTAATTATCATAGCAATTGGTAAAATGGGCTCCGACCTTTTTGGTTTCCTTACTTTAAGTCCTAGGTTGACAAGTTTTCTGAAACATAAAACACACCTTAATCACATCATGTCTTATCTTGGATGAGTAAGGTAGAATAACCAACATCCTTTAGCATGGGTGGAAAATTTAATATTGTAGTGGTGTCTTTATGAACCTTGTTGCATACTCTGAGCAAATGTAAAGACACTCAGGGGATGATATACCCTTTTGAGGAAAGAACAGTTCTATGAAATATTGTATGTCTCTGTGTATGGATGCACTTTTTCACTAACACTAACAATTCATAATATTACAGATATCTTGCTGAGTGCTGGAGATAGAGATTGCTCAAGAAACTTTTTTTTTTCAAGAAATATGTTATAGAGAATGTTGACAGGTATTAAGTTGCTCATCTACAGAATATATGAAACCCTTTGTCATCTAATTCATTCATGAATGTTCAAAGGGGATTGGAGGAGGTGCCCTTTTTTTATTCGATGAAGAGATAGTCTCTTTCCTGGTAGTTCCATCGGTCTACTCTTCTTTGCACTATGCTTCTGGAAACTCTAGTCTTTTGCGTGGAAGATGATATGGTGGAGGATCGGTGCCATATGGTTTGTTGCTTCTTTTCATCCTTAAAATATTTTGCCTTAAAATCTATCTGATACTAAATAGCCATTCTAGCCATCAGTTAGGGGCTACTTCTATGCAGAAGTTTCTGTGTCTGTTCATTATCAATCTCCCTGCATCTTTCTACTGAAATTATGCCACTCCTGTACACTTCTGCAATTTCAACAACACTGACGAGCTCTGCCTTTTGATTCTGGGTTTATTCCACTGCAATTTAATATACTTAGTGAAATGACTGTCTTGTGTATGCATTGCTATTATTTGTGTTCTATGTATCCCTTGGTTCCTCTATGATTCATATTTCTACTACTTCTCTCTTTGTTTCATCTATAGTAAACATTCAGATATCATCTGTTGAACTGATTAATAAACTGGTTTTCTCTGTGAACTTACCAGACTCTTCCAGGAAGCAGAACAACATTTCAAAGGAACAGGGGTTTCCTGTCAAAGTGTTTCTAAGCTGAGAAGCCTAGTATCAGAGGAATACTCTGATACTAATATGGTATGAGCTATTTGGGGATACACAAAGGAAATGCTGACTCATATTCCAACACTGCAACTATTTATAATTGGAGATAGGTTGTCATTAGCATTGTTATACAATACACCTAGAAGTGAACTATTATAAAAGATACCAGAGTGACTTGGGTATCATCGTACCATTTCTAATGATACCTATTTTATTTATCCAATACAATATCACATTTGCATAAAAAATCAGACAGATCTTTGCATCCATTACATTCGTTTTGATTTCCAAGGCTGCTACAGCTACTGAGGGGACAACACAGTGATGACTGCTACAGTATCACATAACAGAGTAGCTCATTGCTTATGTATCTTTTGCACTAGCTCTCTCTCTTTCTCCTTTTCCTCTTCTCTTCTTACTCATCTTCTTTATCTTCCTCTTCTTCTCTTCTCCCTCCTGCTTTCCCTCACCTTCTCCCTCTTGTATTCCCTCTCTCTCTCTTTCACTTTATGTTTTAATTGGAGCACTGGGAATGAAACCCAGAGCACTATGCATACTCTACCACTGACTTATACCAATGACCTCAGATTAATCTGTATTTGAAGGAAGATCCAACACTATATATAGGTATGATTCACTACTGGCTTATCAAAAACTAGATATTCAAATATTTGTATCAATGAATAAATTAATGCCATAACATCAAGAAAATCTCCTTAAATGTAAAACCAATATACATATACACAGTTTTTTTTTACATAAGGGAAACATAGCAGGGATGGTCACATTAAAACTTTTGAAACCAGTAAAGCACATATATGGTGCAGGATATTTGGGTATATAAAACAGAAACACAGGATCATGTTGTTATTTCAACTCATGTTTTTTTTTCTGAAATGGAGAAAAAATTATTATGTTTTTTCAAAAAATGTTCCTTATTGCATATTACCCACATTAAAAATGTGTGGGAAATTTGAAAATCTTACAGATCTAATTTCTCATGATGGAAACAAAAAATGTTTGTGAGGAAAGTGGGAGGAAAACAAAAGGGGGATGGACAGAAGAGGAAATAAAAACAGAGTAAAAGAGCAAAGGGGGAAGAGAGATTAAAGAGGCTTTAAGTACTCATGATGGAAAATCCCTTATTTTTTTCATGATGACATTAATGACATTATTCATATAGTAAAGTTGAAAACACTGATATTAGTATGAAGTCCAAAACTGAAATCTCCAATGGCCCAATGATAGTTGGCCAAGACAAGAGTGAAGACTGAGACATTAGTTGTCAGAAACAAAAGGAACCATTCAAAATCAAAATTTACACAGAAACTGTGATTTCTTCAAAACTCCGAGAGGGTGTGTGTGCATGCATTCATGCGTGTGTATGTGTGTTATTACGTATTGAACCCAGGGTCTCAGCACTGAGCTACATCCCTACACCTTCTCATTTTGACACAAGGTCCACTAAGTTGTTACATTTCCCAGACTGAGCTCAAATTGCAATTCTCCTGCTTCAGCCTTCCAAAGCACTGAGATTACAGGCACATGCCACCACAATAAGCTTTGGGAGGATTTTTGTATCTAAGTAAATTTAGTATGTGCTTCTAACATTGCATAACAACATCTCCTTATTTGCAGGAATGATAATTCTTATCTCATACTTTATTTTTGAAAACCAAAGGTAAACAATTTGCAACTGTAATACATGTATAACTTATTTTAGACATTATAAATTCATATTTAAATTTTATAGTCATTTAAAACTTAAACTTTAAGGAAATCCTACATTTTAAAGATCTATGGTTTCTCGACATAAAAATTACAGAGTATCAAATGGTCAATTAAACTGATAAAACTGAACAGCTTGATTGAACTTCCTTTTACCTGATCAAATTGAAAACATTATCAAGGAGTTGTCAGAATGCATTTAGCAAAACCTACAGGCAAGTCACAAAGATGATTCTTTGAGACATTATTTTCATGTACAGCATGTATAGTTGTATAGTTCTTAATTGAACTATCATTGGGCCTTTGGAGACTTCTAACATTTCCAAAATATGTTTCTTTTGGAAAGAATGAAAAATATCTGATTTTTCATCAGGGAATGTTAATAAATTGCTATTTATACATAGTGTTTCATATCCGTAGTTATATCAAAGATGCAAAATGTGTTACTCGGAACTGAGTCATGCCTAACATAGTACAAAGCTTGGTGATATGAATTTAATGGCAAAATTGCTTTTCTTGGGATTCTAGTTGGAACTGTTGCTACAAACATTTAACTTGGAAAAGAGAATAAAGGCAGAGGACCTGCTGAACAAATCACAACTAAATCGAGGTAAATCATCTTCTTGAAAAATGAGAGTTGGTAAACACTGTAATTTAAAATTTATTATAGATTTATGTTTTAATCTTTTACTACCATGATGATTCTCACTTAGTGAATTCTAGTATACTAATGACTTTTGAAAATAAAGCAGTTAAGTCACAAAGAAATGTTAGAATTTAAATAGAATATTTCATGTATCATGTTTCTAAGAGTTGTGAAACATAGGCACTCATAAAACTAAATTTGTTTCACAAGTTTTCATTGATAAATTCACATTTTACCTCATTTTTGTGTGGATACCATGAACTGTTTAAGGTATATTTCATCATGTTTGATATGCATAAACACTGTGAAATCATTACCACAATCTAATTAACATACTCATGCTCTCATATACTCTTAAAACAATTATTTAAAAATAAAAAAATTTCTTTCAATATGATTGTTTTGATTCATTTTCCATTTTATTTTCAATGAATTTCAGATACATAGAAAATTTGCAAAAATAGACAGATAAATGGTTTATCCAGTTACTATGCATACATATGACAATTTGCTTTCCATTGATAAACTCGATTGATAAAAAATCTGATTTCAACAAAAGTTGGTAAAAGAAACCACTGTTGTTGTGAATATAAAATAATATAGTCACTTGGAAGACAGTATGGAGGGTCCTTAAAAAGTCAAAACTAGAACTGTGATGTAATTCAGCAATCCCACAACTAGGCATATATCTAAAGGAAATGAAATCAGAATGCCAAAAAGATACTTGCATTCTCATGTTCATTGCAGCACTATTCACAAAAGCCAGTAAATGGAAACAATCGAAGTTTATAAGTCAGGGTTCACAGGAGGAACTCATTATATGTAACTTATATCCATATATGTAAAGAATTTGCTAAGTAAGGTTCAGCGGCCGTCTCTGGAATGAGCCATGGAAGACTGCAAAATGGCCATCTGTGTAATGAAGAGTCAGAGTGTCCAGTGGAATCTCAAAGGCCTGGAGCTCACTACAGAATCTGTGGTGTCTGACAGCCGAAAGATCATTGTTGGAATAGTCCACACTGGAAACCTAAGGAATGGAGGAGACAAATGTCCAAAAGCAGTGGCTAAGGTCAAAGCTCTTCTAAAGACACAAAAAATGAAGACTCCCTTTTGCATTCCTTTTTCATTGCATTCAGCTTGTAAGCCTATTGTTTGGTCACTCTGCCATCCACGATGGGTCTTTCCTTTTGGTCAACTGATATATCAGAATTAACTATCACAGTAAGTGTCTATCAACTAATGAATGAATGAATTATAAGAAAGTGCAAACATATAGAGCATGGACTACTATCCATCCAAGAAAAAGAAAAATGAAATCCTGCCATTTTCACTGAAGATCACTATGCTAAGTGAAATAAATCAAGCACAGAAAGACAAGCACCTCATGGCCCCATTCATATGAAATCTAAAGAAATTGATCCCATAGAAATCAAGAGTACAACTGTAGTTAGACACTGGGAAGAATTTGGGATGTGAAGAGGTTGACCAACAAGCACTAAGTTACAGTTAGATCCCAGCAAAAATCTCTGGTGTGCTACTGCACTGTGAGGTGACTATAATCCAAAGTAATATGCTGAGCACTTCAAACAGCTAGAACAAAGAAGTGTGAAAGTTCTTACCATAAAGAAATGATCATGTTTGAGGCTACACAGGTTTAAACTGACTTAAATACTGCATTAAATATACCCATATAAACGTTACATTACACTTCTAATACTGATACTATTTATGACTGTGTGCATCAGTTAAAACTAGATTTAAAACTTAATCACATTTGAACTTGATACCACAATTAGTACACTAGGGATAGGTTTTAGAATAGAGTATTATGGAGATGAAGTGATTAAACACAAGATGTTTTTATGGTAGTGAAACTACTCTGCCTTATATTGTAATGACATTATGAATATATGCCATGTTTCTAACAAAAACCAGAGAACTGCACAGCATAAAGAGGGAATTCAAACTGTTACATATGTTTAAGTGTATAAAATAGATTATCATACTAGTGTTTGTTGGATTATTGGACCGAATGGTTTGCACTATCATTGATTGTCCACTTTCTATGCTTTGATTTTGTAACTGGAACAACTGTTTCTAAGATAACAATATGTAATTTATCTACTAGAGATTTCTTAGTGTTATTCTGTTTAAAATTCTGTATTATTAATACCTTTTTTCTGTTTTGCATTTTTTCTTCTAAAAAAAGAGGGAATTCCAATGCCAAGTATACATTTTCATTAATAATATTTCTCTTATCTTCATTTTTTAATTGTATCAATTGAACCACATTAATGTAACATGTTAGTGGAGAAACAATTGGACACGAGGAGAAGGAATATGGTGGCTGTCTCTATGTGATCTGCTAGTTTTTCTGCAAAATTGAAAGTGTTCCAGAAACATATAATCTATTGATTAAACGAAGAGCAAAATATACATTGTATTTACAAAGCAGTTTCCTTTCTCATTTATGAATAAATTCTCCACTCATTGTTTATTTCAATCTGTTCTTCAGAACATATTTCTCTTTTACACTTGTTGATACGTATCAGGTTTTATTCCACTACTCTATGGTTCTGTGTGAGTATTTTGTATATTGTGTACTTTAAACTATGAATCTACAAATGAAAATTTCTTTCCCCTATGCCTTGTTCAGCCTACAAAGCTTGATAAAAATTAGTAATGACTTTTCCAAGTAGGTTTTCTTTAGTATTCAGAAATCACTTTTTCCAAATTTAAGAAGAGTTGCGTTTTACCTTTCTAACTGACCAGTCTTGAACAAATACTGTACTAATGATACTGATGATGATAGTAAATTTAGATGATAAAATCACTGAAGTACAGTTGAGGGAGAATACGCTCAACCACGAGCAAGAGCTGGCTCATGTGGCAGAGACCAGGAGAGAAGTGGAATGTGAACATAGCAGCGAAGGGGCAGTCAATGTGATAATCAAGTCAATTTGAAAGTCTTAAGAAGTGGCTGACTCTTCATACTTGAGTAAGGTATAATGTGCTAAAGGTAATGACAAAGCCAAATAGGTTTATTAAACACAGTTCATTTGTTTGACATGCTGCTTATTAATTCCAGCCCCTTGCTCATAGCAAGGTAAGCACTGTACACTGAACTACACTTACCTCCCTAACATAATCATTTGACTTCTTGATATTTCTATGGAAGATATCTGAATTTTTACCTGTGCTATGTCAGATTTTCTCTTTTTAAGGTTTTAATATACCTTTGTGATTAAAATATTTTTCCTCAAAATTCCCCAAAAGCAATTGAAAAGGGAAATATAATTACAAATACATAATATGAAATTACTTCAAGAATTCATTCTGTTTATCAAATAGTAAAGTTAGAGACAACAGTAAGAATGACAGTCTACTCATGTAATCTCCAAAAACTGGAAAAAAGAAAGGCTACATTCAGTTATTTTATTCTCATAAAGGAACAATCTGTAGTATCCTTATTTTCCAGTAATTGTAAAATTAAAATGCATTTCCCAGGAATATGTCTTCTATCATGTATCCAAGACAGTGTCAGTTAGCATGTTCTCTAATGTTTTCTGTAATTTATTCTAAATCTGTCATTTTGAAGTTTGATGATATACTGGTGTTTCTCAACTATGAATCAGAAACACTTATAAATATACTCATGAACAATTTATTATTGTTACAATGTTTTGAAACTCTGTATCCATTAATATGACTATGTGATTATGTATGTACCCATAAAGCCAAGTATTGAGGATAACATAGTTATCTATGTTCACAGCAAGTTATGTGTATCAGTGTAACTGATGAGAATAAAACTTCCAGGTATACAGATATTGTTGAGGCACTATGCTTGAACCAGTCTCTTCAGGTGTCCCTCAGACGTCTCCTTATAGAATCTCACTCAAAGTCATTGCAGGATGAAGAAATTTGCCCTAAAACCAAAGTTAATTTTCACTGATGGATTGGAGAACTATTTCCTTCTATTTTATACATCAAGGGCATGCATGGATTACAGGATTTGACAGAAGGAACCATAAAATACAATCACCTTGCAATCAGAATATATGGCCTTTGGCCTCAGCTGTGCTATTCTGTGTGACCTCTGAATAGTTGCTTAAGGCCTTTAAAAATTCATCAGGCTTAACCCACTTGTTTTATGGTGGTGGAAAATTAAAATAATGGTGGCAATCTAACACCACATAATTAGGAGAAAGAAAAGAGGCTAAAATCAATAAAGACATTTAAATCATTTGCTACTACTCAAATGCTGTGGGCATGGCTTTCATTGGGGCTATTGTCACTGCTGATTCTCTATTACCTTACTACCACACGCCATGAAACAAGTGTCTTATAAATCATAGCTTCACTTCATTACCTCTAACTTCTCCTTAACTCACACAAGTTTTTCATCTTTTACTACCATTTCACCAATACAAATGTCTCCTAGCTTTGCCAGGGACTTCCTTGTTGCACAATTCTGGAAACACTTTTATATTCTGTTTTCACTGCTCTCTCAACAGTATTGACCAAGGTCCTTAAACTCCTTTTGCTGAAGCTCTTCCATCTCTTAATTTTTGGTACAATAATTTTCCTCATTGATCTCTGGCTTCTCCTTTTGCAGAGCTTTGGTGAACATATCTATATCAAACAACTTTTTAATCTTGGATTTCCTCAGGCCTCAAACCCGTATTTTAGCCAAGACTTTAATTATTCACTATATGTTAAGGAATGACTAATCAATATCTTCATCTGTATCTGTTCTCGGACTTCCACAGTTATAAAAACTCACTAGAAACATTCATCCTGTCATCTGCCAAGCAAAGAAAAGTACCATCCTCTCCATTCCCTTTATTGCACTTGTCGCCATTACAATATGTACACTCACGTGTCATCTGGCAAGGTTTCTGTGAATGACAGACCACATAAATGAAGGTGGCCTCATAACATTAAGATGTTAAGCTAGGCATGGTGGGACATGCTTGTAATCCCAGCTTTCAGGAAAGTGAGGCCAGTAGCAGCTAAATAGTGAGAACATGTCACAAAGAACTAAATAAAAACAACAAAATGGCAATGAAAATTTTCTATCATCTAATATGTGTGCTATACTTTTTATATGTTTAGATAAATGTACACACACACAGAGATGATATACTTGTATAATAAACAGCATTGTGTTACAATTGCCTGTAGTATTCAATATTGTAACATGACAATAGCTTTGCAGTCTAGGGGCAATAGTTTATATCACGTAGCCTAGCTACTTTGTGGATGAGTTGCCCAGATATGAATGGAGAAGAGAGGACATAGATGACTGTTGGCGGAAGTTGTTATTAAAGAAACTAGAAATGAAAAAGCTGTATGAAAGAATATATCAAGGGGGAGAAGGGCAAAATTCAGCTGAAATATATGGGCTTTGGTGGAAATATCTTACTAACTTTACAAAGATGAATTTTTTCCTTTGCTCTGCTTTTTGTTTATTGGCTTTTTTGTTTGTTTGTTTTTGAGATCGAGCAGGAGACTTTGAAATTACAATGTAGCCAATGCTGGCCTTCAACTCAAAGCCATCCTCCTGTTTCCCGCTCCCAAGAGCTTGGAATTACAGATGTGTGCCACTATGGCTGGCTTAAACAGATGATTTTAGAATGTAGTACCTAGTTGCAGACAGCTTTAGGTGATGAAATCATTCTAGGTAATTGTAAAGGCTGATGAATTTCTAGTTTCTGTTGGAAAGGTTATTAATTCTGCAATGAATGGAGAAGAGTAGAATACTGGACCTTTTCACTGGGAATTCGATGACATAATATTGTTAGTTTGTGTACTAATTTCCCCATAATGCAGACTTTCAGATGACAAACAGCAATCTCATGAACACATAGAATTTTAGAAACCTTTCTAATAATATACAGTATCTGAAATAAATTAGTACATTTGTTTTGGAATTTTAGAATTTTTATGATGAGAAAAGTTTCCCTGTATGTATTTTACATCTGTTTTCAGGTCCTAAAAGGGACTTAAAAGCAAGCAGATTGTGTGTGTGTGTGTGTGTGTGTGTGTGTGTGTGTGTGTGTGTGTGTGCGTGTGTGTGTGTGTGTGCGTGTGTGTCCTCCTGAATTTTAGTTTAGTAAAAATTGCGGATGTTCATTACCATTTCTTTAGGGCTGACACTGCAGATAAATTGTCTATTTGGGTTATAGTGCTATTTACTCCTAGGGGAGCAGAGGACACAGATTCAGATACATTCTGTTGTGATGATATCTTTGGTTGTGAATTCTTTCATTTGGAATTCATAATTACAATGTCCCTATATTGAGGTTATTCTCAGCCTTCAACCCTCTGACAAATCTGTCTACACAAAACGGCAGCTGGTCCACTGGCAATTGAACTGCTTCTGGTGACATAATTTCATGATGTTTTTTAGTCTCTGAAAGAGAGCAGCTGCCCAGAGCTTCAGAAGCTGTGTGCACAGGGAACTTTGCTCACATTTTCTCCAGGGACAAAGTGGCTGTGTGGGGGAAAATCTGCAGTCATTGTCAGGTAAACAGCCACCTCATGGACAATGTTCCCTTGCTGATCTTAATTCTAATTTGTAGTAAAATTTTAAGCATCATTAATGAGGCAAAATTGGAAATGAGGGCAGATCAAAAAAGAAAAATCTAGTTCATGCAAAGTAATTTTAATTGAATCACCAAATGAGACTATGGCTATTTTTTTATATTATACATCAGATTTTAAAAATCCAGATGTTGTAAAGGCAGTAGCTAGTACTCTACATGGAATTGATTTTCTTAACACATGTTCAGGTAAAATTTTATGCAAATCGATTTCTTTTGCACAGTGGGGAAATAGTTTGCATCTGATCTTGGCATGGAAAGAGACCCTGCTGATTTTAGGGCAGCAAGAATGGAATATGAACCATAGACTGATTACATAATCCACACTATTTTGAAAAACTTGTGAATGATACAAGTCATTTGTCTGACCCAAGAGAATAACTTGCTTTCAAAAATCCCCTGAAAAATCCTGTCTTATAGGGTGTAGTTGAACAAAGGATAGACAAATACATTCTTTATAAAAAAAACTCTTTATGGGACAGAAACAATTTTGTACTGACCTTAATTTAAATCACTGCAACACATAACTGAAAGGCCTCAAAGTGACTGAAAAATACAAAGGAATAGTTTGAAAGAAATCATTTGTGACAATGAAATAGTTCTGTATTATGATTAGGGTAGTAGTTATGTAAACCTACACATGTGATATATCAGTATAGAACTACATGCAAACATGGTACGATAGTCAGTTGCTTGATTTTAGTATTGTAGTGTAGTTGGTGGGATGTAACCTTTGGAGGAAATGAGATGATGGCTAAACAGGAAGTCTCTATATTTCCTTGGGAATTTCCTGTGAAACTGTATTTTAAAATAAAAATAGAGAATAGTAAATATACTTAAAAATTGGATTGGGATGCATGATAGCTCAGTAATAAAGTATGTGTGAGCCCTGGGTTCGACTCCCAGTAACAATAGACTGATGGATAATTACATAATTAAATAAATGAACCAGCAAATACATAAATGACCAAGAAGAAAGCATTGTTATGCATTTTTCAGAGAAACAGAAGATAGTAATACACTATTAGATGAATACTGAACATTCAGGTACTAAATATTTCTACATTCTGATTAGAAACGTGTGATCACAAATCTCAGTTATGAAGATGTCAACCACGGATAACTCTGGGTGGGGAGGCGAAGAAAAAGCAAGCATAATTTCCTCAGATTGGGAGACAGATGGTAGCATATACAGTGATTGGCAAGAAAGTGTGAATGGAGCTGAATGAATCAGGAAGATACTAGAAGACTGTTATGGTTTACATCTGGATGTGACTTCAAAGCTTCAAGGACTCATAGGTGGGGCTTTGAGAGGGTGATTGGATTATGGGGGTTTGATACTCATCTATGGATTAGTCCACTGATGTACTCACAGCAGACTTACTGTTAGGAGGTGAGATCTGGTCAGGGGAGGTTGCTCTCTTGAGACTTGCTGGAAGGGTTCATCTCTCCCGGCTCCTCCCATTTGATTCTCTGCTTCCTGTTCTGTGCCATTAGTTGCTTCTCCTCTACCACACCTGTCTTCCACGCTAACCACCCCCTCCCCACTTCCTTGGAGCCATCCAACTAGGGACTGAAGCCTATACAAACTGTGAGCCAAAAAGTAAAGAAAACCTTCCCCACTTCACGTTGTGGGTGTAGGTTATTTTGTCTCAGTGATGAAAAGTAGCTAAGATAGAGATAAAATCAGAGAAGGATGAAAGGGTCAGATCATATCAGGACTTTAAATGACAGGCAAGCATTCTACTTAAATAGAAACTGAGAAACTTTGAACTTGAGTCTTACATGATTTTGTTTACCATTTTGTTTACCATGGAGGCAAATCTAGTTATTCTTGCTCATACCATAGCGTGTGACACAGGATATATGCTTTTAAAAGAAAATGTTGATTTAATTAATGTATTATGCTTCTTTTTAAAATTTTTTTTATCGGTACCAGGAATTGAACTTATGACCGCCTGCTTATAAGGCAGGTGCTTATGACACTGGGCTAAATCTCCAGCCCCATACTATGCTTCTTAAGAAATACAAAATCTTATTCCCTTTGGCTAACAATTTCTTTTAACCTTCTTCTAAGCTTTTTTTCTGTTCCAAAGCTGTACAAATTTCAGAGTTGATTCTTCATCAACAGTCTTAGTGTTGGTAACCACAGAGAACATTCGGTACACTCATAGTTATAGGCAAACTTTAGATGCATGAGAGAAATCCACTGAAGATAGGTCCAGATGATACCCATCTGCTGGTGTTTGCTTAAAGTGAGTTGTTCTATGGGCTGGGGATTTAGCTCAGCGGCATAAACGCCTGCCTGGCAAGCGTGAGGTCATGAGTTTGATCCCCGGTACCAAAAAATAAATAAATAAAGTGAGTTGTTCTAGAATTAAAACCTTGAGAAACAACCTGGAAACACTATACTTGGCTTTTCTGCTGCTTATCGATACTCTTAACTTCTGCAACCATAATTATTTTGTCCACTCTTGTGTATCAAGATCTTATTATGTTCTAGAAAACTCTCTAGGAACTAGAAAGGCACTGAGTAATTATTCAGTGGAGTCAATATTTCTTGTAGAAAGCAGGCAATATACAAAAAAGTAAAATTAAACAGAAACCACAAAAGAAAATTTGTTATAATAAGTACTTTCATGATAATAAAGTAAATGATGCAGTAGTTACAGGGAGATGGGTGCTATATTAAATTAAAGGTGTGTGTGTGTGTGTGTGTGTGTGCGCGCGCGCGCACACACACACACGCGCGCGCATGCTTCAGGAAATAGCTCTCTGAAGGACTTTAAATCTGAGAATATCTGAAAAGATAAATCTAACCCCCCCCCAAATTCAGCTATAATGGCAAATGTGAAAGAGTATGTATAATCAAAGCATAAACCTTGGAAAATTTGTGTTTATATTTTCAGTTATCATCTAAATGTTCTTTGAAATATCTGGGCAAGTATTGAGTTACTACTTTGAACGAGATTTGCAGAACTATTTCTGCCATTTTCCTACAGAGATAAGACTTGCAGAGTACCCTTCTTCAAGCTCCTCCAGAAGTTTGCTGCAGGGAATCCTTAGTTCTCTGTACCATTATTTTAGTGTGACCATTTGCTTAAGTGTATTGAGATGCAATGATAACTTGTACAAAGTTCTTGCTCAAAATTATATTAAAACTACTGAGAAGAATATGTAATAAATCCTCTGTTAAAAAGAACTCTATTGATTATTCTTCTTATTGCTGAAACAAAATACTTTGGCATCCAAAGTTAAAGGAGGAAAGGTTTATTTAGCTCACAGTGTGTAGAGGTTTCAGTCCATAATCAGCTGGCTCCAAGATAAGGTTGTGTGGCAGAGGGGCATCCCAATACAAGACAAGCAGCCAATCACAAACTCTAGATTGAGTCCTCTCTGAAAAGCCCAACCCCTACCATGACCTCATGAGGCTATAGGGAGACATCCATAGACAAACCATAACAGCAACACTACTGAGTAACGTGTTTCAAAAGATAAGCAAAAGGAAAATGCTAATATAAACATATATACTTTTGAGCCATCCTATTTCTTGCTTTTTGTTTTTGTTTTCAGTTAAGTCCAAATTTAGTTAAATTAGAATGAGCAGTATGTAGCATATTCCTGGAAGAAGCTATACAGTCTGTTAGAGAGACTGGCTGCGGTGACAGACCTGAATCTTAGCCCTTTATTTGTCATGCAAATTTAGGAAACTTAAAAACCTTGTTGAGCTTTAATTTCCTAATTTTTAAGATGGCAGCAATCATACCTATATCATAAAATTGTTATAACGTTAGAAGTCATCCCATAAAAGACATTCATTGTAAGTGATATTACAATCAATAATGATCCTTGACTACAGTTATTTTATCATTTTCCATGCATGATTTTTGAAATGTGAGTATTGTTTAAGAATTTGTGGGGCTGGGGATTTAGCTCAGCGGCATAAGCACCTGCCTTGCAAGCAGGCAGTCGTGAGTTCAATCCCTGGTACCAATAAAAACGAAAAAGCCAAAAAAAAAAAAAAAGAATTTGTAAGAGTATTCCAGATGATCAGGCTCTGATAAATTACTATAAGGGCTTGTTAGCAAATACTGGAATCAGAAATGAGATGATTATAGACCCTAAAAATAGGTTCTTCTTAAAGGCTTTTGTGATTTCCTCCATCTCACTGTTGTGAGGTATGTTATAAGACCAATCCCATTGGAATAACTTACTGGATTCATATCTTTATTTCTTGAATAATGCATTTAAATATATATATTCAAGTTATGGTTCATTTACTTGCACTTATAGTAAATATTTCATAGATCAAAAATACTTCCTGGGCTCAGTCACTGAATGCTTGTCTAGCACGTGGGAGACCCTAGGTTTGATCCCAACAATGCAAAATAAAATTTTATCTTAGCATTGCAGATAATTGATGCAAACAGTAATTTGGCCAGAAAGAATGACCTGGTCTCACTTTTTCTTAGAATCTATTTTCATCACTGACTACCTTGGGTCCCTGCTTAGAGGGAAGAAAATAAAAAGACTCCAGTTTAGGTAGGTGCTGGACACATTCTCTGATACAAGGGATCAGGCCATCCACCCACAAAGAGGGAGACCAGCTCTTAAGAATTAGCCTGTTAGCAGGAGGCTTATTGATTCTTATCTCAGTTCCGGAATCTTTAACGTTGAATGATGGTTAACTTCCCAGGAAAGGGCTGTGTCTGTGAGGCTTCAACTTTCCTGCCACCCAAGTTTAGTCCAATAGTTGAAGAAGGCTTCTAGGCTTAGTTGAAAGTCCCAGATATTCCCTATCATTGTGTCTTCATCTTGAATGCAATAAGAATATGTAAATTCAAGGCTAATCAACCATTTACTGACAATTTTTAGACACATTCTCCTTGCATGATTAATATATCTATATGATGAACTGAAAGAGATTGATCCAAGATTTACAATAACAAAGGATGCAAAATGAAAGTCAAAACCATTTTCCTTAAGTACGTACAGAACATTTATCTGTAGGTGCAAGGGAAAACTCATGGTTCACAGTAAAAATGCCTTTTAATTTTCTGGCTGTCCCAGGAGCAAACACAAATCCTACTTTTAATGTGCAGCAGGTGACCGTGCAGGATTTGGGCTGCTTCTTCATCCCTGTGATGATCCCTAAGTTACTGTCACCAAGAAGACAATTCTTATGATGGTCAGGGTAAGGGCCAAACACCACAAGAAACTGACAAGACAATTTGAAATGTTGTGTCTCTGATGAAAGAATTCAGGAAAGACACTAAAGGTATCAAATACTTTATAGGTAGAATGTATTGCCAAATGATAGGTCCTCAGAGTGCATGAGGGCATTGAAGGTGCTATGTACCAATATGGCAACTGAACTGAATGAGTTCTTAGCTTGTGTTTATATGGTTTACTGGAACTTTCTTAGAATATTCTTTCCTTCCTCGAGGTCCTTGTTGTATAAATAGACTGTATTTACGCACTTGGCAGAGAAGTTAGGTCCTTGTTTTACTCCTTAGGAGAACGTCTGCACGTAGTTTATGTTGAGATGTTCAGATTTTTCTAGCCCCTCCCTAATAGTCTCAACTTTCTGTGGACCCTGACCTCATTAGAGTACTTAGAGGTTGTTACTACTACTTGGGCTAAAATTTTAAACCACAGGTTTGTGTGGATCTAATGTATTAGTCAAAGAATTAAGAAAGTGAAGGGAAAAAATCTTGTGTGCTTTGTTTTTAAAGTATGCCCCAGGAACTTATGGGATATGTCACTCAAATGAAAAGTTTCAGTAAATGATTGTATAGCTATGTTTATTTTCACTTTACTGTGAACCAAGTGAAACCCTTAATTTCATTTATAATCACATTCACATTTAATCCTTATAATGGTCATTTGATGTGTGTACTGTTATTATCTTGTAAGATAGAAAAATGAGTCAAATATTTGAAGAGACTGCTGAAGGTCACAGCTAGTTGACCTATACCATAGAGCTGTTATAAAGCTCATCAGCTTATCAGAGTGGAACAAATATTTTTCCACTCTAAGAGTAGATCTCTGGGAAATGCTTAAGTACAAGTTTTTCAGGGGCTTGACTTGATTTGTATTAATTCTTCAACTTACAAATAACTGTGTAAGACACATTCAAGGGTGCATCTGGCCAAGATATATGTGGAGGAAATACATGTAATTGAAAGATGAGGATGCCTAGGACCCATAAAAGATGCCAAGTTAAAAAGTAAATGTGTTTCTCCATATCACAACTGAACCAGGGTCAAATTGGGCTGTGAAAGGGTATGAAACACACAATCCACCCTAAAATTCTTTTAAATCTTCTAGAAGCTTGGTACAAAATCTAGAGCCTCTTCTGTGGAAATAAAAAAAGAAACAGCAGCAGAATGTAGATATTCAGAAGCAGAGAGAGAAAAATAGCTATTGATAGAAAAATTGAAGAAGTAGATACACAGATGGATCTTTTCCATTTATATAACGCTAAAATGGTGCTTAACTGAAAGTCATTGAGAAGAACTTCACTATGGACTTTAAAGGAACATCATTCATTAACATGTCATTTGAGAAATTAGTTATACGTTTGATTATGTAATGCTAAACATAATGCTGAGTGTATTTAGTAAGCTCACAGTCAAATGGGACATACATCTACACATAAGGTAGTTTTGTTGCTTATAAGATATAGAAGGCGTTGAGTAACTCATAGGAAGGAAAGAGAAGTTCCTTTTAGATGTTAGCAGGATTATTTCAAGAAACATTGAGTAGAAATTAGCCACCATAGTAATGTGAATAATTAAGTACATACGTAAAGGTGATAAATGATGGATATATTGGTTTTTTTATGAAAAATGAATAAAGGACCTGCTTCCCTGACCTTAAAAGAAAAATGGCCATACTTGTTTATGTAAGAATGAGCTCACTGCCTCTGTACACATATACCCAGTCAAACATTTGGAGGAAAGTACTAAATCTTTGTGTTTCAAGCTCTTTGAAACTTGTAACTGGTCTCTCAGAGTATTAAGGGATGGGATCTCTTCTTTTAATAAAGCAAAGGTAAATGAATCTAAACTTGTAAACAGATGTTGACTTCCTTTAGAGACATTAAATGAAACCACACATTGAATTTTATATGAATGCTAAAGTGCTTATGTTGCACTCTAATATAGCCCCCTGAGAAATGACAGAACTGCTGAATGAATGATAGAATGTGCACATAGACAGAAAGGGAGGAATAGCATGTTGTTGGGAGTTAAGAATGAATCCTGTACTACTGGAAGTTACCTTTCTCTAGTGTGGCACATAAATAGTGATGCTACCTATGCTAAATGGATTGTATGAGTTTGGATAATGGACATTGCTAAGGTTGTCCATAACCAAAAACAGGGCTTCTTCACCTGGTTTATCAATGCAGTGTAAACTCAGAATTATTTTAAACCACATATCATCAGAAATGTGACTCAAATATTGATTGAGAGTGAATCTTTTCATACCTAGAACAGGAATTTGAAGCCAACTTAATTTGAAAATTTTTATCTACATTTTCTCCCCAATTTTGGTATTTGCATGTAATTCTTCACATCTATCACATGGCACATGGCACATGTTGCACACTTAACGTAATTCAGAGTTAAGGTTGTCATGCTATCAAAACTAAAAGTGTTATAGTAATGGTTTACAAGGGAAAATATTTATCACAGGACATATGATTTATAGGATTATGTTATAATACTCACCCCAAGAGTCAAATGCAAAAGAGTGAAGGAGATCCTCCACTAACTAGAGACCCAAAGAATTCAGCTGAGGGCCTGGATCCCATGCCAGTGCCCTACATGGGTCCAGCTAAAGATCTAGAGCCCATGACAATGTCCTCCATCTCTAGGTGGAGGCCTAGAGCCCAAGATAGTGTCTCATGCAAGTCTGTATAAAGGACCTACACTGAGAAGACCCAGTCACCAGTGTGGAAACTAGAAAGTTTGTGTCAGAAGGATGAAGGATCTGTGCCAGCAAGATGAGGAATCTGCACTGGTACCAGCAAGTGACGCTCAAAGTAAGGACCAGAGCTCCCCCAAAGAGAACCACAGTCATCCTTAGAGACTGCAAGGACCCAGACTCCTCCAACAATGAGAACAGTGGAGTTCATATCAGGAAAGCCAGTGCAAAAAGCTTCTGCAGGAGAATCAACAGCGCACCATTTCCCCTACAGTTCTGCAATTATGCTGTTGGCAACAATCCTCAGGTGGGTCCTCCACACCCAGCACCACGCTGATCGAGTTCAACTGGGTGTTACAAGTTGACTATTACTTAATCCACCACACATAATAAACTGAGGGAAGGAGGTAGGCCACTCTGTTCTCTCTTGCATGGTGGCCCACTCTCACAATGTAGGGTCTATTTATTTTCCTTCTTTTAGTTGACTCAAACTTGCTCTGAAGAGCAAGTTTTTTTTTTCCTACCTTTAAGAAAACATTACTACTATTTAAAAAAAGAGAAGAGGGGGTAAAATGTATCTTGATAAATGCACCTCAGTCATTTAATGGAAGATTTTTAGGAGAGAAAGTATGGTCTATTTGCAGAACTTCAAGAAAGATGCGTGACAAAAAGTACTTCTTGCCCAATTTTGATAACCATACACAAACACAAGAGAGAACTGGGCTGTAGAGTTAGTACTTATTAGCAGATACATGGAAATAAAATCCATGAGAATATTTAAAGGAGAAGACAAAAAAATTCTTATTAACAAAAGCATCAACACACAACAGAGAAGGGAAGCCTGCAAAAATAAGAGACACCAGAATAACAAGACCCAAACAGAAAAGTGTAATGTCATGTAAATCAAGATACTAATATTTTGAAGAAATATCAGGTAAAGCTATTACTTTACCTGATTCATATGATATTCTAAAATAAAACAAGAAATGAAGCTTATTAATTAGACTTATTGATTGGGATGCTCTCAGTGACCTTGAATAGCAAAATTTTAGTTTTAAGACCTAAGCTAAATTATAGTGGATTTTGGAGTGAATAAACCTTGAAGACACAGATAAAGGAAATATAGGTCACATTTCAAGGGTTTTGAGTGAAAAGTAATGTAGAAGTACAATATAATACATTGAAAGTGATGTGGGTCTCAAAATTTCAGTACAAAGGCTACCTTGAGCATTTATAACAAAATTACATCTTCCTGTTTTAAAATTGAATTTTTTTTGCCTAAAAGGCATTATTTTGTGTAGTATGACTATCAGTACAATTTTATACTAGGTTTCATTTATTCAATTTAGATATATATGGCAATGAAAAATAAGGTATGTGCAAAAATTATTACAGTAAAAGATACATTGCCATTAGGCACTGCTAAAAAAACTCTCCGTTCTTTCAAACACACCTGTCTCATCATTCTTGCCACTTCCTGAAGCAATTCTGGAAGTCTCTTTCTGTGTCTTTAGGTGTACTGTCATGGTTGTCTTGATGTTCTGTGTCAGTCTGAACCTTTTACCTTTCACGATCATTTTAACTTTGGGGAAAAAAAAAAAAACAGAAGTTGCAAGGTGCCAGGTCTGGTGACTAAGGGGATGAAGACACACTGTCATGTTTTTATGAGCCTGCCCTCTCACTGGCTGTTACACAGCAGCAGCACTCACTGTGATTTAGATCTGCTTGCTGAAGCCATGAAAGAGGACTCCTAGAACTGATTCAGAAAGTGGCAAGCATGATGGGATATGTGATCCTAGAGAGGGTGGATGGGGGGGATAATGACAATGTGTCTTTTACCATAATAATGTTTCCATTTAATTCACTGTGTATTTTGATTGTATCACATGTTGAGCACCTTCTATAAGCCATGACCTGGGCTGCTTGCTGTTGGTCATGAAGATGTAGAAGACAGCATCATATCTCTCACAAAAGTTCAAAGACTGTGCAGTTCACATATTTATGGATCAGAGCTTCTGGAATTCATACCAACCTATTTCCAAGTTTAAATAAAGCAATGGTGCAGTTGTGTCCTGGTTGGAAGAGAAAGCCATATGTCTGTACACACAATGATGTTAAGGCTGTGAGTGTTTGAAAAGATCTGGAGCATACTAGATTGGTTGTCTCAATTTTGATTCTCTCCTCTATTTCAGTAAACTGATTTCCGATTCTTAAGTTAGGGAAGGCTTCAGGAAACTGAAGAAGCTATTGACAAAAAGCACAACACTATGGAGGACTTTTGAAACCATGGAGCAGCCTCCACTGTATCAGCAGCAATGGTAGTAATGAAACCAAATCCATAGGAGAAGTTGTCACATGAAAAGTATCACTTAATAGCACAGGATTCCTTTATAAGTGCCCATGAATTCCCCCACCAGTTCTTTCACATATAAATGAGGATAGGATGCTTGTAGAAATCTGGGATTAGAATTTGAAGGTTAAAAAAAATAAACAGTAAAATGCAGGTGATTCTTGGTATTTTAATTCAAATTAAATATAACCTTAGAAACACATCTCACATATGCAAACAAGTAACTGCAGAACAAAGCAGATCTAAATATATGTCCATGCAAAATAACTAAAAATAAACAAAATGCAGGATATACCACAATTCTAGGTAGATAAACAGAGAAATTTTTGAGGAAGACATATTTGACAATATTTGAAAGATATAATCAACTGTCAATTGTCATAGTCTAGGTGTAAAAGGTTTGTACACAATGGCACCAAGTAAGTAATTGTTACAGGAGGTAACTTTGAAATATCAGAGGCCAGAATATACCATACATATAAAGGATTATTGAGCTAAAGTCAATTAAGCAGTAGATACAGTTAAGCTCTCTGCTTTCTCTCTATTTATTCAAAGGCAGAATATAGATTTACAAAGATGAAATTTTCCTGCCCCTGTACTGCAGGGAGAACAAAGATTAATTACTGAAGACCACTTTAAACCTTTATAAATCTAGAGATCGCAATAGAGGAATCTGAAGTAACAGGCTTTACAAAGTAGCCTTTATCTACCAGTAATTTGCCTTTCCATATTTCACAGCCCTGCATGCTCAAATTCTTTTTACTTTGTCTTGTCACTTCAAAAATATGCTGTTCTTTGTTGAAGATGATATGCGAACTAGAACTCCAAGCCACCTCCTCAAGACGTATTCTCTGAGTGCCTTCTGTGTATACATGAACAACATATGTTTATAAAATTCTTTGTTTTCCTCTTGTCAACCTCGGTTTTCTTACAAGGATCTATTCCAACTGGGAATGTATGAGGATGGAAGAAATAAATAATTTTCTTCCTCTATAGGAGTACATTGAGTCAACTCAAAACAAGGATATCTATGGGAGAAATGGGGTTAATTTTCGCTGCTTCTACACAAAGACTTCCAGCACTGAAAGGATGTTCTGTCCTGAGAATGCACCAGAAGGAATTGCTTCACAGGGCAGAAGCAATGGATTGATTGTAACTGAAATGTGGGAATAAGAGGAAGAACTGCAGCTTGCTAGGGCTCCCTGAATGGAATTTGAATGTAATTCAGAAAACTGCTACTTGACCTCAACATTTTCAGGCCTAAAAATATACTCATATTTTTTAACCTTTTTCTAGATTTCATTCATCTTTAAATCATCACAAAATCACACACTCATTTCTATTTGCATTTGTGTGCCCTGGATAAAGCTTTGATTCACAGCACAGAATAAGAATCCGATCAAGCAGTATTTAGAATGTGGGTTTTATATTTTCAGAGATGTACAGTTTTCAGTTTAGAAAAAAATGTTCCTATGAGATGTTCATCTTTTACCTACTTTTTTGTTTAAATTGGAGTTAAGCTATTTTTCGTTATTCAAGCATAAACCCTTTAAGAGAATTCAATGCCTTTGAAATATACATGAAGAAAAAATATACATTTCAAGGTTTAAAATAACTTTATTAAATATTACATACATAAATTTCCACTGGAAGGGGATTTTAAATGTTCAATTAGCTATATTAGTTGACCATATTTAATTAAGATAAAGACCAGTTGAAAGTACTTTTATTTTTCTGAAAAGTAGCTAAACATTTGAGATAAATTGCATTAGAGACAAATTTTCTTCAATATTTTCAGTCCTTTTTGCATATGTTTGAAATGTCAAACTCAAATGGACTTCCAATGTGATTTTTAACTTGGTTTTATTTATTTTTGTACCGGTAATGATTTTCCACTTTGACAGATCACAGAACTGTCTCTTCTCTGCCAAAGGTGTAGTTATATTTTAATATAACTTTCCTCTAATTGAAGGCCTAGAAGTTACATATGTAGAGAAAACCTGGTGGATAATCATCAGAATCTGGGTAATTTAAAATTTTCACATGTATGTGATGCTATTGTATAGCTCTGAAATTTTTATTGAAAATTTATTTCTATGCCATTTTCCAACAAAAGAAAATGTTTACTACTGACACATTGTCAGTGGAGTATTTTGTGTTGAGGTGGTAAAACAGTACATTAGTGTTGCCTTTTACAAATCTGCAACTAGGCATGAAATCAATCTCAGCTCTGTAATAAGTTTCTGTTAGCATTCAAAGATAAAAGGACCACAAATACTGATGGAAAATGCAAGTACCCTAAATCACATGTATCTCAAATAAGAGTAGCAAAAAGCAAAATATCTTCAGTATTCACTGCCTCTCTGCCATTAACTATCAGGGATAGAGGTTTATGGTGGCAGAGGATATTGTTGCCAACTGTTTGTGAAAATTTTTCCATTAGCAGAGCTGTGTAAAAACATCCTTCAACAGGCTCACCATAAATGAGGGTCAAAGGCTTTCACTGATTTTAAAATTCTGCTTACATTAAAGCTGTAATGCAATGGCAATCTTTTCAAGCATGTGTGAAAAGCTCGAAACTATTTCCTTCCTGTATGCTTGAAAGTAGATATATTCCCCCTGTTCATAATTTTGGTAATGGTGAAGTGGGAAAAAGCACCTGGCTTGCCAGGGATTTAAGGATGATGCATTTGCAGATGTCAACCTAAAAAGGTTGACAAAAAGAATTTTCCATAAACCCTTCCTATTTCTTGGTTCCTGTTTTTTCCAAACTGAGCTATAAACACAGGAGGACCACTGATACATATAAATGTGCTAAAGCTCCTAAGCCTTGTTTACCTATGCCTAACTCCTCTAAGGAGGTGTCTAGCCAAACCCCAAACATGGAAAGTGACTTTTCCAAAAAAGCCTTATCAATTAAAGGAGCCTGTATATAGTATTAGCCACATGATATTTTCCCCTTTGCCCTAGTTTTGAGATTCGCAATTTAAGACTGTAAGCCTTGTGTTGTCACTTCTATTTAATCCCTTCATGAATCTTTCACCAAAAATGAACTCGTTTTAAGATGAAGTGGTGAATTAATGCAGTTATATAAACGAGCAAGACATCTAATTTAAGAGTATGTCAGCTGGAATGTGGCAGGATCTCTGGCCCTTCAAATTAAAATATCAGTCTGCTCTTGCATAATTTAGGAGTTCTCTTTTGTCTTCAGATGCCACTGACTGTGAAGACTGTAGTTTCAGGTTCCTTTATATCAGAGGTCAAGATGATGTGCTCTACAGCTTTCCAATAGAAGGATCAAAGGCAAAATCAAAGTTTAGCTCTGGAATCCCAACTTGAAATCTTGGGCATCCCAGAATGAGCTGCTCCCATTGAGAACAGCAGGAAGAACTCGCAGCAGTGCTGAGTGGCAGCTACCGGCTTGGCACTGATTGGAGCACTCTGACTCATGCGTTAGTGCTGCACTAGCATGCATGAGTTTACAACAGGCAGAAGCTGTCTATGTTGCTGAAAACAAATCTTACCTTGGAATAAATGAATGCATCAAAATCATATTTCCAGCAATCATTTAAAAATAATTGTATGACTTTCTCTGCACTTATTTCTGAATATTATCTGTGTTTGATTTTCTAACAGAAATGTCCATGCAACAATGTGTACAGCAAATTGTAAAACTTTCCTTTCTCTGTGTAAGTTCCTGACTAAAGAGCATAAGAACAAAACCCTTTGGCAGTTCAAATGAGGGTTGGTGTGGATATATGTATATAAGGTTTAGGAGGCATAGTATCTATAGGGCAGGATAGAACATGGAAATTAATGTCAACTAGAGTCCTACTCTCATTAAAGAAAGCCTTGTGCAAGAAGAAATACTAAATTGATGTCAAATGATTCTATGATCACAGTGGTACAAGTTCACCATCATTAATAGGAGGTGATCAAATCTTAACTTTATTAACCAGCTTTTTCATCTTTGGGATAAAATACCTTACATACACAAAGGAAGGCACAGTTTATTTTGGCTCCTGCTTTCAGAGGTTTTAGTCAATGGTCAGAGGGCTGAGCCACCAGGGCAGGAGAAAACTGCTCAACTCATGGCATCTATGAAGCAGAGTAGAGAAGAATCCAGACAGAAAGGATCAGGGGCTGGATGTTATCTGCAAGGTCATGTTCCCATGACTCACCCAGACACACACAAATGTGTCATTTACAGACTCCTAAGTGTCTTCAATCCAATCAAGTGGACAATCACATTAACTTTCCTTTTTTATTTGTGATGATGGGGACACAATTCTCCTCAATGAAGAAACTACTGAAAATGAGTGATACATGGTAACTTTTAAGACAAGGCTGAGAAATCAGGTCCATTTATCATGTGACAGGGATACTACTGGCCTTGGCAAGACAGGAAGGATAAACACCAATGGGAAAATGTATCTAAAATACATAGAGAAATAAAGCTTTAACATAGAATCTAATCAGCAAATATATCCTTTATCAGGAATGACGAAGATGTAGTTTCAGAAAGAAAACAATCATATAGTTCATCCTGAACAGACTAACACCTCAAAAAATGCTGAAATACAATTCTCAGGTTGAACAAAAATAATGTTAGATGGAATTATAGTTTTGGAGATGAAATAAGTAACAATACCAAGTGTACAGGTGTAGGCAAACAGCTTTTAAACATATGTCAAAATATCAAATACTGACTGTAAAGGAAAAATGAAATAATGTTCTGTCAATTTTATGGTAAAAGCAGAATTAAAATACAAAACAGCAAAAGTGAAAAACATAAGTAGTAGGGGAAATGAAATTATATTATTTTAGAATTATTTTATTATTGTTGGAATGATTTATGATATATAATGATGACTTAAAATACACATTGAAATGTATAGAATGGCAAAAACACAAACAGAAACAGCTAGGAAGTTCTCAGGTAGATAAAGTCAAATATTAAAAAATGTAACTAATTCATTCAAAATTGGGCAGGTAAAAAAGGAACAGAGGAATGAAAGATAATTTTTTAAAAATTTTATTTAAAAGGAAAAAGAGAAAAAACAAAGTGGTGTAAGGGTACAAGTAATACAGAAATACAAAAAAAAAAAAAACAGTAAGAAATCACCAGTTAATAGATTGCACATTATCATCTTAGAGATAGTTGCTCAAGTCACAGTATCAAAGCATACAAAGTAGACATTCAAACAGTGAGACTGCAAACAACTGTGTTCAATGATCCAACCAAAAACATTAATATGGTCATCTATTTAACACCCCTAAACACACTTGCAGTTGTATCCTTTAGAGCATTTTTCCCTCTATTTTTTAAAACAAAATTTACACATTTTGGGTTTTATTACTCCTTAGACCTTACTACTTTTTTTGGAAGAGAATAAAGTCAAATATGGCAAAACAAAGCTGTCAGTCAAAACAAAGGGTAGACATAGCACATGATGTAAAAAAGAGTACAAGGTTATCAACAAAGATTACCATAATGCCTCTTGTTTCCTTAAAAAGAATTGTCTATCTCATTAGGTATTATAAAGTTGAACAAAACAGTAGAGAACAAGACCAATAAAGCCTAAACCTTGTAAACATTACAGGACTTCCAAGGAAGATAATAGTCAAACCAGAATGGGCATCATAATGAATCTTATTGCCTTCAAAGTAGTTGCCTATACCCTCAAACTTGATACTGTCATACAGAATGGAACAGAGTCTAGTCAGTCAAAACAAGATAGTGGGAGTATTACAGGACTTCAAATCAAGTTAATAGGAAATCAAAAAAGTTACTATAATATATCCTGCTATTTTTTTATTTTACCCCTTAATTAAAAAAATGACTAAATAATCTTTTTAACAAATAAGGGAGAGATTGAGATAAAAGAGGACATACCAACATAACAATACAGGTGAAAGCATGACAGTTTAAACAACCTAGTGCTTCACCACCAAATAACCCGACTTAATAGTAGTTACCATAGTGTGTGTCTTTTTCCTTGAAATATCTGAATATAACTTCATATACTATAGCTTCAAACATATCCAGTCAGTGTAAAACCATTCAAGTGGATGAAAGCATTGTAGAGTATTTAGAATCAGCTAACAGAAAACGAACAATGGTTTCTATATTATCTCTTTGCCTATAACAATTTTTGTTTATACTATCACATATAAAAAAATCCAGCAAGATACATCATGATAAAATCAGTGGACACAGAAGAGCCATAGTTTGGTGCGGCTTCAAAACAAAATGATAGTAAATCAGCACTAGCTATTATGATGACTTATTTTCTTCAAAAATAGCTGTTCATTTCATCACAGGCAATAATATCAAGCAGTACAGAATAACGCCATTCCAACGGATAAGTGAAAACTTTATAATGCTTCAAGGCCACATAATGGGGAATCATGATTACCACATACTTTTATATATTTGAATCATTATTTACATTAGGGAAACTATTCGGTATTCACACATGTGAGATTGATTTATTTCACTTATGAGTATGTTCTCAAGCCGCACCCATTTATTTATAAATATTTCAATGTGATCCTTCTTTATAGCTGAGTAATACTCAATTGTATAGAAATACCACAACTTTTTTTATCCATTCCTCAGTTGATGGACACTTGGCTTGTTTCCAAGATCTGGTGATTACAAATTGTGCTGCTATAAACATGGGTGCGAATATATCACTGTGGTATGATGCTTTCAGTTCTTCTGGGAAGATGCCTAGAAGTGGAATAGTTAAAAAAATGGGACTTTCAATCCCAGCTTTTTAAGAAATCTCCAGACTAACCTCCACAATGGTTGCAGCAGTCTACATTCCCAACAAAAGTGCAGGAGAGTTCCTTTTTCTGCACAGCCTCTCCAGCATTTTCTGTTGATGGTTTTCTTGATCCTGGCCATTCTTTCAGGAGTGAGATAGAATCTCAGTGTGGTTTTAATTTGCATTTCTCTAATGACTAATGATGATGAACATTTTTTCATGTATTTATTTGCCATTTGTATTTCTTCATCTGAGAAGTGCATATTCATCTCAGATGCCCATTTTTGGATTGGATCTTTGAATTTTGGGAGTCTGAGTTTTTTAAATTCTTTATATGTTCTAGACAAAAGTCCCTTGTCTGAAGGGGAGTTCACTAAGATCTTTTCTCAGTTTGTGGGTTTTCTTTTCACTATGCTGGAGATTTCTTTCGACATGCAGAAACTTTTTAATAAGTGGTCGTCCTAGTTATTGATTCTGGGAAGTATTTCCCATGCAGTTTGAGTCCTGTTCATGAATTCTCTACCTACCCCTGTGTCTTCACGGTTTCTACCCAATTTGTCTTCCAATAGATTTAGTGTTTCTGTTTTAATATTCAGATCTTTGACCCATTTAGATTTTAATTTAGTACATGGTGATAGGCATGGGTCTAGCTTTAGTTTTTGGCAAATGAAGTGCCAGTTTTTCCAACACCATTTATTAAAGACACTGTCATTCTTCCAGTGAAACTGCTTGGCTCATTTATCAAAGATAAGGTGGTTGAGTGTGTTTGTAGTTGTGGTTCTATCTTCTAATCTATTACATTGATCTTCGGCTGTGTTTTGATTCCAGTACCTTGTTGATTTTACTACTGTTACTTTGTAGTATAACTTCAAGTCAGGGATTGTGATGCCTCCTGCCTTGCCTTTGCTGCTTAGAATTGCCTTTGCTATTCTAGGTCTCTTCTGATTCCAGATGAATTTTATGAGTGATTTCTCTGGATTTTTAAGGTATGTTGATAGTATTTTATTGGGGTTGCATTGAATCTGTATAACAGTTTTGGGAGAATGGCCATTTTCACAATGTTTGTTCTTCCTATCCATGAGCAAGGGATGTCTTTCTATTTTCTGAGATCATCTTCAATTTCTGTTTTTAGTGCATTATAATTTTCCCTGTATAGGTCTTTCACTTCTTTTGTAAGGGTAATTCCTAAATATTTCATTTTTTCCTTACTAGTGTGAAGAGTGTGGTTTCTCTTATTTCCCTCTCTGTGATTTTGCTGTTAGTGTATAGGAACGCTATTGATTTTTGAGTATTGATTTTGTATACAGCTACATTACTGAATTTATGTATTATATCTAAGAGTCTTTCAATGGAGTTTAGGGGGTCTTCTATGTAGAGTATCATGTCATCTGCAAACAATGATAATTTAAATTTTTCTTTTCCTATCCTTACCCGTTTTATTTCTCTCTCTTGTCTAATTGCTCTGGCTAGTACTTCCAGTACTATATTAAATAGGAGTGGTGATAAAGGACATCCTTGTCTTGTGCCTGATTTTAAAGTAAAGGCTTTCAATTTTTGGCCATTTAGTATGATGCTGGCTGTTGGTTTGTCATAAATGGCCTTTATTATATTGAGGTAAAGACCATCTATTTCAATTTTCTGTAAAGTTCTTATCATGAATGAATGTTGGATCTTATCGAAGGCTTTTTCAGCATCTATAGAAGTGATCAGGTGATTCTTAATTTTGCTTTATTGATATGGTGGATTACATGTATTGATTTTTGTATGTTGAACCATCCCTGCATTCCTGGGATGAATCCCACTTGGTCATGGTTATAATCTTCTTGATGATTTGCTGCATCCTATTTGCCAATCTTTTATTGAGGATTTTTGCCTCTGTGTTCATTAGGGAGATTGATCTATAGCTCTCTTTTTTAGTTGGGTCTTTCTCAGGTTTTGGTACTAGAGTAATATTTCCTTCCAGGAATGACTTAGGAAGGATTGCTTCCCTTTCAATTTCATTGAATAGTTTGAGGAGTGTTAGCACTGGGTCTTCTTTGTATTTCTTGTAGAATTCTGCAGTGGATCCATCTGGGCCTGGGCTCTTCTTTGTAGTTAAGGACTTAATTACATTTTCAATTTCATTAATAGAGATTGTGTTATTCAGCAATTTTACATCCTCTTGATCTAGCTTTGATACTTCATATGTTTCTAGGAATCTGTCTATTTCTTCTGCGTTATCAAACCTTTGAGAGTAGAGGTTTTCGAAATAGGTGTTGATGATTTTCTGTATTTCTGTAGAGTCTGTAATGATTTCAACTTTTTAATTTCTTATTCCATGAATTTGAGCTTTTTCTCCCCTTTTTTAATAAGGTTGGCTAGGGGCTTATCGATTTTATTCATTCTTTCAAAGAACCAACTCTTTGATTCTTTGATTCTTTGGATTGTTTTCTTAGTCTCTATTGCATTGATTTCTACTCTAATTTTTATAATTTCCTCCTTTCTTTGGCTTTGGGCTTGACTTGTTCTCCTTTTTCTAGCTGTTTGAGGTGTAGCATCAGGTTATTTATTTGTATTCATTCTTGTTTCCTGATGTGGGAACTCAGTGCAATAAATTTTCCTCTGAGGATGGCTTTCATTGCATCCCACAGATTCTGGTAAGTTGTATCTGTATTTTCATTTTCTTGTAGGTATTGTTTAATTTTATCCTCAGTTTCCTCTGTGACTCACTGATTACTCAAGAGTGTGTTATTCAGTTTCCATGTGTTTGTGGGATTTTTTCAGTATCTTTTATCAATAATTTCTAATTTCAAAACGCTATGATCTGATAACATGCAAGGGATGATTTCAACTCTTCTGCACTTGTTTAAATATGTTCTGTGAGCTGATATATGGTCTATTTTAGAGAATGACCCATGTGCTGCTGAGAAGAATGTGTATTCTGATGTTGTTGGGTGGAACACTCTGTATATGTCTATCAAATCCATTTGTTTACAGGTGTGATTCAGTTCTGTTATTTCTTTGCTCATTTTCTGTCTTGTTGATCTGTCCCTTGGTGTCAATGGAATGTTTAGGTCTCCTGGTTACAATTGTGTTATTGATAATTTGAGTTTCATTTCTGTTAATAGTTGTTTTATATAACTGGGTGCTCTGGAGTTTGGTGCATATATATTTATGATTGTTATCTCTTCCTCTTGGAGTTTTCCCCTAACGAGTATGTAGTGACCTTCTTTGTCCTTTATGATCATTATTGGTTTAAATTTCATGCTGTCTGCAAACAGAATTGCTACTCCTGCTTTTTTTTTTTTTCTGATTCCTGTTGCGTGAAGTATTGTTTTCCATCCTTTGTTTCTCAGTCTGTGAGTATCCTTCTAGGTTAGATGGGTTTCCTGTAAACAGCATATGGTTGGATTTTGTTTCTTGATCAATTCTGCTAGTCTGTTTCTTTTGATTGGTGCATTGAGACCATTTACATTAATGGTTATAACTGTTATATGCTGGTTTTTTGTTGACATGTTATCTATCTGCTGTTGCACCTTTATCTTTCTGTTCTGTTTATTTATCTGTTTTGCTTAGTGGTTTCTTCCTTTGTGTATCTAAAGTGTCTCAATATTTTTTGCAGGGGTGGCTTGGTGTTCATGCAATTCTTCAGCTGTTCTTTGTCATGGAAGTATTGTATTTCACCATCGATTTTGAATGATAGTTTTGCAGGCTACATAAGTCTAGGTTGGAAATCATTTTGCTTTAGGATCTGGAATACTTCACTCCATGCTCTTCTTGACTTTATTGTTTGTGCTGAGAAGTCTGCTGTGATTCTGATAGGTTTTCCTTTAAAAGTGATCTGTCTTTTGTCTCTGACAGCTTTTAATAATCTATTCTTGTGTTGGATTTCTGGGATGGTGATTATTATATGTCTGGGTGTAGTTTTATTTTGGGTATGACTATTTGGAGTTCTATAGGCTTCACTGAACCTGATGTCGGTTTCTGATCTCATGCCTGGGGAATTTTCAGCTATTATTTCTCTAAATATCCTCTTGACATCCTTTATATTGTCCCTTTCTTTTCATTAATCTCTATCAATCTTAGGTTATTTTTCTTTGCATTGTCTTTCAATTCTTGAATTGTTATTTCCTGATTCCTTGTTATTTTTAAAAGATCTCTCATTTCCTGTTCACTAGCTGGAATCCTGTCTTCGAGGTCTGAAATTCTATCTTCACTTTCATTGAGGCAGTTTTTACAGCTTTCAGTGGCATTTTTTATTTCCTGTATATCTCTGTGCATCTGCTTTATATATTCTGTTTGTTTCTTATATTCTTCATCTAGGGATTCTATCTTTTTGTTTAGTTCCTCCAATTTTTAACTGTGTTTTCTTTAGAAATCACAGAATCTCTTTCATTTTTTTTTATCATTTCTTCTTTTACCTGGGAGATTATTTCGAGTTTGAATTATTTTAAAGCTTCCTGGAGTTGCTTGTTTGTTTCAGTAGCTATTATGTCTGGTATTTGAGGTGTATGGCATATATTTTCTTCTATATACATTGCTCCTAGGGTTTCTTGAGATGGGCTGGAGGTTTGAGGTTGTAATTTGGTCTTTCGTTTTGTCATTTTCCTATATTTCTGTGTTTCAAGTGTTATTTGAAAGCTTCCTCAGGGTCTGTTGGTAATCCACTTATATGTTCGCAGCTCCTGGGACTCTGGTACCCAGTTCCCCCAGCCCGCTGGACCTCTAGAACCAGTGGCCCTCTTCTGCCTGTTTTGAACTGTGTAGTTCCAGATAAGCTGGGCTCCAGGGAAACTGTGTGCCCACCTACTTCCTGTAAATTCCCCAGTTCTCTGAGCACAGCTGGAATGGGGAGGTGGATGTAGGCACCTGGTGCCCACTTAGCCACTTCACTGCATCCTGAAGGCGCGAGGGTCTCGAACAGTCTGGGCTTGGGGCAGAGTCCACTGTGCACTTACCGCAGGCCACGGGGCCTCTGGAACTGCTGATGCTCACCTGCTTGCTGAGAAATCCACAGTCTTCCAGACACCCGGGGAGTCAGATGCAGGCACCCCAGATCCACCCAGCCCTTACTCTGTACCCAGACGGTGCAAGAGTCCCAAATAGGCTGGGCTCTGGGAATAGAGTGCACCAGCCTGCTTGCTAGAAACTCCACAGTTCTCTGAGTGCAGCCAGAATGGGGAGGCGGATCATGAAAGATAATTTTAAAATCCAATGAATGGCATAATTAAATTAGAACATATTAGAAAGCTTATTCACTAAAAATGCACTAAACCATCTGATAAACATTTACAGATTGTCAGACTTGATAAAAAGTTAAATATATTACAAACTATAAAAATATTGGAAAATATAAATACAATGCCAAATTTAAATTGAGGGAGTATAAAAATCATACCATGCAAAACTTAAGCATATGAAAGATGCAGTGACTATATCAATTACAACATAAAATTCAGGAAAAGTGTATTTCAAGCCTCTATTCCTTGGATGCAATAAAATTAAAAGTAAAACCTCAGTAAGATACCTAGAAAATCCAAAATATTTCTGAATTGTAGGCCTACTTCTAAGCAAACATGAATCAAAGAATACAGAAAAGAAATGAGTTTTAAGTGAAAGGTAATGAGACAAAATATATTAGAGATAAAGCTAAAGTAGTATTAAGAAAGTAATTTAAATAGTGTTAAATGAATATATTAGAATAAAAAAAAACCAATATGTATGACTTGCTTTTCTAGCTTGAGAAACTTAGGATGAGAATATAGATCCTTAGGAAGTCATATATACAAGGTGAGTTCACAACCACTCTTGAGTTCTCCTTTTTGATTCTCTTGAGGAAAACGGATGACACAGCAGGTGATAAAACAAAGTAAAACAAAACAAAAACAAAACAGATTCTTCATGGTAGAGGCCAAGAGGACACAGAAGGTGTGAGGCTAGATCTGACTCTTCTTCCATTATGAACTGCACAGAACAAATTTTGAAATCACTGGGGAAAGGACAACAAACCTTATCATTCTCAGGCACAGATGAACAACAGCTATAAGTTGAGAAGCGCATAGAAATGTAAGCCTATAACTAAAGGAAAGACATGAAACAAGGCAGCACTGACCTAGAACAATAGACACACTTGTAGCTGGAAAAAGAATAGGATCAATAAGATGCTCACAGTGAGATCAAGGGAGACACACAGCCTGCCTAAAACTGAAGCTAAGTAGAGCAGTAGGTAACTGCCTCCAGCCTCTATCATTTAAATAAACATATACAAAAGCAGCTGGCATGCTAATTACAAAATAACATTAGAAAAATTTGAAGACACTGAGGAACTGAAGATAGTCATACAGCAACAAGAAAACACTGCTTAGCTCACTTATTCAATAGTCTCAGTCACTCACACTGAAGATCAAATAAAAGAAAATGATGCCCTGTACTAGTTGTACATATTATGTGTCTCAGTTCCCATTGGCTTAAACAAAATATGCAGTATTTATCCAAAAAATTGAAGACACTTGGAGAAGTAAAAACTATAGAATATCAACAGAGCACCTTGAATAGAATAAGAAATCAACAGACCTAAACTCTGATGCGATTCCAGCGGTAGAATTTATCAAGTTGGAAAGTGAAAAATAACTTTGATTATTATATTAAAGTTACTACCTAAATAAGAGTACTGTATGTATAACTGTATGGAGGATTTAAATAAAATTGTGGAAACTATATGAATTGATCAAGTAAAAAATGGTTGCTATCCAAAGTACTTAAAGAACACACACAATGAAAAAAAAAGTCAAATTGAAAAATAAGTGATGAACATGAATAGATATTTTTTTTCAAAGAAGACACAAATGTGATCAAACACTACATGACAGAAAAGTTGGCATCACTAATTATAAGGGAAATGCAAATTAAAGTCAGAATAAGATATCATCCCACACCTGTAAATATAGCTATAATCAAAAAGACAAGAATAACAAGTTTCAGTGGCATGTTGAACACAGGAAACTCTTACACTTTGTTGATAGGAATGTAGAATAATGCAGTAATGTCAAAAACAGTATAGAGGTTTTAAAAGTAGAACCACCATATGACCCTAGAAATCTCTCTTTTGGATATGGAGCCAAAGGAAATTGAATCAGTAGGTTGAAAAGATATTTGCACTCTAACATTCATTGCAGAATTATTTACAGTAGCTAACATGATCAGTCTAATTATCTATCAGTGGATGCATGGGTGATAAAACTATGGTATATATAAAAAGTTACTATGACTCATCCTTCAAACAAGGAAGCTGGGGATGTAGCTCAGTGATAGAACAAGTTACTAGTATGCACAATAGCCTGGGTTAAATTCTCACCACCACCACCACCCCCAAAAACAAAGAGATCATGCGAGATCATGCTGCCAGTGACAACGCTGACTTATCTGGAGGACTGGGAGTCATCATGTAAAGTCAAATGCATCACACAAAAAATTGATACCATATGGTCTCACATTACACTTGAAAAAAGTACATAGAGAATAAAACTGTGGTTATAGGGTATCATATACTCTGAATATATACAATAAGTACTTTTAAAATAAAAATGAATATGTGGAAATGAATATGAAGAAAAATAGATGAAAATCTGCATTGAAAAGGTAATTTAGTGGACTTAATGAAGGTAAGGAAAGAATCAATGAATTTGTAGATAGAACAACATAATTTCCAAAATATAAATACAAGGAAAAAATGACAGGAAAAATACAAAAATAAATTATTCCAAACAAACTGCTAGGAAAAATATCAAACTGTTTAAAAGATAAAGATAAAACCTTTCAAGTGATAATTGGATTTAAAATAAATGTAAAAGAACTGAGCAATACAAACTTTTTAACAAATCAGAATTAAACTAGAAAGGAATAATGGAATAATGTATGAAAATATTTAAGTATTAAATGACCTATTTGTCAAAGAGGACATTACAAAGAACGTATAAAAATGTTGACTTATGGACAATGATATAGCTCAGCAGCACAAGCACCTGCCTCACAAGTGCAAGGTCCTTAGTTCAATTCCCAGTACAAAAAAAAAGTTGACTTTAAAAAATCAAAATAAATCATATCTAATTATGGAAACACCACTACAGAAGGACTTAAATGGAATTTTAAATGTAAAAAGTTATAATAGAAAATAAGAAATAGCTTAATGCTACATCAAAAGAAAAAACAATATGAAATTTACTTGTCTTTGTTTTTAAGACATCATCTCACTACTTAAGTTGACTTTAAAGGAGATAGCTCAGTTTGGCTAAAAATTTTTGGCAATCCTCCTGCCTCATCCTCCTGAGAACTGGGATTACTGTTGTGCCACAACACCTTGAGGCATGAAAGTTAAATCCTAAGAAAACACACAAATAGAAATGAGAGTATGGACCAACAAAATGAAAACTAAAAAGGAGAGAGAGCAAACCAGTAAACACTAAAAGGTAATTCTTGAGAGACACAATGAAATTGATAAATCACCAGTCAGATAACCTAAGCAAAAAAGATGTTGCCATTTTGTAAAAGAAATAAAATAGGACTCAGTACATGACATGGATTCACTGTACAGAATAAAATTTCCTCAATTTCTTTTTTATTTTAAAGAGAATAAAATGAGAGAACAGAACAAAGCAAATCAGAACAGAACAATGCAAGCAACAGAGCACTTCACAGCAAGACAACTGGATAGTCACATTAGCTACCATAATGTCTTTTTCTTTAAAATAGTTGAGCATAACTTCACACACAATAATATCAAACAAAATAGTAAAAATCATTCAAGAGAATGAAAGCATTACTGTACATTCAAAATCAAATAACAGGAAATAAATAAGGCTACTATAACATCTTATTTTCCTTAGAAAATTTGTTTATACTATCATACATAATAAAACCTAATAAGATACAATAGAATAAGCCAATCAAAACATAAGAACAAAAGCATGGTAGGACTTCAGAACAAGATGATGATATATCAGCACTGGCTGTGATAATGTCTTGTTTTCTTCAAAGTAGCTGTTCATACCATCACACATAAAAAATCCAAGCAAAACAGAATAAAACCATTCCAACCATTCCAATGTTTTCATTCCAGTGAATGAAAACATTATGAGAATTCAAAGCAATATAATGGGAAACCATAATTACCATAAAATCTTATGCACTCTTACCATTTCTTACACCATGGAGACTATATGGTATTTATACATGTCAGTTTGATTTATTTCACTTATGAGTACAGTTTTGAGTTGCATCCATTTATTTATAAATATATCAATGTGATCATTCTTTATAGCTGACTAGTATTCCATTGTATAAAAATACCACATCTTTTTTATCCATTCCTCAGCTGATGGACACTTAGCTTGTTTCCAAAATCTGGCTATTACAATTTGTGCTGCTATTAACATAGGTGCACATATATCACTGTGGTATGATGTTTTCACCTCTTCTGGGAATATGCCCACAAGTGAAATAGCTGGGTCAAATGGGACTTCCAATCCCAGGTTTTGAGGAATTTCCAGACCGAACTCCACAGTGGTTGCATGAGTCTAAACTCCCACCAACAGTGCAGAAGAGTTCCTTTTCCCCTGCAGCCTCTCCAGCATTTGTTGTTGGTAGTTTTCTTTACCATGGCCATTCTTTCTGGAGATGGAATCGCAGTGTGTTTTTAATTTGCATTTCTCTAATGACTAATGATGATGAAAATTCTTTCATGTATTTATTTTCCATTTGTATTTCTTCATTTGAGAACTGTGTACTCATCACAGATGCCATTTTTTGGAGTGGGTCTTTGAATTTTGAGGGTCTGAATTTTTTAATTCTTTATATGCTCTAGACAGAAGTCCTTTGTCTGAGGAACAGCTGACTAAGATTTATTCCCAATTTGTGGGTTTTCTTTTTGCTATGCTGCAGATTTCTTTCAACATGCAGAAACTTTTTAATAAGATGAGATCCAAGTTATTGATTCTGGGAAGTATTTCCCGTGTGGTTTGATTCCTGTTCATGAATTCTCCACCTACCCCTATGTCTTCAAAGTTTCTATCTACTTTGTCTTCCAAGAGATTTAGTGTTTCTGTTTTAATATTTAGATCCTTGATCCATTTAGACTTGAGTTTAGCAAATGATGATTACACATGGGTCACGTTTTAATTTTCAGCATATCGAGAGCCAATTTTTCCAGCACCATTTATTAAAGAGACTATCTTCCAGTGAATGTGTTTGGCACCTTTATCAAAGATAAGGTGGCTGAGTGTGTTTGTAGTTGGAGTTACATTTTCTAATCTATTCCATTGATCTTCATGTCTATTTTTATTCCAGTACCATGTTGATTTTATTTCAGTACCTTTGTAGAATAACTTGAAGTCAGGAATTGTGATGCCTCCTGCCTTACCTTTGTTGCTTAGAATTGCCTTTGCTTTTCTAAGTCTCTTCTGGTTCCAGATGAATTTTAGGAGTGATTTCTCTAAATAACTGAGGTATTCTAATGGTATTTTGATTGGGATTACATTAAATCTGTATATCAAGTTTGGGAGAATGGCCATTTCCACAATATTTGTTCTTCCTAACCATGAACAGGGATGTCTTTCAATTTTCTGAGGGCCTCTTCGATTTCTTTCTCAGGGTATTATAATTTTCCCTGAATAGATCTTTTACTTCTTTCGTTAGATTGATTCCTAAGTTTTTCCTTTTTTGGATGCTATTGTGAAGGGTGTGGCTTCTCTTATTTCTCTCTCAGTGATTTTGCTGTTAGTATATAGGAATGATATTGATTTATGAGTGCTGACTTTGTGTCCAGCTATATTACTGAATTTACTTATTATACCTAGAAGTCTTTCAATAGCATTTTGGGGGTCTTCTATGTAGAGTATCATGTCTTCTGCAAATAATGATAATTTCACTTCCTCTTTTCCTATCCTTGCTCTTTTTATTTCTCTCTCTTGTCTAATTACTCTGGCTAGTAATTCCAGCACTATATTGAATAGGAGTGGTGATAAGGGACATCCTTTTCTTGTGCCTGATTTTAGGCTAAAGGCTTTCAGATTTTGACCATTTAATACGATGGTGACTCTTGGTTTGTCATAGATAGCTTTCATCATATTATGGTAAAGACCCTCTATTCCATTTTTTTGTAAGGTTCTTATCATGAAGTGTTGGACGTTATCAAAAGCTTTTTGTGCATCTATAGAAATGATCATGTGATTCTTTTTTTGGCTCTATTGATATGGTGGGTTACATTTAATGATTTGCATATGTTCAATCATTCCTGGATTCCTGGGATGAATCCCACTTCATTGTAGTGTATAATCTTTTTGATGATTTGCTGCATTCTGCTTGTCAGTATTTTGGCAATTTTTGCATATGTGTTCAATAGGGGGGATTGGCCTGAAGTTCTCTTTTTCAGTTGGGTCTTTCTCAGGTTTTGGTACTAGAGTAATATTTACTTCCAGAAATGATTTAAGAACAATTGTTTCCCTTTTAATTTCATTGAAGAGTTAGAGGAGCGTTGGCACTAAGTCTTCTTTTTATTTCTTGTAGAATTCCACAGTGAATGCTTCTGGGCCTGGGCTCTTTGCTGGTAAGGATTTAAATACATTTTCAATTTCATTAATAGAAATTGGGTTATTCAGCAGTTTTACATCTTCTTGACCCAGCTTGGTAATTCATATATTTCTAGGAATCTGTCCGTTTCTTCTGTTATCGAACCTATCAGAGTAGAGGTTTTTGAAACAGGTATTCATGGTCTTCTGTACTTCCACAGAGTTTATAGTGATTTCACCATTTTCGTTCCTTATTGATTAAATTGAGTTTTTTCTTTCCGTTTTTAATAATGTTGGCTAGGGGCTATCAATTTTATTTATTCTTTCAAAGAGCCAATCTTTGATTCATTGATTCTTTGAATTGTTTTCTTAGTCTCCATTGCATTGATTTCTGATCAGATCTTTGTAATTTCCTGCCTTCTTTTGGCTTTAAGCTTGACTTGCTCTTCTTTTTCTAGCTGTTTGAGATGTAGCATCAGGTTATTTGTGTTCATTCTGTTTTCCTGATGTGGGAATTCACTGCAACAGATTTTCCTCCGAGGACTGTTTTCATTGCATCCCACAGATTCTGGTAAGTTGTATTTATATTTTTGTTTGCTGGTAGATATTGTTTAATTTCTTCTTTAATTTCCTCTGAACCCACTGGTTGCTCAGGAGTGTATTATTCAATTTCCATATGTTTGTGGGGTTTTTGAAGTTTTTCATCATTAATTTTTAGTTTCATGGTGCTATGATCTGATAACTTGCATAAGATAATTCCCATTCTTTTGCATTTACTTAAGTATGTTCTGTGAGCTAGTATATGGTCTACTTTAGAGAATGTCCAATGTACTGCTGAGAAGAATGTACATTCTGATGTTGTTAAGTGGAACACTCTGTATACATCTATCAAGTCCATTTGTTCACAGGTGTGATTCAGTTCTGTTATTCCTTTGCTGATTTTCTGTCTGGTTGATCTGTCCTTTGTGTCACTGTCATGTTACTGTCTCCTGGTATAATTGTGTCATTGCTTATTTGATTTTTCATTTCTGTTAATATTTGTTTTGTATAGCTGGGTGCTTCTAAATTTGTGTACGTATATTTAAGATTGTTATCTCTTCCTCTTGAAGTTTTCCCCTACCTAGTATGTAGTTACCTTCTTTATCTCTTATGATCATTGTTGGTTTGAAGTTCACATTGTCTGCAAACAGAATAGCTACTCTTGCTTTTTGGGGGGTTCCTGTTGCATGTAGTATTGTTTTCCATCCTTTGACTTCCAGTCTATGAGTTTCCTTTTGGGTTAGATGGGTTTCTCCTAGACAGCATATTTGGATGTTGTTTCTTGATCTATTTTGCCAGTCTGTTTCTTTTAATTGGTGATTTGAGGCAATTTACATTAATGGTTATAACTGTTATATATTGGTTTATTTTGGACATATTATCTTTCTTCTGTTGCATCTTTATCTTTCCATTCTGTTTAATTATCTTCCTTGCTTAGTGGATTTTTCCTATGTGTATTTAAACTGTCTTTCTGGATTCTTTGCAGGGTCAGCTTGGTGATCATGAAGTTCTTCAGCTGTTCTTTGTCATGGAAGTATCTTATTTCTCCATCCATTTTGAAGGAAATTTTTGCAGGGTACATAAACCTGGTTTGGAAGCCATTTTCCTTCAGGATCTGAATAACTCACTCTGTGCTCTTCTTGACTTCATTGTTTCTGTTCTTGTGATTCTGATAGGATTTTTTATAGACTGTCTGCCTCTTCTAACAGCTTTCAATATTGTGTTCTTATGTTGGATTACTGGGAGGCTGATTTTTATATGACTGGGTGTAGTTTTATCTTGGTTATGGCTATTTGGCATTCTATATGCTTCAGTAATCTGCATGTCAGTTTGCATTCTTATGTTTGGGAAATTTTCAGCTATTACTTCTGTAAATAGCCTCTTGATATCATTTGTGTTGTCCCTTTTTCATTTATCCCTATCAATCTTATATTGTTTTTCTTTTTATCATCTTGCAGCTGTTGAATTGTTATTTCCTGATTCCTTGTTTTTTTAAAAGATATTTCCTTTCCTTTCACTAGCTGAACTCTTGTCTTCGACGTCTGAAAGTCTATCTTCACATTTGTTGAGGCAATATTGCCAACTTTCAATGGCATTTTTGATTTTCTCTGTATCCCTTTGAGTCTTCTTCATGCATTCTTTTTGTTTCTTATATTGTTCATTCAGAGTTTCCACCTTTGTGCACTGTTCCTCTAATTTTTAAACTATGCCTTCTTTAGATGTGGTCAGCATTTCTTTCATTACATTTATCATTTCTTCTTTTACCTGGGAGATTATTTCTGATTTGAGTTCTTTTATAACTTCTCAGAGTTGTTTCTTAACTTCAGTTGTTATCATTTCAGTTATTTCAGGTGTAAGGCTTATATTTTCTTCTATGTACATGACTGCTAGGCTTGCTTGGGAAGGGCTGGAGGTTTGAGATTGAATTTTGGTCTTTTAATTTGTAATTTTCTTATATTTCCAGGTTTAAGCGATATTCTAAAGCTTCTCCCATGCCACCTGGAAATCACCTGGTGTGCCTTCAGCTCTTGGGCCTGAATGGAGGTTGCTGGGCTTGGCCCAGTCAGTCTCTCAGGACCTCCTCTGCATCCTCCCGTGGTTTAGGATGCTGGGAGGCGTCTTAACTGCTGGGAGTGATGGTCCAAATCTTTCCCTGAGCCCAAGGATGTTGGAAATCACCTCACCCGCCTTCAACTCTTGGGACTGAATTGTAGGTCAGTTGGCATGACCCATTCACACCCAAGGAGCCTCCTATGCATCCTCCAGTGGTTTAGGATGCTGTATGGAGTCTTATCCACTGGGAGCAATGGTCCAATACTTTCCCCAAGCATGAGTGTGCTGCAAATTACCTTGCATGCCTTCAGCTCCCCAGACTGAATCAATTTCCTCAATTTCACAAAAGTCATTTATGAAAAATTGTGATTCACATTCAGCTTAATAAACTCCTTTTCCCTAAAATGAGGAACATGATAAAGAAATGATTTCTCACTTCAATTGATACAATAGAGCAAGAGAGGAATTAAAAACTTAAAGATTAGGGAGACAATTAGAAAGTTTGTTAATTTGACACACACTATTTCCAAGCTCATTAAGCAAATCAGCACAATACAAAATCAATATGATTTTTAAACTTCATTTCTATGTACTAGCCTCAAAAATTTGGAAAATGAAATTGAAATCATTACTTTTAATAGTATAAATACATAGATATCAAATGCCTAAGCAATTATCTAATGCAACATGTTTGCTATCAGTTAATTTAATAAAGCTTATGACAAACTACAAAGCACTATTAAGATATATTAAAATAAAATCAATACAGAAAATTTCATCTACTGAATATTTCAGTATCTTTCTGTATGATTCTTCCTAAATGTCTCTACTAATTTAATAGTTACCACAATTTTAGGTTGAATTTTGAAAAATAGAAACAAAATATACATCCAAATCAATTTTGAAAAGGAAAATGATTATGAAGATTCAAGCAACTAGATCTCAAGGTTTCCTTTCAAGTTACATTATCCAAGAAATAGTGGTACTGGTGAAAGGAAAAACAATAAGTACGTGGAAATATAAAAGGAAATATAATAAATAAATGGAAGCATAACACATCCACATATATGGTCCAAGTGTTCTCAGCCAAAATGCAAGATTAACTCAATGTATGAAAGGAATCACTGTTTAAGAAATGACCCCTGAAAATCCCACATACATATGATAATGAATGTACCAGAATATTATCTTAATCAAAGCCCAAAAATTAAATCAAAACAGGTCATAGAATAGAATACCCAATCTAGCAGTGTAAATCTCACAGAAGAAAATAATCTAGTATGTTTTGCAAGCTTAAACCAGGAAAAAAACTTAGGGCTCAATACTCACAATATTCTCTCTCACCCTTTTGTATCTCTCTGTCTCTGACTCTGGCTCTCTCTCTATCTCTCTGTCTTTCTCTGTCTCTCCTTCACTCTCACAATCTAAAGGAGTACAGTCCTGAACCTCATAAAAATTAGAAGTATCCTTTCATCAAAATACACTGCTAAGAAAATTACTAGGTGTCTTTGTTACTTTTCTCTCGTTGCTGAGGTAAAATACCTGACATCCAAAGTTAAAGTGGAAAAGATTTATTTAGCTCACAGTTTGTGGATGTTTCAGTCCATAATCCATTGGCTCCAATGCAGAGTGGCACATAGCAAAGACCAACATTTCATGGTGGCAGAAAACAACAAAAGCAACAAGAACAGAAGGGGGAAGAGAAAGATAGCAAGCCTCTTTTCCTCCCTTTTATTGTTTGCAGGCTACTGCCCAGGGTGGGGGTGTCACTCATACCCATAATACCAGTATTGAACTATGAATCAATTACAAACTCTAGAAACCTGCTCCCAGGACTGCATGAGGCTTTGGGAGGACATTTAGACATAAACTAGGCAAGTGAAGATTACAAAGAGTCCTCAGGGTAAAATAAGTGTCCAATCTCCAGTGCTAAGAAACTTGAAGTAACCTTACCATGGTTTCCCGTGACATAAGGCCACATCCCCGGGATTAAATAACTCCCCTCTGAGTGCCTGCCTGCGGAAAGAATTGCATCTTTTAGCTGTCAAGTGATGACATGTCTCTGTATCCCTTTTCTTTCATAAAGCATCTATTAAAAATGGTTTACAATTGTGAATCTTTCTTGTCTTTGAGATGTGTATGTATCTTCTAGAATTCAGGAGTGTCTTCTGAAAGAACTGAAAACCATTCTTTTGAAATGTAATCATCAGGAAGGACAGAGTTCCTCTATCCCACTGTTTGTGAGATGATAGAATCTCAACTTCTGTAGTTTTCAGCTGATAGACATACCTAATTGCATCTAACAAAAACTTTGTAATTTTTCACCTCATTGACTTTGCTTGATCCATCTCCTCTATGGTCCTAAATTATTCTTTAAAATGCTCTTTCATTTATGTGCAAACTGGAAAGGAGCTCAGCTCTGCCTGTTACTGTCATACTTACTGAATAAAATATATTTTCATTTCTTTAACTAGTGTCTGCTGTGTTTATCTTTGACATAAGTCATAGACTAGGAAAATCATTTCACCACAAAATATTTTGTGTCTTGGTGTATAAAAAACATGGAAAACAAATAGATTCTTGTAAAACAATAGTATATCCCGTTTGTCTTCTATAATCATGAAATCTGTAGTATCTTTGCATTCAACTGAAAATTAAAATATTCCTTTAAAAATGTGTGTGTACATAACATGTACAAACATTTTTCTTGTCATTATTCCTTAAATAATATAGTATAGCAGCTATTTATCTAGATTTTACAGTTTGCTAGATATTATAAATAAAGTAGAGATGATATAAATTATTTGCTCAGGCATTCATAATTTATATAACATATTACATCATTTTATATAAAAGACTCAAGCATGGAATTTTATATCCATAGAGTCCTTAGAATCTATCACCCAGGGATACCAAGGGACAACTCTATATGTGCTTGTGTTTGCCATTAATAGACAAACAGACAGAAAGATAAAGTACTTGATGACATGTTCTATATCATTTGTCATCAAGGAAATATAAAATAAAGTCATGAGAAAAAACTTCATATTCAATATATTGACTACAATCAAAAAGTACTATACCATATCTTGGTAAGGATGTGCCTTGCCAGTGGTAGTGTTTATCAGTCAGCTTTCCTGTAGTGAGACCAAATACCCAACACCCATAACTTAAAAGTCAAAGGGTTTACTTGGCTCATGGTTTAGAAGTTTCAGTCCATGAGTAGCTGGCTCCAAGGGAGAAACATCATGGCTGAAGGATATAGTGGATCAATGCTGCTTACTTCATGGTAGCATGGAAATACAGTATAAGAAAGAGTACCTGCAAAGGAGGCCCACTCCAGGGACTACTGCATGGTCCACCCCCAGTCATCTACCTCCAACTGTGATGCACCACCTAATATCACATTCATGTAATTAACTCACACACAGAGCACCATCATGATCCAATCACCCTTCAGAAGACTCAATCCAATCAAGTTGACAAACATGATTAACTGACACAAAGTGTAAATTGTATAAATTCATGAAAACAGTTTGATGATTTCTTATAAATTCATCATGTATTTATCCTGTGATGCATCAATTCCATTTCTCTGAATTTCAGGGGAAAACATGAAAACAGATGTCCACGAACTGAGTTAAACGACTAATTATTCCTATATGATTTGTCTATAAAAGCCCAAATAGGAAGTCACCTTAATGACCATCTACTAGAGTAGAGCTATTCAAAAAATTGAACTATATTTTATGATGAAATATTCTTCAGTCATGAAAAGAATGAAGTACAGTAGAATGCACCAATATAGACACATCTCATAAACTTGATGTGAAGTTAAAGAAGCTAGCCATACTTCAATTGTGTGATTCAATTTGCATAAAACATAAGAAAATTCAAAAGTAATATTTGGTGAAATAAATCAAGGGAGGTTGCTTCTGGAATGGTGGTGTGGAGGTTGGATTTGCAGAAGCAGGAGAACTTCTAGAGTGATGGGAATGTCCTGTACTTCGGTCGTGATAGAATTTACAGGGGTTCAATATTGTCAAAATAGTTGAACTAAACACTTAAATATTTATTACTTTTATTGTTGACCACATATAGCCCTATTGGAATACAGTTGAAACAGGTAATCAAGTGGTATTTTTTTAAAAAAAGAAATGAGTGTTGGGGCTGGGGATTTAGCTCAGTGGCATAAGCACCTGCCTTGCAAGCAGGCAGTCGTGAGTTTGATCCCTGATACAGATAAAAAGGAAAAAGACAAAAGAAAAAAAAAAAGAAATGAGTGGTTACATGCAATGACATTTTCTTCAAAGTGAATCTTATGCAACTGCCCTAACAAGGTAAAACAAAACTTTAAAGAAAACCTTACTTATTTTGGAAAATATTATTGTTCTGAAGTTTTATATCTTGCCTCAAATTGATTAATTTTATTGCTATTCTTAAAGCAACATAGTATTGTGCAAATTTAGAGCTGGGCATCTTGGGCATGTCCTGAAGATTCTCAGCTATTGAAATGTCAGAACAAAATATACTTAATGCTAAGGCAATGTATCAATCAAATGAGATAATAATGATAGGTAACATACACTTATGGCTTACAGTAAACTGGGTTCTACGCTGAAGTGATTTAAAAAATGTCAACCAATTCAATCTTTTGAAGTATTTACTCTTTTCCTACTAATAACAAATTGCAATATAGTGATGTTAACTATATTTCTTAAGAATATAATGCCTGTAAAAATTTTATTTCAGCTAACACTACATTTTTGTTTTACCAAAGAATGGAACTTAAATATAATGCATCAATGTTCAAATAATACAAGTATAAGGCTATGTTTTTTTATGAGGCGTTTAGTGAAATTTTATTTTCAAGTTCAATCATTTTAACATGCATACTGACTGCTAACTATTCTGTCTCAGGTAAGATAGTAGAATTTGGGGCAAAGATGTTTGTCCCTCCAGTAAATTCATGTTACTGATTGTAGTGTCTGCAGTATTTGTAAAGCACTGTGACAGCACAAACAATATTAACTGTAAATATGCTCCAAATAGAGAGGACAGCATATGTGGAGACAAAGATAGGGAAATAACTTGTATTTATTTCAAAAGGGACATGAGGTGGTGTAATAGAGGCTACACAGCTAAGTGAGGGATGGATCATAGGGAATCTTAATTACATAATATACACTCAAAACGTGGGTCTTGGCAGTTCAATGGTATACAGATATTTTTCTTCTTTAGAAACTTTTCTTTCAAGAGAAAACTTATGAAAGTTCCAATACATAAAGTACATTAAAGAAGCAACTCTGGTTGAAGTGGAGACAAGGGCTCCTGTAACACATTTTTGTTACATTCTTGAATATTTTCCCATTCAATCTCATCAATTTTGCTTGCCCTGGAATAAAATATTTCATCTCATGTGCCTTAAGGAGCTCATTTTTTATGAGCCAGAATAAATGCCATCTCTTTATGGAACTACAGACCTTTCAAACATAACACTTGAAAAACAGTGCTGTAGGTAATAGAAATTATTGAAGAGTTTTTAACAGGTTAAGTGGTGTCGTCAGTACAGTTTTTGGTTTAGAAAAGAGACTCTAATCAAGGATGACTAAGAGAGATAATGATATAACAATAACAGTAGGAACAGACAAAAGATGGTTTATAAATATTATGGGAATATTGTGACCTAATTAGATGAGAGAGATAATGGGAGCAGGGAATAAAGATTTTGCTTGCAGATTATAGATATAAAATATTTTGCTCAATACAATGCAGGGTTTAATAGAGCTTAAAATCATAGATGTGCAGAAATAACTCATACAGATAGATGGATGTTGAACAGAATGTAGAAATGTAAATAATTATCCAAAGCTGATACTCAGACTTTCATATGAGAAGCTTATTTAATAACCTATTGCCATAATCTTGAAAGACAACAGTTACTTTTTGGGGGCAAATAGAAACAGTGCTTGGAAAGTGGAATAAGGAATGGAATTCTTCATCAAATTGGGTTGCATTAAATAATTAAATCTATTCATTTGTTCAGGTGTATATTCCCTGTGGATCTAGCCAAAAGGGAACAAGTTTCTCATGAAAAAATTCAGGAATGGAAGTAAGAGGAAGATATGATTTGGATCAGGAGAATTTTAGTTTCCTACCCAGATGGCAATACCAACTGCTGCTATGCTTTCAACAGACAAACAAATTAATCAGTGTTTTATTCCCTCCTACACACACACACACACACACACAGAGAGAGAGAGAGAGAGAGAGAGAGAAATTCAATGCAAGCTATCATTAATTTCAATGACACAGGAGATAAACCTATTTGCCATCTCTTATCTGGAAGATAAATTTTGTCCCTCAAGATTTAAAAGTCCATATATATATATATATATATATATATATATATATATATATAATGGAGAAAGGCAGAAATACAAACTTGCCTGTACTTAGTGCAGGAATAGCATGCCATGGGTAATGAGATACTTGAGAGTCTCAGATGTATAAGGTCACACTTTACTGTTTGGGAAAGAGAGTTGTTATGGTTTTTGTCTAGATGTACCCACAAAACATCATGCAATGAAAGTGTTGGGCTTCTCAGAGGTGGCTGGATGTAGAGTTTATGATTAATTCATGGTCCATGAGAGCTACATCCACCCTAGGACAGGTAGCCTGCATACAATATGGGTACTAAAAGAGACTAGTCACACCTTTGTTTCCCTTGATGGTTTTACTACCTTCCACCAGCCATGAATGACTGGCCCTCTGCCATGCGCCAAGCTGCCCTAGAGTCAACTGATAATGGACAGAAATTTCTATGAACCATGAAATAATTAAATCTTTCCTCTTATGGTTTTAGGTGTTGGGTATTTTATCTCGACAATGAGATAAGTATCTAAGAAAAAGGTCATGCTTTCTATTTCTTTGCACTGTACCTATTCCTGGCACAAAAGTTGACCTTGGCGTGTGTTCATTTGTTTCCGTAATCTGAGAATTTTTTTCTAAATACAGAACACAGTCACCTTCACAAATATTCTAGGGTAGTATGTCTTAAAGTGTGTTTCATGTAGGCGCAAAATCATTTCGTGGGAACCTATTAGAAGTACAAATTCTTAGTCTCTACCCCCTAATTATCTAATATATGTTACAACCAAACTTTGATATATATGAGCTATGATCATAAAATAAAGTGAATATTTAAATTTAAAATATTACACAGAAAATGACACATTGCCCTTAATCCCTTCAAAATACTCCCTTTTGTTTATCTCATCACTCTTGCTGCTTTTTGAAGCAGTTCTAGAAGTCCTTAGTCATGAGATTCTTGAGTCTCTCCATCTTGACTGCCTTGATGATCTGAATGGATTGAAATCATGTACTTTTCATGATAATTTTGACTTTGCAGAAGGGTCAGAAGTCTCCCAGTTCCAGACCCAGTAAGATGGATGAGGACACACGTCCATGTTTTAAAGAGCCTGTCTTTCTGTTGAATGGAACTTGGCAGCAGCATTCACTGAATTTTTGATCACGGCTCAAAAAGAGACTTATGTAAGAGGACTTCCAAACTGTTTCAGAAAGAGGCAAAAACAGTGGAATAAATGTGTTCCAAGAGAGGGGGAGAATTTTGTTTGGGGAACTATTGGGAATTGAACTCAAGGTCTTGTATTTGTCAGGCAGGTGCTATGCCATTGAACTATATCCTCAGCCAGAGAGGGAGAATTTTAAGGGGGGTTGATGACGACATTTTTTTTACTATGCTTTCTTTTTTATGTAAACACACTGTATCTTTTTGATCAAACCTTTTAATGTATATGCACAATACTGTTCATATGTACAGATTAACCTTTCTATTGATTTTGAAACTCCTGAACCCCTTATCTACACTAAATGTACAATAGAGCTTTTATCCCATGGGGTGACTGATTAATTGTTACTGACTCACTGAAGATTTACAGTAGATCAGATTCTGGAGGAACACACAGGGTCTGTATGAAAGAATGCTATGATGAGTCAAGTCCAATATGGGTGCTGGTTGGGCTAATGTCAGGTATTCCTTCTTCATCCATCCAGGGAATTTCACTGGATCTGTTAATTTTATGCAAGGAGAGCAGCCCAGCCTTTTTTTTTTTTTTTTTTTTTTTTTTTGTCTTTTTCGTTTTTTTATCGGTACCAGGGATCGAACTCACGACCGCCTGCTTGCAAGGCAGGTGCTTATGCTGCTGAGCTAAATCCCCAGCCCCTAGCCCAGCCTTCTTAATAAGCTTCACAGGAAGTAATATATATATGCTCAAAACTTCACTTTATCTATAATATCTTCCTTCAACCTCTAATCATAAATTTGTTCACACACTGAGTCTACTTGGTCTGAAATACTTAGCAGAAAAAACATGAAAAAAAGAGGAGCTTATAAACCAACATAACAAATTACCCATAAATACTAAAATGTAAACGGAAGCTCTACACTAAGTTATTTCCCTCTTTGGGTTCAACCTAAAATCATCTTAGAATTTATTCATCATTACAGTAAAGCTTGGTTAATTCATGGTTTTACATCAGCAAATCACCCTAAGAACATATTTTACTTATCAGTTCCGAAAAGCATTGCAAATATAGAAATATATAAAAGGAATTTCTCAATAGTTCATAACTTTCATTCATTCCACAAATACCTAATAATTACTAAGTACTAGGTAGTGTGTTAGGACTTAGAAATGAGAAATCCGTAATTAGTCATTGCTTCTAACTAGAAACTCTAGAAGAAATATGAAGTCAGACAGTGATATCCCAATGTGCTATGGTCTGTGACATAGTAAGTACAGTTTGCAGATGGATGAGGTAGTCCCTAATAATGGAAGGTAGGATGGAAATAATAGGGACCAAATGCTTTCAGTAAGCACAAAGTAAGTGATTGTTCCTGAAGGACAAATACACGTTATGTAGAAGAAGGAGTAAGAAAGTAAAGAAGAGGCATGCAGAGACATCGGCATGGCTGGAAAGTTAGAGACAAAAGTAGCATGATGTGATCAATAATTACATATGGCTAGAAGCAAAGCTTTGGGCGGAGGAAGTTGACTAGAGAAAGATGAAATTCAGGATACACATATGAGTATAGGTGAGCGTCAGCTCAGGTGCAGAGGAAGTTTGAGGTCTAGCCAATTGTGAGTTGATTTTGGTCTTGGTTTTGTCACCATTTCTTATTGAGACTGTTCAAAGTAATTCCAAAACATTTGTCTCCACGTTACTCTATTTGAAGAGCAGTTTTGCTAATATTGATTGAAGGAAAATATGTTGTTCTGGGAAATTTTGAGGAATGAAGGCCACTAGTACTTCTACCTCGCCATTTATGTCATGTGGTTACATGTCCTTGTTGACTTTTTTTTTTTTTTTTTTTGGTGTACATGAGACATGTGTGTGCCTCTTTGAGTGCTGGTTGGTATTACTTAGTGGTTGTTAGTGTAAGTGCAGGGACCATTTCAGAGCCATCTACTCTCATCAGTAAAAGTGCCTTTCCTTATCTGGGTCATTCTGTTTCTAAAGACTGTCTGAACCAGCTGGGGATTGCATTCAGTTGCTCATAACAGAAAACTGAAAGCCAGTGGATTAAATCTTTTGGAACATTAGTTTTCTTTTACCAGAACCCAGAGGTGGGCAATCTAGTGCTAGTGCCATGGCTCTATGAAGCTATCAATATATAAGGCTTCTTTTGTTTTGCTTTGTTTTGTTTTGTTTTGCCTCCTACATAGGCTGTGCCTTTCATCCTCAAGGACCTCCTCAATGTTCTCATGAGGGCCACTACAGCTCTAGCTATCTTGCTTCTTTAAAAGGTAGAAAGGAGGAGGAGATAAAGCAGGAAAAGACAAAACCGTACATGCCAGCAGACTCAGACCTCTTTGACATTTTTGTTCAGAATCACTACACAAAGACTAACTTATATTCCATTGGCTACAAGTGTCACATGACAGCCTATATTTGGACAAGGAAATAGACAACATATTTTTAGTTCACCCAAAATAAAAGTGGCATAGCATAGAATAAGAAAAGAATGTATATTGAATAAACAAAAATCTTGACAATTTAGAGACTTAGCAAGATCCTGTCTCAAAATAAAAAATAAAAAAGACTCACACAGTTCTGTACCAAGGAATTCGGTTCAATCTGCAATGCTACACACAGAAAAGAAATCGCCCATTTCTGGGGTCTGGCCTGAATGTGCTAAACTCTCACATGCTAGTTCTACTCTCCTTTCTACCTCTAACAATATGTATGTTTTGTTAAAATCCTTTAATTGTGCAGTGCCTCTTTTGTGTTTGGTATTAACAGACCTATATTTCCAAGTTATTTTCCTCTCTTAATCATAGCTCTCACTTTAAATCTTTTTATTCACTACTGATATTAGCATGTGTGGATGTGTGTGTGTGCATGTACATATATGCATGCTCGTGTTTCTCACTGCTCTGAGTGCATGCATAATCTAGGGCCCAAACATGACATTAATTTCTGAGGCCAGCCTAAATGTTTTATATTTACAATTTCCATTCATGAAAGCTCAATTGCTTTCCAACTCCTCCTCTGCCTTTGGAAAATTATCCTAGAAAAAACAGTGGGTTGTCCCATTCATCAGCAAATGAAATAACAATGGTTGGGGCGGGGGAGAAGCCCATGTCTTTCATAATTAGAATGTAAGCTTATATCTGTGTCCTGGAAATTAAGACTTTAAAAACAATTCCTTAAGGGCTAATTAGGAGACAGTTGGTGGCTGTGTGTTTTGGCAAGAGTTCTTTTGTGAGAAGATATTTTTCAAAGATAGAAGAATAACTTCACAGCACTGTCCGGAGCTCAGGCGGAAAAACCTCAGCTACTGGCATACTAAATATTTTATCAAGCATAACCTTAAAAATTAACCCATTCCTGGATTTTTCTGATCATTTGGAGAGAGATAAAAATAGTAAAAGAATTGCAATGAAATTAAACGACAATTTCATATGTAATATAATCAGAATATATATTTAGCTCATACTTTAGTGTGGATTTTTAGGTTTTCAGCAGATGTCCTGCTCCGTGAATATGAGAAGAGTACATAGAAGGCAATTATTTTCAAAACTACATGGGCAGATTCAAGAATTCCTCAGCAATGATAGAAAATATTTGCCAAAGTAAGCAGTGATTGGAAAATGCCTACTGCTTTTGATCATTTCCTGCCTGCTCTTTTTAAGCTCTTTTCTCCAGCCTACTATTCGTCTTGCGAGCTCTTCCATCCTCTTCCATTCTGACTAGCGATAAATCTGGATGCACATGCGTTGTTTCTCTGGATCCCCTACCAAAATTATTCCCTTAAACAATTAGATCCATTTAATATTAATGAACTAGAATATGAACATAATTTGCTTTAATTTTTTAAAAATACAACCATTTTATGAGTTTCCAATGAGGAAATAACTTTGAATGTTTTGAGAACATCAAAAAATACTCAAATACAAAGAATTCTCATTACTGTATAAATGTTGAACTTGTGTAGTGTGTACTTAACACACATAGACCTCATTCACATTCATATGAATATGAATATGAGAGAGAGAGAGAGAGAGAGAGAGAGAGAGAGAGAGAGATGATTCCTGAATTATGATGCACTTACTTATGGATTTCTAATATACTGATGGCTTTATCAGAACATAGAAAGAAACCCAAGGAGAGTTAAAGAGCATATGCATGTATATTCTTGTACAACCTTTGAATCCTGATTGGGATTTTCATTTGGAGTCATAGAAATATCTTTGCTTACTTTAAAGGGCATACAAATTTTCACCTTGCTAGATAATGCCAAATTATCCACCGACAAAGGTGCATAATCATATATTCTTACCAAGTTTATGGGATTTCTTATTCCTGAATAAGTTTTAGTAGTGTTTATTAGCAAACTGGTTTTTTTGCTACTCTGTAAGGTTAAACAGCATTTTATTTGAATCTTTACCCACATATTAGTGAGGTTGAACTTCTTAATGCTTATTACAAATGTGTGTGTCCTCTTTTATACGTGAACTGCATATACTTTTTGTACATTTTCTTGCTGCAACTTGTACTGTTTGCTGTTTTCAGTGAGAAAGAACATCAAAGATGGAAACAGAATTTATTGGAAGCTTTTCTTTGATTAATCATTGCTAGAGCAACGGTAAAGTGTTAGGAAGGTGCATGACAGGCTCAAGAACTGTCAAATTTGACCAACATGTTCAAAGTGTAGGGTAAAGCTAAGCTATGTGAAATGGCCTTGGAAAGTGTTCTCTGTTTGACTTTAGGAATATATTTCTTGATGCCAAGATATGTATTCTCTATAAGACTTCTGATTTGACATTTGCTTAGCCTGGAAGGGCAAAGAATTCTGAGGAAATCATAACCATAGCAGAAGTGCTCCAAGGAATATCATTCAGTGGCTACCAAATCACCAGGGAAACACAATTGTCATTTCTCAGTTACACTTCCAAAACTACAAGGAAAGTAAAAAAATCTGATACATTCAGGGCTATTTTCTTTTGTTTTTAAACACATAAATCCCGCTTTTAGCTTATCAAAAATCTCTCATTCTTAAACTTAATCTGCGATTTTTCTTGATCACTATGTTTTATAACCAATTTGTTAAACTTTCATACATGACAATTTGTGTATAAACTTAGTATAAGTATAATATTAGTGAGGAAATTAGACTGCTTGAGACTCATCACCAGTTTATAGAGTCCAGATTTAATTGCATTATTTACTAATATATCAAATGTTCTTTTTAAAATAAATGTTGTGTAAAATAACAAAAAATTGAATGCTCTTTCATATACATAATGAGTACAAAAATTATTCCTGGATACATATACTTTCATGAGTAGATTTATTTTATTTTAAATTAATAAAACATATAAGTAAAAAGCAACAGGTGAAATGTATATTTCATTATTTCCAAAATCATACTTTTGCTCTTTTATTACAGAAACTTTGTAGTTTCCAAGATGTGTATAATTGTATACCATTTATTAAAATGACAAAAAATTCTTTATTACATTTTCTTTGTGTCTGACATGTTAACTTTGTAAATATATCTTGGGCTTTGTAGGAAAGATAAAGAATAAAAATTATTTTACTGATATTTTCTGCTGAGAATCAATATTTTTTTAACTATTAAAGCCAATATATAACCTTCAACGTTTAAGCTTTTTATTTTATTAAAGATAAAACTTTCTCCTTTAGGAATTTCTCATAGAATATATATCTGAAAATTCTGATAAATGACATGTTTTGATGTGTGCTCAGGAAGTTAATAAAATCTATAACAGTATTTTATTTCCTGATCCTTAACCCCAAATTAATGCTTCAAATAGAACTTAGAAAATAAATAAATAAAAACCTTTTTGATAAATGAATTAACTGAAAGACTTTCTTTTATAAAGCACTTCAATTTAACAATGTCATGATACTGACACACTAAAAGAAGACCTTGCTGGCCTATTTAGATTCTAAATGCTACCAAAACAAATTGCTTTTTGTCTTTGCATAAGGCACTTGAAAGGCAAAAGAAAATGATTTGTTATTCACTGACATTATCCAGACTGAAGCAAAATTTAGTTTTTCTTGTCAATTAGAGATCATCATGGCTTTCTATTTAGTAAGAAGTGATTTGTAATAAAGTGAACCAAAAATGATTTGGAAGGTGTCAATATTCTCTTTTTCCCTTAAATGAATCTGCCATACTCAAGGTTACATAGACAAATGAAGGGTCAGAGAACCATGGAGAGGTGGTTATAAGAAACTTTACAAATCTGCATGAAACAGAAAAAAAGTCTAGTTGGCTTCTCAAACCTCTCTGGGTCAAAGGTCATCAGAACCAAAAGTTATGGAAACCCGAGGGAGCTAAATTCCTTCTTGAAGAAGAGCTACATCAAAAAGCTGGACACAGCTGCTGTAGGTAAGATGGGGGATCCCAAGGACTTTCCCTTTGCAGATTATTTGCATGCAAGATGCACAGATTTGTCAACAGAGCTGATTATGTACAATAAGAGAGTCTGCCTATTGTCTCTAGAGTGAGTGTCTCCACTTATAAGCTATGGAAATGAAATAGCCCTGTGGTATAATTCAAAGATACCTCTCTTACTAATACATTCCAGAAAAAAAAGTTGAGTAAATGTAAAAGGTGATTATTCTATTGAGACTGCTTTCTCTTATCAATCTCACTAGTTTGTAAGTGATCTATTTTGATTTTCTAAGACCATCCACTGCTCAAGTTTAAGCCTTAATAATCCTGGGTTAGAAAGACTGAGACAGGAGACTTCATGTGGAGCCTGGACAGGCTGTCTACCACTTATTACAATAGGCAGAGGTAGAGTATGGAGTGATGTAACAAGTTAGCAATGCCCTTTGCACACATGAACCCATTTTATTAGAGGCATTTATTCTATTATTCCACTAGCTGATGTCAATTAGCAACTCTCTATGAAAAACCGTGTTAAATGTAGGAATGACCTCAATTAATGGATTTGTATCACATTATACAGTACCAAAGAGATTGAAATATATCTTTGTGGAAGTATATACCAATTATTGATATATTTGTGTAAATTGACCCTTCCAATCAGGACCTTACTATATCAAATGCACCAAAAATATGCAAAAATAAAAAATGCAAAATGCAAAAAGTAAAAGTTCAGTGAATACCGAATAGTTTCCCTAGTGTAGGAAATGATTCAAATATATAAAAGTATGTGCTAACCATGGTTCCCCATTATGCGGCCTTGAGGCCTTATAAAGTTTTCACTCATTAATTGCAATGGCTTTATTCTGGGCTGTTTGATACTATTGCCTGTGATGCAATGAACAGCTATTTTGAAGAAAACAAGACATCATAATAGCTAGTGCTGATTTAATACCATCTTGCTTTAAAGCCCCACCAAACTATGGCTTTTCTGTCTCCATTAGTTTTATCATGTTGTATCTTGCTGGATTTTATTATATGTGATAGTATAAACAAAAATTGTTATAGGCAAAGAGATAATATAGAAACGATTGTTCGTTTTTCTGTTAGCTGGTTCTAAATACTCTACAATGCTTTCATATACTTGAATGGTATTACACTGTCTTGATATGTTTGATGTTATAGTATACGAAGTTATATTCAAATATTTCATAAAAAGACACTATGGTAACTGCTATTAAGTCGGGTTATTTGGTGGTGAAGCACTAGGTTGCTGAAACTGTCATGCTTTGACCTGTATTGTTATGTTGTTACACCCTCTTTTATCTCAATCTGTCCCTTATTCATTAAAAAATATTTAATTATTTTTATTACTTTTTTAAACTAAGGTAAAAATAAAAAAATAGCAGGATATAATATTGTAACTTTTTTGATTTCCTATTAACTTGATTTGAAGTCCTGTAATACTCCCACTATCTTGTTTTAACTGATTGGACTCTGTTCCGTTCTGTATGATAGTATCAAGTATCAGAGTATAGGCAACTACTTTGAAGGCAGTAAGATTCACTATGATGCCCATTTTGGTTGCACTATTATCCTCTTTTGAAGTTCTGTAATATTTACAATGTTTAGATTTTATTGGTCTTGTTCTGTACTGTTTTGTTCAACTTTATAATACCTAATGAGATAGACAATTCTTCTTAAGGAAACAAGAGGCATTATGGTAATCATTGTTGATAACCTTGTACTCTGTTTTTACATCATGTGCTATGTCTGTCTTTGGTTTTGACTGACAGCTTTGTTTTATGATGTTTGATTTTATTCTCTTCCAAAAAAAAGTAATAAGATCTATGGGAGCAATAAAACTCAAAATGTGTAAATTTTGTTGTAATAAAGAGAGGGAAAAAAGTGCCCTAAAGGATACAACAGCAAGTGTGTTTAGGTGTGTTAAATAGATGACCATCTTAATGTTTTTGAATGGATCTTTGAACACAACTGTTGGCAGTCTCACTGTTTGAATGTTCACTTTGTATGCTTTGATCCTGTGACCTGAACCACTGTCTCTAAAATGATAGTGTGTAATCTATTAACTAGTGATATCTTACTGTTTTTTTTGTAGTTCTGTATTACTTGTACCCTTACACTGTTTTGTTTTGTTCTGTTTTTTGTCTATTTTCCTTTTAAATAAAGTAAATAAAAATAAAAACCCACCCCCCCAAAAAAACCCTAAAAGCTTCCATTATGCTCCAGCCACAGTAGTTAACACAAGAAATACAAAGGAGAATTCCCTGCCCTCAAGTATATTACAGGAATGAAAATCAAAACATGTGTTACAGCTTGGTGCATACAGAGATGCCACAGTTTCTTTGTCCTTGGAGCAGAGAGGATTTTTCAGAAGTTATTTTCGAGCAGCATCTCAAAAGATGGAAATGGGTATTTATTAAACAATCAAGATTGCATACCTTATATACAAAGAGGAAAATGTGTTCTGAAAGTGTGTTATGGATTAAGAACTGGTGATCAACCTAATACCAGTTGGATTACATCAGCATGGCACTGAGTGAAGATGCTCCACCTGAGGAAAGTTGCCAGCATAAATAGAAGGAAAAGGAGTTTGTTAAGGAATTAAGGCATTATTGCGTTGAGCCATTGTGAGTTCTCCTATGAGTTGCTGTTTGAGCTGTTGGTTCTCCTGGAGAAGCTTTGGTACTCAAATTGAGCATTGCTTCCTGGCTCCGGAGGGGAAGACATGTGCTAATTGGTCTCTAGGATGAACTCCTCACGCTGGCTTCCTGGCACATACCTGACTGTGCTTGTCATTGGAGGAGCTTGGTGCCTCCATGTCGCTGAGGATGGCTGTGGTGCCTTTCAGGACAGCCCTGGTCTTGTTGTGAGTGTACTTCTTGGCTCCAGTGTAGAACCCTCATCCCACCAGCACAGCTCCTTCATCCTGCTGGTATAGACTTTTTAGTTTCCACCGCTGACCCTTGGGTCTTCCCAGCATGGATCCGTAAAAGAGACTGGCATGAGTCTTTCTTGCGGGCTCTGGACCTCCAGTTGGACTCCTGGGAGGCATTGTCATGAGCTCTGGGTTTTTATCTGGACTCATGTGGGACATTGCTGTGGGATTTAGGCTCTTGACTAAATAAGCTATGTCTTTGGTGTTGCAGATAGAAAAGGATTCATCAAAACTGTATAACAGGAGATAATGGCCCCCTTGAGCTGAAAAAGTAACAAATGGAAGGATAAGAAAATGCTGAATTTAAAGTGTTTTGAAGGTTGAGTGAAATCATTTTGGTTTGGAGGTGATAGAGTAGATTTGCTAACTAATTGCACAATTGAGAGCGTCTATGATTAGAATGATTATGATATGAAAGTTTGAAAACTGAAGCAAAAAGCTCAATATGATCTTTTCACATGGATTACATTTACTCAGCAAGAACTATTGAATGGTCATCTTAAGGAATCTCCCACCACCAAAGATGTGTAGAAAATCATTTGATTTCATTTTTTAAAATGCTTTCATCACATCAGAGTTTTCACGTTTCTTTAAATGCTATTACCAAGGTTGCACACTGGATTCTGTTATACTCAGTGATAGAAATCATTGGAAAGCAATGGAAGAGAAATATTTTCATTATTGAAAAAAATCTAATCCCACAGAAAAGTTAAATGAAGTATTCACTCACTAGTGATAAGCACAATTCATGGTAAAAATTCCAAGTGCTAAGTGCTTTTGGGTTTGTTCTGCCATAATTAAGAGACACTAATGAGATTTTCAAAGTCTTAGAGGCGAGACAAAAACAGTATTACTTTTGCACTTGCTTCCTAAGCAGTGATGCTCTTAGTATTTGTACTAAAGTCTCAACTTTTAAATAACTTCCAAAAGCATATTAAAGAGTAACTAATGAGGTTTTTCATTATTAGTAAAATTTGATGATGTAAATTGTACTCTATCATGAATGAAAGTGATAGTAGCACTCCAACTTTTCCTTTTCCACAAAGGTCACTTAACGTGTTTTATACGAAAAAAAAAAAAAAAATCCATGTTGATGGCAAATGATATGTTCCAGAAGACAATAATATTAGTGTTTTTAAGTTAAAATGAGAAAATTTTGTCAAAGACAATAGAAGCCTCCACTAGAATGTTGCTTTACCTTAGATTAAGCTGAATGTACAGGAGAGCCTCAAGATTCTTTCATCTGTGTCCTACAGACCATATTCTTGGAGATCAGCCTTTGGTCATAGATTTACAAGACCTAAGGTCAGCTCAGTTTATGGTAGGCAGGTTCTGCCAATTCACATCTTCAAGATGAAATTTTAGAATGTCATGTTAATTTAGCTATCGTTACTTCTTGATGAAAAAATTTACCTTTGCCTTTCAAACATGTATTATAGCTGCATTGTTACTGTTCCATAATACCACAGAGTGGTGGATTTGCAGTCCCTAGGAACCTAGATATCGTTACAGTTAGAAGTTTAGATTGGCTGAACTGTTTAGTTAAACCGAAGGAAATTTCAGGATTTTAACTGGGTCTAACGCCGTAGCAAAGTTTACATTTGAGAAGTTTTTAAACTAAGGACAAACTTGTCTCAAAAATGTGTTTATCTTCAGAGACTTAAATATTTAATTGCTGAAGTATTTCAGGTGTTGATACAACTATTTCTTCTACCAAATTATCTTTTCAAAACAAAACTGTTAAGGTAAAAATATTCACTTAAAGAACCATGGGGATTGGAATCATTTATAGCCAGCTTCAAATTTTCCTCTGCTCTTTAGTATGTTGTATGCATGCTTTGGTTTGTTTCTATATGTCCCCCCAAAACCTCATATGGTTATGGAGTAGGGAAGGGGTTTTTACAGTGATAGGCTGAATCTAGAATGTGTGATTGAGTCACAGTGTAATGCTAGGATTAAGGTCTTTAGGATTAAGGGTGTGAGTACTATCTGTCCTAAGGAGTATGGATAAAATATAAGGGATAGAAAGTGTTCTGGTTGCTGCCTTTTTTACTTTTTTTGCCGTCTTATTCCTACCTGAAATCTTTCTTTTCTGAGATGGTCCTCTACCAAACCACCATGACTTGGAGCCAGCCATTTATAGATTGAAACTTCCACAAAATGTGAACTAAATAACAAACCTTTCTCTCTTTAATTTGGGTATTGGGTATTTTGTCTCAGCAATGAGAAAAGTAGTTAAGACATGCTTATGTATTTTATAGGTCTCTACGCATTTTCACTTTTTACTTTTCCCATCTTACTTGGTCCAGATTGACTGAATTATATAAAGTATGTCAACAGGCTCATGTGATATTTTGGTTGAGTTTCACCAATAAAAAATCACAAGCAGGAAAGTTGGAGGAGGAAAGGGAATGAAGTCAAAATATTTAGTCTTTTGTTGTCTGTCCTTGAGGGGGGAAATTTCAGGTGGGCTGTGTTTGTCCCTCAACAGCCTAGCATTTTCCTGTCAGGAAGTCCAACTTTACACAACTGTCTTACCATCGCAGATCCCTTCACACTAGGGATGGTGACAGTTTTGCCAACAATTTTCCAATGATGTTCTTTGTGGTTCATTACATTTGTAATTTGTTGCATAATTAATTATTTATGAATTATGCTAACTAAAATGAGATGTCTGTTTCTCATGGGAAATTCCACTAATAAATATTGGGGGAAAAAAGCCATTAAGGATAATGACAATTGCAAGTCATGGTTCTTGTGAGAAATAAATGTGAAAAGGCATAGTAATAACCTGCCTACCATAATTCCTATTGCATAGTATACATTCAGTAGACAGTAGTAGTGGTCATTTTTACCTGTATAAGCCCTATATTAAGTATAGAATCTGCAGTGAACAATTACAAAATGTTGGTAAAATGTATAAATCTAAACCTGAAAAACTAATACGCATTTGAAACCTCGTCCCTCTGATTGATTCAGTATCATCCCAGTTACTTTAATTTTCTTACAGGTTTCCCCATAGATTCACCTCACATTTAAAAGATATATGCTCCTTTGGCTATGCCTCCAGGATCTGACCTATATTATAAGCTCGTTGAGATCAGAAACTAACTTGAGTTCCTATTTTTGTAATTTCTATGTCTTTTGAGAAATGCTCCTGTGCAACATGCACATAATGTCATTTATGAACTTTTGGGATGGGCACGGCATACCAGGAGGTAATTATACTCATTTCAAATATTGTATCAAATATAATCCATTATGACAGGTTTAACTTTTATTTTGCTATCCTAGATACTAGCAACATTCAAATGGCAGTAAGTTATCAGAGAAAGCAAGCACATTTGTGGCAAAAACTTACTCATTACTCTGTTACAGGTCATAATGCACTTTCCATCTCATTTCATTCCAGCAGAATGCAATTTCCTTTTGATACTGTACATTTGTGCTCCTGGTCCCGTTCAGTCACACCATATAGCCAGGTTTATGTAGTTTCATACTTCTCTTGGTTTCAAGCAATCCTAATCTCAATTTATGTCATAATATGACTTTAATAATCAGAGGTCTTCAGGCTTGCTTTGCTTGAAATTGTTTAAAATAATAAATTTACTGCTAGAATAGCGAATAAAGATTCTGTAATTATTTTACAAACTAAATAAATAAAATAAAAAAGTTAAGATGAACAAAAAGTACTCTATAGACTGTGTAAAATAAGTATTTTAGGACTTCATAATTTTATTAAAGAATTAATGACAACTGGAAACAAAAGCCACTTATTTTCTTTGTGTCTATATTTGATTAAATTTCTTAAAGAATTCTTATGCATCTCATCTCTTAATTAAATGTAGTTTATATATTTGAATTCTCACCATGAAGACAACTCTAGGTTTCCTGAATGTATGAATCTCTAGTGTTTTATTTGAGCTGCAGAACACAAGATGTTAGATCGAATATACACATCTAATTTCATTGCCTAAGAAACTTTTCTAGGATCCACAAGAACAGAGAAATCAAGAGAGAATAAAATAGCAACAATGTTTTGAAAGTTGGAAATCAAATGAACCAGTGCTAATTGACTTAGCAGAGCTAAGAAAACTGAATCTCAAGCAGGCCTTGGGAAAGGCGAAGAACCAACAAGACTTACATTACAGACTACTCAAAGATTCAAGAAATGTTAGCCCCAGGTAACTGCAGGCTAGTAAGGAGTAGGCTAAAAGCTACTGAAAAGCTCTCAAATCTCTAGATCCTTTTATTCAGTCTGTGTCCATTAGGGACCAAATCCTTTCTACTCCAGTATACAGTACCCTAGATAAGGTAAATTGTAAGGTGTCTGAGTGGGAAATACCAGTCCCAGTTGAGATGTTACTTGACCACAGATCATGAGTACATTAATGTTAAGAATCACTGGCTCTCTTATTTTTCAATCCTCTCTTAAGCTTGCTCTCAGGTCTTTGGAGGCCACCTGGATTTTTGTCATCCAGGGTGAAGAGTGCAAAACATTTCCCAGTAATATTTTATCATACAGAAAGAATGCTCTTGAGATATTACAGTGTGTCTTTTCCCTAAAAGATAACAGCATTCTGATAACTTTACAGCAAAATTCAAGATGGGCCAATCATAACCATGGGAACAAAAGTCCCCCAAACTCATTTATTCATCTGTCATAATTATGATCAGACAATCATGGATTACAAGATAGCTAAGAAAAGCTCTCAACAAGAAAATGGAGAAAAAAAGATGCAAAACCTAAAAGAAAAAAAATATTGAAAAAGAGAATAAAAGTGGAAACGAAAACTTTAAATCACTAATGTCATAATCAAAATTATGACTAGATTTTACTTTTCACATTTTCCTTAGCAGAGAATGCTTTTATTTTGTACTTTTACTTTTAGAGGCTAAAACACCTGCTAATATCTCACAGAAAGTAATTTAGAAATGTTTTTAACTGTACTCTGTATTAAAAGTAATTTTTAAAAGTAATTTATAAAATAACAATTAATCTTACACTACATAGCTTTCTCATTATATTTCATTTTAACTTCCAAATTATCCCTCATGAATGTCATACAAAATAACTTTTGAAATTAAACAGCAAGAACCACATGCAATGACTTTTGAGAAGAATTAACTGTCCCTAAATGGAATCTTGACATTTAAATTTGAGATTTTATCTGTTAATTGTGTTCCATCACAATTTTCATTGCAACTTTAGGTAATAAAATGCTTGGAAAATGTATATATTACATAACCATCATAAATCTTAGTTCTAAAATTACCAAAAACTTTAAGAGCTTCTTTTGGTGATAAATCTAGGAAAATTCCACTAGGTTAATAATTCATGTGGCAGCTATCTAAAAAATTGCCCAGGTTTTCAAAAACCAGTTGGATTTCCTGAAGAGATCTTGCCACCAGTTGATAAAATTAGCTCTTGATGGACACCCAAGCTCCATTAACCCCTGGAGCTGAAGCCTACACAATGGAAAAGTAGATGTTTACCTTCATTAATAGATAAAAATATTTTGGGCATTGGTTGACAACCTTTGCAATATTAATTCAGAATTTGATTTACAATAACCTAATGAGGATAAAAACAAATACTATTATATATCATAATGAATGCATCTCTCATTTCTAAATCTATAAAAATATATATTTTGCCTAATTCAAAATTCAAAATATATAAAATTAATATGTTATATACTCAAAGATTTGTGAAGATTAAATAAAATAATGCACAATTTGTTATGATTTTACCAGCCTGAGAGGTTACAAAGCCTTAAATAAATGTCAATAATGAGTAATATTATGATATAGAATATTTCAAATCATTAAACAGAAGAGAAACTAACAAATGTAGAATTGTCTCTTTACACTATGCACAAGCATAGTAAATTACTTCTACACTTTGAAATATTATTTCCCTATCAAGTGTATATTAAAATGTATACCTCCATAACTACTCAAACTAAGAAATGGAAAGATATAGCATGCTCTTGGATGGGCACAACCAATATAGTCAAAATGACCATTTTTCTAAAATTCATATACATATTTAATGCATTCTCAATCAAAATTCAAACAGCATTCCTTACAAATCTGGAGGAAACAATCCTAAAATTCATGTGGAACCAGAAAATACCTGAAATAGCAAAAGCAATTTGTTGGGTAAAAACAAATTCTGGAGGCATCACAATCCTAGGCCTGAAATTGTATTACAAAACTACTGTGATAAAAACAGAATGGTAACAGTTTCCTTGCCAAATTGTTAAACATAATTCTATTACAAGTTATTCCCATGATTATCCAACCTAGGCAATCATTAGGAAAAATTATATAACATACAGCTCTCCCTTAGATAGGATTAACATCACAATTTCTTAATAGTTAAAATGTCCTTTGTTTTTAACGTATTTATTAACCTGAAATAAGTTCAGTTATATTATTTTGTGTTGATATATGTGCATATATACTTCTCTAAAAGCTGTATCACCATGATCATTTTATATTCAGAGATATTCTTTTAACAGTACTGCATGGATATTCATTTTCTGTAGATAGTACATTGGCTTACTATGTCAAAAAATTTATCATCAAATTGCATGAAAGAGAAATTTGAGTTTGAGTCTTTAATTTTTTACCAAGTACTATACGATCATATGTCACTGTAAACAATTTTGTTCTAGAAAACTGATTTTTTAACTCAACCTGTCTTGCATTGATTCTATAACCATTGGTGATAACATTTAAGATGTATAGGGGAATACTTCCCATATTTCTTTATTCTATAGAGTTCTTCATTAAAATTAATTATTTACATTATGAGATAAACATTAGGAGAATTTTATTAAAAGCTACTTAAAATAATATTGAGAGTAAGAATTATGGGCAGGTAATGAATGAATTAGAGGTAATAATGCTATATTATAGTTTTGATGTGGTTAACACAACATTTATAAAATGATTTTCTTGATATATATGTGTTTATCAGGAAGATGTTGTTCCTTATTGTGTAGACAACTGGAAAGTATATGCATTTTTCTAGAAAATTTTAGCTTTCTTTTTTGTTTTTCCTGAACTTTTGTTTCTGTACTCTTCAATTGTGTTTGCTGGAATTGATTTTTGTTTTTACATTTCCTTATTCTCCCATCATTAACTACTGATTGCTGTTATACTTCACTTATATCTAGGTAGAGTTCTGTAATATACTGGAAGTTCTGGACAGCCACATTCTATGTCACCATAAATACTGACTTTCAAGTGCCACTATAATTCCAGAACTCTGCCCTTATATAATGGTTGGCTTTGCTGCTGGTTCTCCTAAAGTTTTCCAGTCTTCCAAATGAAGCACTAACATCTAGAGAAAGCTTTGTTTAAAGAAAAAATATTTAATAGTGGCAATGAATTTCTGTTACAAGAACTGCAAAACATGTAATTCTCATAGTTAGTTTGTAGGTTTTGATTGGAAAGTTATTTAGATTGTGAACAGAATACTAAGACAGTATTTTCTCGGTATGGCACCCTGCATTACTGGTGATAAAATAATCACCATTTCTTTTTTGATTTTCTGGTCTCAAAAATATCTTTGTTGTGTCACCAATCCTTTTGAAAAATTTGTGTCAGTAAGTTAGTACTTGGTGATTTAACAACCAGATGTCTGCATATTTAACAAAAAAGCCCAAGATATAGGAAGAAAAATTAGCAAGATCGAAGGGAAAATAGTTTCTAAATAATAATGGTAAGCTCAGTTTGTCTACTTTCAAAAGAGATATAACCAGATAAAAAATTAATAAGAAAAAAGAATACTTTAGCAATGCTATAAACCAACTGGACTTACTTGAATACTCTCTAGCAACTACAGAGTACCCATTCTTTTAAAATGCATAGAGGCTGTTGCCTAGAAAAAAAATATACAGAAGGCAACAAAAGTCTCATAAAAATAAAATTAAAAACCAGGAGTAGTGGTGCATGCTTGTGATACTAGCAATCTGGAGGCTGAGACAGAAGGATCATAAGTTCAAGCCCAACTTGGGCAAAGAGATTACAAGGTCAGTTAAAAACACTGTAAGATGAATGACATTACAGAATATCAAAACTTAGATGGTATTTCAAAAGTTGAATGCAGATAGAAATGTATAGCTGGAAATGCCAACATTAAAAAATAAAGAACACTGAAATATCCAAGAGTAATATACTAATGTAATGTCTTCTGTACATAATAAAGCAAATGCAAGTTAAACAGAAAGTTAGGAGAAGGAAGCAAATAATAAAGATCACAGTGAGGAAAAATGACATAAGAGAATAAAAAAGAAAGCAGAAAAATTTGGAACTGTATTTTTAAACAATCTACATGTTTGATAAACTTAGCCAGACTAAGAGAAAAAGGAATCTCGTAATTATAAATAAAATAAGAACCACGATGTAGGTCAGTGGTAGAACATATGTTTAATATATGCAGCAATCACGATGCCTTGGGTTTAGCCCACAAAGTCAAGAAACACAGAAGGAAATATAACTAAAATGTGTAAATGAAACAAATTATAAGAAATAAGAATTTAAATCTCGACAAAATGCATAACGTCTTAGAAACTCACACACTACCAAAAGGAATTCATGAAAAAAATACAAATAAACTTATAACAAGTAAATGACTTAATTACCAACCCAAAATCTTCCAGGAAACAAAATCTGAGGACTGGATAACTTCACTGTGAATGCAAGCAAGTACATAAGAAATAATTAACACTGATCTTCCACATGTTTTATAATATTGGGAATTTAAGCCAGGAAGTACTGAATTGTGTCCTAAGCTTTTTAAAATATTTTTGAGCCAGAGTTTCCTTAAATTAATTAGCCTAATCTTAGGATCCCCTTGCCTCAGCTTCCTGAGTAGCTGAGATTACAGGCATGTGTCATAATGCCAGGAAATCTCAAATCTTCCAGAAATTGGAAGATGAAAATAAAATCTTCTTAATACAATCTGCAAGACCACCAATATTCTTACACCAATGCTAGATAGAATCAGTGCACAAAATAACAAACTATAGACAAATGCTTCTCAGGATCACAGAAATATTTTTATCACAATAATGAATAATTCATGCTGAAAGAAATCTCCAGCCTAGTGAAAAGAAAACCCACAAACTGGGAAAAAAAAATCTTAGTGAACTGTCCCTCAGACAAACGACTTCTGTCTAAAACATACAAAGAATTTTTAAAAATCTGACCCCTGAAATTCAAAGACCCAATCCAAAAATGGACATCTGAGTTGAATGCACAATTCTCAGATGAAGAAATAAAAATGACAAATAAATACATGAAAAATGTCTATCATCATTAGTCATTCAATAAATGCAAATTAAAACCACACTGAGATTCCCTCTCACTCCAGAAAGAATGGCCAGAATCAAGAAAACTACCAACAACAAATGTTGGAGAAGCTGTGGGGAAAAAGGAACACTTCTGCACTGTTGGTGGGAGTGTAGACTGGTACAACCACTGTGGAGGCCCGTCTGAAGATTCCTCAAAACCTGGGATTGGAAGTCCTATTTGGTCCAGCTATTCAACTTCTGGGCATATTCCCAGAAGAACTGAAAACATCATACCACAGTGATATATGTGCACCCACGTTAATAGCAGCACAATTTGTAATAGCCAGATTTGGAAACAGCCTAAGTGTCTATCAACTGAGGAATGGATAAAAAAGATGTGGTATTTTTAAACAATTTTATACACAATGGAATACTACTCAGTTATATAATGTGATCTTTTCACATTGAGATATTTATAAATAAATGGATGCAACTGGAGACCATACTCATAAGCAAAATAAATCAAAATCACAAGTATAAATACCATATAGTCTCCCTATTATAAGAAATGGTAAGAGTACGTAAGATTTTATGGTAATCATGATTCCCCATCACATTGCTTTGAAGCCTTACACTGGTTTTATTCATTAGTTGGAATGATTTTATTCTGTTTTGTTTGATTTTATTGTGTGTGATGATATGAACAGCTATTTTGAAGAAAATAAGACATCATGGCAGCCATTACTGATATAATATCATCTTACTCTGAAGTCCTACCATGCCTTTGTTCTTCTGTTTCCATTGGTTCTATCATGTTGTGTCTTATTAGATTTTAATACATGTGACAATAGAAACAATTTTTTATGTAAAATGAGATAATATAGTAGCCATTGTTCATTTTCTGTTATTTGGCTCTGAATGCTCTGTAAACACTTTCATTCTCTTGAATGGTTTTATACTATTTTGTTATGTTTCATATTATCGTATGTGAAAGTATGCTCAACTATTTCAAAGAAAGGGACATAATGGTAGCTACAGTTATTATGTCTTGTTGTGAAGTGTTGTGTTGCTTACATGGTTCTGTTCTGACCTGCTTTGTTCTATCCTCTTTTGTCTTAATATCTTTAAAATAAAAAACCAAAGTAATACAGAATATAATTCAGCAGTATAGAAAATGAATTAAACAGCATCACCAAATAGGATTCATTTCAGGAGTGCAAGGCTTGTTTTTACACTTGAAAACCAGTTAATTCATTGCATATTTCAAACATGGTACAGTAGAAAAATCATAAGATCTTATTAATTAATTCAGAAATGTATCTGACAAATACATTATTGTGCTTTGTGTCTATATGCCGCCCCCAACCCTCCGTCAGGTCATAGTTGGGGCTGTTCAGTGGTGGCTTGATTTAGAATCTGCAATCCTAAGATTGTGTGATGCGGGGATTAAGGGTGTGTGATCACTAAATTAGTCCACTTATTGGTTTGGTATAGTTCTGGGTATGGATAATGGGAAGGCCCCAATCTGAGCTGGAGTGGTCCCATCCTAAATGTGTGCAGCCTCGATAGAATATGAGACAGAAACATGGCTGCTATTGTTGCTTGCTGCTGCTGGCTCCTTTCTATTTTACTGCTTTGCTGCCTTCTGTCTCCCATAGACTGTTTTTCCTTTGTGATGTGATTTTGCCATGCCACGCTGCTTTGTAGCTAGCCAGATATGAACTGAAACCTTTATAAACTGTGAGTCAAAGCAACCTTTCCTCCTTGAACTTAGAGTGTTGGGTATTTTGTCTCAGCAATGAGAAAAGTAACTGAAGCCACTGACTGTTCATGATAGATAGTTTCAGAGCACTAAAATAAGAGGTGACTTGATAACGTATAACCCTACAACTACATACTTACTGGTGAAAGACTGAATGCTTTTCCAAGCATTGTGAATGAAACTGGACTGTGAAATTAATTTCACTTCTGTCACTTAACATAATACTTGAAGTTCTAGACAGTTCAACTAGGCAAGAGAGAGAAACAAAATACATACAAATCAAAAAGAAGAAATAAAACTGTGGTATTTTCAGATGAAGTGATTATCTAGAAACTCTTAAGATTTATACCTCTTAAAATCCTCATAGCCTGGTAAGCATGAGACCCTAAGTCCAATTCCCAGTAAAAAAGTGATAAAATCCTCTTATAATAAATGAGTTCATCATGATTATACATAGAATACAAGCTATCCATGGAAAATAGATTTGCTATATACTTGAACACATAAATATCAACATTAAAAATTCAAAGTTAATTATTCAAAATGAAATAAAATAGGTACAAATCTAACAAACATACGAGATTTTATTCAAGAAACTTCAAAATGTAGATGAAAGTAATTAAAGGATCTAAATAAGTGTAAACAAATGTATTCACAGACTGGAAGACTTAACATAATAAAGATATTAGTGGTCTTCGAGTTGATATACCAATTTAACACAACGTCTATGAAAATTTCATCGGGATTTTATAAGATCTAGACAAAATTATTTCTGTGTAAAATATATACAGAAATACAAATGAACTGGCAAAGTTACTCTATTTTGAAAAATAAAATACAAGGAATCAATCCACCTCACATCAATATTCGAAATGTACTTTAAGATTGTGTGGTATAGAGGATATATAGAACTTGTCCTGGTTGGGCTTAATTGTGTCAAATTGATTGGCTTTGGGTTCCACCCAGGGGATTTAGTGGAGCACACTTCTATGTATGTCTGGGCTGGTCATAAATGCATGACCTATGCTTTTGGCCCTTCCCTTTCTGGCACAGTCCCCATCCTTAGTTTCTCAGCCACCATTAACTAAGCATCTTAACTTTGCTATGTCCTTGTCCTATGATATTTCTGTCCTGGATCTAGGTGACCAACGACTGAATTCCTTAAATATGTAAGCAAAATAAACTTCATCCCTTTTAAATCGTGGTTGTTTTAAATCGTGTTTTAAATTGTTATTGTGTCTCAGCCACAGGAAAGCCGGCTAATAGAAACCTATATTTCAGTTGAACTGAACAAAGAGTGCAGAAATAGATGTAGTACATGTCCAAATGATTTTTGTTAAAGTTGAAAAGGTAATTTAGTAGAGGAAGAATAATATTTTCAACAAAATTTCCAGGAGCAATTTAATATCCAAAGTTTAAAGCATTATCTGTATCTTACATTATATGTAAAATTAACTCAAAATAGCCCATGGACATAAAAGTACAACGTAAATCTATAGAATTTTCAGGAAAACAATAACAGAAAGTCTTTGAGAACTATGAGTAAATGAAGAGTTCTTAAACTTGAAAATAAAAATCAAGTCCATAAAAGGAAAATTAAAATATGGGCATCATTCAAATATTACACTGAGAGAAAACAGTTACAAACCACATATCCGAAAAAAGATACAAAAGCAACACTCAGAATCAGGCATCATGCCAGACCAGGGACAGACCACACTAACAAGTCAATTTAGGACCGTCATCTAAACCAACAGGTGGCATGCAAGAACACAAATCTCTGCTTTGTGGCAACAAATGCTTCTCCCCAGGGATGAAAGGAGAGCCCTCCCTTGGTGTCAGCTTAGACCAGAAAAATGGTGAATGTGACACGGAAAAACTGATGGGATGAGGAAAACACCCCTATAGACGTGCATACTCCAGGGGCAAGTGGCAAAAAAAAAAAAAAAAATTTGGCTTGAACACTGTAACATAAATAATTCCGTTGTGTGAGGGTTTGCTGTGTGGAGGGAGTCTGACTTTGGGAGTTCCATGTCAGTTAGAAGAAGGTCATGTGTTCATGGTTTCTCATCTTAGAGTAATCCTTGTACATCCTACTGCCTGTCCAACTGCTCAGAGGCATTGAGTACACACTGACCACAAACATGGGCCACTCACAGCCATGAGAACATGGTCTGGTTATTTCTTCAATACTAGCCCACAGTCCAGACCTGCCCTCAGACTGTGCAAGTGATATGCTTGGCAGACAACACACACTCTTCCTGTGGTTCAGACCCCTGTATGGAAAAATCCCCAATGATAGCCTTGCCTTAGCACTCCTCTGTAGCCATAGAGGGATGGAGCTCAGCCTCCAGACTCCCCTAAATAACAACTTCTGCTTGGACAGAGGCTGAGAACATTGAACAAAAATAGATTTACAATCCCTCTTATCAGGCAATGTCTAAAGGTAAAAATACAGGAAAAACAGTTGTTTTTATTATCAATTTCTCCACAAGGAGGAATATCGGGCCTGGTTTCTTTTTAAAAAATAATCTAAATTTGTGTGTGTGTGTGTGTGTGTGTGAGTGTGTATGTGTCTATGACTGTATGTGAGTCATGTGTTACTGATTTTGCTTCTGCATTCTGCTTTATATTGTCATGTTTTCCACAAGAAGGGTTATTTCATAGGAGTTTCTAACTTTTTATTTCTGTTAATTCACTAATTGGATTCAGTCTCTCCCTTTGCTCAGTTTACGCTGATGTTTCTTTCTCTTCTGTCTTCTCCTCCTCCTCTCAAGTGCTCTTATATCTCTCTTCCACCTACGCTATTTCCTTGGATATAAATATTACCACCAGTGACTTTTTTCTAGCATATTATTCACTACTTTACCTTTCTATTCTTGGGTGAATGAAATAGTAAAGACAGTGTAAAACAAATTTTAAATTACATGTGGCTATATGGTTGCTTCTTTAAATGTTCATGTTGCTGGTAGGTATTCTATTTTCTCAAAGGAACACAAGGATTGCACCTCGGACTCTGAATGGGATGAGTAGGTTTTTTCACAGTGAGACATACTTGAAGCATAGGGCACATCTCAAAGAGAAAGAAACTCATTAAAAAGACCATATAATAGTGATCATGATCCAGCTATGTATCTTAATGGATCTTAGGAAATTCCACTAATAAATATTGGGAAAAATATTGGGATCAACATGCAAACACAAGAATTTTTAGAAAACAAAGCAATCAAATGCCTCCAAAAATTTACAACTCTCCTAATACTGATCCCATATCTATGTAAGCAAGTGAAATTTTAGGAAACATTTAAAAACTGATAGTTTATCAATGAGATGAAAGAAGATACAACTAGACAATTTGAATGTATTACATGAGACTATATAGGATACGAAAAACAATTTCAGTAAAGAAAGACTTGAAAAACCAATCAAACCAAAATCCTGGAAATGAAAACCTCAATTAATCAAATAAAAATCAATTGAAACTCTTGGCAGTAGGCTATAAGAATTAGAAAAAATTAATAGCAGTGCTTGAGGATAAAGTGGCTATCCTAGAACATCCATACAGTGATATAGAAAAATAAGAATCAGTGAACACAATATGTAAGAGCACTTGGGCAATTCTAAGCAATCAAATTTAAGACTCATATTCTCAAGCATAAAGAGGATGAGCAGGCAAATGGAATACAAAGCACACTAACCCAAATTACATAAAATTGTGCCAATCCTGGGGAATGGGATGGATATATCAGTATGGGAGAAATTTAGAACAGCAAATAAACATGGTTAGAAGAGTCTCTCTGAGACGTATCATTGTAAAAATTGGCAAAAATTTGGAAGAAAAAATATTAAAATGTGTTAGAGAAAAATACTAAGTCATTTATATGCCCAAACCCATCAAAATAAAAGCAAATTTCTCAACAAAATACTTAAAGACCAAAAATACATGGGTTGATGTATTTTCAGCCCTTACGAAAAATAATCACCACCCCAGATTAATCTATACTGCAAGGCCATCCTTCAAAACTGGAGGAAAAATAAAGGCTTTCCAGCATATGTATAAACTAAAGACGTTTGTGACTACTCAGAGAGCCTTGCAATAATTACCTAAGGGAGTCCTAAACACAGAAGAAGAACACAATCAAAACCATGACAGAAAAATAAAGAATAAATGTTACTTGAACAGCTTATAAACTAACAAAAATCACACATTAATTGAATAGAAAAGCATCACACTGACAAAATTAGGACACTTTAATAACATTTAATGTAAATGGTCTTAGTTCTCTAATAAAAAGACAAACTGACTGATGAGACACGTCATACAAAGACATGCAGTTTAAAAGTGAAAGAATGTAAATGTAGCTAGCAAGCAGCTGGAGATTGAAATGAAGCTTGAGTAACTATATTTGTATCTTAGGAAGGAAAGATCAGTGTTAAAATAGAAGAGACAAAGATACACATTGGTAAATGGAACAATTAACTAAGAAAGGGACTAATTCACCAAGAAGGAAATAATCTGCAAGAAGTGATAACAATTAGAAATATATATGCACCAAACTTTGGTGCACCTAATTTAAAATTAAAACTACTTGACATAAAAGGATAGGCACCAATATAATCATAGTGGATGACTTCAGTGCCCCACTCTCACAACAAGATAGCTCAAGCTGCCAATTTTTTTTAAAAAGAAACTTAAAGGAAAAATCAGCTGAACTATACTATCTATCAAGTGAACTTAAAAGCCATCTACAGTGTACAATAAAAAAACAGCAGAAAGCACATACATTTCAGCAGCCTATTAAACTTTTTCAAAAATAGTACATATTATAGGCTATGCAGAAAGTCTTAAAAAATACAAAAATATTGAAATAATCTCATACACCCTATTAGAGCACAATGGAATGAAACTTGAAATCAATAGCAAAAGAAATCACAGAAATTATAAAATCAAAGGAAAATTGAGTAATACAGTTTTAAACAATCAGTGGGTCATTGAAGAAATGCGGGAAGAAAATTTTTAAATTCTAGGATCAAGCTGGGGTTGATAGTACACACCTGTAATCTCAGCACTCTGAGTGGCTAAGCCAGGAAAATTGTAAGTTGAAGACCAACTTGGGCAATTTAGCAACTTAGTGAAAAATCTATCTTAAAATAAACACAAAAAATGGGCCATGATGACAATACTCTAAAATCATTTCCTAGAATCAAAATAATAAAGAAACACAATGTATTAGAAACTATAGGATATGATATAAGCAATTATAAGTAGGAATTTCATAGTCATGAGAGCCAAAATCAGCAAAGGAGAGATTCCAAATAAATAACATAATCACATACCTCAAGATCATAGAATAACTAGGAGACCAAACTCAAAACCAGGACACAGAAAGAAATAACAAAGATTCCATTGAACATTAATGAAACAGATACTAAATCAATATGAAGAATCAATGAATGAAAGGGTTGATTCTTTGAAGAAGATAAAGAAGATTGATAAATTCTTAGTGAGCTTACTAAAACAAAGAAAGAGAAGACCAAATGAAAATTGGAAACACAATGTTGTAGGGAATGTAACTTAGTACAACCACTACAACAATCAGTATCGAGATTCCTCAAAACACTAAAAAAAAAAATGACTGCATAGGAACAATCACAAAGAATCAACAACTGGGATCACATCTTAAAATGCTTTAGCATTGTAGACAAAACATCAAACAGAGTGGAAAGACAATCAGCAATGTGAAAAAAATTACCAAGTATTCATTAAAGGATTAATATCTAGAAAATATAAAGAAATTTTAAAATAATCCAACTCCCTAGATTTGAAGACTCAATCCAAAACTGGGCACTGGAAATGAATAGATGCTTCTCAGATGAAGTAGAAACAGCAAATAAATATATGAAAATGTTCAACATCACTGGTCATTTGAGAGATGCAAATTAAAACAATGCTGAGATTCCGTGTCACTTCAGAAAGAATGGATACTATCAAGAAATTGACCATTGTGATTCTGATTTATTTCACTTATAGAAAGAACAACTGGGATAAGGGAAAGGAGAGAAAGAAGTGAAAAGATTGTGTGTGTATATGTATGTATATATATATATATATATATATATATGCAGTATACTACTATTCTCTCTTGGTTCATCCAAAAGAACAATTTGTGCTTTCGTTGTTCGTTTGATCTTTGTGTGTGTGTGTGTGTGTGTGTGTGTGTGTGTGTGTGCCAAAATTTTGTAACCTGAGCATCTACTTCTAAGACAACAACATGCAGTATATTAATTGGTGATAACATCCTACTATTTTTTGAAATTGTTTCATTTCTATCCTTTTTTTATATTTTGCTATTCTAAAATAAATTTTAAAACAAATTGAACAATAACAAATGCTGCTGGGACTGTGACAAAAAAGAAACCCTTTTCCACTTTGGTAGGTGTGTAGACTGCTGCAACCACTATGTAAATCAGTGTGGAGATTCCTCAAAAAACTAAAACTAGAGGTTCTATTTAACCTAGCTATTACCCTTCTTGGTATCTTCCTGAAAGAATTAAAAGCATCATATCACAGGAATATATGTAGACCCAGGTTTATAGTGGTGCAGTTTGTGATAGCTATGTCTTGGAAATAGCCCAAATGCCCATCTACCAATGAATGGATAAAGAAGGTGTGTGTGTGTGTGTGTGTGTGTGTGTGTGTGTGTGTGCGCGCGCGTTTATACAATGGAGTACTAATCAGCCATAAGTAAAATACATTTGAGATGTTTCTAGGTAAATGGATGCTCCTTGAGACCATTCTCTTCAGTGAAATAAGTTAAACACAAATGTATAAGTATCATATTGTTTCTCCAGTATGAGAAAACAAAAGTGTAAATAAGTCCCAAAATGTATAATAGATACCGTGAAATAGGAAGAAGTTGTTCAGAAGGAAAGGGGAACTAAGAGACAGGAGGAGAAAGGAAGGAAAAGAAAATAAAAATATGAGAAAAGGAGGATAAAATGGAAACAAAGTTTTTGTGAATAGGAAGGGAAATAATATTTGAAGGGACAGGAGGAGAATAATAAAAAATAACCAATATATATCATCTACATATACAAGTTCCTTTTGATGAATGTGATCATTCTGAATATATAAAATGTACTGATAAGCTTAATTAATTGAAAAAATAAAAGAAATCTCATTTGATCCATCTATTCTCCTGCTAGGCATTTTCCAAAAATTGTTTAAAACATCATATTCCAATGCCACACTGCACACCTATGTTACAGAAACACAATTTATAATAGCCAAATCTTGGAAACAGACCACAATCCACTAACAGATGAATGGATAAAGAAAATGTGGTATTTATATATAATGGAGTAGTACTCTGCCATCAAGAAGAACGAACTTGAATCAACTGTAAGAAAATAGGTGCACCTTGAGACCACAATATTAACTAAAATGAATCAGACACTGAGTATTAAATATAGCATGATTTATTTTATATGAAAAACCCAAAACACAAATAAAAAAGCAAAATACAAAATAAATAATAAGAAATATAGAGATAGATCTTTCTCAAATGGAAAGAGGATCAAGACTCAGAGGGAGATGAATAAGGGGGTTAAAAAATGTTGTGCCATGTAAATATGCCAACTCCCACCAAGGAATATAATCATTATGTGCCACAAATATGTATTAATAAAAAAGAGACAGTTACCTTCCAATTTGTACTTGGGTGCAGAAAGCACACTTGTGTTCACTTTCAGATAATATTTTGATCTGAACCTTAGGAATTATGCATTTTTCTCTAAGATGGTTAGATTTCAATAAGGAAGTTAATGTAAAAGCCATACAGCATACAGAAGCAAAGAATAACCAATTCAATATGACACAGACAGCAATCTCCAAATTTTGTACATTAAAATTGTGTACATACTCACACTGGAAAATCAGATATCAAATATTTAATATTTTAGTTATATTTAAGCAAAGAAAGAAATTTAATTACTTAAAATTAAATTTCTCACAAATCATTAATTTGGCAAAGAAAAACTGAGTAAAAAATTACAGATTGTGTAAATAAAAGATGTCAATACAGTTAAGATCAAGATTATGAGATATGTAGTTAAAGAAATCTTCAGAAATAAATTCCCAATTTTTAATACTTAATGGATAAAAGCTAAATATAAGGTGAACTCCTACATATTTTGGAGTTGATATACTAGCCCCTAAGGACTCTGGGTGAAGTAGAATGGGAAGCAGAGCACTGCCCGACTGTAAAGCATTATAACATATAGGCCAGGTCCTTAAAACCCGACCTCTAAACCTCGCCTCTGTCACTTGCACAGCAGTAAAAACCTGGCCATGTAATTGAACTTTTCTAGGAGACAAAATGCTGATCCATCAAATATTTGCTTAGCAAAACATTTTCTGAAAAACTGTTAGGTACCAAATATTTTAGATGTTGTATGCTACATAAATGTCTATTATTTTAGCAAAAAGTCAAGCATATGTAGCACAATATGTACTTATGCAGTGTGTTTGTGTTCTAACAAAATTTTACTCATAAAACCAGGTGGCTGTACTTCATAAGTAACCCCACATGGATGGTGCTTTTTGGCTCAACAAGTATAGAGTTATCATAAAACATTAAATATAATAAATTTTATAGTGTTTCACAGGAAAACTCAAGGGAGTAAACAGTGCATAAAAGACACAGACCCATAGGTATGTTTTTATTAATATATATATATATATATATATATATATATATATAATTTTTAAAAATGGTCAAGGAGGTGAAATTCAAGGAACAATATAAAATATCTCAATATATGTAAAATATTTTAAAATAAGGAAATACTCTTAACTACTTTCAGATACTTCATAAGGTTGAAAAATATACTCTAATGGACAACATTTTCATAAACACAGAACAATAATTTTCTGAATTCCTATTACACAAAAAGATAAAATCAAATGAAAACCAATGACACAGAAAAATATTAAGTTTACTTTAACCTTAATGCAAAATAAATGAATGTTATTGTATGACTGTTTATAAAGGATGACCAGACCAAGGCTCTGACAATCTGATCCATCAACAAATCCTTCATATCACTTAACTGTTGTATAAACAATAAAATGCACAAAATGAAAGTGCAATATTATTTGAAGGAATGTTAGAGGAAAAGTTTTTCATTGATTTTGAGAAATATTTTATTACAATTATCTTTGACTGTCCACGTGTTGATGACTGAACCTGGACCCATTCTTTACCTTCCACTAACCTAAAATCAAGAAGCATCAAATATCTAAATATTAAAACATAAACAATATGCTGGGTGATAGACTAGACAATAGCCTTGAAGATGTAGATATTGGCAAAAACTTTATGAACAAAACCTTGGTTGCAGTGAGAGTAAAACAAAAAGATCAATAAATGAGACCATATCAAATTGAAAAGCTTCTTTACAGCAAAGGAAACTACCAGGAGAGCGAGAATAGATAACCTACAGAATGGGAAGAAAAACTTTTGCCAGCCACTTCTCAGATGGAGAAATAATATCTATACCACATAAAGAACTAAAAAAAAATAGATGGTACAAATTTAAATATCCAGTCTGAAAATGGGCATCTGAAATGAATAGGCACTTCCCAGATAATGAAATATAAACAGTTAATAAACACATGAAAAATGCTGACAATTGCTGGCCATTCTAGAAATGCAAATTAAGGTAACAGTGAGAGTTTACTCTCATTGAAAGAATGGCTATCATTAAGAAATCAACCAATACCAAATGATGGAGAGGCTGTGAAGAGAAACGAACACTTCTCCATTGTTCATGGGAGTGTAAAGTATAAAAAAATCTATAAAAACTATGAAAATCAGTATTGAGAGTCTTCAAAAAACTAAAACTAGAGGTTAACCCAGCTGTGCCTCTTCTAGGTATCTTCCCAAAAGATACCTAAAGTCAGCATACCACAGTGACGCATGCATACCCATGTTTAGAGTAAGCACAATTTATAATAGCTAAAACTTGGAAACAACCCATATATCTAAAAACAGATGATGGATAAAGAAAATGTGGGCAGAGGAGGAGCTGGGAAGATCTGGGGTGCCCTCATCGGCCTCTCTGCGTGTCTGGAGGACTCTGGATATCTCCGCCCAGACTGTAGGAGTCCCCCCAGGCTTCCAGGTGCAGTGAAGGGGATAGGTGGGTTTGAGGCTTCCACATCAGCCTCCCCATTCCAGTTGCACTTGGAGAACTGCTGAGCTCCCGAAGGGTGGGCCGGCCCACACTATCAGCCTAGCCCAGCCTGTTTTGCAGCCACGCCTAGCCATCAGTGTACAGAGGAGGAGCTGGGCGGATCTGGGGTGCCTGCATCAGCGTCTCAATGTGTCTGGAGGGCTGTGGATATCTCTGCAAGCAGGGAGGGACCACAGGTTCCTGAGGCACCTAGGCCTGTGGTGAGTACCCTAACCCAGGTGCGATTGAAGAACTGTGGAACTTCCAAGGGGCAGGTAGGCGCACAGTGTCCCTGAGGCCCAGCTTGTCTGGAACTGCGGAGTTCTGAGCAGGCAGAGGAGGGCCACTTGTTCTGTAGGCCCAATGGCTTGGGGTAGCATGGTGCCAGAGTCTCAGTAGCTTCAAACATAGAAGGGGATTTTGAACAGATCCTGAAGAAGCTTTCAAATAACACTTGAAACACAGAAATATAGGAAAATGACAAAACGAAAGACCAAATTACAACCTCAAACCTCCAGCCCAACTCAAGAAACCCTAGGAGCGATGTATTTAGAAGAAAATATATCCCATCCACCTCATATATCGGACACAATAGCTACTGAAATTGACAAGCAACTCCAGGAAGCTTTAAAGAAATTCAAACTCGAAATAATCTCCCAGATAAAAGAAGAAATGATAAAAGAAATGAAAGAGATTCTAAATATATCTAAAGAAAACACAGATAAAAAATTGGAGGAACTAAACAAAAAGATAGAATCCCTAGACAAGCAATATAAGAAACAGACAGAATACATAATGCAGATGCACAGAGATATACAGGAAATAAAAAACTCGACTGAAAGTTGTAAAAACCGCCTTAATGAAAGTGAAGATAGAATTTCAGACCTTGAAGACAGGATTGCAGCTAGTGAACAGGAAAGGAAAGATCTTTTGAAAATAACAAGGAATCAGGAAACAACAATTCAACAACTGCAAGACGATGCAAAGAAGAATAACATAAGAATGATAGGGATTAATGAAAGAGAGGGAGACAACGTGAAGGATGTCAGGAGGATATTTAGAGAAGTAATAGCTGAAAATTTCCCAAGCAAGAGATCAGAAACTGACATCAGAATCAGTGAAGAATATAGAACTCCAAATAGTCATAACCAAAATAAAACTACACCCAGACATATAATAATCACCATCCCAGAAATCCAACACAAGAATAGATTATTACAAGCTGTCAGAGAGAAAAGACAGATCACTTATAAAGGAAAACCTATCAGAATCACAGCAGACTTCTCAGCACAAACGATAAAGTCAAGAAGAGCATGGAGTGAAATATTCCATATCTTAAAGCAAAATGATTTCCAACCAAAACTGATATATCCTGCAAAACTATCATTCAAAATAGATGGTGAAATACGATACTTCCATGACAAAGAACAGCTGAAGAACTTCATGAACACCAAACGAACCCTGCAAAAAATATTGAAAGACAGTTTAGATACACAAAGGAAAAAACCACTAAGCAAAGCAAATAATTAAACAGAACAGAAAGATAAAGATGCAACAACAGAGAGATAACATTCCTACAATTAACCAGCATTTAACAGTAATAACCATTAATGTAAATGGTCTCAATGCACCAATCAAAAGAAACAGACTAGCAGAATGGATCAAGAAACAAAATCCAACCATATGCTGTTTACAGGAAACCCATTTAACCCAGAAGGATACTCACAGACTGAAAGTCAAAGAATGGAAAACAATTCTTCATGCAGCAGGAATCCAAAAAAAGGCAGGAGTAGCCATTCTGTTTGCAGACAACGTGAACTTTAAACCAACAATGACCAGAAAGGACAAAGAAGGTCACTACATACTAATAAGGGGAAAACTCCAAGAGGAAGAGATAACTATCTTAAATATATACGCACCAAACTCCAGAGCACCCAGTTATATACAACAATTATTAACAGAAATGAAAACTCAAATTATCAGTAACACAATTGTAACAGGAGACCTTAATACACCATTGACACCAAAGGACAGATCAACAAGACAGAAAATGAGCAAAGAAATAACAGAACTGAATCAAACCTGTGAACAAATGGGTTTGATAGACATATACAGAATGTTCCACACAACAACATCAGAATACACATTCTTCTCTGCAGTATATGGATCATTTTCTAAAACAGACCACATATTAGCTCACAGAACATATTTAAGCAAATGCAAAAGAGTTGAAATCATCCCTTGCATGTTATCGGATCATAGCGCTCTGAAATTAGAAATTAATGATAAAAGATACTGCAAAAATCCCGCAAACACATGGAAACTGAATAACACACTGTTGAGCAATCAGTGGGTCACAGAAGAAATTAAAGAAGAAATTAAACAATACCTAAAAGAAAATGAAAATGCAGATACAACTTACCGGAATCTGTGGCATGCAATGAAAGCCGTCCTGAGAGGAAAATGTATTGCACTGAGTTCCCACATCAGGAAAACAGAACAAATACAAATAAATAACTTGATGCTACACCTCAAACAGCTAGAAAAAGAAGAGCAAGTCAAGCCCAAAGCCAAAAGAAGAGAGGAAATTATAAAAATCAGAGCAGAAATCAATGCAATAGAGACTAAGAAAACAATCCAAAGAATCAACGAATCAAAGAGTTGGTTCTTTGAAAGAATAAATAAAATCGATAAGCCCCTAGCCAATCTTATTAAAAAAGGGGAAGAAAAAGCTCAAATTCATGCAATAAGAAATGAAAAAGGAGAAATCACTACAGACCCAATAGAAATACAGAAGATCATCAACACCTATTTCGAAAACATCTACTCTCAAAAGTTTGATAACACAGAAGAAATAGACAGATTCTTAGAAGCATATGAAGTACCAAAGCTAGATCAAGAGGATGTAAAACTGTTGAATAACCCAATCTCTGCTAATGAAATTGAAAATGTAATTAAGTCCTTACCCACCAAGAAGAGCCCAGGCCCAGATGGATTCACTGCAGAATTCTACAAGAAATACAAAGAAGACCTAATGCCGACACTCCTCAAACTATTCAATGAAATTGAAAGGGAAGCAATCCTTCCTAAGTCTTTCCTGGAAGCAAATATTACTCTAGTACCAAAACCTGAGAAAGACCCAACTAAAAAAGAGAACTATAGACCTATCTCCCTAATGAACACAGATGCAAAAATCCTCAATAAAATATTGGCAAATAGGATCCAGCAAATCATCAAGAAGATTATACACCATGACCAAGTGGGATTCATCCCAGGAATGCAAGGATGGTTCAACATATGCAAATCAATAAATGTAATCCAATATCAATAAAGCCAAAAATAAGAATCACATGATCATTTCTATAGATGCAGAAAAAGCCTTCGATAAGGTCCAACACTTATTCATGATAAGAACTTTACAGAAAATTGGAATAAATGGTCTTTACCTCAATATAATAAAGGCCATTTATGACAAACCAACAGCCAGCATCATACTAAATGGTCAAAAATTGAAAGCCTTTACTTTAAAATCGGGCACAAGACAAGGATGTCCTTTATCACCACTCCTATTTAATATAGTCCTGGAAGTACTAGCCAGAGCAATTAGGCAAGAAAGAGAAATAAAAGGGGTAAAGATAGGAAAAGAAGAAGTTAAATTATCATTGTTTGCAGATGACATGATACTCTACATAGAAGACCCCCTAAACTCCATTGAAAGACTCTTAGATACAATAAATAAATTCAGTAATGTGGCTGGATACAAAATCAATACTCAGAAATCAATAGCATTCCTATACACGAACAACAAAATCACAGAGAGAGAAATAAGAGAAACTGGACTATTCACATTAGCAACCAAAAATATGAAATATTTAGGAATTACTCTTAAGAAAGAAGTGAAAGACTTATACAGTGAAAATTATAATACACTGAAAAAGGAAATTGAAGATGATCTCAGAAAATGGAAAGACATCCCTTGCTCATGGATAGGAAGAACAAACATTGTGAAAATGGCCATTCTCCCAAAACTGTTATACGGATTCAATGCAATCCCAATAGAAATACCATCAACATACCTTATAGATCTAGAGAAATCACTCCTAAATTTCATCTGGAACCAGAAGAGACCTAGAATCGCAAAGGCAATTCTAAGCAGCAAAGACAAAGCAGGAGGCATCACAATCCCTGACTTGAAGTTATACTACAAAGCAACAGTAGTAAAATCAACATGGTATTGGAATCAAAACAGAACCGAAGATCAATGGAATAGATTAGAAGATACAACCACAACTACAAACCCACTCAACCACCTTATCTTTGATAAAGGAGCCAAGCAGTTTCACTGGGAGAATGACAGTCTCTTTAATAAATGGTGCTGGAAAAACTGGCTCTCCATTTGCCGAAAACTAAAGCTAGACCCATGTCTATCACCATGTACTAAATTAAAATCTAAATGGGTCAAAGATCTGAATATTAAAACAGAAACACTAAATCTATTGGAAGACAAATTAGGTAGAAACCTTGGAGACATAGGAGTAGGTAAAGAATTCATGAACAGGACTCAAACTGCACAGGAAATACTTCCCAGAATCAATAACTGGGACCACTTCTTATTAAAAAGTTTCTGCATGTCAAAAGAAATCTCCAGCATAGTGAAAAGAAAACCCACAAACTGGGAAAAGATTTTAGTGAACTCTCTCTCAGACAAGGGCCTCTTGTCTAAAACATATAAAGAATTTAAAAAACTCAGACCTCCAAAATTTAAAGATCCAATCCAAAAATGGGCATCTGAGATGAATACGCAATTCTCAGATGAAGAAATGCAAATGGCAAATAAATACATGAAAAAAAGTTCATCATCATTAGTCATTAGAGAAATGCAAATTAAAACCACACTGAGATACCATCTCACTCCTGAAAGAATGGCCAGGATCAAGAAAACCAACAACAAATGCTGGAGAGGCTGTGGGGAAAAAGGAACTCTCCTGCACTGCTGGTGGGAGTGTAGACTGGTACAGCCTTTGTGGATATCTGTCTGGAGATTTCTCAAAAAGTTGGGATTGGAAATCCCATTTATTCCAGCTATTCCACTTCTAGGCATATTCCCAGAAGAACTGAAAGCATCATACCACAGTGATATATGTGTACCTATGTTTATAGCAGCACAATTTGTAATCGCCAGATCTTGGAAACAACCCAAGTGTCCATCAACTGAGGAATGGATAAAAAAGTTGTGGTATTTCTATACAATGGAGTATTATTCAGCTATAAAGAAGGATCACATTGAGATATTTATCAATAAATGGGCGCAGCTTGAGACCATACTCATAAGTGAAATAAATCAATCTCGCATGTGTGAATACCAAATAGTTTCCCTAAAGTAAGTAATGATTCAAATATATAAAAATATGTGGTAATCATGATTCCCCATTAGGTGGCCTTGAAGCCTTATAAAGTTTTCACTCATTAATTAGAAAGGCTTTATTCTGGGCTTCTTGATATGGAAATATTTGAAGCTAGAGTATATGAAGTTTTATCCAAATATTTCAAGGAAAAAGACAGACACTATGGTAACTACTATTAAGTCGGGTTATATGGTGGTGAAGTACTAGGTTGCTGAAACAGTCATGCTTTGACCTCTATTGTTATATTGTTATGTCCTGTTTTATCTCAATCTCCCCCTTATTCTTTTAAAAAAATTATTTAGTCATTTCTTATGTTTGTCTTATTTAAGGGAAAAAATTTTAAAAATTAGGATATATAAATAGTAACTCTTTTTGATTTCCTATTAACTTGTTTTGAAGTCCTGTAATACTCCCATGATCTTGTTTTAACTGATTAGACTCTGTTCCATTCTGTATGATAGTATCAAGTTTGAGGATATAGGCAACTACTTTGAAGGCAATAAGATTCACTAAGATGCCCATTCTGGTTTGACTATTGTCTTCTTTAGAAGTCCTGTAATGTTTACAATGCCTAAGTTTTATTGGTCTTGTTCTCTACTGTTTTGTCCAGCTTTATAATATCTAATGAGATAGACAATTATTTTTAAGGAAACAAGAGACAACGTTGATAACCATTGTTGATAACCTTGTACTCTGTTCTACACCATGTGCTATGTCTATCCTTACTTTTGACTGACAGCTTTGTTTTGCCATATTTGACTGTATTCTCTCCCCCCCAAAAAAGAAATAAGCACTAAGGAGTAATAAAATCCAAAATGTGTAAATTTTGTTGTAAAAAAGAGAGGGAAAAAAATAAAAAGAGCTCTAACGGATATAACAGCAAGTGTATTTAGGGGTGTTAAATAGCTGACTATATCAATGTTTTTGGATCATTGAACACAGCTGTTTGCAGTCTCCCTGTTTGAATGTTCACCTTGTATGCTTTGATACTGTGATTTGAGCAACTATTTTCAAGATGATAAAATGTAATCTATTAACAGGTGATTTCTTACTGTTATGGTTTTTTTTTTTTTTTTTGTAGTTCTGTATTACGTGTACCCTTACACCGCTTTGTTTTGTTTTGTGTTTTTCTCTTTTTCCTCTTAAATAAAATAAAAAAAAGAAAATGTGGCATTTATATACAATGGAATAATACTCTTCCATAAAAAAGCATAAGCTTCAGGCATTTTTAGACAACTGAATAACACTGGAAGTAAATAAAATATTTTAGTATATGGGCTCTGAACTGAATACACAAATAGGGAAATAAAAGACAGTGGCAAAATGACATGTATAAATATATACTTAACGATTAAATATTTATTCAAACAGAATGAAATATTTATTCATCACAATAATCATAAGTGCCCACCTGAAAGTTGACATTTAAGGCTTCAGAATAATAGGTTTCACTACAAATTCATGTAGATGTGTAACTATTCACCACTTACATACCCCAGAATTTCTTGAGCTCCTATTATACGTTTAGTGCTTAAATAGAGAGCACAGCTATGCACTTTTTGCTCACTAAAAGCTCACTGGTAGTACTGAAGTGAATGAAGTATGTTTAAATATTTCCTATCCAGAAGTTTCAACTATTTAAATTCTTTCAGAAAGTACAAATATATGGGCAATTTCTCTCAATAGGTCCAGAGATCCACATTTTTCTATCAGGCCTGCAGATGATCCGATCACTGCAGGGAAATTTATTCCTAGGGCTCCCAATGGTGACCAATGGAGACCTGCAAAGCTGTGAGGCTCAGGTATCTGTCCCACTGAAGAGTCAGTGGATGAGTGGCTAAATCTGACAATGGAAAGCCGTCACTGAAAATTCAGATGAGGAGAAAAGGATAGAAATAGTTACAGTGGGCAACTAGAAATCAAAATAGAAAGGGCAAAACATGAAGCAAAGATGAGAGTATTTGAATGATAGAATTAAAAAGATGATAAATGTTATACAGAAAATCTATCTTTAGCAAGCACATAATATACATTATTTTCAGGTATTCAAAAATAGCTTCAAAAACCTCTAGTCACTATTGTACAGATTATGTCCTTTGACTATAAAAAATTAGAAATATATATATTTTAAAGAGCAAGTCAAAATCAAATATACTTAGAAACTAAAACCATACTACTAAATAATCCTTAAAGAAGAAATAATTATTAAAATTGTGACAATCATAATCCTAATTAGCAAAATAAGGATTTGTGATAGCAGAATATTGAGAGAAATATATTGCTTCAAAATACACTCATCAGAAGTCAAAAACATGTGTTCAGTAAGTGGGAGGGAGAGAAACAGTAATAAATTAGAAACATGAAATAAATTAGGAGGAAACAGGAAAATACAGTAATAAATGAAAATAGATCACAAAGCAAATTATATAATCAAGAAATGATTACTTGAAAAGGTTAATAAGATTAAAATCCATTGGAATGACATCAATAGGACAAGAGCTAAAACTAAAAATGTGAATAAAAAAGCAAAATACTGTAAAATTTTAACAAGTAATGTTACAAGTTGCAATACAAGTAATAAGTATGTTGCAGTAACCCTAAGAAAATTGACAACATTGCTAGAGAAAACAATATAAATGGCAAAATTTTATAGAAGAAACCTGAGAAGGGCGATTGTTTGTGTGAGTCTTCTTTATTTGGGCTTAATTTTCAACATATTTAGCTTCTATTTGCCCCTTCATCACTTTTCCCTAAGAAGGAATGACACACACAGAGAGAGAGAGAGAGAGAGAGAGAGAGAGAGAGAGAGAGAGAGAGAGAATGGACATATCATGATAAAATAGGATTTTTCTTAGGAAAGTAATATTGCTTGAAAACAGGAAAAATGTCTCTGTGAGTTCTTACTCCTAAAAAATAAGTGAAGTGATATACTTCTTTCAGGAAAATACCTGCAAGGGGAATAGCCAGATTAAATTAAGCCTCTAATTTTAGTTTTTTGAGGAATCTCCACACTGATTTCCACAGTTGCTGCAGCAGTCTGCATCCCCACCAACAGTGGAGAAGGGATCCTGTTCCCCCCACAGTCTCACTAATATTTGTTATTGGTTGGTTTCCTGATAATAGCCATTCTTTCTAGAGAGAGAGATGGAATAGCAGCACAATTTATAGTACCTAATTTTGGAAACAGCCCATATGCTGACCAACAGATGAATGGATAGAGAAAATGTATTTATATAAAATAGAGTACTACTCTGAATTAAAAAGGAAAAACTTGCAACATTTTTTGGTAAATAGATGCACTTTAAGATCATAATTTTAAACGAAATTTATCAGACACAAATTTAAATAGTGTGTTGTTTCTCCCATGTAAGAAACCCAAAATATAAATACAGAGCGAAATGTAGAATAGGGATATTAGGAAGTAGGAAGAACTTTTCAGATAGAAAGGGGAACAAGAAATGCGAAAAGGGGAAGGAATAACCAGTAAAGGATTTAAAGGAAAAAATAGTTGTGTGAAAAAAATGGAAACAGAGCTTTTGTAAATGGGGAGGGCAATAAGGGTCGTAGAAAAGGGAGGGGGAGGGGGAAAAGAATTAAAATATGTTAAGCACATATATAAATCTGCCACGAAGAAAATGATCATTATGTATTGCAAATATGTACTAATACTGAAAATAAAAATAATTGAAAATATTTTAGTTAATAATCATAACAAAAGGTGCAGAAGAAGCATTTTATATAGATGTATGACTAAAAACCACTTTCAAAGTCTGAACCTAGTATTACAATGACTCCATATTAAAAAAAAACCTCATAATCTCTTGAAGACACATGATCTTCAGGATGGAAGTCTGATATTTTCATTATATCCAACCTAGTATGAGAGGTCATGACCAATGAAATAATACTTAATAAAAGATACTGCTACAAATTTTATGGTTCAAGAAGGCCAATTAACTACATGGAGAATTTAAAAAATCACATTAACACCAAGCATTTCTATGCAAACATACATCAAAATTACCAACAAATAAATAATATCCATAAAATGCAAGAGAAAAATTAATATTAAAAGGACAAAAAATCTAATAAAATAGAAATATTTCAAATTGCAAATTATTAACTAGTATGTATAAATTATACATATGAATGGGGTTCAGTGTGAGACTGCAGCATGCACACAGCAGGCACTGATCAAATTCAGCCTCCATTTATGTACCCTCTCCCATCTTCCCAACCCTATAGGATAGGTAATCACTATCCTATATTCAGGTTGGCATTTTAAAAAAATTCCACATATGAGAACATGATATACTAGGATTATGGACAAACATTAATAACCAAAAACTAATTTCAAAGTAGAAAAAGTGCTTATCTGCATCATTACCAATAGAAATGAAACCTTTCATCATCCAAAATTTTAAAACTGAGTAAGTTCAAATAAGTATTATTTATTTTTTCTGAGTAACAAATTAAACTAAAATTTAGTGGCATGAAACAAATTGAATCATTTCACAGTATCTACAGGTTGAGAGTCTGCATTGACCTTGGCTAGTCCTCTATATTTGAGTCTTTTACAAGGATACATTATCTCAGTGGTCAAAGGGAGGAGTCTATATCTTTGTTAACTCAAGTGGTTTTTGGTGGGTTTCAGTTTCTTTGTCATTTGGTGTACTGAACCCTCCATTCCCCATGAGCTATTTCATGAAATGTGGGCCATTTCATGAAATGTGGGCCTATTCCTTGACCATCTCAAAATATGCTATTATGCATTAAAAACTGGTGGTTATCTTAATGTCAGCTCAATTAAATCAGCATGGTGCTGAGTATAGATGGTCCACCTGAGGAAAGTGGCCAGCATAAACAGAGACGTAGAGGAGAGGTTAGGCTTTGTGGGCTTCACTAAGTGTTGCTGTTTAAGCCATTGGTTCTCCTGGAGGAGCTCTGGTTCTTACATTGAGCATCACTTCATGGCTCCAGAAGGAAAACATGTGCTGGTTAATCTCCAGGACAAACTCGTCTTGCTGACTTTCTGGCATGTACTCCACTGTTCTTATCCTCAGAGAAACCTGGGACCTCCATGTGGCTTAAGGTGGCTGTGGTGCTACTAAAGACAGCCATGGCCTTATGAGCATGACTTCTCAGCCCCAGTGTAGACTCTCAACTACCAGCACAGCTCCTTCACCCTGCTGGCATAGACTTTCTAGCTTTCACCTCTGACCTTTGGGCCTTCCCAGAGCGGATCCATAAAACATACTGGTATGAGTCCTTCTTGTGGGCTCTAGACCTCCAGTTGGACTCATTGGAGGCATTATCATGTGCTCTAGATTTTCTTCCGAACTCATGCAGGACATTGATTTGGGATCCAGGCCCTAGGTTGAATAGTGTGTTTGGACAGATTTCCTACACTTTTTTGTGTTAAACTCTGGGTGACCATCATAAACAATATTATAAATTCTGTGTCCTGATTCTAATTGTTCTTCTCCCTGTCCCTGACTACAGCATATGCTTTCATCAGAATAAAAAGGAAGATGGCATAAGAGATTGACAGCAAGAAACAGTTCTATCTAATAGGGAGATGTTTGTTTATTCCTGGGAGCTGTCTTTCTTTCTGTGGGGTTACTAACATATCCACTAACATTTAAACATAAATTTATTCTTTCTGAACAAGTTTTAGATGATAGATACAAAATCCTGACTAGTGCCTGAAAGTGACAACACAGTGGACCACTGCACTTACTACAAGTAGCCATGGAGAATAATTAAAAACAGAGTACTCTCTTGTACACATGCCACTACATTTGAACACAAGTACATAAATAGGACTGGAATAGGAAGTTTCAATAGAAAAAAGTAAAGAAAACCCTCTTTTCTCAAATAGAGGTGGTATTTGGTGATATCTCAGCCACATTTTGGTTTGCCAAGAAACTTCCCCTCCCTGCTTCATCCACCGTGGGGTCTGAAGTAGTGCTTTGTGATGTCAAAGTACCTACTTGGCCATTATTTGCTAGATAACATCCTTCTGACCAATCAAGGCCCCCAGTGTAAACTCTCAACTACCAGCACAGCTCCTTCACCCTGCTGGCATAGACTTTCTAGCTTTCACCTCCGACCTTTGGGCCTTCCCAGAGCGGATCCATAAAACATACTGGTATGAGTCCTTCTTGTGGGCTCTAGACCTCCAGTTGGACTCATTGGAGGCATTATCATGTGCTCTAGATTTTCTTCCGAACTCATGCAGGACATTGATTTGGGATCCAGGCCCTAGGTTGAATAGTGTGTTTGGACAGATTTCCTACACTTTTTTGTGTTAAACTCTGGGTGACCATCATAAACAATATTATAAATTCTGTGTCCTGATTCTAATTGTTCTTCTCCCTGTCTCTGACTACAGCATATGCTTTCATCAGAATAAAAAGGAAGATGGCATAAGAGATTGACAGCAAGAAACAGTTCTATCTAATAGGGAGATGTTTGTTTATTCGTGGGAGCTGTCTTTCTTTCTGTGGGGTTACTAACATATCCACTAACATTTAAACATAAATTTGTTCTTTCTGAACAAGTTTTAGATGATAGATACAAAATCCTGACTAGTGCCTGAAAGTGACAACACAGTGGACCACTGCACTTACTACAAGTAGCCATGGAGAATAATTAAAAACAGAGTACTCTCTTGTACACATGCCACTACATTTGAACACAAGTACATAAATAGGACTGGAATAGGAAGTTTCAATAAAAAAGTAAAGAAAACCCTCTTTTCTCAAATAGAGGTGGTATTTGGTGATATCTCAGCCACATTTTGGTTTGCCAAGAAACTTCCCCCTCCCTGCTTCATCCACCGTGGGGTCTGAAGTAGTGCTTTGTGATGTCAAAGTACCTACTTGGCCATTATTTGCTAGATAACATCCTTCTGACCAATCAAGGCCCCCAGTGTAAACTCTCAACTACCAGCACAGCTCCTTCACCCTGCTGGCATAGACTTTCTAGCTTTCACCTCCGACCTTTGGGCCTTCCCAGAGCGGATCCATAAAACATACTGGTATGAGTCCTTCTTGTGGGCTCTAGACCTCCAGTTGGACTCATTGGAGGCATTATCATGTGCTCTAGATTTTCTTCTGAACTCATGCAGGACATTGAATTGGGATCCAGGCCCTAGGTTGAATATTCTAGTGTGTTTGGACAGATTTCCTACACTTTTTTGTGTTAAACTCTGGGTGACCATCATAAACAATATTATAAATTCTGTGTCCTGATTCTAATTGTTCTTCTCCCTGTCTCTGACTACAGCATATGCTTTCATCAGAATAAAAAGGAAGATGGCATAAGAGATTGACAGCAAGAAACAGTTCTATCTAATAGGGAGATGTTTGTTTATTCCTGGGAGCTGTCTTTCTTTCTGTGGGGTTACTAACATATCCCCTAACATTTAAACATAAATTTATTCTTTCTGAACAAGTTTTAGATGATAGATACAAAATCCTGACTAGTGCCTGAAAGTGACAACACAGTGGACCACTGCACTTACTACAAGTAGCCATGGAGAATAATTAAAAACAGAGTACTCTCTTGTACACATGCCACTACATTTGAACACAAGTACATAAATAGGACTGGAATAGGAAGTTTCAATAGAAAAAAGTAAAGAAAACCCTCTTTTCTCAAATAGAGGTGGTATTTGGTGATATCTCAGCCACATTTTGGTTTGCCAAGAAACTTCCCCCTCCCTGCTTCATCCACCATGGGGTCTGAAGTAGTGCTTTGTGATGTCAAAGTACCTACTTGGCCATTATTTGCTAGATAACATCCTTCTGACCAATCAAGGCTGATGGGTGTGGCTGCTCATTGTCCCCAGAGGGGATATAAGGCTCACCAGAGCTGGAGGGGAGACCAGTTGAAGCCTTCACTGAACAGGCACACAAGACCACAGGAGAGACCACTGTGAGGCTGCAAAATGGGTAAGATAACTAAGAACTCACAGGAGACTAACAATAGTAACAAGCCAACTTATAGTTCATCAGGAAGAAGGAAGACGCACGTATCCCATCAGGCTAATCCTGGCAGTGGTAGTAGTAATGAGGTGAGATGACCCAAATTCCTCTTGTTTTTCCCTGGATTCTCTCTCCTTCAAGACACCTCCCTTTCCTTACCCAGCCTCCCCCTCCCTTGCCAAACTTACATTCCTTCTTATGGAGCACCCTTCACATATACATCTCATTTCCGTCTCACAGAGTAACACAGATGTGGACCAACCGAACTGCAGCATCCCAGAAAGGAAGAGGAAGACTCCTTATCAAGCCAGTTCCAGAAGGGGTAACAGGGTGAGATGACCCAGCCCAAGCTCACTTTCCATTTTCATTGAATTATCCCTCCCCTAAGGCTGCAAATCTCTACTTGCCAAGGTGAAACCCCCTCCTTAACCCACACCCAGTCTTATAAAGAACCTTCACATGTATCTCATTTCCTCCTCACAGACTAACATGAATGTGGACAATCAAAGCTGCAGTACTTCAGAAAAAAAGAAGAAGACTCCATATCAAGCCTGTTCCAGAAAGGATGACAGGGTGAGATGACCCAGCCCAAGCTCCCCTTCCATTTACATTGATTTTCCCTCCAAGGCTGCAACTCATTACTTGCCAAGGCTAAACCCCCTCCCAAACCCACAGCCTGTCTTATAAAGAATCTTCACATGTATATCCCATTTCATTTTCCTTAATCAATGGCCTGATTGTTTCAATCTGTTCTCTTTCTGGGTGCTGAAGGCCACCACAAGCCGAAAAGTACCCCTTAAAAGAAACTCAAGGAAAAAAATCGCTGAAAATACCATCAAACGTCGAAAGAAGAACAAGAAAACTAAAGGAACAACTCTATTTGGCCATTACCGTCGTATAAATAAAGAAATGAATAAGGATGAGTCAGACGATACTCAAAATACCAACACTGAGCCGTCCAGTACTTCAAGTGACGATCTAGATAGTGACGACCTGTAACTGCAGAGTGGAGTGGGGCACAGACATCAAGCTCACCTGTACAGTGTCCAGATGTCTGTCTCAAAAGTATCCCATCATGTAGAGGCTGAATTATACAACAATGTACATTGATGGTGGCAAAAAAAATCAGTAAAATGCAAACAGATGCGAGTCCTGTGGTTCTTTGATGATGGGGAGGGAAGGGAGGAAGAAAAGAGGCAAGTGTGGGAGAAAGGAATGTAGAGGTCCTAGAAGACTGAAGGACAGGCAAGCAGATCCACTGCTAGCCAAACACTCAGTGAAGACTGAACATTGAAGACAAAAGTGCACTGTACACTTTATCCCAAAAGGAAGGAGGAAAAGGGAATGATGTTTTATGTGTGTTTTGTCAGGGGTGGAGGATGAAGTTTTGGGATGTGGTTTGGCAGAACTTACGTGGCAGAAGTAAGGTGTGTGGTAGCAGTACAGCTTTCCCAAACAGACAACGAGTCACCTATAGGACTCTTATCTCATAGCTGTGATTGTTACACCCTACTTACTCTATGATGCAGGCAACTAAAACTCCCCAGAGGGACAAAAAAAAATCACATTAAATTACCAGGGGCATCTCCCCCAAAATAGTGGTGACTAGAAGCCACAAATACAACACTTAATAGATCATTTTAATCGGAATTTTAGGGTGACGCAGGGCAGTGGGATTTCTGTCTCTAGTGAAGACAACAAAATAAAGCATTGTCTACAGAGAACCTTAGAACAACATAGCTTTTCTTTTCATCATCATTAGTCTTTATCATTTTTTCATCCCTCTTATGATTTCTATCTATATGCCCCTCTAAAGCCTCATGTACTCATAGGTGGGGTTTTGGGGATGTGAGTAGACCATGTAGGATTGATATTTATCCATGGATTATTCCACTGATGAATTTATAGATAAATATGTTTTGGGAGGTGAAGCCTTGCTGAAGGATGTGGGTCACTGTGGTTGTGGTAAGGAAGAATCTGTGTCTCTTCTTTCTCCCTTGATTGCTCTTTACTTCCTGCCTGCCATGCCATGAGCTGTTTTTCCTCTACAGTGCCCTTCAGCCATGCCAAACTTCCTTGCAACCAGCTAACTATGCACTGAAACCCTGACAAAGTATGAACCAAAATGAATCTGCTCCTTTAAATCATGAATATCAGGCAGTTTGTCTTAGCAATGAAAAGAGTAACAAATAATATATGAAAAGAATATCATGTTCAAACTGTCTTTTAGTGGTATAATTCAAATACAATGAAGTTTTCATGCTTCAAAAGTGTACAGTTTGATACATTTTGTACCATATAACCTTTCAAAGCCAGCACCACAATTACAAGAGTGAATATATTTAACTCCTCAAAGTCTATTTATGTTCCCTTTGTGTAGCTATAGTAAAATACTTCATAACCAAAAGAATGAAGCCTGAATGTCTGATATTGGGCAGTTTCACTTGGCCAGCCTCTCTTAAGGGCTCTGTTGTTGCATCATAATATGACACCTGACCAGTGCAGCCCCCCAATGAAACAGAGGACACTCTTGTGGGTAACAGTTAACTGCCACTTTATTGAGGCGGGTTCTGGCTTATATATCTGACTGTGGCCAATCACAAGCTGCCTATCTGACTGTGGCCAATCACAAGCTGCCTATCTGACTGTGGCCAATCACAAGCTGCCACGGAGTAAACATCACTAGTTGCCGCGGAGAAGTTTATTTTGAGAGGGACATAACGCATTGCGGAAGCTGATGTGGCTCTTGGTCCTGGACGGAGTATGTTGAGCGCCTGCACCCGACATCTCCCCTTTTCTTTATAACTGACGCAGGGTCTCCAGGGGTCGGTGCCCCTCGTGAGGTGTCACGCTGCAGTCATGACAGTGCCTCACTACTCATTGGTGCTCTTTTGGAGGGGGCGGGAGTATTGTTTTATGAGCCCAACTGCATGCTCATCGACTTGGAGACCAGGGTGTCTCCTGGCCAAGGACGACACCCCCTGCGATGCTTTGCTCCACACCTGCGTCACAGCATGGCGAGCCATGCTGCTGGGCTTTGATCGGATTCCATGACCAGCAATGCTTGTTTGATACTTTGTCCCTATTCCTTTGTCTGCAAATCCAACGGAGCAGAAGTAGACTGCCGAATGTGGCAAGTGTAGCCATGGCAGCCAGAGCGCCGCAGCACAGTCCGCAGGTCCTCATCGAGGTCCTCCCCAGTGTACTTCCTGTGCACCTTGATCTGGTACACGCTCAAGCCGTTCATCTAGGCCACAAAGTGGGACAGCGTGGTCTTTCCCGCTCCACTGACGCCAATCAGAAGCAGGTGGCCTTGTGGTTGATGGAATATGCGGTCAATCCTGAGCACGTGGTCCAGCACCTCGTTGAACAGAACCAGGGGGACATCGAGCTCTTCTTCGTAGAAGACCTTCAGCCTCGCTTTGATGTAATCTCTCAGTTCTTCTTGGTCCACTGGGATGTAGTCCTTAGACAACCAGTTGCTGTATAGGATGGGCCGGCTCATGGCCTTCTCCTTGTCGATGTTGGGGAAGTGCTTCAGTGCGACCATGTCGATGTTCTCATCCATCCAGCGCCGTTCCTCATCCTCCACCAGCCTGTCCTGGAAGATTCGCAGGGCTTCGTGTGCCCAGATCCGAATGAGGCCCTCTACAGGCAGCGTCTCCAGGGGCCTCAGAGCTTCAAAGATGCCCCTCACCCAGCGGGTCATCTCCCGGGGGGAATAGATGTAGTGGGGCTGCGTGTCCTGTGTGAACCTCTCCTGGGACTTCCCCGTACGGGCCACCAGTTGACTGGCCCAGCCCCCCAATGAAACAGAGGACGCTCTTGTGGGTAACAGTTAACTGCCGCTTTATTGAGGCGGGTTCTGGTTTATATATCTGACTGTGGCAAATCACAAGCTGCCTATCTGACTGTGGCCAATCACAAGCTGCCTATCTGACTGTGGCCAATCACAAGCTGCCTATCTGACTGTGGCCAATCACAAGCTGCCTATCTGACTGTGGCCAATCACAAGCTTCCACGGAGTAAACATCACTAGTTGTCGCGGAGAAGTTTATTTTGAGAGGGACATAACGCATTGCGGAAGCTGATGTGGCTCTTGGTCCTGGGTGGAGTATGTTGAGCGCCTGCGCCCAACATACACCAATAATACGAATATGTGATCAAGAGAGAGAATATTGAACAGGAGAGGAAGCAAGAAGGGTTCAGGAGTGGTCTTTTATAACAACTGCATTGTCATAATATCTTCTAACTCAATTACTGTGCTTCCTTTCTAAATATCTAGTATTTCCTTCAGTGTGCTTCAGGTCACAATCCCATGATCCTATATTACACATATATTCTCCAACATTTAAATAGAGAATTTTAAGTAAACAATGATGGTTCAGTAGAGTTTCAAAAATGCAATAAATGATCCTTCTTTCCTATGTATTGCCATTTCATGTAACAATTTATTTGTGAAACAAAGTTTAAAATGGTGAGGTATAAATATTTGAGAAGTTCAAATTTTTACCTGCTTTAAATAAATAAGGTTTGGCAAAGGTGAGAGGTTCCAGCAAAGATGGCAGATAGAGAAGAGCAAATTACAGAGGCTCCCTGAGAGTCAACTTGGATGCCAAAACAACACAGCTTGGGGAGTCCCAGACTGAAGGAGAGTGATCCACTCAACTCAGGAAGAAACTAATGTGAGAAGAACCAATCAAACATGCAGTGCTGGTGCTACTATTGGAACAACTAAAGGTTTGGTACTCCTGTTATAGTGCCCAAACTTGCGCAGCTGTGATTTACAAAGCTGCCCAAATTCCCACCGTTTTGACTTCCTGGAACCGCAATCACACCAAGGTTGGAGGTTGGTAGGACCAACAGAGAGCTGAGTTGGTGGGGAACCTGCATTGACCTGCGGTAAGTTCTGGGAATAAAACCCTTCCACAGAAAAGGGTGTCATTTCAATGGGACAACATCTTGGAACTGGGCAGGACTAGCAAGAACAAGGAAAGCAGTGACTTCAGTTTCCCTTCCCATACGGGATTGATGGGGTGTGCTTGGCCTGGGGCATGCCACTGGCTGAGACACAATAAGTTGTCCCAAACCAATTCCCTGTGTGCAACACACATTAACACAGTGAAGGCCTCAGCTGGTTGACAAGACCCGGAGGGGAGGGGCCAGCATAAGCCACCCCTGTTTGCACCACAATAGCACACTGGAGAAGGCAGGATCACCTAGCCAGCATGCTTCAGAAGAACTATAACCAACAAAGAAAGAGACTGGGGCCTCCTCTATATGCCTGTATGGAAGAAACAAAAAATATGAGAAGAGTAAGCAACAACAAAAAGTCTCTGGGCCCCAACCCTCAAAACATTGATCCAGGAAAGGTAAATGCAAAGGAGACTGAGGACAGCAAACATGCAATATCAGACACGGCATCAGTAGACATAAAGAGATATATTTGGGAACTCATAGATGAGTTCAAAAGTGAAATATTTAACTAAGTAAAGCAAGACATAAATAGATAAATAAAAGAAATGATAAGCACCTCTCAAGAAGACACAGATGGAAAAGGAGAGGAAAAAAAAAAGGAGAGAATCATTTGATGAAGAATATAAAGAAAACAGAATACATGAAGCAGGTTCAAAGAGATTACCAGGAAATTAAAAACTCCATTGAAAGCTTGCAAAACTGCTTGAAAGAAACTAAGGATAGATTATTGAAACTGGAGGACAGGTTTGCAATGTGGGATCATGAAAGGAAAAATTTCTTTAAAATAACAAGAAAACCATCAGTACAATACAAAGGCTAGAGGGTGACAAGAGGATCTATAACTTGAGAATAAATAACATGAATAAAGAAGCAGAGGTACAAATAAAGGAACTATAAAGGCTATTCACAGAAATAATTAAGGAAAACCTCCCAAACGTAGGAAAAGGAAATGATATTCAGATGTATGAGGCATACAGAACTCCAGCCACCTATAACCAAAACAGAACTACACCCAGGCATATAATAATCAAGATCCCAGAAATCCAATATAAAAAAATAATATTAAAAGTGGCCAGAGACAAGAGACAGATTACCTACAAGGGAAAGCCCATCAGATTTATGGCAGACTTCTCGACACAAACCATCAAATCAAGACATGCCTGGAGTGAAGTATCCCAAGCCCTGAAAGAAAATAACTTCCAGCCCAGATTGATGTGTCCTGAAAAACTATCTCTAGAAATTCATGAAGAAAAAAGATGCTTCCAAGACAAAGAGGAACTGGGGGAATTTGCGACCACCAATCCAACTCTACAGAGAATACTGCAGGACATTCTAAAGAGAGAGAAAAGTACCAGGATTCCAGGAACAGTGGCAGAGAGGCCTCAATGAATAGAGCAGAAAGAAAAATGAAAAAGACAAACAGACAAATAATGGCAGAAAAAGAGCACAACAGAAATGAGGCAAAGAAGGTTGGCCATAATCTCTAATATAGATGGCCTTGATACACTAAATAAAAAAAAAAAGAGAATCACAGGCAGAGTAGATGAGGAAGTATGCTCTTTATAGGAAACATAATTAACCTGAAAAATGGACCGAAAATCAAATATGTGAAAACAATGCTCTATGTGACAGAGAACCAGTGAGTAATAGGGGCAACTAGACCAGTATTTGTGGATAGGTTGGAAAGACAGGCTTTAATAGGTAAAGCAATGCAACTAGAGATCAAGTCCAGGCTAGAGAAGGTTCGGAACCACTTAGGTAAACAGCAGGTTGCCCCCCCCCCCAATTTAAAACCGAGGGTCTAGGTGAGACCCAAAAATTCACAGTGTACCCTGGGGGAGTGAAAGGAGAGGAATAGTCTTTAAAACGATGGCAGAAGATATTGTTAATAGTGTATCAGGAATTAAGACCCATATTACTCATACCACTCTACTTAGAATTTATTCTGTCCCATTTTGTCTACATGCACTAGATCCAAAGGCATAGACAGCTATCCAAAAAGTATCAGGATATAGCACAGTAATCATCTTTAAATTCCTATTAACTTAATCTGGAGCCCTGTATAATTATACTGTTTTATCATGACTGATCTTATTAAATCTGGTTTGTTTAATTGCAGTTTTGTATCAACAGATTTTTTAATGTTTTTTTTTTATTTAAAGAGAAAAACAAAACTAAACGAAGCAAGACAGTAAAAGGCTAGAAGTAATACAGAATTTCAAGAGAAAAAATATACAGTAAGAGTTCACCAGTTAATGGATCACACATTGTCATCTTACAAACAGCTGTCCAGATTACAAAATTAAAGCATACAAAGTGGAGATTAATACAGTGAGATTGCAGTCAGTTCTGTTCAATGATCCAAGAAAAACTCAGCAATATGGTTCTCTATCCTACACATTTAAATATACTTGCAGTTATATCCTTTAGATCACTTTCTTTCCTCTCTTTTTTATGCTAACAATCACACATTTTAGTTTCCATTACTTCCACAGTTTTTTATAACTTTTTCTTTCAAGAGGAAAATAAAAAAGATTAAAAAAAAAAAAAACAAAACAAAAAAAAAAAAAAAAAAAAAAACAAGACGGACCAAAGAAAAACCCAATGTGACAAAGCAAAACAGTGTCAGTTAGATCAGGAGGATGGACATAGTATAAAATGAAAAAAAAAAAAAAGATTACTAGGTAATCAACAATGGTTTCCAGTATGCCTCTTGTTATCCTAAAAAGAGTAGCCTATATCAGCTGGTATAAAAGAATTGAACAAAACTATACATAAGACCAATAAAACCACATTGGAGAGCTTACAGGATTCCAAAGAAGATAATAGTCAAATAATAACGGGCATCATAGAATATCTGGTTGCTTTCCAAATGGTTGCCTATACCCTCAAACTTGTGTATCAACAGATTTTATTCAAAACTGTTATGATTGATAGTATCGATTGTGTGATTGAGAGTACAGGCACCTACACTGAAGATGACAAGATTTACTACAATACTCATTCTCATTTGATTAATACCTGTTTTTGTAGTTTTATACTATCTACAAAGTTGTGTTTTTATTAATACTGTTATGTAACTATGTCTGATGATATAGCCAATTTTATTGAAGATAACAAGAGACAACACAGTAACCATGGTAGAACTTCTTGTACAGCAGTTTTATATGTGTTTTTCGTTTTATGTGTTTATAGAAATATATTTTGTTTTTTCCTGCTTTGTTTTGTTTCTCCCTCTAACATAGAATGGATAGATACACGTTAAGACTCATGCATGTATAGAACCTATAAAGAGTTTACGAGAACTGATCTTATGACACATGATGAAATGAACAAATGCTTTGAAGTAAAAAAGACTCTACAGTACCCAGTGCTGATCCGGGAGTGTCATGATGTGAAATCCACTAACGCTATTATTCTTTGTTCATAGTGATTTTAGCCTGCTTTGATTTGTTTAATTTCAACATAAATGAAGTTATGGATAACTGCATGTATATTTAAGTGTATAAGAGTGATAACCATATTACTAAGTTTTTGTTGGATAGTTGAACAGATCTGTTTTCAGTCTCGCTGTTTGAGCCCCCACTTTATACGTTCCACTTTTGTATCTTGAACAATTATTTGTAAGAGGACAATATGTAAACTTCAATTAGTGATTTCTTACTGTTTATTTTTTCTTTGAAAGTATGTATCATTTCTTCCCATTTTCTATTTGTTTAGTCTTTCTTTAAATAAAATTTTAAAAAAAGGTTTGGTGAAGGTGAATTGTTCAGTGTTTATTTTAAAACCTCAGAACAATTTAAGAAAAATAAATGCTACAATAGTTAGATGAATTAATACTTGTTCAACTTGTGCTTTTTGAGACATTTTGGTTTTCTTAAAAATCTCTTTTATTTTACTGTGATCATACACACACACACACACACACACACACACACACACACACACAGCTCAACAAAAGGAATTTAAGCCTCATAGTTTTCCATATTGTATTGAGGTGAGGGGAATGGAAAATATTTCCCAGCTTGTATTGAATATATTAATTGTATCAATGGGAGACATATTTTTCTTCTTAATTTGGGTCCTATCATCTGATCTACTTTGTTTCTATTTTAAACATCATTATTCAGATTAAATTAATATGTAATAAACTGCATTTAAGCTAATAAACTGCATTAAAACTAATACAATAAAATGAATTTTGACTTGTAGGTATATACACATGAAAATGTCACAATTAAAATATTACTCATAATTTCAACAGTTTTCAGTATTACTTTGTATTCCTTCCTTAAGTGTCTTCCCCACACTCTGCCATCCTCAAATAACCATGAACAAACATCTACCTGTTACGATTGACATCTGAAAATATTCACCAAAGTCTCATGTATTTAGAGGTGGAGATTTGGGAACATGATTTGATCATGGAGGCACTATACTCACCAGTGGATTAACTCAGTGGAGGAGGTAAGTCAGTGGGGTGCACTTTTGGAGGGTACCTCTCTTGTTCTGACTCCTCTCTCTTTCTCTCTCACTATAATATGACCATTGTACCTCCACTGAGTGCTTCCACCAACATGATTCTGTGTTTGAGCCAACTTCCCACAGACAGAAATCTCTGAAACCATGAGCCAAAATAAGCCTTGCCTTTAAATTGTATCACATATTTTGTTCCAGAGACAGGAAAATAGGACTCCTCACAAACATGTAAAAGTGTGAGCTCTTTTGAGAGAGTTTGTTTCTTGAGTTCAACCATAAAGTATTCAGTCTGCTGCAGCTAGAATCCAGTGGGATCCAGCTACTGCTTGATCTCGCAGAGTATCTGGTGTCATCCACATGATGCTATTTTTTCATGGATGCAGAATGAAAGAGTTATGAGGTCATGTAGGTTTCCATTGAGAAAGGTCTGGAAGATCACACAAAAATATATGACAGGGTCACGATCCCTGCCACAATCACCTGAAATGATGATGCATCAAGGTGTGAGAGTAAAGTCTAAAATGTAGTAGACACCCCAGGAAGCTGAAGATGCTTCCAGAGACAGAATATCTCCAGAGAAAACTGATAAGAAATGAGCAAAGCCATCTCAGGCATGAGGCTCTGTGAGCTACATCTTGCAGTGCTGTAGGTCTGGGGCTGCCTATTACCTTTTATATCACATCTCACCCACGCATCTCTTCTCCCAGATCAACTAGTCCAGCACCTTTAAATTAAGGCTTCTACAATTTGAGGACCTGGGCAAAATGCAGACAATTTCCTTGCTATAATGTAACATAGAAGGCCTCTAGTTCAACTCCCAATATAGTTCTCCTTCCCATCTTAAATCTCCTGAGCATGGCCTTTACTGTCCATATTCCTATCAACATCTTGATCGTCTGAATTCTGACCAGAATCATCCATCAAGCTATTCTTACAGCATTCTAGGGCTGCTCCCGCCTGAATGTCCAATCATTTCCAGTATCCTCCAATAAACCAGTTCCAAAAAATTCTGAACAGTGTGGTCAGGTATACTCCCAGAAATAACCCTAAATATCTGGTACCAATGTTTTGTATTAGCTTTCCCATTGCAGGAACAAAACACTTCACACCCAGAATTTAAAGGAGGAGAGGCTTATTTTGGCTCATGGTTTCAGTGCATGGGTTTCTGGCTCCAAGACAGAAACTTCATAGTAAGAGAGTGTAGCAATAGAAAGCTGCTTAGTTCATGCTGACCAGTGGCAGGTATAAAGGAAAAAGCCATAGAAAAACCTTCTAAAGCTATACCCCAAGTGATCCACCTCCTCCAACTGGACACACCTCCTAACAGCACCTTCAGCAAGGAACTCATCCACAGACTAATAAACTGATGATTATACTGTCCTCAAGAGCCAATCATCTTCCAACATCTTTACTAATCACATGAGACTTTGGGGAACATTTCAGTTATAAAACATAAAAGCATGTCTATATATTAGTTTATATTTTCTAGAATATTATATAAATGAAATCAAATATATACTTAATTTTATCTGCATTCCTTCAGTCAGAATTATCTTGATAATAATCACTGTTGTGCACTTCCATATTTTTCTTTATGTTATGACTTTTAATATACTTTAATTGATATGCCCAAATTGCTTTAATCACAGATTTTTGAGAATACTATGGATTCACAGACAGTTTAAGTAATAGAAAGATTCCTTATACCATTAACTCAGTTTTCCTCTTGTACAGTTTTACATTATGAATTTATCATTGACACAAGCTATAAAGATTTCATCAATCTTACATGCATAAATAGGTATATAAATGCATGTGTGTTTAGTTCTATGCAATTTTATTACCTGTGGCATTCTTGTAACTGTGACTACAGTCATGATGCAGAAAAGTTCCATCTCAAGGAGTCTTCATGCTATCCATTCATAAGCAATGTCAATTCCATTCTCTACCCACAAAACACAAAAATTCTTTCTTCAGATATATAATTGTCATACAAATATGATACATAATGAAATAGATCAGTTCATAATCTTTCCAAATCAGTGTTTTTCACTTAGTATTAATCTTTTGAGACTCACTCAAATTATATGTAACAATAAGTGTGTGAATAATCACTTTGTCATGTGGGACAAAATACTTGACAGTTATAACATAAAGGAAGAGAGGTTTACTGTGCCTCACACTTTGAGAGGTCTCAGTGAATGGACAATCAGACAGCTCCAAGGAATAACAGGATGGCCAAGAGGTATAGGGGAATAAATGATACACAAACCACAACAGTCAGCAATCAGAGAGAAAAGAGACAAGCCTATACTCTTCCAGGCCACGGTCCCAGTGACCAGACTTCTCTGACAAAGCCCCACTGCTGAACATGAGACTGTTAGTTGCACTTTAAGTATAAAGCATAACAGTTTAGTTTCTTTCTTTGCTGGTTTTTTGAGCAGCATTCCATGGCATGACCATACCATAGTTCATTTATTAATGGAAAATATATTAGGGTCTCTAGAAATGCAGAAAAAATGGAATAGAGATACATAGGTAGGTAGTTGATATGCAGATAGAAATTGAGGGAGGGATGAAGGGAGGGAAGGAGGGAGGAGGGAAAGAAGAAGGGAAAAGAGAACTAGAGAGAGAAAGCACAAGAGAGCAATTGTCTACACAGTTGTAAAGGTTGAGATATTTTACAAGGATGTGTCTGCAAACAGGATCCTTCTGTTAGCATGGCTCAGTCTAAGTCTGAAAATCTAGTCCAAGAGCCTTAAAACCAGACATCTCAGGGGTGTATTTCTCAGTGTATACCTGAAGACCTAAGAAGTCTGACAGTGGCTGACAGATCTTTTTGAGTCCCAAAGTCAGAAATCTTAGATGTTGATGTCAAGCCAGGAGAAGAAGTACGTTGTAGCTCCAGAAAAAATGATGAGATTTGTTTATCTCCTTTTATTTCTATTCAGGGCACCAACTAGTAGGATGGTGCTCATCTACTTTGATGGCATATCTTCAGTTGGTTGGCGGACATAAGAAGCTACTGCGGATAAAGCCCCATATGCACACACAGAAGTGATGTTTTACCAGTTTTCTAAGGATTCATTAATCCAGTCAAGGTTATACTTGACCTGCAAGGACATGTTGGCACTTTCTAATTTCATATGATATGACATTTCTGTGAAGGTTTTTCAGAGAATGTAAACTTTCATTTCTCTGGTATAAATGTCCTGACAATGCAATTGTTAGGTCTTACAATAGCACTATGTTTAGTTTTATAAAAAAGTGTCATATACTTTTTTCAGTTGATTGTAACATATATTCCCACCAGCAAAATACAATTGATATAATTGCTCTTCATTCTCACCAGAAATTGATGTTAGCAATTATATTTACTTGTTCATGTAAGTCATTCTGGTACGTGTATAAATATGTCTCATTGATATTTTCATGTACATTTTCCTGATGCTTAATCTCACTGAGTACCTTTTTATGTGCTAATCTCCATTTATATTCTCTTCTTAAAATAGCTATTCATATCTCTATATCATTATTTTTCTTATTCTGTTTTTCTTCACTTTCCTCCCTTCTGCTCTCTACTCTCTACTCTCTCTCCTACTTTTTCTGCTCTCTACTCCCCGTTTTTACTTCATGTGCAAAGGCCCTGATATACTTTATGACAGAGGACTTAACACATTTGACCACTGCATCCAAATTTGGCCCTATATTACATGTAATCAAACATTGCATAAGTACTGGAATCACCTCCAAAACCTTATATATTATATAAAATCACATCATCTTAACACTATATAATTTTTGTTCTTCTACATAGCTTTATTCTGGTGTTTTTCGACAGAAAAACATCCCACAGGGTTCTGCAACACAGTCCAAAGTTTGTAGCATACTATGCAACACATGAGTTTTAACAGTATGATTACTCCTATTTGTTGTAGGAGGGTGACACTGAAACTTTGAGTATCATGGTCACAGATTAATGTGACAGTGTCGAACCTAAAGAAATTCAAATCTACAGGAAATTCTATGACCATAATATAATGACAATTCTTGGGAATATTCTCTGTGTCCAGCAGCATATCAACTATCTCTGACTTCTTTATTCCTTGCCCAATCAGAAAGATAGGTATCATAGTTAATGACAGACATCTTCCTGGACAATCACTTCAATCTTACTTAACTATAGGAAGTCTTAAAATCTCTCCTTGCTTAGGCTCTGGGCCACCAGCTGTACTTATATGTACTTATATATATGTACTTATATTATATGTACTAACATGCCTCAAGATTTTTTGCCTCTATACTTACAATGGTAAATTTATATTTATGTGTGCGTGTGTGTGTGTGTGTGTGTGTTTGGTTGTGCATGTGCACATTTTCTTGGGAGTGTATCTCATTTAGACTTCTAGGCTCCTGAATTGGTAGGTTTCTGTATTTCTGCACATCTGAGAAAACTGTATATTCTTTAAATACTTTTTCTGGTCTCACCATGTTTCTAATCTCTTTCTGAAATACTGATAATACGAAAGTTAGCTGTTTTATTACTGTCTTAAATGTTGCTAAGTTTCATTTTTCAGGGTTTTTTTCTGCTCCAATTGGGCAAATCCTATCAATCTGTCCTCAAGCTTACTGACTTTTCCCTTGCTATCCATTTTTATTCTGAATAAGCCCATTCAGCAGGTTTTTAAAATTATAGCTTGTTTTCAGCTCTATAATTTCCTTTTTTAAAAAATAAAATTGGTACCTAGAATTGAACTCACAACTTCATGCTTGCCAGGCAGACACTTATGCCACTGAGTTAAACCTTGGGTCATGTAATTTCCATTTTTAAAATGCCATTTTTGTTGAAACCATTTTTAAAGGAAATTACCAACTTCCTGTTGAAGTATTTTTCTAATGCCTGAAAGTTTTGTCAGCAATAATCTACCATTCATATTAAGTTAGCAGATGTTGATTTCATATATGTTCATTTACTAGACACTGAACAGGTCCTACCAATAACACCCAGATGATATTAGAGTGTTGATTTACTGCAAATAAGTCAAATGGAGGCTTAGCAATTTGTTCAGCCTTCCTGAAAAACGGTGTAGCAAAAACACAGCACCAACTTACACCACCATGTTGCCTGCAAGTGAGAGTGTAGTTCTCCCAGTGGGTCCAGCTGTCCCCATGAGGAAGTAAGAGATAGGCGACTTCCACTGCTTTGTTGCTGCTTTGGTGAGTCTGAAAGTTTAGCCTCTCCCCGAGACTAGCTGACACTAAAAGAAAAAAAGGCAGAAAACTGTACAAACTAGTTCTGTATCCTCATTCTGCCTCATTTTGCCTCATGTATCCCTGACAGTCATGGCAGTTCAGCTCCACACTGGGCCCTACCAATATAAGACTGGTATAAAGTGAAATGCTAACTAGTCTTGATTGAACTGTCATATTGTATCTCATTGACATGCAACGGGAGCAGCAGCACAGCTCTCTCCTAGGCCCTCCTGACACCAGTGGGTAAGGGTGAAGTACATTGGTGAATAGTGCTGGCCTCATTTACTTCTCTTGCTGTCATGTGGGTTTAGTAGCTCTTCCTGCCTTTAAACACTACTGACAATTCTCCTTGTCAAGGAAATTGGTCACCACCTGCTTCTGTCAAGTTGATCATGAAAGATCAGTCACCACTCCACCTTACCTATGCAACTCAGTCAGGGGAATTACAACAGCACTGAACTCTGTCTACCAGGAAACCCAGCATTGGTGCTCCATGAGTTTGGGTGACACTGGTGATACAGAAAAATAAAAGTTCTCCTCCTTCTAAGGCCAAAGGGTAAGTACAAGGTGCATTTCTTCTGCTTGACCACACAGAAATTGCGTGCTTTTTGTGGGGGTTGCTTTTCAATTGCTGTGTGGGAGGAAATGTAATGGACATCGCGAAAATGCTTTCTGTAGTGTTCGGCCATCCTTTTTCTGGTATTTCAGTTAGAGCAAAAAAGACTTTTTAGTGTGGTGTAATGTAGTTTAGTTTAGTTTAGTTTAGTTTAGTTTAGTTTAGTTTAGTTTAGTTTAGTTTACTTTCGTTTTTCTGTCCCTATTAGTAGTTCCATAATGAAAGTTTCAACAGTATCCTTTCTAAGATTTATGGAAGTCTGCAGGGAAACCCAAGGAACAAAAATTTTATTTAGTATCTCAAGTCCCAACATTCCTTGCTGCTTTTGTTCTTCATTTCAGAATCATTCTATGCTTGTTCATTGAGTTATGTCCGTGGATTTTTGGGTTTTCTGGGTGTGTGGGTGATGAGTCTATTTGCTATTGGCCAGGACTATAGGTCCTTCATTCCTTTTTAATTGTAAGTAATATTTCATTTTATGGATATATCATAATTTTAAAAACAATCATCAATTAAATGGAGTTCAGATGTCTTCCTCTGTTTTGGAAATTATAAAATGACTATACACATTCTTGTATTTATGTACATCTTTTTGTGTTTTTCTCTTTATCATACAGAAAAGTATTTTATAACTCATGTGATAAATTTAATTTCATAAGATATGTCAAACTTTTCTCCAGAGTGCATCTAGCATTTCATCATCCTGTCAACCGTATTTTTCCACATCTCCATTAGCACGTGGCAGAGGCAGCATTTTTGTTTATTACTGTTTTAACCATTCTAAATGCTACTGATATCCAGATCTAATTTCTTTTCCCCAGAAAACATGATTTATATACTCTCAATATTTGTATAATTTCAGTTTCTGTAAGTTTTGTTCTATGGACCAGAATTTGGCCTATCTTTGTGATTGTTATGTATGCATTCTGCTACTATGTGTGGATTTTTCTATAAAAGTCAAGTTGGATAGAATCATTCATGGAATTGTTAAGTCCTGAGCATCTGTATTTACTTCATTTTTCTTTTATCAATATCTAAGAGAAGAATGTTCAACTACTTGATTATAAAGGTGAATTTGTCTATTTCTCCTCAAATTCTACCCATTTTTCATTTATGTGTTTTTAATTTTGGTGGTAGATTCCTAAATGCTTAAGAAGATTATGTCTTTTCTGGTAAATTGACCCATTTATTTTCATATAATATATATATCTCTGGCAATATTTTTTTCTTTGTAAAATCTACAATTATACTCAGAGTTTCAAGGGAAGTTAGTTAATACAGTACACATAATTTATAGGACTGTTTTATAATAATCACCCAAAAAGTCAAATACAGAGGAGAGCAAGGAATTTGTTTATGCTAGAGACTCAAAGAATACAGCCAGGCAAGGAAGGGATTCCACAGCAATATCCTGCCTGTTGTAGTCAGGGGTTGCAAGGGGAACAATTACATATAGAACACAGAATTTATAATATTATTTTATGATGGTGACCCAGAGTTAAGTACAAGAAAGTGCAGCAAATCTGTCCATAACACTAAATACCTAGAAAATCCAGTCGAGGGCTTGGATCCCATAGCAATGTCCTGCATGAGTCCAGTTGAAGACCTACAGCCCAACACAATGGCTCATGCAATTCTATTTCATGGTGCAAGGAAGGACCAAAGGCCAGCGGTGGAAGCTAGAAATTCTATGCCAGCTGGATGAAGTATCTGTGCCAGTTGCTTGAGGATTTAAACACTAGAGCCAAAAAGAAAGGCTCAAAATATGGACCAAGGTTCCCCTGAAAAGGTACCTCAGCCATCCTCAGCAACAATGAGGCCCTGAGCTCCCCCAATGATGAAAACAGCCTAATACATAGCAGGAAGCCAGTATGACAAGCTTCTTCTGGAGAGTAAGCAGCACACGTCTTCCCCTCTGGAGCCAGTAAGCAATGTTCAAAGTAAGGACCAGAGCTCCCACAAAGTTTACTGCACCCATTCTCAGCAACAAGATTCTGAGCCCCTCTAATAATAACATCTGAGTTCATATCAGGGAAGCCAGCGTGCCAAGCTCCTCCAGAACCAACAGCTCCAAACAACAACAAAACACTTATGAGAACCCGTAATACTTCTCTTCCTCTCGAGGTCTCCTTTTTATTCCAACAACAGTCCTCAGGTAGACCACCACAGGCAGCACCGTGGTGATTCAATTCAACTGGTGTTAAATTGACCAACCATTTTTAATCTACAATATCACCAAACTCCAGCAGAAGGCCTAAAGCCCCTGACAATGTCTTACAAAAATATGTATCAGGAATCTGCTCCAAGAAGGCCTGATGGCCAGTGGCAGAAAGTAGAAAGTTTGCATGTGAGCATGAAGTACCTTTGCAGAAGGCTGAGGGATCTACACTGGAGCCAGGAAGCTATGTCCAAAGCAAAGATCCAAGCTCCCGAGAAAAGAACAGCAGCCATCCCCTGCGACAATGAGGAGCTGAGCTCCTCTAAAGACGCAAACAGTCAAGTTCCTACCCAAGAAAAGCCAAGTTCCTATCCGAGAAAATAGCTGTGGCTAAGTTGGCCAGGAAAATCAACAATATCCAATCGTATCTTTCCATTCTCCTTCTATGTCATTTTGGAAACAATCCTCAGGTGAGCCTTCCATGCCCTGAACCATACTGACCCAATTCAGCTAGGCATTCCAAGTTGCCCAGTAATTAATTTACCACACCTACTTGGTCTTAATATAGCCAATCCAAATCACTTTCAATCTGTAGTTTTATAATAAATGTGTGTCCATCCTTTTAAAACATCTACATCTTTATTTTTAAAAGGGAGATTCTTCTGTACACTCTTTATATAAGGTGATTTATCTGAAAATCTCTTTCTTTAAATTCCAGTGTTTTAATAATTTATATTTAAAACAACTGATATAGTTGCAATCTGGCAATTTACCAATTTGCTTTTACATTTTCCCACCTGTTACATATCTCTTTTTTTTATATTTTTTTTCCTGTTACTGAGCTAAGTGAATGTTGTTTACTTTAACTGAACTCATTATTTTTACCCATGTTTAGTAATTTCTCTATGTTTACAATACACAACATTAACACAGTGTATATTAATGTAACCTTACTCTACTTCATATATAGTAAAGATATGCAAAGATATACATTCAATTTATACCTTATATACTCTGTAACAGTATTTATTTTTATTTTACATATATTATAAAATCCCATAATGTATTATTCCTCACTTAATTTTAGAAAGTTCTTTTTTGTGAAGTTAAAAATAGGAGACAGTGTTTTGTATAATGATATTCACTTTTATCTTTTTTTGAACTCTTCTTTTTTGCAGTTTCAAATTTTTATTAGTATGTTTTTTCCTTAAAAACAATTTGTTTTCTCTCTCTCTCTCTCTCTCTCTCTCTCTCTCTCTATATATATATATATATATATATATATATATATATATGTCGGTGTCACTCCCGGCCGGCAGGAAGGACACACAACAAAGTCTGGCAGTGGACAACCTTTTCTTTTATTTTCCTTCTCCGTACAGCCTGCCCCGGGAATCCTCCCGGCCGAAGCCTCTGTTGGTCCGCTCCCCGCGGCTCCTTGCGTGCTTCTCCCTACAGTCTGTCCCGAAGCCTCTACCGGTCCGCTCTCCGCGGCTCCTTGCATGCTTCTTCTGCTTCTTTTGCTTCTTCTTTCGTGGCGGGAGAGGCACTCACTTTTATAGGGTTACAGTGGCCAATCAGTTCAAAGCGCGCGATGCGGGCTGATTGGCTAACATCAGTTGTTGCTAGGCAGACTATCTTACAGGGCGGGTTGTGAAGCAGGAGATCTTACAAGGCGGGTTGTTTACCAAGCAGGAAGCAGGAGATCTTACAGGGCGGGTTGTTTACCAAGCAGGAAGCAGGAGATCTTACAGGGCGGGTTGTTTACCAAGCAGGAAGCAGGAGATCTTACAGGGCGGGTTGTTTACCAAGCAGGAAGCAGGAGATAAGCGCCATCTTAGCACACTCGATGGGAGGGGTAATCTAGCTCAGGCTTTGCTCTTTCCTACAGGCCTCACGTCCGCCAAGTAAGGCGACCGGGCTTGGCCGCGGCTCCCAACATATATATATATATAAATTTAGACATACATTTTAGTTTTACAAAATGTGAAATTTTCATGCATTCACATAATGTATAAAACTATTTTAGGTATATTTTACTTATAAACATTTCCAGTGTACAACGAGTCTCTTTCTCTCTGTCTCCCTATGTCTTTCTGTCTCTGACTCTCTCTCCTCTCTCTCTCTCTCTCTCTCTCTCTCACTTTCTCTCTCTCTCTCTCTCTCTCTCTCTCTCACACACTTTCTCTCTCTCTCTCTCTCTCTCTCTCTCTCTCTCTCTCACTTTCTCTCTCTCTCTCTCTCTCTGGCATACTGCAATAAAACCAAAGGCATCATGAATGCTAAGCAAGTACTCTACTGAGCTGAATCTCCAGCACTATCATATATTATAATACATTTCCGCTGAAAATGTGTCAGCTTTTTGGAATAGAAAAAAGTCTATGTTTTTCACAATGAAAAATTATTTCAAGAATAACAGAATTGTAGGTTAACAGTATTATCATTTTAATATATTTCAAGTTTTTAATGTTTTTCACATTAGTTTCTTCTATCTTTTGTAGTTTCTGGGGAGAAGTACGCAATAAATCTCATATTTATTACTCTAGCTGTAATTTATCTTTTTTCCCTACCTCCTTCCAATGTACATTCTTTGTGATTTATAGCAGTTTGTAAGAGTGTTATCTCGCTTGAGTTTCTGGATTGAATTTCTTTTCTTATTTTTGAAATTTATTTGCCATTCTGTCTTTTAATATTTCATTTAGATTTTTCTTTTTATTCCTCTTTGCTGATATCACAACAATATTCACAACATTCAATCTTGAACTCATTATTTCCACATCTTTTGGAAATCATATTCTCATCACAATCCTCATGTTTTGATCTCCATACTTCAATTTGCATAATTTTAACTCATCTGTTTCCTCTTCCACGCTACTTCCCAGGCCCTGTCTAATAAACTTATGAGCTTATCAGAGTAATTCCTTTTTTACCTAATATGCAACAAGAAATTTGGCATTTTCTGTATTTTTAACAGATAATATTTATGGTTATTATTACATACAACATAATATTTTGAAATCTTTATATGCACTGTGAGATAGTTAAAATAATTTTATGTGTGTTCCTGAGCCCTTTTGCTCTAGAATTTCTATATAAATATTTCTGATAGTTTCTGTGTGTAATTGAATTCTAGAGTTTTATTCATCTACTTTTGTATTAGATTGCCATATTAAATAATTAATTCAATTTTTTTGTCTGTTAGAATATCTGTTTAACCTATTGGCTATTTTCACCTGGAAATAGGTTGTTTTTATTTATTATGTCTTGTAGTGTTTTTCAATTAATATCAAATATTTTCTTATGTAGAATGGGGACAGAAGAAACAGAATTTATGACTGAAAATTGATGTCTGTTTTCAAATAATTCAGGTGATGATTTCAATTATGCTACACAGTATTTGGGTTAAGGTTTTCTTTTTTATTTTATTAATAAAAGGTAAAACAAAATTTCATAACAAAACAATGGGATAATAACAATAGTTAATACATTAAATGTTGTAATATTTAAGTAGTTGCTCAGTGTAAAAAACTCAGGAATCAAAAAAAAAAAAAACTCCTCAGGAATCAACATGTCTACAATCAATATTAGCTCTTTCCTTTTTAATGAATTAAAAGACACTAATAGTGTAACTGAACTTGAATTTTTTTTCTTTTCCCTATTGTCCTTTCCCCTTTTACCAATCCTAGTTCCTTTTTCCTTTTGAACAATTTCATTTTATTTCATAATATCTACCATACATTTCAAACTTATTTGCACTTTCAGTTTCTCACATATCACGGAGACAGTACAATGTTTACACACGTGATTCTGATTTATTTTACTTGCAAGTAAGGTCTCAAGTGGCATACATTAACCTGTAAGAATATCAAGCTTATTCTTTTTCATGGCTGAGTGGTACTCTATTGTATAAAAATGCCACATCTTTTTTAACCGTTCCTCAATTGATGAGCATTTGGGTTCTTTCCAGGATTTAGCTATTGTGTTACTATAAACATGGGTGCACATATATCACTGCGGTATGATTTTTTTTTAATTTTTCTGGAAAGATACCAGAAGGGGAAAGGCTGGGTGGAATGAGACCTCTAACCTTAGTTTTCTGAGGAATTTTCCTTCACATTGATTTCCAAAGTGTTTGTAGCAGTCCACACTCTCATTAACAGTAAGAAGGGTTCCTCTTTCCCCACAAGTCTGCCAAATTTGCTATTGGCTGATTTCTTGATGATAGCAATTCTTTACCTGGTGAGATAAATCTCAGTGTTATTTTAGTTTGCATCCCTTGAATAATCAATGATGTTGAACATTTTTTCATATATTTATTTTCTATTTGTATTTCTTCCTCTGAGAAATGTGTATTCATCTCAGATGCTCATTTTGGATTGAGTCATTGAATTTAGAGTTACGAATTCTCTCAATTTTTATATATTCTAGATAAAATTCCAAGCTCTTCTTGACTTGAGGGTTTGTATTGAGAAGTCTTCAGTGATTCTTAGGGGCTTTCCTTTATAGGTGATCTGTTTCTTTTCTCTATCTGCTTTTAATATTCTATTCTTGTGCTGAATTTCTGAAATCTTGATTGTTATGTGTCTGTGTGTATATTTATTTTCGTTATGACTAATTGAAGTTCTCTGTGCCTGACTTATCTGTGTGTCAGATTTTTTTCTCACACATGGGAAATTTTCTATTACTTCTGCAATTAGTAGTTTTATGTCATTTGTGTTGACTCCTACCTTTTCATTAACACCTATTATTTTTATTTGCATTGTCTTGCAGTTGTTGAATTGTTACTGCCTGAATTTTTGTTATTTTTAAGAGATCATTCCTTTCATGATTGCTAATCGAAATCCTGTCTTAATCTGAAAGCCTATCTTCAGTTTCCTTCAGTTGGTTTTGCCAACTTGCAATAGAATTTTTAGTTTCCAGTATATCTGTTTGAATTCTATTTCTTTCGTATCTTTATCATTCATGATTTCCATCCTTTTCCTATCATGATCTATTTTTTAATCTATCTTTACTCTAGATTTGCTGAGAAATTCCCTTATAAATGTTGACTTTCTTGTTTTACAGGAGATATTATTTCTGATCTGGTTTACTATTAGCCAAAAGGATTTGTTTCTTTAGTTCAGTTGCTATCATTTCAGAAATGTCAGGTGTGTGCTCTATTTTCCTCTATCTTGTTGTCTCCTGAACTTGTTCTGGGTAGGCTGGCAGTCTGAGGTTTCATTTTGCTTCTGCATCTTTCTCATTTTCTATTTTCAAATTTGTATTTTGCTTAACATTTTTAGCCGTGTATGCTTTTTTTAGTAGATAGCTTTCCCACTAGTATCAAGGCCTCTCTACTAAAGTTTGTTATTCAGGGCTGTCTTCTGTGGGAGGCTCTTGGTTTGTGTCTATCCCAAGATCCTACCTTTTTAATTAACTAAAAGTAAGATGTTGATATCTGATTGGTTCTTTCTCTGGTCCTTCGGTTATGGGATGTGTTGAATTTATTGTCCTAGAACTTCCCAGTATTGTTACAGTCATGAGAACCACTGATTACAGCAGATATAGCATCTTACCTGAAGTGGTATAATTAGCACTAACAATAGCATCAAGCACAATTTAGAAACTGACGAACTGTGCTATTAATTTTGTACCTTTAACCACAAAAGCAAAATCTACAATTACACAACAGAACCAATCATCATTTGGTAGCTTGTGTGAAAAGCGTTTCCCCTTGGTAAAGTGATTTTATTCTATGGTGGGGAAATTTAAGAATGAAGGTTGGTAGAACAGAGACAACTGGAATGAAATAAAGTAGAAGCCATAGTGGTAGATGAAGGATGGTCTCATAAACTTTGGCAAACTAGAGAAGAAAGTAGAAGAGAAAGAATGAAGGAGTAAGTAAGTAATTGTTGAAGTTGACCAGAATAATTAGAGAGACTATTCATGCATATGAAAATATCAGTAAATCTATGTGAGTAAATTGAATAAAAAGGGAAAGAAGATGAGTAAGTTAAAACAAAACATTGGTAAAAGCCCCCCCAAAAAAAGAGAAGAAAAAGAAAAGAGGGAAAAATAAGGGGAAACAAATCAGCAAAAGAAAAGTGAAAAACAAAATAAAATTTAAAAAAATTCTTTCCATGACCACTTAGTCAAAAACTACTGGATAACACTGCCAAAACTACAGTAGAGTTTGTGTTGAATTTGAGGCCGATCTTGGCCTCCGGATATGGGGACCTGGGATCAGAGTGTTCAGATAGTACGTTCTGTATGTGACTTGACAGCCTCCCACTCCTTACCCTGTTTCTCTTGGTGATGTCTCTCTCCCAGGTGCTGTGTTTTCAAAGACAGATGGCTGTTCCCAGTCCTGTGCACCATTGGCTTCGCCTGAGTCCTGCTCCGTCTTCTGGGTTCTTCTTCCACTAGTGAGTCTCTGTCCTGACGGGTCATTTGTTGCAGCATGGAGTGATATTGCTGTGACATGCTTTGGTCCCCTGCTCCTGCTGTTGAAGTCCCAGGTTGCTGAGTCTCAATTCTTACTCCTCTCCCAAGGTGGGCCCTAACTTCGCATTTGTTGCTTTTAAAAATCTGCAGTGACTATCACACTTCTGCTAGTCTGTAACTTCCTGAGATTAGATAGGGGTGCTATGGGGTACCTTTTTTCTTCTGCCCCAAGCAGTTTGGACACAGTCTGGGGCTGCACAGTCCAGAGATGCAAGGCTGTTTAATTCTCTAGGCCTTTCTGACCACAGATCATGGGGGAAGCGTTAGTGGTTTCATCTTCTATGCACCCATGTAGTCTTTAATCTTGTTCCTGGAAGTTCTAGTCAGCATTCTGGTGCACAAAAGGAAAGTGAAGAAAAGAAAAAAGGAAAGAAAAATAAATGAAAAGTGGCTGAATATCAAGAAGGGAGCAGTTTTGTGTCAGCAGACTTTACTGAAGGGTTGTAGCATCTTCTGTTTGGAGGAAGGCAGAAGAGGCAGGGCACTTGCATCCCAAGTCTATCCTGTATGGCTTGATTTAGTCACACTATTTTAATATATCCTTTTTTTTCCTCCTCCTCCTCCTCCTCCTCCTCTTCCTCCTCCTTCTCCTCCTCCTCTTCCTCTTCCTCCTCCTCCTCCTCTTCTTTTTAGATTCTAAGTATGTGGTCTATGATCCCCATCTGGAGGCCCACCAGCAGCCAGGGGACTTGGATGGCCATTTTATTAAGTCTTTTATCTATGTTCTGCTTGATCTGTTGGTCTCTTTTGTCAGATTGGTTTTAGTTCCAGGGCGCATGTCTCTCTCCTTTCTTCCAGCTACCTGTATTTCAGATCAATTTCTCTGAGAAGCTCTGAATGAGGCTCTTCATCTATTCAACCATGTTGTCTCTCTGGGTTAAGGTTTTGTGGGGTTTGTTTCTATGATTATTTTCTCTTCACTGACTTTCTCATAGCATTAACTTGTCTTGAGATTGACTGCTCAGACATTCTGCAATGCTTTACTCAAAGATTATGTGCTACCTTTAGTTTATAAATATCTCTGTGTATCTAAGCCATACCAGGAGACTTTCTCCATGATTTTGTCAGTCCTCTGACGATAGACACACACTGATTATTATTCATGTTGGACAGGGTAGCGGTATGGAAGGAGAGTTCTCTATAATCCTAGTCCAACTACAGCCTTATGTACAATCTGTGAACTTGATCTTCATGGGTGCGTTTTCCAGTGTTTCTATTTATATTCCCTATGACAATCAAAATTTTATGTGGTATTTATTATGGGCCTAATCTGTGAGATTCATTCTATCTCAGTTCCCGGCACACAACACATAAAAGGATTGTCATATGATCCTGGGCCTTTAATTGGCTCTTGCCTTCCTCATAAAAATGAAGTTGTTTCCTGTATCATCTCTCCAGTAACACAAGTGTTTACCTGTGCTATGGGAGTGACATGTGGTGCTCCTTCTGGAAATTAAAGCTTTTAACATGAGGGTCAAGTAGTAACACTAGGCTGCATACCTTGACCACGGTGTCCCTTGAATCCTGTTGAATGCTTGAACCAGAAAGTTAGTTCTCCTTCATCTCCTACCCCATCTTCAGTATTTTCCTGAGAAAATAGAGGGCTTGAGTATTTTCCTGATCAAAAAGAGCCTATAAGCTGATGATAGCTCTCATTTTATCTGTTCTTCCCAGGGATGTTTTTTAACATCATATTAATATACACCCAGATTTGAGCAATTCATTCCAAAGGTTATTCATTTGTATCACCCACTTGTATGGCAACTTCTTAATATTCTGGTGCTATCTTAGTAGAAACAGTTTGTATATCTCCTCTCTCCTTGTGAGAGGAGGAAGGACTCTTCTTGGCTTTGCAACTTAAACTTTCTAGCGAGCTTAAGAAATACTAAAATTTTGTGGTTTGTCTGGAATTTTTCACTAAGGTGTTACTGCATTCTATATCTATACCAGTGTTCTGTATCTTGAGCCCAAATGGGACATGGAGCCATATCTTAGGCCATTAGATTCTATTTTTTACCACAACAAAGATCATTTTGTTTTCCTCCTTCAGGAATCTTTCAAGTGAGAATTTCAGAGAGAAAAAAAATAAGCTTACAAAGACCAAGTATCTAATACATGGCACTAAGAGCATTCAAGCCCAGTTCTACCTGAATCTTTAGTCTATGCCTTTGAAAACATGTTGTCTCTCTGGTGGGAGAAACTGAAAGTGTAGATAAAAACCAAATAGTACAATGGATATTGTGAAATCAGAAGAAATTGTTCAAAGTGAGTGGGATACTAAGCAAGGGTAAAGCAAGGGAAAAAAGAAAAAATGAGAAAAGAAGGATAAAGTGTGTAAAAAGCTTTGTAAATAAGGAGGGAAAGAAGAGGAGTTGAAAGGAGGGGAGGAAAGTGGGAGGAAAAAACACAAATCAAGGTATTTCATGTACAGTTGGAAATTCCCTATGATGAATATGGTCATTGCATATACCTTAAAGATGCCAATAAAAAAACTTAATTAAATAAAAAAAGTCGTGATTCATTCCTTAAATTTCATCCACCTCAAATATACATTTTAATATTTGACAAAATCCTGCCTAGTAATCTCAGGAGTAGGCAAAGGTTACAGGCCTGAATGCGTTGGTAATTGAAGGCTATCAGTGGAAACAGCAGTATGAGCTGCAAAGTCCTAATAGCGTCACGCTTGGTTTGAAACTGCTACTTTGGATACTAGTGCATGCAGTGCTAACTGCAAGCCATTAGCAAGTATCCCTGTTGCTGTCTAACATATCCTGAGAAGATGATACTTATTACTGGTTGCTAATGCCAGTCTCTGCTAGGAGGATGTTTAGTAACTGATCAATCACCAATAACACTATTTGTACATATTTTGGGGAAAATATCCCCAAAGGCAAAAGACTGGTAGATGCTTAGAAAAGTCATACTTACTGGACTTAGTAGGGTAAACCTGTGAAAAAGCAACAGAAACCTGAAGACACTTCTGCCTCATTTGTGCCCTCAGATTATTTTCACTATAGGAATTGTTATTGGGATAACATGAAAAATTACCTTGCCTTGTCTTCCTGTAATACATATTCAGCAAAATAATATTAAGCACTTAACACATGGCCAGCACTCTCCTGATTGCTGGATACTATTACACTATGGAAATGACTATCAAGTTAAAGTTCATAAAAAAGAAATAGTTTCTCAAAATCCTTTGGATTTCATGCAAACCCTTAGAGTTCTTTTTTCTTTTGCAGTACTTGGGCCTCAACTGAAGGCCGCTCTACCACTGAGCTGTATCTCCAGCTCATTTTGTCTTTCATTTGGAGACAGGATCTCTCTAAATTGTCCAGGCGAGATTCCAGCTTAAAATTCCTCTGCCCCAATCTCCCTCTGTACTGGGATTACAGGTATTAAAAGTTGCCATCAATTCTTGTGGAAGCATTGTGATACCTTTCCACTGAGTTTCTGACCCAACCATATTCCTTTGGTTTCTCTTAATTCCACTGCACCATGCTGCAATTTTTAACAGTGATACTCAGAATTAGGGCAGACATGAAGATAGGGTATAAAAATCTTAGAACACAAGGACTTGAAAAGCTTGTAAGGTTCAGGTTTCTACTGCAAATATCGCTAACTTCCTAAGAACTGAAACAGCTTTTCAGGACCTGGACCTTTGCTCTCTGTTCTCCCGTCTCTCTAAATCTTCTTTCCTCCACCCTAAAATTGCCTACTGCCATTATCTTCGTAGTGTGCAAATGCCTACATTCATTTTAATCAGTATTCTCAATCTAATAATTCATACTGTGAAATTATTTCATTTTTTTGTTTTTTGAGTATATTTTAACTGTTTAAACTTTTATTTCCATTTGTTTTCACTCATCCTTCTTTAGTGATGAAACTTTTTTAGACTATAGATTTTCTTATCTGTACAGTTTTGCATTTATTCCACAATAACTCTAATATTTATTAAATTCTTATTATGTGCCATTTTTTCTAAGATTTCACATATATTTATTTAATTTTCCCTAAATCCTTATTGGAAAAAAAGGCACTATTTTCTTATTACTTTACCCAAGGTCACAGCAGCAGTAAGACACAGAGTAACAAATAGGAATCAGTCTACAGTTCCTGTCCTTCTAATCATAATTTAAACAACAATCCAGCACATCTTGTATTTCATTTTACGAATTTTCCCATTATTAATTTTTTCCTTTATTTCCCTTTGGAAATTTTTGTCTGGTACTTGATTACTAATTTTTTCCATATAAATAGCAACATAAAATCAAGTTGAGTTTTCATAAACTCATTGGATTTGTGCATAATTTAACTAAAATTTAAAAATAATATTATTAGTAAATTATCACAACACTATGAGCTTCTTCACTTGTAAATAAGAACATTGTTTTCAGTTTGATTGCTTACCCTGCTTTCCAAGCTGCGATGTACATATCACTATTTATTGGCATCTCTAATTTAGAAACGCATTTTGCCACAGAAAAACTATATTGTTTGGCATGAATTTGGGCTGTGGATGTAGTTCAGTGGGAGAGCCCTTGCCTGGCATGTGCATAGCCCGGAATCGAATGCACAGCGCTACAAACGAGACAAAATGAAACTTGCGCTCATTTGTACTGTTAAGTAGCTATTCTGTGGAAGTCTTACTGGTAATAAAAACAGTGAAAAGTTGATTTAGATACTTTTAAAACCTTTATCATTAATCACCCTCACTTCAGACTGTGACTCACCTAAAACCTTCAATGCATACTTTTAGCTTTAGGTAGCATTGTATAGCTTATCTCAAATTTTCTGTTCATAAATGGTTCCAAAAATAGATTAAATGAATATATAACTGGATTTCCAAGGCAAATTGTCATGATTAGAGAAGTTACTTACAGTTTTAGGTTAATTTTTAACAATTTGGCTCTAGAAGTTAACTTCCTAACAAATCTCCATTCTTAGAGCACTATGAAACTAGTGATATTTATATATTGATAACGTCTTCCTTTTAAAACAACCACTTCCCAAAGAAGCTAAATAAAGATTTATGTGATTGATAGTAATCAAATATGTGAACGTGAGAATGAATCTGCATTTTAATTTGTACAATACATAAACCAGTTTATACGGTACTCAACTGAATACTCATAACACCTTACGAAACATTAGCATTTACTCTTGTTGATTTATGCCAAGATATGTTAATAGTCCATGCATATGCGATTTGTTTCTTTGATGTATTCATTGTTCTTTTACAAAACTTGTACTTTTGCACCATGGGAAAAAGAATGTGACTATTCCGTGACATTTTCTGATACTACATCTGAGGTCAACTTGTTCTATCACTCCTACTATTCAAAAATACTATCATTCTCACATACTACAAAAAAAAAAAACATAAAATATGCATATCATTGTCCTAAACAGCAGTACTTACGAGATTCTGTTCAATGTTTTATGTGAATATCTAACGGCTGACCTGGAGACTTAGATTCCAACCACATAAAATATGTTCTGAGATTTGTTTTCCTACCATTTCCTTTGTGCTGCTTTGGGAAATCCCTCTGATACCATCTGGACATATATCTGCCACCCTTTTTGTCTTTACCATTATCATTTTACTATTTGCTTTATTCCAAGCCAGTGTTGACAGAAATTGAAAATGAGTGTATACAAATTTAGTCCTTCAGCTTATCCTCTTTTTTTTAATATCACAGAGTAGACAAAACTAAAACATCAATCAGTGAACACTTGGAAGAAAATGTGCTGTTTCTTGTTCCTTAATCATCCTCCTTCTACTTGATTGCTGAACCAATTCTGACTTTGGGAACTATAATGTGAGTTTACCTTTGACTTTAGTTTGTGTGAATTTGGAAATTTCATACATTTGAGATATCAGATCCCGCTACTGAAATATGTAGTTTTGGAAGCAGTGGTCTAAGGGAATAGAGATTTGTATTGGCTGTGTACACTGAATCAGCTTCTTATGGCCCCTCATAGAAAGTAGTATATTTGACTATGCACAGCTGTGGACCATCAGTCACCCAGATGTGCATGTTGTGGTCTGTTTCATTCTGCTATGCACATGATCATGCCGTATACTGAAATACTTTGAATAAATAGAACTTTCTTATTCATCTTATAGGTTTGAATTTGAATCTCTATGTTTGAGGAAGAATACCGTTTTGAATTTCTTTTGAACTTATCTATAGTACTTTACTCCATGAATGCTGTCAGTCAAAAACAGTGCCTGCTTTCAGTCATCATATTCATTATGCACACTCAAGTGCTTTCAGGAAAGGCTTTGCTTTCTGAGTTATTTCTGGCACTTAGTATATATTTTCTTTAAACTCTGGCTTCTGCATACATAAGCTTGATATTAAAAAATCCAAGACACCAAAATAGGGGTACTAGGAGAGAGAAAGAGGGAGACAGAGAGAGACAGAGTGAAAAGAGGACAAGGAGAAAAACATTGTGATTTAAAAAAAAAATGCAAAGCTGAATAGAGTAAAGTAAGTTCCTAGTACTCTACTTGAAATTTTCCATTAAGTTTGAGATTATATGAAAATAAAAATTTACCAAAATCTAAATAAACAAATAAATACACATATTAGATGGACATTTATTTTCTCATTGATTTTCTAAATTTACATATAATTTTTTTAAAATTTTCAGTGATTATTTTCTCTTAAAGTTAACTTACATGTCATATTTTAGAATTCTTATTTTTAAAATATCTTTACTTGGGCTGGGGGTTAGCTCAGCAGCATAAGTGCCTGCTTTGCAAACTCGAGGTTGTGAGTTTGATCCCCAGCACAAAAAAAAAAAAAAAAAAAAAAAAAGATAAAATATCTTTACCTGACATGCACTTTATTTATGGATTGGTTTTATGACTCAGAGAGACACACTTAGAGTTAGCATGCATGAAGCATAGCAGGACAAAAGTTGGGGAGTCAAACAACTTGTATTCCAATCCCACTTATGAGTTTTTATTAGCTGCATTTATTGACAAGTTACTTAACTTCCCAATTTGCTCATTTATAACTATGTCATAGTGTTTTTCTGATGATTAATAAGATAATTAATATAGCTAAAAGAACCATAAATTACTGTGCACAACAGGTAGGAGATATTTGCCCTCATTTATATTAACTGGATTTTCTAATCTAAGGAGCAGGTGCATAATATGTTCACATCTAACTTTAAAATATGAGGTAAATTTACTTTTATGAAATGTAATAGTTTGAAACAAGATGGTAACCTCTCAGGGCTCACTCTTAAAGTTAAGGAGGCAACAAAGGACACATACTGACAAGACTCAGACTCTTACTTGACAATTGAAATAAATGTGTGAAAAATCTTTGCAAAGACATATGGAAAGTGCTTGGAGTCCAGCATGCAAGAAAAACAACTAATTCAAACTAGTGATATTCAAACTGTGGAAAGCTCTTAAAGCCCATTTTAAAGAGAAATTTATAGATTTGGATTTACTTACTAGAATGTGAAGAAAAAGACCATTATTCAACTAATTACGCTTGAAACAAATCAACAGAACAAATTCAAAAAAAAACAAAAGAAAACACAGTTTAGAGCAAAGTAAATGATACATAAAATGAAATACAAGGTAATTTACAAAGCAAAAGCTTATTTCAAACAATAAGCTATTTCTAGGTGATGACTCATCAATACAACCAGTATATACAAACAGTAAGAAAAACTTCAGTAAACAGAATGGAGATCTAAAAGGTATCACATGTGATTATATTTGCCCAACCAGAAAATTCAACATGCTCTCCCTATTTTGAGGTCACTGAGCCTTAAGTAAATCTGCAAAGTCTTTCTTGGCTGGTAAATGGCATTTCATGGCAGAAAAAATTGACCAAGAAAGTGACAGTAACCAAAATTCTGTGATGCACGATACAGGGCATCATACCCTAGACTACTGTTAAATTTGCAAACTTCTCACGGAAAAAAAAAAAATATTGTTGATCCTTTCTGGTTCTAGTTAGATGCTTGTACTGTCACATATGGTGAGTTTTTTCCGTATCTTTACATCATAAAAAGTTTGACATTTTATAGGGCCCCATGCATTTAATTCAGATGTGAAAACCAGGCTTTACTTATTGTCGCAGCATCATCAATACCTACCACATGCTATTGTGCACCGTTTGTACTCACTGACAGCTTGCTTAATGAAGGCACGACATTGTCTATTGGCCTTTTCCATAAATAACTCTCATGTTCACAGCATGCCACTTTCACTTATTTAGGGGAAGTACAGGAATACAGGCTGTGTATGTCACTTAAGCACTTAAAGTTGCAGATTCTCACTATTAACAATGATAAAAACATCTCTCCCTATTATATATTAATCATTATTAAATAAGAGAACAGCCATAGTAATTGTGTCCTTTAGTAAACATCTTTTACATATCTCATAATTGTCAAGTTATAATCTTTTTAATAGCTATTTAACAGTAAACATGACAAGTACCCTTTTTTCCTATGGAATTCACATCTGGAAGGGGAAATATACATTGACATAGAAATGTTTTATGGGTTTATTAATGGGAGATGTATGATACAACTGGATTCCCTTTAAAAGCAGGTGGCCCACATATACAAAGGCATGCTCACACACTGTGTTATGCACCAGAATGTTACCCTGTGACCTAAGACGCATTTTCTAGGATTCTTCATGGTAAAGTGACTGGAGTATTATGGGAAAATACAGATAACTAAGGGAAATGTAAACCTTCTATGTCTTTTATTCTATACTACTCAATAGAGTTTTGTTCCTTCTCCATCCATTTCTCTCTAACTAACCAAAATAATCCATACTAAAAGCCAAAGCTGGGCGTAGTGGCACACAGCTGTAATTCCAGCACCTTGGAGGTTAAAGCATGAGGATCATAAGTTGGAGAGGAGCCTTGGCTACATAGTGAGTTCAAGGTCAGCCAGAACTACAGTATGACACTCGGTCTTGAACAAACCACTCCCACAAAAAATAAATAAATAAAAGCCAAAGGCTCAAATTTGAGGAAAAAAGTACTAAGAGGAAACTATAACCTTTGTCTTCCAAGGTACTCTTAAATTCTGATCTAATTCTGTTCATACAGTTAGTGCTCCTGGACTACTTTGCTTTGTTTCCCACACAAATGCCTCTGCTGAAATATGACAGTGTGTGTCACTAAGCTATTTATTATTTTTTGAAGAGTCTGTTTAAGCATCATCTGTTAGAAAATTGTTGCGGAAGACTTGCTGAAAAACTGATGTTAGAGATAAGGATTCCTCATATGTCTGTAGACTTCAATATCAAGAAAACCATTGTTTAAAATGTTTGAGTTTTCAAAGGAAAGTGATACCATGTTACTCATTGAATCCTCTTTTTGTATAACTGGTCAATTGATTTCTCAATTTCTATATCTCAGTTATTTCAAATTATCTGATTTCTCTCTCTTCTTTTAAAAATATATGTATCTATCTATCTATATAGATAGATAGATATGCTTTTGTGTATCTGTTTACTCATTTTTAAAATTAAATTTACTTTTAAGTTATATGCAAAGCATAAAACTTTCCATCTTAATGGAGAAATACTTGGTATTTCCAATTATGTATATATTGTGTATGATTCAGTTACATTCAACACACGCATATCCTCACTCATTTCTTTGTAGTGAAAATGTTCTAAATCCTTCAATTTTTTGAAATGTACAGTACATTATCTATAGTCACCCTGTTGTACACTAGGACAGCAGATTCCTTGCTCCTCACTGTGCCAGTGTACCTTCTGATCAACGTTTCCTGTCCCATTCCCCCTCCTTCATACTCTCCCCATCCTCTGATAACCACCATTCTACATTCAACTGCTGTGGCATCAACTTTAGATTCCACATACGAACGAGATTCTGTACTACTTTACCTTCTATGCCATGTTTCTTTTGCTTCACATAATCATCTTTCAGCCCTCTTCATGTTGCCACAGGTGACAAGGTTTCCTTTTTATGCACTGTATTTCCTCTATCAGTTGATGGACATATAGGTGGATTCCGTTTCTTGGCCTTGTGAATAGTGCTGCATTGAATATGGAAGTACAGATGTTTCCTCAAAATATTAATGTGCTTCTTAATATGTACACTAGAGTGGCACTGTCAAATTACTTGATAGCTCTATTTTTAATTTTTTGAAGAAACTCCATTGATTATTATAGTGGCTACCCTAACTTACATTCCCATTAACAGTACATATGTGTTCTTTTCCTCCACCTAACCCCTGCACTGATTATTGTCATTTGGATAATTCTTAAAGAGATAGGGTGATAACTCACTGTTATTTTTAATTCCCTTATGTATTTATCATATACATGTTGACTATGTATATATCTTTTCAGAAATATCTATTTAAGTCATTGTCCAATATTTAATTTTTTATTTTGCTACTTTCTACATATTTTGAATGTTAACCCCATCAGAAGTAGACTTTACAAATATTTTCCCATTCTACAGGCGATCCTTCACTCTACTGATTTTACCCTTTGCTGTACAGAAGCATTACGTTCAACACAATCCTACTTGCCTGTTAGCTTTTGTTTCCCATGCTTTTGAGGTCTTTTCCAGAAACTTCTTGTTCATTACAATATTTTGAAGTAGTTCCCTTATTTATTCTTGTAGAATTTTGGTAGAAGATTTACATTACATTTAAGACTTTAATATATTTTGAGATGATTTTTGTAACTGGTGTAAAGTGTGTCCATTTTTAGTCTTTTACAAGTGACTACTCAATTTTCCAAGTGTCACATTTTAAAATAGTGTCTTTTTAATGAATAGTTTGGCACCTTTGTCAAAAAAGAGTAACGTATGTTTGCATGGGGTTAGTTTTAGGATCTCTGCTATACAGTCTTGGTCTTTGTGTCTATGATCATGGCAGTGCAAAGCTGCTAGAATATCTAGAGTTTTGTAGCATATTTTGAACTTGGGTAGTATAGTGTTTCTGCTTTATTGATTTTGCTCAGGGTGACTCGGATACTTAGGATATTTTTGTGGTTTTATACAAATTTTGGGATTGTTCTTTCTAGTTTTATGGAGAATGCCGGTATTTTGATAGGATTTCATTCAATATGTAGATCACTTTGGGTAATATAGACAGTTTAGCAATATTGATACTTCCAATCTATGAACATGAGTGTCTTTTGAATTTTTTTGTTTCCTTAATTTTTTATCATAATTTTATAGTTTTCTTTATAGAATGGTTTCACTTAAATTTATTTCTAAGCATTTTTATTGTACATTAAATGGAGTTGTGTTTTGATTATTATTTCAGGTAATTTTCTAATAACTTACTGCACTACTACAAACATTTGTATTCTGAATTGTGTCCTGCAACTTTGCTGAATTTGTTTATTAGTTCTGATAATTACTTGGTGCAGTCTTTGAAGTTGCCTGTGCTTCATATAATAAAAATGACACCCACAAGCCTCCCCCTGGGGCCAGCAGCAGCCATTAACTGTGGAACTCTTCGCTGTCATAGGCAAAATCATCATAAAAATGAGCTTCTAGCTCCTATGCCAGGCATATTACCATGAACACCACAAATTTATGTCTCACTTTTTGTCTATCCCTCCTTAAGATCAGAACAGCACTGGGATAGGGTCCTGGTCATCATTGCTATGCTAAGGTCAGTCCACTTATGGCCCAAGAGTACTTCATTCAGCCACAAATGATACTGGAGGGAGAAGTCTGTTATACTCAGGCCGTGAACATCTGGTTGGAATAAAGGTTATTCCAGAAGCTCCTCCTACAGCCACTGGCCTCATTGATGGGGGCCATGAGTACCTATGCCATGTTAGGTTTCATTAACCATGCACTGAACTCAAAGGCAAAGTCATGGGCCAACTTCCTCCTCTTAGTATTCTTGATTCTTGCTGAGGTTCCCAAAGTTAGAGTTGTGATGATGAAGGCAGTCCCTTGCTCCTGAGTCTCATGCTACTAAAACCTTGACATTTATGGAAATTTTCCCAGGCCCATGCTTAGTTGGTGATGACACAAGCTGAAAACAAGCTCAAAATATTCAGAGTGTGGTTATTTGCTTGGTGCCAGGGCCAGCTGTGAGGCACCATCACTAATCACTGGCCTGTGGCTAGCTGTGATGCCTGAGTTTTGGATATGGATGATGCAGAAAGTCTTCTGGCCATCACGCTTATACTAAACTGGCTTGCACTTGAGTTCCAGAGCTGCAGGGTCCTGTACAGTCTTGGGAGGTAGAATGCCCCAGACTTAATCTAAGGCTGACAGTGATGCAGGCCAAGACTTGAGTCTTTCTTATTGGCATGCAGGCATCTATATAATGCTGGTGGAGATTTAGGAGCTCTACTGTCAAGCTCTGGCATGAGGATAGAAGCCTCGTTTCTCCCTGATGTTGGATCTCTGCACAGCAGGCCTAGCTCTGACCTGCAAGTCAAAGCCTTTGCTGGTTTTCATGCTGGGCTCCCAGGATCCTTACCATTGCTAGTGCAGTTTCAGTGACTCAGTCCATTCATACTGGTCTGTGAGTAGATTTTCGGAGCTTTGACCAGTGCAGGGTTTCACTGCTGCTGGTCTTGTGATGGGTCACAATTCTAATGCCTGGTGATAATTTTCTTTCCCTCTCCTAAGAGCTAGGGAATCTCTCTCCTGGCTGCTTGGAGTTTAAGGAGTTGCAATAGCAGCAACTCTTCTTCCTACCATTTTCAGTGCATCTTTTCTGGTTATTTTATTAGAATTGGGTGTCATCATCTTTCACATGGCTGCCTTAGTGTTGTGAAGGAAATTTGGCAAAGCCTCATGTAACATTTTAATCCATAAAGATTTATCTCAGTAACATTAAAATCATTAAGATATGACTATATTTTATATGCCTATTTCCACACTATAAATTATCTGCAATTCAAATGAGACCAAGAGAAAACACAATAAAATCAGACCACTTTTATACTCCTTGCTAACTAGCATTTCTAAAACATAAATACTCTAACTTAAGATGTACCTGAGAGGTCATAAACATTAGTTAAATATATCTCCAAATACTTTCATTTTGCAGATCAATTTTAAAAAGTTTTATAAGTAATAGGTTGCATAATACTTCAGCAATGTATTCTTGTTAAACTAAATTTAAAATCGAGAATTAAATTAATGGCAACTTTGTTAACTTCTTTGGTGATTGTAAGTTAATTTTGTGTATTTCCAGAGATCCCTCAAGTTCTGTACAATTTAGACAATAATTGAGAAAAAGGCATACATACGTCTCTAGATTATGTAACCATTTTCTTAAGAATTTGTAGTGTTCTAAGCATGGTAGCATCCATCCATAATCCTTATACTCTGGGAGGTTCAGGTAGGATGATAGCAAGTTTGAGCCTACCCTGAGCAATTTAGCAACTTAGTGAGATCTTGTATTAAAATAAAAAAATAAAAATAGCTGGGCATATAGCTCAATATGAAAGCTCTGAGTTCAACCTCCAATAACACACACACACACACACACACACACACACACACACACACCCCTAAATGTGTCATTTCATTCTGAAGGATATGTTAACTTTTGCTATTAAAAGTTTTCTCTGAAGGGACCACCTATGCTCATTCAAATTTCTTGGGACACTTGGGTTCAGAAAGTGATTTCCCAGTTTATCAAATGGAAATATAATGGTTTCCCTTATCTCAGAAGGAATGAAAGCTATCTTATGGAATAAAAACAACTTGTGAACAAGATAGTGTACGCTGTTCCCTTCAAAGAACTTACATTCTAGTAAATGGTGGGTAAAAAGAAGACAAATCAGTTCTAGACATATCACAGACTACAAAACAAACTACAATTCCACAGGGTGAGGGAACAAGGACCAAGCATTACTTCGCTCCTTTCTACCTCAAACACATAGCACCTGTCCTCATTCATCCATGTGGGACTCCATATTGATGGTTTTTGTGTTTTGGGAAAATCTCTTCTGCAACTTTATACTTTCTAACCCATTTACCAGTATAATACCAGTAACAGAATGCCTGAGCTAATTCTTAATGAGAACTGTTCTCAAACTAATGTCTTGTGAAATATTTTAGATACTTTATTTATTCATTCATTTATTTATTTATAGAGGGAGATTTTTTTTCTTTGTGTGAATCTAAATATCTGAAACAGAATAGGTGTTGAACCTGTTGCCTCATATATAACCCACAACTGGTAGAGATGGAATCATTTCCTTCTTTGAGTGGAAAAGAAAATATGATAGAGATCATTGTACCATCATATTTATACTAAGGATTTGCATGGGTCTTTATTGCAATAGTGCATTCTACATAAAATGCTTAAGCATACAGTTTTGGTTGGGATGTTCCTTAATGTAATTTTCTAAGTTTCCCAGGATTACAGAAAAAATATCCAATATAATCCCTCCTAAAAAAGTCATCTGAGCAAAACTTATAGACCGGAAACATACAAAAAATGTCTCCACAGAATTTTTGTATGAAATCCAGAACAAATGCTTTGAGCCATTACAAATGTAACCACTTGCTATGTCCTTCATCTGGATCATCTTTTTCACACAGACACAGTGTTCTAACTTTATTTCTAACTCCTCCAGTGTATGCAAACATGTATACAATTTCTGGTATGACCATGATATATTCTTGGCATTTGTGAGGTAGAGAACATGCATCATCGTTCTTTATTGGATGCCATCTACTCTGATGTGAATGATGAAAAAGTGAATTGGAAAGTTTGAAGAACAATGAGTGACCATCCATCAAAAAAGGCTATGATAAATAACATGACCTCTGAGTAAATTTGGATCACACAAACATGAGAACCCAAGTAGAATATAAAATATACAAAGAAAATATTTAGCAAAAAAAGGTACTGTGATAATTGTATTTTAACTTGTTGGGAAAATGGATATTGTCTCCTGAGTATTTCTGTCATTTGGCACTAATAAAACAGTCACAGCAGTAAGAACTCCCTGGCAGCTCACATTGGAGTATTCCTACTTGTCAATTCTTGCTGTCTTTTGTGTTCATTAAACTTCAGGAAACAAATACAAAGACATAAAATGATTTCAGATAGCCTCCCACTTTGGCATTTGGAATCTATATGTTTCAATCACTTTCCTCTATCTGTCTGCATCAGTTGACATCTAGCACAATGAATGAGACCAGATGCAGCAACAAATCGAGAAAAATAACCCAATAAAACTCTTGGCATTTGCTTTGAGTTGCTGTACTATGGGCAAGAGCAGATGGTCGCTTCTGTGCCTAAAGTTTTTAACTCTTTAAGGGGCTCCAACAGGATGTTTGAGGAACAATGAAATACCAGGTACTCCTCAAGGCTTCCATACATTCAGCTATGCATGTGTGCATATATTAAGTGCATATATGAAGACACTTCTGCTCCTTTTTATTTTAACCTAATATGTTGTAGAATGATTGAAATTACCCACCTTCTGCTTGTGACCATAAAATCAACAACCCAGAGAGGAAAGGTTTTATTTGACAACTGCATTACTAAAAGATCTATGAAAAATGTTAAGGACAAATACTTTGTTACACTCATAAAAATCCAGTGAAGAAAACTGCAAAAATCACTTTATATTTCTAGCCAAGGGCAAGAAAATATAAGCATAAAGAGCAAACCAAGCACAAACAGCAAGGATATCACTACACATTCTTCATGTTTATGCATCATGTAATGAAAAAGTCTTTCTAGAAATACAAACTGTGAATACATCTTAGAGAAAAATGGAAATAAGAAAAAAGTTAAGATTTTTTTAGGAGTATACGAATCTCAGTTTTTAAACTTTTATCTTATCTGTCTTCCTGTCAAAGGAGAAAACCGCCATAGGAATGACAGCAAATCATTTTCAAGGTCTTTGATTAATCCAAAAAGATAGGTTTGTTAATGACATTGTTGAAGCAAAGATAACAAGCTTGGAGGCATGTTGTACATAGGCTTGGAGTAGGTCAAATTTTTACAAAGCAAAAGAAATTCAGTAACAAAGCCGAAAACATCCTATTTGTCCAATGAGGTTGGTATATCAGAGAACAATTTCGAGGGATAACACAGCTTTTTTTAATATCAACTATTACCTACATAGTGGTAATTATTTCACAAGTATTTGTACAAATCTAAACCCCTTCATTGTATGCATTAAATACTTTTAGTTCTGTGCTTAATTATCCCCACATAAATCTGTCTTAAAAATAAATACCATTTTACATAGTAATTTATAAATCATAAAAGTAAGGATTCAGTTTATCTTTATGTGTATCATCAGCCTTTTTAAAAGTGAAAGGTAAAATATGTCTTAGTGAGTTAAGTAGCATATTAAAACAAGACAAGTAATAGAATATATCTTCTTCAAAGATTAATCATAAGTAATATCAACATACTTTGGGGGATGGAAAAACATACCTTCAATGATCTAATAAAACATAATATTTGGGAAAAATAGCCATTGAGGAAGAAAAATGTATTCTGGCAATAGAATCCAAAAACTTAAGTCTTTTTGTCTAACTGAGGCCTTGTACCTACTGCACTGCATGGTGAACAGTTAATGATAATGTATTGAAATAATAGATATGTTGATCAGCTTGACTGAATTTTGGGGCATCATACTTTGTCCCAAAAATATACATAATTATTTTTTGGTTATTAAAACAAATATATCATTTACTGAAAAGATAGGGAGAGAGAAAGAGAAAGAAAGGAATAGAAAAAAGCAAAGCAAAGAACGGGGAATTTTGTAATTAGTTACTCTTGCTTAGAATTTAACCACGGGCCCTCTTCACACTAGTGTTCTGCCTCTGACCAACACATCCAGCCCAATGGATGATGGACTTTTTATTTTGAAATAAATAGATATGCATATCATTTAAAAATAAGTGATGTTATTATCATCTTGCTTTCTGAGTTCTTCAATAGTAATCTCAAAGTATTATTCTGCTTTTATCCTATTTCTTAACCCTTTTAGCAAATTTCAGAATTAAAATGTCATAGAATAAAGAAAATATTGCAGTAAAAATAAGAAAACACTCTACAGGCCTCTAATATTGAACACAAATGACTCCCTTCTCTGATTTTCACGTGTGCTAGACTCTAACAATAACTTTATAGTGTGTTCCCATTAAGCCCTAAAACCACTGTTGCTTTTTTAATAAGGCTATCAAAATTAAAAATTCATTTACTGCAAAAAATACAAATAGCTTTATTTAGCTAATTCTTATTGGCAATGTATACACCCTATGCAGTCACTTATTTCTCATCTGCTCCTCACAGAAACTTCATGATGTAAGTGCCTTTTGTTCTACTATATAAATGGTAAAGTCAAGACAAAGAAAGGCTTACAATTTGTACTATATAGAAATAAAAGCAAAAGGAAGCCTCGGCTACATGCTACAAAGTTGAAAATGTCTTAGTCACAAGACATGTAGCATAAAAGAACAAATCAATGCTTGTATAAACCAAATAATTACAGCCCAATTTAAACAATCACCTCATGGATCTTATGTGTATGCAAACATATATAAGCACACTAACGATTAGAAACACACTATGAGAAATCTCTTGATTTTAATTGTCCTTCTGCCTTTGAGATGGTTAGGATTTCGTACTTAGAGTTATTTTTCTGTTCTTTTCCCACTGCTCCACACCTGAGAAATAACACAGTTTACAATAGAGTTTGGTCCAATTCAATCCTTTTCTCTGCAGCTGCTGGATTTCAGGACCAAATTTCCAGGATTTTCCGACTCCACTTTCAGGGTCCTTTCCAGAATGAAGCAGATCTTTAATTATCTCTAGTCCATATTTTAAAAATATGGGATAGATTTAATATTCAAACTGTCAAAGAATAAATATAAAAATTGTAATTCAAATGTATCTGCCTTTCATCACTTAGACAGAACTGGAGATTAACTCCCTTCACTTTCTTCTCTCAAGAATGGTACACTACAGAAAAGATTGCCTAGGTTTTATGGTACCTATAAATTCATTTACAAAAAAGTTTCCAGAGATCAATCAGATAAACCATCAGCCTAGAGCCCATCTTAAAAACTGTCACTCTTTCACAGGTGGAAAATGTTTCTATTGTCCCTGATTATTTCAAGAGATCTCTCTTAATTGACCTATAAAATTTTCTGACTAGTCTACTTATAGTAACAAACCTAAAAACTAAAAGGGTTGTTGTAACTGAATTAGCCAAATACATCTGAGTACATTTTGGTCTATCAACAATTGTTACATGTGTGTTTGTCTCTGTCTATTCAATTTGTTGTAACATTTACAGTTGTTTTGTTAGAACTCAATTATCTTTTTTATTTTATTATTTATTTTGCTTTTTTGTATTTTTAAAATATTTATGTCTACAATTTAAATTGGCTTATAGATAAATGTCTTCAGAATGAAGGACACATTTCAACCCAGATTACCAGCTGATCAAAATCATGTGAAAACTGGTTTTACAAATGCAGTGCATATTGTTGATTGCTGTCTGTGTACAACAATTTGGGAGTCTTTCACTGGTCACGAATAAAGTGATAATTGTTATGATCTGGTTCTCATAGGTTGTCTGAAGAATTTGTTAAGATAATTAGGTTTGGAGAATCTGCTCTAAGAAACTCCCATTGGTGAATAAAGGAGCATCTATGAGGAAACTAATAGAATCCAAGTCTTTATTCATTAACAGGACCCCAATAATTTCATAGCTTTATGTGAGGCACTCCAACAAATACTGCTAAACATATTATTGTCATATGTTTACATTGATTATCATCAAAAGGTTAAGTGGGTAAACAAAAGGGTTTTATTATTAAACATGTTATTGATACAAAACTAAATTAAGAGACAAAGGTTTCCATACAGCTGTGACACTTATTATTGCTAATTTCATGGGGTACTTAATGTATTCATTCTTTCTGGGTGTATGGATCTTTTAAGATATAAAAGTAGAATTCTTTATACAACCTTTCTTTTAGACTCAAATATCTGCCTTCTTTTGTGCTCCAGCTACTTGTGATAAGAGGTACATGACAAGCCAGCATGAAACCACCAATCAAATGGTAGGTTATTTTTAAAACTCATGTGATATTATATATGTGTGTCACTACATTTAGAGATGCTTAGGCACTTCTGTCAAGAGATTATTGTATGCTTCCTCGATGACATCCTATTAAAGATAACAAATTAGGGGAAAACTTCTTTGTGTACTGGATGGAGAGAGGATTGACTGAGAAGGCTATTCTAAATTTCAAAATTTTTAAAAGCCTATCTTATACTAAAATAGAAATTTAAATGTGTTTCAAGATAATATGATGATTTCCATACTGAAATACTATGCATGGCTTTTGATCTCAAGTTTTCTCTGTAAAATTTTTTTATGTTGACATTCTTCAAGGGATAACCTTCTTAAATAACCATGATTGGTAAGAAATAATAGTCCTCTGGTTATACTTTATATTTCAAAGTGCTTGCTATTCAGGTGAGATTATAATAGCTAAGCTCGCTACTCCCACTGCAGTACTAATGTAATTGATCTCTTCTGGGTATTCAACAACTTAAGTTTGAAGTCAAAATTTTGGCTCTAGCTCTCAGAGGTTAATGAGGACTTAAACATGAGGGTACTTTTTCTACAAGATCCTACAACTTTAGTGAGAGCAGGTAGATTGCTAGACCTCAGAAGACAAGAATTAACAAATATACAATGTGCCAAAAAAGAAGTTCACACATGTTTCATAAAGGCAACATAGTCAAGCAAGACCATGACCCATCCTATGGCTGACACTCATAGATGAGCTGAGAGGTTCTGCATATATTTCCAAAAGTAACATGTTGCACTCTGAATAACTATTAGGAAGACAACAATACATTGATTATTATAATTCTCCTACTAACCTGGCTTGAAATGCTGTTTTGTTATTCTTTTATTTTTTCACTTTAATTAAAAAGTAATGCCTGAGGAGACTTAACTGACCTCAATAGACAGTAAAAGGCTAATTTTGATAGGTCTAAAACATCTAGCAGAAAAGCACAACCAAAAGATGTATGAAAACAATACTATAGTAATAAAAGCTAGATATAAACAGATTCTCCAAACACTGACACCTTCTGGAAGTTTCCAGCTACATGAGTACCTGACTACTTTTGAGTTTTGGTGAGGCTAAAAACCTATGATAAGGGTTATAAAAATTCTATAGGAGTCTAAATTTTTAGCTCAAATTTTCCTTCAAAACCACCAAAGTCTCCATCTTCTTATAGCTAAAGCTAGCAGGATTTATGACAACAAATATAAGACTTATAGATAACTTCCGTAAGTAGAGGAATCTAAGAGCCAAGTGGTTACAACTGCTCTTCTAGTCTCTTAAAAGCAGTTTTTGGATGTGCCTTTTTCTCCAACCTTCCTTTCCATTCTAGTATTCATGCTTTGATTCCACATGCTTTAATCTCTTGGAAAATTTGTATAATCATGCCTAGAAGTTGCCAAATTCCAAGTGATATGTGATCATGCTAATGGAACCAACAACCAATGTGCCCAACTCCTTTACTGAGATTCACTAGATTAAGCTGCAATTGAGTTTATAACTACCAAACTGCAATTGAGATTCACTAGATCAGACTTGTCAAGGAACTTCATATGGCCGATGTACCTTAGATTAGCTCTCTGGAGAAGACCCCTGACTTCAGTTTCCCCTATACTGACCTTTCTTAGCTCCAAGAATCTAGCTGGAAAATTTGCCCCTTCTTCCCTAACTGCAGTTATGGATACCTCTTCAGAGGGGGGAAATCTACAGAGCTAAATTAGATAGTAAATAATAGGCAGTCAGATAGCACTAAGCCCTCAAGGGAATCAGTGCAGAAGATGAGAGCACATCAAAACTGACCAGAGAAGATTAAAATCACAATGGCCAGATTTAAATATTTCCTTAAGGGAGCTTGAGATTTTGGCACCTCTACCCTTTTAATATTTACTGTATAAATAAACCATTATCTCTTTAGGAGTACTCATTCTCTCCCAAACACCATTCTAAGTTTAACCTAAGACTAAGACAAACTTCTAAGGCTAAGACTAAGACTTACACTAAGACTAGGACTATGACTAAGACTTAAACTTCTAAGACTGAAACTAAGACTTAGACTACTAAGACTAAGACTAGTAAGAAAAAACTGCAATATAGATTATCAACCAAGGTTAATGATGTCATCTATATGTCCTTGTTACTATTTAATTAATATTAGCCAAGCTACTATGCTCGTAATCTTATTGCTTAATTATAATTTGATCCACGTTGTACCCACTCCCTGAAATTTTGCTCTATAAAGCTTTATTAGAGAAGTAGGCTCTGTGACAAACCATCCAGGACTCTACCTTTCTTTCAGGAGTAGGCCTATTTCCCATTCCTATTACCGATTCCTATTCCCCAATAAATCTTTCCAAACTTAAATATAGGTATTTCACAAAGTATAAGTTTTTATTTATTTTACTGTTATCTTCATTTTATTTATTTATTTAAGAAGAAAAAAAGAAAAACAAAAAGCAAAAGAGACTAACAAGTAGCAACAACAACAAATCCAAAACAAAAACTGCATAGGTTTTCAAAACAAGATGATAGGAAAATATCACATTTTCTTTCTCAGATAATTTTTATGTTGTATCTAAAATCTGATCACTAAATCCAAAGACAATCTATATTTATGCTATTTTAATTTAGAAAGTTATAGCTTTTGCATTTAGTTATATATACTTTTTTCTCCCAAAAATACACATAGCATAAATCTAATATTAGTGCCACTTGTGGGAGACAACTCCAGTGACTCCCTTTGAATTCAAAACAATTGCTGTGACTTTGATTACTTGGAGACTCACTTCCTTATACTGATATGTAAAAGGCTGGCTAGGGTATTTCCTTCTCTCTTCAGTTGTCTCTGAGCATTGCAAATAAGGCTAGCTGAGGTGTTAATGTGCAAAGTCTAAGCATCAGACAGTCCTGTTTCTTCACATGGTGTGCTCCACAATACAGGATTGAGATATTAGAGCAAATAGCTCTGGGAATGTCAACTGAGTACAGCCTCAAGATAAGAGGCTATGACTCCCCGGGGCACAAGAATTTGCATATCAGCAACCTAAGTGATGCCCCCAAAACAATTTCACTGCTGCCTTTATTGGGTTATGTAAATTGATCCTTCTGCATATCTTTATCTCTGCAAATTACAGAGGTGTCATTCTTGTACCTGCCAGCCAGCTCAATTTACTCAGTAATCCCCAACATCCTCACTATCACTCATCACTGAGCCTTACCCCTTTCTTCACAAGAGAATAAATGCAGGGAGAGGCCTAGGATCCAGGCCTTTGTCCACATGTCCTCATGGGGATTGGACTTAGGACTCCTTGAGTGCCCTTAACTTGGAACATGTCTTGGTGTCTTTACTCTTGCAGTGGGTTGGACTGGTGATGGTAGATTGGAATTAACTTGCTAGGATTCCAATGACGTCTCAATGGGATTAAAAATATAACCTTTTGGATTGTGAGGAAAACTAGAAAGAGGATTACAATAATTGGGCGACTGAACTTGATATTTGAGTATATAATAACATTTAGTAAATAAAAAATACTGTGCTACAGCTACTGTGTACTTTTAGAATGTTACCACCTTCCCAAAAGGAACTCGGTACTCCTTAAACTGTCACATCCTATTTGTCTTATTTCTAGACTGAAAAACATAGAAATAACAATTTCTTTAATGATTTGACTAATATGGATATGGCATTTTAATAAGGTTTGCGTTGAATCTATAATTTACTATGAGGTGATAGGATTATATTCAAAAGATGAGAAGTATAAAACAAAAGAGGCCTTTATTCTGAGAACATAGAGAGAGAGAACCAACACCCCCAACTGCTGGAGTCTGGCTTTCTCTCTGGCGGACACGTGGCGTAGGGGGTATATAAGTAGCCTATGCTTAGGGTAGTGCCCTAAGGCCATTAGAGATGCACAGGTATCTCACTGGCACATGTTTGGTGCCAGGGGCAGATTCCTAAGGATGGGGGGAAATAGAGTCACAGGTAAATCCCTAGGGGCAGGGAAGATAGGAGCTCCCTGGTTCTGGCTGAGGCTTTTCTGGCTACAGAGTCCTGTCTGGGCCAAAACCCTTTCATATCCCGTCTTACGATCATTAGTATGAAAAGGGGCAAAGATTTCTCTCTTTAACTACTTCCTGTTGGCAGGGGGCGCTGTACTGGAGTCTAGGGGAGTCGACAGGATGATGGTTGATGCCCAGTTAGATGCTGGTGCCAGGTGTTTTAGCCAGGACAACTTCACTGGTGAATGCACATATGTTAGACTGGAAAAACAAAGAGACATGATGCTATGAGGAGACATGGCACTGTCATATTTAAGGACCCAGGTGAGGTAGAAGGAAAGGTGCCTTTGATTTAGACATGTCCTTATATCAGGACAATGTAAAGGTAGGATCATTGTCACGGTGAGGTAGAATTCTGAAAAATAAGTGTGAGGTTAGGAGGAGTGATGTTATGAGGGGTGATTACTCCCCCATCTGAAAGCATAAAAGTTAAGAGGGTAGGTGTGTAAAACTTGTCTCTGGTCCAGGAGTTGAACTGGAAAAAATAGGGGGAGCAAGGAAGGCGGTGGCTGTACCAGTATAGGGAAGGTAAGGGCCTAGGCTTTCAGGGATGTCACATTTAAGCAGACAGACAGCTGAGAGCAGAAAGAACTACGACAGTCATCACATAGAACATTATGAAGATTATCTTAATCATGATGTGGGAGTCTTTAGGAAAGACTGTCAAGAGTCCTGCTATAAAAATGATCATTAATAGAATGTAAGAAATTAGGAACCAAAGTGGATAACAAAACATGACTTAGCTTGTTAACTGTGGCTGTGAGGCCTTTGTGAAACTAAGACGGGTGGGCGACAGAAGATGAGGTGACCACTCAGAATGATCAGATTTAGGGCTGGGAGGGCACTTCTTAGCCTGAGTGATGTGAAACCAGGATGGGAGTCCAGCAACTTTAACCGCTGTAAGGGTAGCCAAGTAAACCAGATAGGGACCACTCCACCTTGGTTGTAGTCCTGTGGATTTAGAACATTTGAGATAAATTAGATATCCTGAGGATATGGGAGGATCTGGTTTTGCCTTTCCAGAGGGTTGTGGAAGGCAGAGAGATTAGCATGTTGTCGCAACAGGTGTCGGAGGAAGGAGAGGACTGGGACATAATCAGCAAGGGGAGGGAGATTTTGGGGAGTAGGAAGATTGTGGAGTAAGAATGGCCTGCTGTACATAAGGTAAAAATGACTTAAGAAAGTAGGAGCCCAGGGAAGTGCCCTGAGCTTGGCTAAGGCTAAGGGCAAAAGTTGAGGCCAAGGTTGATGTAGCACTAAAGTGAGTTTTGTAAGGTTTGTCTTTATGAGGCCACTTGCCTTTTATACTTTTCCTGAGGATTGTGGATGGTATGGGATGTGTAGGTGCCAGGTGATGTGTAAGCTTGAGGATACCTGTTGAGTGATCTGAGAAATAAAGGCGGGATCATTATCTGACTGAATACTCTGAGGTAACCAAAACCTTTGAATGATTTCTTGTAATATGACTTTGGTAACTACATCAGCAGTTTCCCTGGTTGTGGGAAAGGCTTCTACCCATGCTGAAAAGGTACAAACAAAGGTGAGAAGATATTTGAGGGTTTTGTGGCGGGGCATATGTGTAAAATCTATCTGCCAGTCCTGAACAGGGGTGTGTCCTTGCAACTGATGGGTAGGAAAGGAAGGGGGTGCCATATGTCCCTGAGGAGAGGTCCTGGCACAGAGATCACAGGTGTGAGTAATCTTAAGAATGATAGCTTTTAGAGAAGGGTGTGTGACTATTGGGGCTAAGAGTTTGTATAGGGCCTGTGATCCTATATGAAAACAGTTGTGTAAGTCAGTGATGATGTCTAAGGCCTGCTGATGTGGGAGAACAAGTTTAGATCCCTGAAAAATCCATCCCTGAGTGTTTTGTGTATAACCTGGTTTATGAAGTAGCTGTAACTGCTCTGGTGAGTAATTAGGCTGAGGTAGACTGTTTGGGACTAGGGCAAGAAGATGAGAAGGGCAGGGCCCTTGTGCAGCTAACTTGGCCTGTGAATCTGCAAAGGCATTTCCTTGAGCAATAGGATCTGTAGAGTTTTGGAGTCCTCTACAATGAATAACTGCTGCCTGCTTTGGAAGTTGGGCTGCCTCTAGAAGTTTAAGGATAAGGGGAGCATTAATGATGGGGTTTCCCTGAGTGGTAATAAAACCCCGTTCTTGCCAGATAGAGGCATGAGACTGTAAAATGCTAAATGTATACTTTGAGTTGGTGTATATATTTATAATCTTGTCTTTTGCTAGTATAAGAGCCCTTGTAAGGGCAATACGTTCTGCCCTCTGGGAAGAGTTCCCAGGTGGCAGTGGATTTGCCTCTGTAACTTTTGACTGGTTAACTATTGCATATCCTGCCTTCTTTTGGTTGTCTGTGTTTGTTGAACTGCCATCTATGAACCATGTGTCAAAGGCTAAAGAGAGAGGTGTGCTACTGATGTGAGGGAAAGGGGTGGGAGTCATCTGTAAAAACTCAATACAGTCATGATAAGGATGGCCCTCTGAGGTGGGAAGTAAGGTTGCCACATTAAGAGGACCACTAGTTGAAATAGAGATGCAAGGGTCTTGAGAGAGAGCTAAGTGTACCTGCTGAAATTGAGAAGGGGTCATTAGGGCAGGGAGCACCTTATGTGAGATAAGCTCACATAAGTGATGAGGTGAGTGTACTGTAATAGATTGCCCTAATGTAAACTTTTTAGCTTCCTGTGTCAGGAGGGCTCCAGCTTCAAGAGCTCGGAGACAAGGAGCCTTTCCTTTTACTGTGTGATCTAACTGTTTTGACAAGTAAGCAACTGCTTGAAAAGAAGGTCCCTTTTTGTGTCCTAGTACACCTATAGTGCTGTGGCCCTGACAAGTAGTGTATAGGATGAAAGGTTTGGTGGGATCAGGAAGGGTAAGAGCTGGAGCTTTTATGAGAGCCTATTTTAATTTTTGAAAGGAGGCATGTATGGGCCTAGTAGGGTCCAGGGGTTCTGATAAGGGACCCTTGGTGGCCTTGTAGTGGGGTTAATCTAGGGCTGCAAAGTTAGGAATCCAGAGATGAAAGAAATTAGCTAAACCTAGGAAAGATGTAATCTGCTGTTTAGTTGTAGGCACCTGGAGATCACGAAGAATTGCCTTAAGATCTGAGATGATGGAGCGAGTGGTAGGGGTGAGAGAGACCTAGGTATTTGACTTTTGGGGAGGCAATCTGGGCTTTAGCTGGATAGACCCTGTATTCATGACTAGCAAGGAAATTAAGAAGACTGGCTGAATGGTGTATGGCTAACATGGGATGGAGAACATAATAGGAAGTCGTCTATATATTGAAGAAGAACACTAGGTTTGAGATCAAGTTCTGTGAGGTCAGTAGCGAGAGCTTGACTAAAGAAGTGGGGACTATCTCTGAACCCTTGGAGGAGCACTGTCCAAGTAAGCTGTTGAGACCTGAGAGTGTCTGGATCAGTCCATGTAAACACAAAGAGGTTTTGGCAATCAGGGTGTAGGTGGATAGTAAAGAAGGCATCTTTAAGATCTATAACTGTAAAGTGAGTGGTGGAGGAAGGGATATGAGAGAGCATGGTATAGGGATTTGGCAACAGTGGGTGAGTCAGGATAACAGCACTTTTAATTACCCTAAGGTCCTGTACCAGGTGATAGGACCCATCAGGCTTGTGTACTGGGAGAATGAGAGTATTGTGGGGTGAATGTGTAGGTTTCAGAAAACCATTGTCTAAAAGGCACTTAATTATGGGTTTAAGTCCCCTTAAATGTTGGGGAGCTATGGGGTATTGGGGAACGCAGGGAAAAATTGAGGGTTCCCTGAGACAGATTAAAACAGGCATGGCATGTGTAGCCAGAGTGGGATTGGATGTGTCCCAGACTATGGGGTCAACCAGAGAAGGAGCAAGGGGAGGGAATGGCTTTGTGATGCATTGTGAGGCTGTTTGGAGGATTAGGGCTGTGGGGAGAGAAAAAGTGAAGGAAAAATTAAGCTTTTAAAGAACGTCTCTACCTAAAAGGGGTGTGGGACATGTTGGGAATACTAGGAAGCTATGGTTAAAGGAAAGAGTCTGGAATCTACACAGGACAGGCCCAGTTTGCAAAGGTTGAGTAAGCTGGCCGTCAACACCCATAACAGAAATCAAGGACTTACTACAAGGTCCTGAAAATTCAGGAAGTACACTATACATCACCACCATATCCACAAGCAGAGATATTATCTTATATGAGACCTCCAGTGAGCCTTGAGGCTCTGACAAGTTTACCAGAGTGGGGACTGTGGGCCCCAAGCCCCATCAATCTTCCACAGCAAGTCCATGCAGGTCAGTCAGTGATGAACCCAGCATTAATAGAGTCTCCTGTGAGGGCGAGGGATTAGAGGATGGCTTACCTGCTCGCTGGGAGCTAGTACATTCGCTCTTCCAATGGCCCTTAAGGTTGCAGTTTGGACATGGTCCTAGAGGAATGCCAGGGTTAGGGCAATCTTTTGCCCAATGTCCTTGTTTGCTGCATTTAAGGCATGGTTCGGGTGGGACTCGGGCAGCCACACCTTGTTTTGGATTTGTTGTCCTGGGAGCTCTGAGTGCCACTGCTAAAATGTCAGACTGATATTTAGTAAACTTTAATTTTTGAGCTTGCTTCTCCTCTTTTTGAATTTTATCTGTTGTTGAAGACATGGAAAGCTAATTTAAGTAGATCCCTTTGTGGACTTTAAGGGCCATGTTCAACCTTTTGTAGTTTTGCACAAATATCAGGATCAGACTGGGAAATAAAATAAGAATTAACAACAACCATCCCTTCATGAGAGTCTGGGTTCACATTAGTAAACTTAATTAAGGTTTCCCGAAGCCAATTTAGGAGCACAGCTGGGTTTTCATTAGCCTCCTGGACCTGTTCTAAAAGTTTGTTATATTTAGTATGTTTGTGAGCAATCTTATTAAGGCCCACAATCAGACACTCAATCATCTTATGTAATTTTGTTGAACCTTGTCCATTTTGATAGTTCCAGTTAGGATCTTGTTCTGGCACAGCTACAGGCCCAGGATCATTATCAGTGGTGTTTGCTTTATGTCTGCGATCAGCTTCTTCTCAAGCTGCTTGCCATAGTTGATATCGTTCTTGTGAGCTGAGAGTGGTATTTAGAATCACATAAGCATCCTTAAAATGTAAATCATAACAATTAGTAATAAATTCAAATTGCCTGATATAATTTTGTGGGAGAAGCTACCTAATTTATGGGTAATCTGAGATAAATCAGAAAGGGAGAAAGGCACATGTATATTAACAAATCCCTCAGGACCAGCTTGCTCCTGAAGTGGTAGCAGAGATTGACGAGAAGATTGAGGAGTAGATGGCCATTGGGCAGCCATCTGTCTGGTAGATGTGTATGAGCAATCATCTGTAGAGTGGCTACAGAGCGGCTGCCCTTACCCTGGGACAAGGAAACACTGGCAGATGGCATCTCACTGTGTGCCTTGCAGCGATGAAATTGCTGTTGGCAGCACAATCAACTGTCATGTGGACCACAACAGGGTGGCTGTTGCTGTTGACAAGAGGAGCCTCAAGGGGATGCCCATTGACCGTGAGATCCATCCCAAGATGGCGGCACCCTGTCACGTGGCAGAGAGTTGCAACATGGCGACTGTTCCTGGCACAAGCTGGAATAATCACGTGGTTTGCCAGAAGGGCACAGCGATCGAGACCTAGTATGGTGAGCGGGCAGCGAGAAGGCTGTAGAGGACAGAGAATTATCAGGAGAATAAGAAGTCAGAGACTTCGAGGCAGTGCTAACAGAGGGATTAGAGCTGCTAGGAGAGTTATGGATACCAGGAAATGGAGAGGAAAATGATCGCACAGTGAGAAGTAACTGCAACACAGAGGGATTAGAGCTGCTGGGAGAATTAGGGGTCAAGGGAGGGAAAGGTGATAGCATGGTGGGAGGTAACGGTGAGGGACGATTTTGGGGGTAGGCAGGCAGTGGCCGAGAAAAAACCGGGGGTACGTCATCGAGCAAATCCTGAGGGCAGGAGGGAAAGGTTTACACCGTGGCAGAGTTAGCTAAAAGTATCTGGGTGGGAGTACAAGACTTAATGAGAGACAGGCGTGTTCTCAGAATAAGGAAAACCTGTATGTAAGGGAGTTCCATTAACCTGTTGCCGGCCTGACAGAAATTATACAGGTTTTTGAGAATGCAGGGGTCAAATGTCCCCTCTCTGGGCCAAGGGTCACCGATAAATGGATAGGTCGGCCAAACATCCTGGCAGTAAAAAGTTAATTGTTTAGTTTTTATGGTACTTTTAATCTTAAGAGTATGTAAATTGGAAATTAGGCATTGTAGAGGCATCTTTTGGGAGTTAGAAAACACGTTTCCCATGACTAATTCAGGCAAGAAATGAGCCATGGTCCAAAGAGCGAGCCATCACTCATTCCGTGGCACCACACAGCAGCTAAGGTTCCAAAAACTCGTATATTCCAGTCGTCACTGAGAGATTTATGAGTGAAGTCCACATGGGGTCAGTAACAGTTCTGCCCATGAGAGTGTGAAGCTCTAAGGTACGTGAGAGCCTTTCAGTGTGGGCGGTCCAGAAAAACTCTGCCTTGGGCTATCCGAACCCAAAGGACAGAGAGATTTTCAAGTGTGGATGCAGGTTGCCCAGAAAGACCCTGCCCTGGGATGTCTTAGGGACGTGAGAGCATCACGAACCCATGCAAACAGGGAGAAAACTCACCTGGGGCTGAGCCCAGTGCCAAGAATTCTCCGGAGTTTGCTCACCTGAGATTAATTGGGCCGGTGTTGTGTGCGGGTGGTTGGTGACAAGTCAAGCAGATCCCGGGAGAGGAAAAAGCTCAGAATTAATCCAGAATGTAATCTGGTTTGTGAATTGGCTGGGGACTCAACTGGGAACTGGGTGTATCCCAGGAGTCAATTGCCTGCCAAGTGAGTCACGGCGCCAAGTGATAGGATTATATCCAGAAGATGACAAGTACAAATCAAAAGAGGCCTTTATTCGGAGAACATGGAGAGAGAGAACCGAGACCCCTGACCGCTGGAGTCCGGTTTTCTCTCTGACAGACACATGGCATGGGGGGTATATAACTAGTCTAAGCTTAGGGTAGTGCCCTAGGGCCATTAGAGATGTGCAGGTATCTCATTGGAACACGTTTGGCACCAGGGTCAGATTCCTAAGGGTGGGGGGAAATAGAGTCACAGGTAAATCCCTAGGGGTGGGGGAGATAGGAGCTCCCTGGTTCTGGTTGAGGCTTTTCTGGCTACAGAGTCCTGTCTGGCCCAAAACCCTTTCATGAGGAAATATTGATCCCTTAGGTATAGTAAAATATCTAAAACAATACAGGATGGTATTATATTTACTCATATCTTTTAAAATTTCTTTTAACAGTATTCTGTACTTTTTAATTTACAAATTTTTCACCTTTTCAGAAAGACATATTCATACATTGTTTTCTTGTTTTGCTTTTTGTTTGTTTTAGATATTACTGTACATTGAATTGGCTTAATTTATATTTTGGACTGTTTATTGCAAGTAGAAAAAATACAATATATTTTGAACACTGAATTTGTTCTCTGAAACTTTGTTGATTTTGTTTATGAAAAATTAATTATTTAAGTAAAAGTCTAAGAATTTTGTTGAATTCTTAGGATGCAACTGTTGATTTTGTTTTTAACAATCTAGTTCTTAAATTAAAAAATCTAAGAATTTTATTAAATACTTAGGGTGATGTCTTATCCTCATGCTATCTGTAAACAGAGGTGATTTCTTTCCAATGTGTATTTATTTTTTAATGTTGAATTTTTTTGACTAAAACTTTAGTGTAATATTGAAATGCAGTAGCAAAAGCAGGCATCTTTTCTTGACTGTGGTTTTTGTGTAGAAGCTTTCAGGACTTAACATTTCAGTATGATGTCAGTGATTTATATTTCATAAATTCCCTTTATCATGTTCACTAAATTTTCTTCTAATACCAATTTGCTGAGTGTTTTTTTATTAAGAAAAGGAGATAGATACTGTAATTTTTTGTAACAGGTTGAAATATACTGTTTTCTTCATTCTATAAATGTATACTATATTAATTTATTTTTATTTGGTGAATTATCTTTGCATTCTTAGTATAAATCATACTTGGTCGTGGTATATGACCCTTTAAATATACTATTAGATTTAGTTTACAAGAATTCTGTTAAGAATTTTTGCATCTCCACTGCAAAAGGATACTGTAATGCAGTTTTCTTGGAGTATCTTTTTCTACAGTGACTTTTATACCAGTCTGTATGATCTTTACCTCATAATACAGTTCAGGAAGTGGTCTTTTCTCTTTGGTTTTTTTTTTGTTTGTTTGTTTGTTTTGTTTTGTTATTTTTTGTTTTTTGGTGGAAGGGAGAAGCATTTAACAAAGATTGATAGTTGGTCATGTTTCTCTTTTTTTCTTTCTTAGGGGTTTAACTTCTTGATTCTTGCATATTGATATGTTTGGAAATTTTACGTGTTATTGTTGATAATTTCTATATTGCTATATTTTTTTTCCATTTCAACTAGGTTGTGTCATTTATTGGAATATAATTGTTCACAAGATGATCTTGCATTTGTTTTTATATCTGTTAAGTCAGTTGGAATGTCTGTACTTCTGTTTCTGATTTTAGTCACTTGCATCTTCCCTCCTTTTAGTTTACCTAAAGATTTTTAATGATTGATTCAATCAACTCTCCCACTATGGAAGAAAACTTGAATTAAGTAGCAAAAATAGAAAATGTACATATATGTGGTAGTTAAGAAAAATATTCTTAAACACCAGTGTCAGATTATCACAAGAGAAACTATAAAATGCTTAGAAACAAAGGAAAATGAAAACACATCATAGCAAAACCTATGAGATGCAGCTAAAACAATGCTCAGAGGATTGGGTAGCTTAAAAATCCTACATAAGTAACCTATCTACATGTGAAGCAAACTAGAAAAAGAAAGCAAGCTAAACACAGTGTGAGCAGAAGTAAAGACATAATAAAATGAAAATAGAAATCAAGAAAAGAGAAACTGGAAAATGTGTAAGAAGATTCAATGGAACCAAAGGTTGAGACAATAAACAAGAACCTTCCAACTGTTTTCCCACATATTAACTATCTGAACTCATTGGTTCAGGATGCAGCTCTACTCATATTTGCATCACAGATGGAAATTTGATCTTTGATAATTATAATATGATCATTTTAAGAATTTAGAGCATTTCCTAATAAAGTAGATCCTAAGGAAAATTTAAGATGCGGACGCAAAGTTATACCTAGATTAGAAACTTTCAGAATAGATGTGACAAATATATTTTACTTTACATGCAATTTTTAATAGTTTGGTAATTGTGTTTTGAAGAGATGAGTTAAGGCCATATCCAATTTGAAGTTTAACTATGCCATAATTGATTGGCCCTTGATAGTCTTGATAGTCTTCTTTGGCTAAAAGGGATATGGACTAGCTCTATTTTCTCAGTATTCAATTAAGCTCATAACAAAAACCTAGAACACTGAAGTTCAATATCGGATCAAACATAAGTACCAGTAAATTCAAGTCACTCATAGTTGCTTTGATTTATCCATTAATTTTCTTACTTCCATACTTTCCGTCTTTCCTCTTGCTCTCACTGTGTTCTCCCAGTCAGAAATAAAATTCGTATGCTATTGTCTTGTCAGTTTTTTATCCAACTAACTTATGTATCTATTTTTATTATTTAAATATTTATTGAATGTTCTTTGAGTAATATCTGTTGGACTAGACAATGGAGATACAAATGGTAGCTGAGATATATCCCTAATATATATATATATATATATATATATATATATATACATATATATGTATACATATATGTATATATATGTATATATACATATATATATGTATACATATATGTATATATATGTATATATACATATATATATGTATATATGTATATATATAAAGCAAAACTATTTAAAGATGGCTTGTTTGAAAATATGCCAGCATTAGCTGAACAGAAATTTTAAATGACAGAAAAACGTGAAATATTTTAAAGAGTTTTAGAACTATTATTATACTTACTGTAATGCATCAGTTTGCCAAAATATTCTCAAAACTGAGCAATTTAAGAAACATTTTTGGAAAGAAATTGCGAAGTTTTTTCCATTACAACAGTTTTTTGGGATTGAACTCATGATCTCACGTTTGCCAGGCAGATGCTTTTGCCACTGAGCTAAATCCCCAGCCCATTACAACAGTTTAATTTTCATGAAAATCTCAAGTAAATATGAAGCCATAAATAGAACATTATTTATCATATGTTATATCTTACAGTATAATAAAACCGTGGATGAGACTTTGGCACACACACACAAAAAAAAAATAACTCCATTATTGGAGATTTATTCATTTCTTTGTCTAAAGTAAGATGTCAAATCATATTCACTCTGTGAATAATAATAACTGATAGCTACAAAGATGTCCATCTGCTGAAGTAACAGTTGAGACATTTTACCTTGCACTTTTAAATCGATTAAATGGTTGGTTAGATTTCTAACTCTCTTCTTTTCAAAATGTAACAAATTCAATAGCTATTGATGTCCCATACAGTGTCAGGAACTACTCAAAGGAACTTACCTACTCCATACCTTTTGCCTTGGCTTCTTCAATTTTAACTGATCAGTACTTCACAGTTATGCTTGCTTGAAAGCTTAAGATTCTGTACCATTGGAGTAATGATTCTTCTGTGCATAATAAAAAAATAAAAATTAGATTTATGTCTCCTCTCATGAATAATGGAGAATACTTACATAAACACAATATTTTGCATATAATTTCAAGGAGGTAAAAATTCATCTGTAGCTGATCTGTGAATTCCCGAGGGTTCACTTAAGAATTCTTATTTTAGAATGCTCATCTAACTGTTTTCCTATTTATGTTGACACTTAAGAATGGAAAACCGAAGGGAGAAAGGAAGGCAATTATGAAAGATACAATGAATTATTTCCTCCAACTGAAAGATATTAGTTTCTAGGTTGAAAAGTGCTGTGAAATGCGTACCAGAAAGAAAAATTACCGAAGCTATGAAACATTTAAAAATTAAGATAGTAGAGATGAACAAAAAAATCTAAGAATCATCCTTCAGCGGTCAGGATGTTTCAAGATGAAAAAAGGAAATTTGAAATTCTGTATTACTTATACCCTTTTTATATTTCTTTTTCTCCTTAAATAATATTTTTAAAAAAACATCAAATCCATTTTGGTCAGACACAGAAACTTGCATTATAAACAAACTAAAAATCAAACTACAGAAAAGATAATAAGAATCAGCGAGATAGATATTTAGCAAATTTGAAGGGGACCAAGTGATGGAGAAAGGTAAATCATAAAAATCAAAGATTCTGGATTAAATGCTTACATTATTGAAATCAAATATTTTTGATAACTTTTGAAAATGAAATAATATGTGTGAAACACAATCAGGTTGAAAAATTAATATGTCTGCACATTGCACTTGGTCATTTTCACTTGCCTTCACTTCTCCCAGATTTCCCAGGTCCCTTTCCACTGCTACTTCCAGAACAGAGCCCCAACTGCACAAGATATTGTATCAAGAGGCAACAAGTGGAATTACATCAAGTTAAAAAATTCTGTACATCAAAGGAAACATCCAACAGGATGAAGAGACAACCCAGAGTGTGTACAAAAAATTTTGCCAGTTACTCCTCATACGGAGAGAAGACTAATATCTACAATATACAAAAAAACTTCAGGCCCTTACAGCAGCTGTCACACCCCAGGTGAAAGAAGCAGAATGTGAGCCCTCTTGTTGCCTTTTCTGCTGCTGCTGCCAGCCAGGTGAACTGCTTGGGTAGGCTCAGAGACCAGAGAGAATACCAGCAATACAATAGTGTCTGCACTAGGTGCAAAGGATGGACAGGTGAGACTAGAAGCATGGAAAAATCTGAAGCAACAATAACAATATTAGCTAACAGATGGAAGGGTGAACCGACATTGTGATTAGGGACAACGATTCATGGAATATCAGCAAGCAGGTGGGGCTGCCCCTGTTCTCTCATTTTTTCTTCCTTTTTTTTTTCTTGTCTCTTTTTTTCTCTTTTCTAAATGGCTGAGGAGAACTTCAGCCACAGAAAACTAATCCCATCCAACAAACTCAGAGACCAAGTTCAGGTAATTCCTTGCTTACTGCTTCATTCTTTCTCATCTATATTGTTCTCTAGATTCCCAAAATTTGCGTGATCATCCTTTGTCCTCCAGCCTTGCTTTTACTTGCTTTTCAGTTATCTGTGTTGTATCTACTAGCCTTCTTAAATCTCACCACAGGTCAAAACTACTCTAGCAAGGATTAACAGTTTGTATACAAACTCCCAGATTACAATCAGTTTTGTTATATAACTGTAGATTTTGCTCCTATGGCTTCAGGTATAAAATTAATAGCTAACACAGGTTGTCAGTTTGTAAACTTTGGTTGATGCTATTGTTATCACTAATGATACTACTTTAGCTAGGAACTTACATCTGTTGTAATCAATTGTTTTCAATTCTGTAATTATACTGGGAATTTCTGGAGTAATAACTTCACCACAGCCCAGCATCAAAGGGGAATGAGCCAAACAGATAACAAGATCTCACTTTAAGTTAATTGGACATGTAGAATCTTGGGACAGACACAAACCAAGAATGATTTACACACAGAAGACAATCTTGATGAATAGACTTTCCCTAGAAAGAACTTTGTACTAGTGATATAGCTACTCCCTACTACAAAAATTTACAAGGATCAACACAGAAAACAAAATAAAAGTTTTGAAATAGAAAATGACAAAACACAGAAGCAAAATTCAACCTCAGACCTCCAGTCCACCCAGAACCAGTACAAGAGACAACAAAATACAGGGAAATGGAAGACGCTCACATGATATTTCTGATATGACTACAACCAAAGTAAAGAAACAAATCAATAAATCTATATAGGAAATCAGGTACAACATACTGGAATCTATGGGACACAATGAAAGCAATCCTAAGAAGGAAATTTATAGCATTGAATTATCATATCAGGATAACAGAACAAGCACAAACAGAAAATCTAGTGTTGCACCTCAAACATCTAGAAAAAGAAGAGCAAGTCAAGCCCAAAGCCAATATCAGGCAGGAAATTATAAAGATCAGAGTAGAAATTAACACAATTGAGACTGAGAAGACAATGCAGAGAAACAATGAATTGAAGAGTTTATCCTTTGAAAGAATAAATAAAATGATAAAACCTTAGCCAACCTTATGAAAAAAAGCAAAGACTCAAATTCGTGCATTGAGGAATGAAAAGGGTAAATTCCTCATAGATTCTGTGTAAATTCAGAAAATCATTGATACCTACTTTGAAAAATCTTTACTTTCATAGTATGGAAAAACTGGATGAGATGTTTAGATTCCTAGGTAAGTGTGAATTCTCAAAGCTGAATTAGAAAGATATAAAAATTCTGAATAAGCCTATATCAGTTAATGAATTTGAAAAAGTAATTTAAAACTTATCAACAAAGAAATGTCTAGGTCCTGATGGATTCACTACTGAATCGTACTAGAAATTTAGAGAACATGTAGCGCCAATACTCCTTAAACTCTTTAATGAAACTTAAAAGGAATCAACACTCCCCAAATCATTCCTGGAGGTAAGTATTACCCTGATTCCAAAACCAGAGAAAGACCCAGCCAAAAAGAGAGAAAGAGAGAGAGAGAGAGAGAGAGAGAGAGAGAGAGAGAGAGAGAGAACTACAGGGTAATCTCCCTAATGAACATAGATGCAAAAATCCTTAATAAGATACTGGCAAACAGAACGTAGCAAATCATACTCCATGACCAAGTGGAATTCATCCCAAGAATGCAGGGATGGTTCAACATACACAAATCAATACACATAATACACTATATCAACAGAGCCAAAGACAAAAATCATAGGATCTTCTCAAAAGATGAAGAAAATGCTTTGACAAATCCAACACTCAATCATGAAAAAAGAAACCCCACAGAAAATTGGAATAGATTGTCATTATCTCAATAAGGTAAAATCTTCTATACAAATCAACAAAGTCATACTAAATGGACAAAAGCAGAAAGCTTTCATTCCAAAATGAGGAGAAAGACTAAGACGTCCACTTTCACCACTCCCATTTAATATAGTTCTAGAAGCATTAGCTAGAGCAATTACTAAAGAAAGAGAGAGAAATAAAAAGAATAAAGATAGGAAAGGAAGAAGCTAAATTATCATTATTCACAGATGACAGGATACTCTGCATAGTAGACCCCAAAAACTTCACCAAAAGATTTCTAGATTTAACAACAAAAATCAGTAGCCTATACTCTTTTGAAGATAACAATTTACAATACTACAATCATTGTTAAATTGCTATCATCTTGTTTTTAAAGCCTACATTTTTATTGTGTGGGGTTTTTTGTTATTGCTGAAGTTTTTTGCATGTCTAAGGTTTTTTTTTCTATTTCTTTTCTCTTTAAAATAAAATAAAATTTCAGTAGCATAGCTGGACACAAAGTCAGCACTCACAGATCTGTAGCACTCCTGTACATAAACAACAAATTCAGTGAGAGAGAAATAGGGAAACAATACTCTTTACAGTAATTTAAAAGATATAATACTTAGGAATCAATCTGACAAAATAAAAAACCTATAGATTGAAAATTACAGTTCTCAGAAAAAGGCAATTGAGAAAGATATCATAAAATGGAAAGATATCCCTTGTTCATGAATAGGAAGAACCAAATTGTGGAAGTGGTCATACCCTCAAAATTGTTAAACATAGGTAAAGCAATCCTAATCAAAATAGGATTAGCCTATCTAATAGATTTAGAGAAAACATTCCTAAAATTTATCTGCACCAAGAAGAGAAATTTAATAGCAAAGGCAATCCAGGGCAACAAAGGAATGGCAGGAGGCATCACAATCCTTAACTTGAAATCATACTACAAAGCTACTGCGACAAAGTCAGCATGGTACTGACCAAAAGAAGACCTGAGGATTAATGGAACAGAATAGAAGATGCAAACACAACTACAAATGCACTCAGCCACCTTCTCTTTGACAAAGGCACCAAACATGTTTACTGGTAGAAAATCAGCCTCTTTAATAAATGGTGGTCTAGAAACTGACTCCTTACATGCCAAAAATTAAAACTAGACCCTTGTCTATCACCATTTGGTACACTAAAGTCAAACTGGATCAAAGATATCAATATTAAAAGAGAAACACAACCTACTAGAACAGAATGTATTTAGAAATCTTGAAGACATAGGTGTAGGTAGAGAGTTCATGAACAAAACCCAAACTGCACAGGAAACATTTCAAAGAATCAACAACTGAGATCTCATCTTATTAAAAAGCTTTTTCACAGTAAGAAATCATGAACAAAGTAAAACGATAACCCACAGATTGGGAAAAAAAATTAGTCTATTGTCCTTCACACAAAGGACATTTATCTAGAATATACATAGAATTGAGAAAAAAACAAACTCGTCAAATTCAAAGAACCAAACCAAACATGGTTGTCTGAGATTAATGCTCACTTCTTAGAGGAAGAAATACAAATACAAATAAATATATGAAAAAAAATGTTCCATTTCATTGGTCATTTAGGAGATGCAAATTAAAACAATGCTGAGATTCCTTTTTACTCCAGCAGAATGGCTATCATCAAGAAATCAGCCAATAACAAATTCTAGATGGGCTTTGTGGAAAGAGGAATGCTTCTCCACAGTTGGGACTGTAGACTAGTATAAAGGCAGTGGAAATCTGTGTGGAGATTCTTTAACAATGTAGGATTGGAAGTCCCATTTGATAAAGCTATTCCCCTTCTGGGTATCTCCCCAGAAAAATTAAAAATGCCATATCATAGAGACAAATGTGCAATCAAATGTGTATATAGCACTAAAATTTGTGATAGATAAATCCTTGAAAGAATCCAAATATCCATCAATTAAGGAATGGTTTTTAAAAAGTGACATTTTTATACAATAGAGCACTACTAAGTCATAAAGACAGATACACCTAAGACTTTTATAGGTAAATGGATGAAACTTTAGACCATAATCATTGGTGAAATAAATCAGGCTCACATGTGTCAACAAGTATTGTCTCCCTGTTATGAGAAATTGAAAGAGCAACTAAGGTATAAAGTGTACAATAGATATTGTGAAATGGGGAGCAGTTGTTCAAAAGGAAAAGGAACTAAGATGGGAGAAGGGGGAAAGGATGAAAGAGAAAAGAAAAAAATGCAAGTTAGTTACACCGTTAATGTTTCTTAGTTCATGGAAAAGGAAAGTTTGCACTAATATCGATTGGAGAACATTTTATGCCCATATCTTATACTCTGAGTAACTAAATTATAGATGATAATAATACGCAATGTACTAAATATTGTCATTCTCCTACCATTTTATTATGAAAGTTTGTGTTAACTTTTTTCCATAAAATAAAAAAAAAACCCTTTAAAACCTTGAAAAATTGACCCCCCAATAAAAGACCAAAAAATGGACCTCTAAAATGAATTCTTCACAGGTTTTTAACTACCCTGAAATTATGAAATTCACATATCAGTAAGAGATAAAAATTAATGAGTTTGTCGTATTGTAACCTCATTTTTAGAAACGTGATTACCTTGAAGAGAATGTATAAGAAAGTGTTAAAAGTTATTTTTGATAAATTATTTTCATTGCAATGGTACCTTGAAATACATTAGACTATGTCATATTCTTTTATTTTTGAATCAGTTTTATTGAGTATAATTTGCATATAACCTGTATTTATTTTAATACAAGAGTGATAGCATTTAACAAATGTACACAGTCCTTACTATTAACAAAATCAATCAAAAATTCTTATTTCCATCATCTCAAGTAATAGCTTATATCTCTTTGAATTTAATTCTTTTCTCAAGTTTCAGCAACAGACCATCACTGGTCATCACTTGTCACCAAGTTTTTGCTTCTTTTGAATTTTGAATATGTAGAATATAGTTCTTTTTCTCAAATTTTTATATAGCACACTGTTTTAATGCTTATCCATATTATTGTGTGTATCAATAGTTCTTTCCTTTTTGTTTATCTATTTATTTTTGATGAACATTTGGTTTGTTTTTGATTTGAGGCTGTTATGGATAAACCTGAAATGGACAAGTCTTTGGACTTATAGTTTAATTTTTTAAATAAATTGTTTGTAACATAATTGTGTTTAATCAGAAACTGCCAAATAATTCTGTATTTTTACTGCAAACATAATAAAGCTCACTTATGCTCTTCTTAAGTAGTATTTGATATGGATAGGCTTTTTTATTTTAGTAATTCTTTTGTGTGTGTATTGTTTGCACTGTAGTTTTAACTTACATTTTCCCTAATGAGTACTGGTGCTGAGCATTTATATGTACAAATAGCTATTTTCTGTCCTTCCTTGTGAAATATCTACTAAAATATTTACCCTAAAAAATGAATTTCATTGTCTTTGTCTTATTATATTTTAAGAGTAATTTATCCATTTTGAATACAACTTTTTATAAGATATAGTTAGGAACATTTTATCCCATTCATTTTTATTTTTACCGATTTTGGAACAAAAATTTCAATTTAACAAAGTACAATGTATTTTTTCTATTTCACACCATATGCACTTTTAATTTTTAAATTCAAATTTAATGTGTATGATTCATTTCAAAATAAGTATGAAGTAAAACTGAAAATCAGTTGGCATGGCTTTCCAAATGTATATTTAGAAATAGTCTGTTAATATCTAAATTAAACCTTATTAGACTTTCAAATTGCATTATGTCTACACATCAATTTTATACCAAATGATAATGGGTCTTCTGAACCATGAACAAGTACTAGATATGAATTTTTCTTAACATTCATCAGTGAAAATATATATAGCGATCTGGTGCTGGTCAAGTTTAAAAACTAGAAAGTATGTATTTATAATAGGCATGAGAGTATTTGTTTTATTTCTTCTTCATTGAGCTTTGGTAGTTAACACAATTTGTGCAATTCTTCTATAGTGACCAGTTTACTGGTAAAACTTGTTCATAAATATTGTTTATCCTACTTTTGATATCTTTGGGGTACATAGTTGATCTCCTCATTCATCCCTTATTTCTTTAAAAGTTTTTTGTGCCTCTCCTCGCATTCATGGCTCCAAATAATATTGTTCTATTGATCTCTCATATTGTAATCATCTGTATTTTCACTTGGCATCTGGAGTATCTAAAATATTGCTATTTGCTGTATATTTTTGATATCTCTGGCATTTCATCACCAGCCCATTTAGATCTCTTATTGTATCCTTTATTTTTATGCTCATTATGTCTATGCTTTCTTTTATATCACTGAACACGTTAATGAAGTTTATAATAGTGTTATCCACTAATCTCTTTTTTCTGTCACTTTGTTGACTTTTCTTTTGGTTTTGAGCTGTGGTTTCCTGCTGCTTTACATGGCTGGTTAATGTTTTTCGTTAAGTATCAGACATTGCAAATTTCATGTTGTTCATTATTCAATTTTGTTGTTTTTCTTTAAATACTATTGGGGTTTTGTTCTAGAATTTGAAGATTACTTTCAATTCAAGTTTTAAGACTGAGTTTTAATTTTTGTTACAAAAGGTCCTGTACTGCCTTTACTTTGAGTCTATCCTTAGGGATAGGACATGATCTTTGTGAAGACCCTTATTATGCCTCATGCCTTTCCAGTTTGACTAATGGGAAAGAAAACTATGTTCAGCCATCAGTGAGCCTGGAGAATTACTAAGTGTGTTCTTTTCTAGTGTTATTTTCTCTTGCCTTTCCCATTTTCTCCAACAAGTGTGTAGATTAGCACTTAATCACCATAGACTCAAGAGTCTCTCCTGCAAACCTCTGAGGGTCTCCCTCTTTGCAGCTCTTGCCTCTCCAATATTATACCCACCAACTGCAGATACACTGTATCATGCAAATTCTTCTTGCAGTCTCCTTAACTCTATAAGCCACAGGATCACAGATGGATTTCTCCTATCTAGGCATGTTGGTACTGACCACGCCTTTAGGAAATAGGCGGTACCAACCATGTGGTTTATCCTGCTCTTTTTCCCTTCACAAGGATCATAGTTCCTATTGCCTGATGAAAAATTTCTTCAAGCATTTTTTTCACATATTTTTGCTTGGTTTTCTAGTTGTCCATTGTGAGAAGGCAATTTCTGCCACAATCAGAACTTCATGGCTGGAAATAGAAGTCCTGGAAACCTGTATTTTTTAAAAAAAACTTTTCTGTCTTGTTTTTTTTTTTACATATTTTAATTTCCCATTTGGGGATGTATTTTTCTGTATTTCATATGGAAATAGTGAATATAATTTTAAATAATTCATGGGCATCAAGAAAACAAGAAGAAAAGTTGAATTTCTGTATAATTACTTCTAGACATATGTAGGAATAGCATTACATAAGGTACAATTCTTCCCTTATTTTAATAACTCAACGTGACAAGAATTTGAACAAAACATATATATTTTTATAAATTTTATTTTAAATGATAAAATAGCTAATCATACCTGAGGGCCATGATTCTCTGAAATATATGAATATTGAAGATAATATGAATTTTTTATTCTTAAAAGAGTAGCATAAGGGGCTGGAGGTTTAGCTCAGCGGCATAAGCACCTGCCTGGCAAGCAGGCAGTCGTGAGTTCGGTCCCTGGTATCGATAAAAAGGAAAAAGATAAAATAAATAAATAAATAAATAAAAGAGTAGCATAAAATAGTGGTGAAATGAAGTATCAAAAATCATACACAGATGACTTTCAATTCTAACTACACTTACTAGTAATATAAGTTTGGGAATTTCTTTGAATTTATTTCCTATTCTCAAAATTAAAGATAATATCCTTGTTCCAAGGTTTGTGTGTAAGTCAAATGAGATAACAGATGTGAAGTACTTACCATATAACTTAATATTGGGAATATTTATATTCCCAGTGGGCAGTAGGCCCTTCGGAGCTGTGTATTTGTTGGTTATTTTTTATTTGGATAATGAACATCATAGTTCCTGAGGAAAGGAACCATGAAAGGACAGGAGTTCAGATGAGTCAGATAGGACCAATATTTAAGGACTTGGTTCAGTACATTAAAGAATTATAGACTTAATTTTCAGGTTGATTTATTTTTTTGTGTTCATATACATCACTTTGATATGGTTTAGAAGTACATTTAATCTTTATAGTAATTTGGAAACTGCTCCAATGCCCATCAGTTCTTAAATTGACATCATTTCAAGCTAACACATTTTCATCTGGTAATATAGAGTGCTTTATTTTTATACATTCATACAGCTCTGCAAAATGCTAGCATTTTATTTACTGAAGTCTTTTTTCCTAATTTTATTACTTGGTGATTTATATATTCTGTTGATAGTTGAATGACCTACAGATTTTGTAATTGCCTACTGCTGTTTTACACAGTAGCTACTGATATTGGTATTTTTGTTTTATAAACTATTAACTAATGAAGTCATTGTAGTTATGATAGAGATTATAAACAAACATGTCATTTATAAATACTAATAATGTATTTTCTATACTACTGACAATTCTGTTTCTAATTCTGCTGCATTTTTATGAAATAGTATCAATAACAAATAACAAGGCTTATCATTTTCTTGTTTATAAGAGTAGCACTATTATTTTGCCAGCAAATGAGATACTGCTTGTTGATTTAAGATGTATTTCATAATTTATTTGTATTGATATATTTTATGAATTGAATAAGACAAATATTATAAATCTATTTAACTGGGAAACTGAAAATCTCTTAAAATACTAATCCCAAAGATATCTAGCTTAATGTATATTCATGATAGTTGATTTTTACTTTATTTTATTGGTTTTTAAATTTTTTTGGAGACAAGATGCCACTATGGAGTTCTGCCTGGCTTGAACTTACTGTGTAGGCCAAGCCTGCCTTGAACTCACAATGATTCTCCTGCCTCAGTCTCCCAAGTAGTGGCATTATGGGCATGTACTACCATATCTGGCTGAAAATTGATTTTTAAATTAATACTCTTTTGGACATTTTAACCAATGAGTTTATTTAGAACTAAGTATTTCTGAGACCATATTATTATATTTTATGGATGTAACACGTTGCTCAGTTGTTAGTCTTTTGTTTCAATATTATCAACAAACAATGCTGTCATGAACATTCTTGTATATTTACTTTTTGCATTACCTGCATAGACTGAATTTGTGGGGACAATGAAGTGATTGACATGAATACATTTTAAAATTGTAGCAATACAACTTTTACGTATTATTTGAAATATGACTTCTCACATTTTGCATTTTCAGAAAGCATGTTTCTTCATCTACTGATTCAAACTCACTGCTTCTGGACGATACTGAATACTAAAAAAAAAAAAAAAAAAAAAAGAAGTCCTTGCCAAGCTTTGGGTTAAAATTCTGATATTCTGGATCGTAAATGGAGAAAATACTTTTTTTAGTCACAATATTTTTGACCAAGTAGATGATTAGCAAATTTCAAATATGTTCCTCTGTATTTGAAGAACAAACCTTGGTTATGAATATAAAGATCTACTACCCATAACCTACAGAGCAGAGAGGACAGAGACTACAACTTGATGAGTTCTTGTTGAAGAGAATGAAGAAAACCTTCTTAGGGCTGGTAGGAGTATGAACGGTGCCAATGAAAAGGAAGCTATTTTAAATAAAGTGCTTGTGTCATTAAAATAGAGCTTATAGTCCTCATCCTAGAAATTTTGGTCCTAGGCTTAACTGGAGGTGTTGAGATGAATAGAGCATTAATAACTTTAAGAAAGTAAAAGGGTAGTTTTATGGGAAAATGGTGGAGTGATGAGCAGCAGTGCAAGACCCTCTCCAAGTTTTGGTGTCCAAACCCTGGAATACAACATGAGGAAGAAAAGAAGGAGAGAGGTGGGTCCTATGGACACAAGAAAGATCTAAATTGAGATTTGAAACCTATGGAGAGAAATAATTCAGGAATTCAGAAAAAATAAGAAAATCAGGGGTGACAGCTTAATGAATGGGAAGAACAGTGAGGCAGGAAGCAATGCTGTCCCCAACCTCCGTGTGCCAGCGAGGTCCTATCAGCAGCCAGCAAGAAACAGCAAGGAAGCCCAGCCGCCTCCCAGGGTGCTGGCGGAGGCCCTGTCCACCGGGCAGAGCCAGCAAGGAAGCCGCCTCCATCCTGCCCTGTCACACCCCTAAGCAACCAGATGCAACAAAGGCTGAGCAGACAAAATAACTGAAGCACGGAAGCAACTTGCAATCGGTTTGTTTCATTGACTTTGCAAGCCTGGGGCTGGGCAGGAAGTTATTTGGAAGCTGAGCCTGGGCAGCTATTTGGAAGATAACAATATGAAGTATTGTTGATTTGGATTTCCTACTGTTCCATCATTGTTTTGTTTATTTTTACTGTTCTGTTTTATTCCCCTTAAAAAAATAAAATATGCTTACTCATAATGTAAAAAAAAATAATCTTATTTGGGATTTGATGTTTCCCGAGTCTGCAGGCTAGTGTCTTTCATCATTTCTGGAAATTTTATTCTCATTTTTGTCTCTAAAGTTCTCTTCAATACTTTTCATATAGTGATATCATTCTGTGATATTACATCCTGCATAGTTCATTCAGTACCACCTTCTAGTTTATTAATTCTTCCTTTAGTTTTGTCTAATCTGCCATCAACTACTTGTCAAGCTTTTCATTGTCATTTCTATATTTTATTTGCCTTTTCCAATTTTTCTTTTTCATTTTGAATAGTTTTACTCCTTAGATATATTTTCAATCTCTTTCCATTTTTCAAACATAATAAATGCATTTTTTTAAAAAGAAAGAAAACAAAGGGAGCCTCTAAAAGTATAGGATTTTTTCGATCTTTTCCCCTTAGAAATCTGAAAAATGTTTCACAGCTTCCCAAACACACCTGAAGTCCGTGTCTTAGATTGAAAATGGTGATGTCGTATATTTGATAAAATAGAAAGATACGGGAACTCTGTTAGCATTTTCCCGAGTTTTCACTGGATATTTGGAACTTTGAGTTCCAAAGGTATCCATGAAACCCTGTTGAAAGACACAATATGTCAGGTTCCTTGAGTTCAAGACGCCAAAGGCAGTAACATACTTATCTCACAGATACTGGTAAATCTCAGAGGATAAACAATGCAACAAGAACCGGGATGGGACGTCTAGTCAGCAGAACAAAAAAAAAAAAAAAAACAAGAACTGGATAATTGTTGTAAAAATCTCTGTTCATTTCTCTACAAAGAGAATAAATTGTAGGTTATATTAATTGTAAGCATTTCGGGAACAGATAAAGAACAGAGTGCCATGTCCCCCAAACCAAGAAAGATGAGATATATCTAAATAAGGAGTTAGTAGATGCTCATAGAGCAGGATAATTTGATCTAGATACCTCTCCTCTGCTTCCATAATCCCATGAAAATTTTTGTGTCCAGATCTCACCCATGGAAAAGGGATAAAGAGGAGATAGAACAAATCTGGAAAATTTGACCATGTAGCCAAGAATCTTAGCTTACCTGAAATAGGTTTTAAACTCTGAGGAATGTTCAGTTACTTTTCAACCAGACAAATGTAACGTGCATCCCCTGCTGTAGCTACTACTCAGAAGTCTTTGGGGCTTTGAGCATGTTTCACAAGACAGTGATCTTGCATATGATACTGTTTACCTCATAGCAAAAGCTATTTCCATACTGCTCTCCAAAATGTATTGTAAATTTGCATTTTTGTAGGAAGGTGTGAGAGTGCTCATTTCCCCATGCACACAAAACAGGAAATAAACATATGGCAGGAGTGAAACAATGCTAATCCTTCAATAGATATAAAAAGTTAAATGTGAAGCTTATCATCTTATGGCATGGTAAGGATTCATCCTTTTTCAGAGTACTTCTACATTTTTAAAAGTAATGCATTTTAAGTTCATAGCTCACTTAAAATTTATGAGCCCAGTAAAATGTCTGAAATTAGTAGCAAACGGGTTTGTTTCTTCCACCATATAATACAAAACTTTACTAAGTAATGTCAGAAATAGTCTTGACAGTTTCATTCTGGGTAAAAAGTATATCTATGTTACTTACCTTTTTAAGCAATATTTTAATTAACAATGTTGTCTTCCTACACTCACTTCACTTAAATAGGAATGTGGGTAAATATATATGGACATATAAAATGTACATACATACACACGAAAAATAGCTAAGATATTTATAGTACTGATTTTTTAGTTCACTAAAGAACAGTCTGTGCTTATATTGTTTGATCTAATGCATGCCTATGTATTGTAATCTGAGCAACTACTTGGAAGATAACAAGACACAATATATCAATCACTGTTAATTTTATATTGGTTTTGAAATTCTGTATCATTGTTTTTGTTGGTTTAGATAAAATAAAAACCCATTCAATTTGTTTTAAGTATTTACTCTTTAAATGTCAAAGAGATACGTTAAAAATTTCTACTCATTGTGATTTTATCTATCTCAGAAAATCTTTTTCGGTCACATGCTGCATATTTTTATATTATAAATGATGACAATTCAACCTTCATTGTGCAATACAGGTGCATCTTTAAGATTCAAGTAGTAGAAGTAAATGGCATCAAGAATTCTTAAATGCTGAAAATTGCAAGTTTGGGTTCCTTTGCTTTAGAAATTTATACACTTAAAATAAGTCTAAAATAAATAGTTTTAATTAAAATTTAATAGTAGGGAAAGAGGTTTTGATAAGAAATTAGGATGGAAAATATTTGAACATTCAGTATATTTCTTTATTCTTTTCAGCATTGATTATTTCAAGAAAGTAATTGCCTCTCCTTCCATGTTTTTCAGTTGTGATAGTCTATTTTAGGAATATTTATGATGTCAATATTTTAGATAAAATTTTGATTGCAATTCTCATTTAAATTTGTCTGTTTGGTTGACATTGATTCATGAATTAATCAACAAGCAAATAACCACAGAGGCAGGTGTATTTAATTTTTGCTAGACCATTTTTTTCAAACTTCTTTTACTTTTGTGAAAATGTCTGTAACTTGTAACTCAATAAACCCTCCATTAAGCAAAACTCAGAGCTATTATCTTTGACAAAGGAAATTTGTTTGGTGCTTTAAAATTTCTGCTAACTGATACATTTATACATATTTATGAGTTACAATGAGACAGTTCAATATATGTCATGTATATACTATAATAGTAAAATTAGGGTAATTAGTCTTTCTAGCTCCTTAAATATTTATCATTTCTTTGTGTTAGAAACATTCAAACTTCTCTCTCCCACATTTTGATATATAACAAATTATTTTAAAATATACTCACTCTACTGTGATGTAAAACTCTAACTTTTTGCTCCTATCTAAAAGTCTTTTGGTAACTGTTAATCCAACTTCTTTCTAAACCCTTTACACTAAATAGTATAATGCTAGTCACTAGAGATTAGGAAATGCTTTGTTTAAATAAATTTTTCAATTGTGAATTCTCAATCTCCCAGAGCTTCTGTTGCAAATCTTTGCATGACAACTAAATTTTTTCTCATGTAATGTTACCATAAATATTTGAAGAAGCATATTTTTAAATCCTTTGGTATAGAAATATATGCTATTATCATGAAAGTCAAGAAAAATGTCAACATAAATGTGAATTTATTTGAAAAACTAGAAAGACTCAAAGCTCAAATCATGGAGTAAGTCAGTGGTGTCTCATTATATAAGAATTCATATTCCTGGTAAGAATATGAGCAAAGTCCATTTGTTGGTAAGTGGCTGTTTGGATAGCACAAAGAAGTACATATATTATCCAAAGGAGCTGATACAGTATTTGTGGCCTTGGTATTAGAAGACTTAAAGTAAGTGTCAATTATATAAGTACTTAATTTTTTTGAGCCTCATTTTGGTCATGTACAATGCAGAAAGATATGTCTCTCCTGAGTTCTATGGTATATAGTACAAGGCCTCATATATAGATGTTGTTATATCTGAGTATGATCCAAAAAGGAATAACAGCAACATCAAAAATTGTTCTTATGGAAATTGCTCAGTTAAAATTCAATTTAAAAATAGTTGGCACTTTTCACTCATTTCTCTTAATTTTTTTTAATTAGAAATGCAAAAGTAGCTGCAATAAATTCTGGGTAGCATTATTTTGGATTTAGTGGTACCAGGGTATCAGGTGGATTACTCTGCTGGTAAGTTTATAGCTAAGTGCGATATTGGGAGGTGAAGCCTGCTTGGAGGGGTGGATCACTGGGCCTGCAAGAGTCTATTTTCTTCTTCCTCCTGTCACCATTTTTCCCACTGCCATGTATGGACTACTCTTCCTCTGCCATGCCCTCAGTAAACTATGGACTTAAATCTCTACAAACTGTGAGCTGAAATAAACCTTTCTTCCTTTAACTAGTGTGTGTCAGGCATTATGTGCCAGTAAAAAACAGTAATGAAGGTATTTTCCCAAAGAATCTGTCCTCATTAAATAAACATGGAAATGACTATTATTGTGGAAGTTCTTTGTGAGAATTTAAGACAGCTGCATTACCTTGTGTCTTTGGGTGACTCAAATTTTTTTTAATAACTTTTCTCCATTCAAACTACTTGGAAATTTTCATTTGGATTGTGTGACATAATAATTTGGCTTTCACCTAGTTCAAAAGTTATTTGCATATTTCATCTTACATTTTCATTAGCCCACAATTAGCATGTCATACAGTTAATAACATTACATGACAGAGCTTAGTTCAGAGTATTTCATCCAGATTACCTAGAATATGATGACACTATTTTAACAGATCATAAGTGAAATGAAAAATCAAAATAAATATTTCTTGTAGAAAACTCATAGGCTTACAGGATTATGTCTCTGGATTTCATGTGTCCTTAGACTCCAATTTGAAAGACCCTGATATATAACACTTTGTGTACCCTTCAAACACAGATTACATGTTTCTGAAGCTGCTTTAAAACATTAGAGCTTTATTTAGCTTTCTATGACTTTGTAATTGTTCTATTACAGTGTCATAAGGAACATCCATAGAGAAGACCTTTTATCTACACCTTGAGTCACAATATCCCAAAGCAGTTTTCCTTGTACTGTGACTGTCACAGAGATTTGAATAAGACAGGTTTTCTACTTTTAATTGCAGCCTCCTCTTTCACTAGGAAGTTGACCATAAAAACCGTGTTAAGCTGGGTCCTGGGAATGAGAAATAGAAACTAAACTGCTCTGAACCATTCTTCTCTTTGATGACTAAGGGATAAGGAATTAATACCTTGCAGGCTTAACACCCTGTTCAACTCAAAATGAGTTTTCTTTTCCAACAAGTGACTCAGTCTATCCTGAAAACAGAGCCTGTGGTCTTGTCTCACCAATCTTCCAGATGTCCCATGGCTTATTCGAATCCCAAGACAAACACAACACCAATCCAGCTGAGCTCCCCCATTTTACACATAATAAACAGATACTTATTTTAAACACTGATGCAATAAGGAAATTCTATTGCTTTACACGCTCACACAGGTGACTCTCTGGGCTGAATCACCAAACTTGAATACAAGGAAACATGCAATAGAGACATCTCTACATATTCATTGCATTCCTGAAGCATTCCTAAACTAGATTTCTGAGCATAGAATGTGATTTTAGGCTAGGCATGCAACATGGTAGACATTTATATGTAATTAGTGTTCTCTTTAATTCAGTTTCACGTGCTGCTGGATAACTTCTCCATTAGAACACACCCATTCCTTTTTATGTCTTGAACACTATCATGCAATTTACTCTATATGGCATTATGATTCCACGTTTTTGGTCACTGTGCTCTATTTGCAACAACCTTCATACCACATCTCTTTTGGTGACTTCCTTTAGATCTTCTGACATGCCTAGTTGTTATGTTATAGATCACATATTCTTCATATCATGCTGATTATATAATAATTGTGACCCTAACATATTCCTCTCATCAGTTCTACTACACTGTTTCTCTACCTCTATATAATTGTCAGGTACTTGAGGAAAGAAAATGCAAATACTTATCTATCAACTTCATATTGTTCCATTAATAAGGTAGTTATTCAAATCAAGTAGCAAGTTTTTGTCATAATCCACCAAATACCTATTTGTTTTAGAAAGCCACAATATCTTATTTTAAAAATGAGCTTTTCTGTGAAAATTTAAGTTGGAATAAATACAAATAGACACTGGAATGTGTTATGGCATACCACAAAGGGATATATTCTCCTCAAACCAAATTTGGCAAGGTTGGGGAGTCCCTTGGGTATCTGCAATATAAAGCCGATTCTTTCCAGAGGCCATAACTCGGGGCTTTTTTTCTTCCTTTTGTTGAACTTCCAAAGGAAACAGTTTTCTTGCCTAATGACACTGCAATTTTATAGATCTGTGGACAATCAAAGTCTACACAGTAGGATACAAAATTGTCAGCATCAAGCTGGTAGATGGTAAAGCTCAAAAACCAGAAAAATCAAATGCTATCTACAACAGCAATCTGATAGATGTCATATGATACAATCATAAAGTAGTGTTTCTTTTCAAAAACAAATGCTAAGTACATGTGTTTAGTGTCAAAATATTAATGGGGTTTATTTTTCTTCTTCATTATTTTAAACCTGAGTATGAGGATGAAGGGGAGAAATTTTGTTGAGAGATCAGTTTTTGCTCAATATTACATTTTAACTCCAGGGCTTTTGTACAAAACTAGGTATTTCTATGGCTAGTCTCATTAGTAGAGCATCATCCAAATAAATAAATTATGGACTTCCACTATTTTTAGCCTTGCTATATCACTTTTAGAACTAGAATTCATACATAGAATATGTAATCAAATTTTCATTTTTTGAGACAGTCTTGTTACGCAGTTCAGGCTGGACTTGAACTCACTATGTAGCCTAGGTTGGCCCTGAACTCATGGCAATCCTCCTGCCTCAAATTCCTGAGTGCCGGATTACAGGAGTGAGCCACCAAACCTGGCTGTAATCAGTGTTTTTTGAGAACGCTGAGTCTCAGAATTTCTTTAAAGAGTCAACATTATCTTTGTCAAATTATCAACATTATCAACATTATCTTTGTCAAAGGAAGTGATTTAACTAGGTGAAACATGAGTAAGTGGCCTTCAATAAAGAATGTATTTCACAATCTCTGTGGATGTCCAATGATTATGTTTGACTGTGATATACATTAAAAGTATAGCATTTGTAATTCAAGGCAACAATGAGCACTTATACTAAAAGTATTACTTCTGTATGTGCTAGTATTAATTGAACTGATAACCTTTGTCTAAGACACAAGACTGTATAAAAACTTAGAAATTTACAATGGTACTAACTTCCAGTCATGTGGGTGCAAGAAGTTCTGATGTGCATCTACATAGTAGAATGACTGCAGACAACACTTATGTACTGAGTATTTCAAAAATAAATATGAATTTATTTTTTGACATTTTTAACCGTAAAGAAATTATAAATATCAGAGGAGATAGGTTTAATCTAATTTAAATTATACAGTCACACATGTATAAAACAGCACATGGTATTCCATTAATATGTAAAACTTTTATGCTTCTGTATAACTCTTAAAATAATTTTTTAGAAAGTGACTTAATTTGAGTTCCTGACAATAATTTGAGCACATCTATACCATTATAACTTTTTTTTTTTTTATACCACGGATCGAACTCATAACCTCACGTTTTCTAGGCAGGCATTTATGTCGCTGAGCTAAATCCCCAGCCCTATAATGTATTTTTAAAAGTCTTGGGGCTGGGGGTTTAGCTCAGCGGCATAAGCGCCTGCCTTGAAAGCAGGCAGTTGTGAGTTCGATCCCTGGTACCAATAAAAAGGAAAAAGACAAAAAAAAAAAAAAAAAAAGTCATATTAACTTTGATTTGAGCTAAACAGGATCACTAAATATAAAGATACTAGGTGAATTATGGGACACCGAATGGAAGAACACTGCTAGAAATGTTAATTGAAACACCCACTATCCTTTCCAAATTGTCATTCTACCCATCTCTCTATTCCCAGTTATCTCTCCCTCTCCTCTCACCCCTTCCCTGCCTCTGTCTAGCTAGGAGTAGGATATTTCTGCTTTCAAAGACACTGGAAACAAAACATGTTAACAAGCTACATCCAAATATTAAGGTGACTTATTAATCTACCTAACAGCAGGCTAAATTTTAGAATATATTTCAAATTCACAAGATTGTTTCAGGAAGATACCTACAATGGGAAACAACTGGGTCAAATACAATTTCTAGTTTTAAATTTAAAGATTTCCATTGTGGTTGGACTGATTTTACATTTCCAAAAGCAATAAGGAGGTAATCCTTTTCCCTTGAAGCCTTGCCAACATTTATTATTTTATTTCATAGTGATGGCCATTCTGTCCGTGGTAACACAGACTCTCAAGCATTGTTTCAATTTGTGTTTCTCCAGTGGCCAGTGATGTTGAGAATTTCTTCACGCAATTATTGAGCATTTGTGTTTCATCTTCAGTGAGATATGTATTCATCTAACTTGCTCATGTTTTGATTGGGTCTTTTATTTTGGAGGGCTGAATTTTTCTTTAGAGTTCTTTATATAAAGATACTAGTCCTCTCAGTAATTGCTGGAAAAAATTTCCCATTCTTTATCTTTTCACTCTGTTGATTCTCTCTTCTGTTGTGCAGAGGCTTTTAAGTTTCATATGAGCCCAACTGCTCACTTTCAGAACTATTCCCTGTACTACTGGATTCTATTCAGAAAGTCACTGTCTACACCTGTGACTTTAGGAGTTTTACCTGTTTATCATCCAACAATTTAAGTGTTTCTGTTTTAACACTTGTGTCTTTGATCCATTTGATTTTAGCTTTGTGAATATTCAGTGGTATAGGTCGAGATTCAATCTTCTATACATGGATAGCCAGTTTTCTGAACACCATTTATTGAAGATACTATCTTTCCTCCAGTGTATATTTTGGCTCCTTATCAAATAGCTGAATGTTCTCAAAATTGTTTGTGAATCATCTATTCTTTTCCATTTATCCTCATGTCTGTTTTTTTTCCCCAATAAAATGCTGTTATTATCTCTGGATCTTTGTAATATAACTTCAACTCTGAGATTAAGGTGCTTCCATTTTTGTTCTTATTACCCAGGATTCTTTTTGAAATTCTGGATTTTTGCTTCTGTATGAATTTAGGATGGTTTTCTCCAGGTCTACGAAGAATGATTTGGTTGGTATTAAATAAGAATATCAATTTTGGTAGTACAGCATGGCAATTTTGACCATACTGGCACTGTCTATCTTGGTTTCTTTTTCTGAGTGATGAAGTTGCTATTTTTTCCCTAATTTCTCACAGGGTTATTAGTGTGAAGGAGTGCTATTGATTTTGAGTATGGATGTGTGTGTGTGTGTGTGTGTGTGTGTGTGTGTGTGTGTGTGTGTTGATTTTGTATCCTGCTACAATATTGGGGTTTGATTACTAATTCTAAGATTGCTTTGTGATTTTTTTTGGAATTTTTGTACCAGGAAATGAACTCACAACCTCGCACTTGCCAAGCAGGCATTTAGCTGTTGAGTTAAACCCTGATCCCCTGTTTTGTTTTTTTTTTGTTTGTTTGTTTGTTTGTTTGTTTGCTTTTGTTTGTTTGTTTGTTACTGAGGATCAAATTAATGACCTTGTACTTGTCAGGCAGGCACTTAACGCCACTGAGCTAAATCCCTGGTCCTGGAACTTTCATTTCCATATTCCTTTTTTGTTTTCTGCCCCCCCTCCCCCACTAGCTTAATTGCTGTTTCTAATGCTTTGAATATTGTGTTGAATATGGACATCCTCATCTAGTTCCCTGATTTTAGAAAACAGGCTTTTCTCATTTAATCTGATTTTAGAAGTAGGTTTTTCATAATTAGCTTTTATCAGGTCAAGCCAAAGTCTTTCTATAGCTATTTACTTCAGTGTTTTTTTTTTTTTATCATGAAAGGATGTTGGGTTTTGTCAAAGGACTTTTCTTCATTAATTGATATGATCATGCAATTTTTGTCTTTGTTTCTGTTAAATGATGCATTACTTTTTTATTGCATATGTTAAATCATCCTTGCATCCCTGGGATGATTCAATGCATTCTGCTTGCCAGTATTTTGTTGAGAATTTCTGTGTCTTTATTCATTAAAAATATGTATCTCTAGTTCTCTTTTTGATTGGATTTGTGTCTGGTTTTGGAATCAGTTTCCAAGAATAACTTTGGGAATAGTTTTTTTCTCAATTTCATTAAACATGAGGAGTATTTGTGTTAGATAGTCCCCAAAGTATTTGTAAAATTGAGCAGTGAATCCATCTGTACATAAGCTTTCCTTAATTGATAGGTTTTTCATTACTGCTTGAATTTCCTTGCCTTTTATTGAATTATTCAAGTCTTCCCAGTTCATTTTAGTAATCATATATATCTAGGAATCTAAACCTATCAATTCTTAATTCTCCAATTACTGGCACATAGGTTTGTGAAGTAGTTATTGATAATATTTTATTTCAGCAGTGTCCATTGTGATTACAGATTTTTAATTTCTAATTGCATTGACTTGGCTCTTTTCTCTATTTTTGGTTCTATAGGCTAAGGGTTTGTCTGTTGTGTTGATTCTTTCAAATAATCAAGTCTTCTATTCACTGATTCTTTTTATTGATCTTTTTGGTCTCAGTTTTATTTAGTTCTGCTTTCACCTTTATAATTCTCTTCCTGATAGTAGCTTTTGAATTTGGATCATTCTTGCTTTTCTAAAGACTTGAAGTGCATTTTATTTTATTTGGGCTCAGTCTGTTTTTGTGATTTGGGCATTCAGAGCTATAAACTTCACTCTTAGGACTGCTTCCACTGTGTCCCATCAGTTCTGATGTATTGCACTAGCATTAGTTCTAGAAAATGTCTATTTCTTCCTGGATTTCTTCTGTGACCCATGGCTTACATCAAGAGTGTATTGTTTAGTTTCTCTACACTTGCATAAATTTTCTGTTTTCTTTTGTCATTGATTTTCAGTTTCATCATGTTCTGATTTGATAAAATACACACTATAATTTAAATTCTTTAACATTTACTTAAGCTCTATTAACTAGCATGAAGTCTATTTGGGGAAAACTTTTATGTGGTGCTGAAAATAATGTGTATTCCGTTTTTGGATGGAACACTCTGTAGATATTTAATAAATCTGCTTGCTTGAAGGTTTTATTCAACTCTGATATCTCTTCCTTGATTTTTGGCCTAGCTGATCTATTTGTGATAGGGTGTATTAAGATCCCTTCTATAATGATGTTTATATTTTATGGGTCTTTTATGTCCAGTAGTACTTGATTTATGAAGTTAGATACATTTTTTGCTGTATATATGTTAATAACTGTTATCTCATCCAATATGTAGTGACCCCATTTGCCTCTTTTGATCAGTGTGGCATTAATTCTACTTTGTCTGAATATAGGATGGCTGTATCTACTTTTTTTGAGATGGGCATGTGTCCCTTACATAAAGTATTGTTTTCTATTCTTTGATTTTTAGTTTATCAGCTGCTCTTTGTGTTGTGTTTGTTATATAAAAAATTCCTTTGGATTTTGATTTCTGATCCCTTCTTCCAGTCTGTGTCTTGATTGAGGAATTGAGACCATTCACCTTGAGGGACATTACTGATAGGTATTGACTTATTTGTCTCATTATTTTAATTATCTGTTACTGATTCCTTATCTTTCCATCTACTTAACTGCTTACTCTACACAATGTATTCAAATTATTAGACCTTTTGTCTTTGCTAGCTTTTTGTCTCATTCTAAGTGATTCTTCAAAAATTTTTGGATTACTGTTTTGGTGATCATGAATTTTTAGGTGCTCTGTATCGTAAGAATATCTAATTTCTCCATCAACTTTGAAAGACAGTTTTGTAGGATATATCAACTGTGGCTAAAAGCTATTTATTTTTAAGGCTTGAAAGACTTCACATCAAGCTTTCTCTGCCTTTAAGTTTGTGTTGCAAAGTCTGATGTAATTCTAATGAATTTTCCCTTATAAATGATTCATTTTTTTCTAATTGCTTTTATAATTTTTTTCTTGTGTTTGCTTTCTAGAATTTTGACTATGATGTGTTGTGGAGACGTTCTTTTGTGATCGTGGCTATTTGGCTTTATATCTCACTTATATGTAATGTAAAAAGTCCCCCATCCTTGTAAAGTTTTCTGATACTTCATTAAACAGGATTTTATGACATTTGTATGGTTCTGATTTTTTCATTAATTCCAGTTAATGACTAAGTTAAGATTAAGACTCTCTTAGTCTTCATTGTGTCTTCTGGGAACCGCTGGATCCTTTTTTATGTTTTCTATCTTTTTAAAAGTATCTTTCATTAATTGGTCACTGGAAACAGCCCTGTCTTCAAGTTCCGACACTCTGCCTCACACTGGTCATGTCTGCTGCCCATATTTTCAATAGAATTTTTGATCTGCTGAATTTCTATTTCAATATAGAAATTCAATTAGTGTACTTTAATTCTTTCCTATGCTAGCAATTTGTATTTTGCATCATTTAGTTTAGCTTTGCTAGTTTTAATTAATGCCTTATTTAGATTTTCTGATTGCTTTATTTGTTCCAATATCTGTTTACTTATGTCTTCTGTGAGCTTACCAAATGTCATTGATTTTTTTGTTATCTCTCCTGATATAATTTTGAATAATTTATGTTTGTGGTTTTAGATTTTCTCCCATTTGATTCTCCATGTATCAGTTTTTGGTAGGTAGGAATTTTTGGAGGCATTTTATGGCTTGTCTCATCATGTTTCTATTTTTTCTTTGTTGTTGTGTTCAGGTGTGTGGATTGACTTCAATGGAAAGGGTTTTTTTCTGTAATGTACAGAACTCTTTCTTAATGTCTAATTATCATTGGTGTCCTCCAAGCATGGGTTAACTACTGGCCTTTGTCTCAGTCCCAGGATCAATATGCTTGTGTTTACTTGGAATGAGAGGTTACAGCATACTTGGTGAAGCACTCGGTTTAGTAGCACCCTAAAGAATCCAATACTAGCTCCTATGTCACTCTGCCCATATCAATAAAATCAGCATGAATTATAGCTTTGAATGCAAAATGAGTATTACAAATCCTAAAATGTTTTAATGTACCACCTTCAATCATAGAAAACAGACCTACAATTATAGCATAAACACTATGATAAACCAAATATTGACTTACAGTAATATCTACTAAATTAAACAATTGTGGCTCTCTTAGCAAAAGAACAGTATTTAATAGCAGGAGCATAAAATTAGCTAACTATCTAGAAATTGATAAGGCTTAGTAATTATACTAATGAAAGTAGAGGCAGTGGCAATCAGGAGAATAAAAAATGTAAAATGTGAAAAATTAATCAACAAGATATGAGAAGGACACAGCAGTGAGAAAGTGAGTTCTATTGAAGATTAAAAGGAAATTAATAGTGTTAGAGAGCAATCACAGGAAAGAATGAGTGAGAAAAGAAGAAAATAAACAGCAAAATATAGAAAATAAAAGGAAAATAGGAGAAGATTTTGAAAGGGTAAAAGAGACAAAAACTAAAATAAAAAATCAGGCAGAAAAAAACATAGGTTTCCCCCCGCCAAAAAAAAAAAAAAAAAAAAAAAAAAAAAAGAATGAAAAATAAAAATAATTTTGAAAACTATTAAAATAAAAAAGGACTGAGTCAAAGACAAATACTACTACCTTTTTGAATGAGTGGTTTCTTTCCAACATCTGTACTCTTGAGATTCAGCCAGTCACAACTTTCTTTGTCTAACTTTGGGCCTATGATTTTTGAGGTGCCTTCCTTGCCTCGGAGGAACCCCTGTGTGTTCATTTTTGGCTTTGGCTACCATCTGAGCAATGGTGTATCCTATCCCTGCTACTTGTTGGTAGATCACCCCTCTGGTGTTGGCTGGTCGTAGGCCACAGAGCAGTGGTTTAAGTGAACTGTTGGACTTAATGTTGACCCTCATAGGCTTTGGTTGCTCCCTTCCTTCCCTATGTGGTCAGTGTTCTTGGATGGTCCCTGCCTCTGCTGCCATGTGCCAAAGGGAAGCAAAATGAAAATCCAGCTTGGAGCTGGTGGACAGTCTTACCCTTGCAAGGGGTGCGGGGTTTAATTTCTGGGTGCAGGTCTACTTGCTCATGTTGGGGCAGAGTCACTACACTATAAGTTCCTATTATTTTGAAGATCCAAGCCACTTATTTGGTAAATATTTATCTGATATCACTTCAAACTATTTAGAAGTAAGTGCCACGCATAACTCAGTATTTGTTATAATATGTGAAAGTCCATTAATCCCATTTACTATAAGCTCTTAGAGTACATGACAATAGTATTCCATTTTTCTCCTTCCATTTTCAGAGTCTAAATATTTCTTATTATCTGGCTAAACACTATTAAAAACCTCTATCTCTGTCTCCAAATCATTATTTATGGATTCTATTATTTCAATTTGGAAAACCTATATGGTCCATAACTGTTTTGCACAATTTTATCATTCAGATCCACACACAAGTACTTGTATTTCATCTTTCTGTGAAAAATATTCACCCAGAAATATGGTGGTATCATTATAGTCACAAGACCAAAAGAATTTTCCATCGTAATACTGTTTACTGCTACTGACTTCACATAATGTGCTTCCTTCATTCTTTCGCCATATTAACTTTTTGTTCAAGGTACTTTTTTCTTTTTCTTCTAACTTTCTTTGATTTTTCCAAGGGAGAACAAGCATACTAAATAATTGATACAGGGAATATTGGACTTGAGGTTTAGATATCAGTTTAGATAAGTGCTAATGATGTGTCTGTAGAAAATGATAATATGAGTGACTTAACAAACCTTATGGTATTCAAGTAACTGACATTACCTTCATGAAGTGTTTTTGATTGTGGGATCTCAGGTTTTGTTGAATCAAATAGTACTTCTTTCAGTACTAGAAGGGTACAAGAAAACAGAAAATTTATGTACATATACATAATATTAATTTTACAGTCAGATAAACAAGTATTATTTATATTTAAAATGGTCATTGGTAATAACCTATATCACCATACAAATACCTTTATCCGTTTTTATGGATGTCAAGGAATCCTGAGGGCAAACTGGTGGCTCCACAAACACACTCCATGGTTTCATGTCAACCTGATGCTACACATTGCTTTGGGCTTCTGTTCAGTAACTATATTTTCATATTATTTTATCTAATAAGAATTAACTTTTCATGAAGTAGACAAATGTCATAAACGTTTTAATGGATACAGGCCACATATAATGGTAATTTTGAAACATAAATAAAAACATTGTCAAAATGTCACAAGCAATGCATCTCCTTCCTATCAGAACCTTGGAGTAATCTGAATTTCCAGACTAAAGTTATACATTACCATTTCAATGTGAATAAAACGCAAAGGCCTTTGGACAGAAACCTATGTCATTGAGAGAATTTTTCAAAGATGGATGGTTGAAATGCTTTTATCATCATTTAATTTCTACTTTTATTGTTAAAACAATAAAATATGTTTGTAAAACTTCTCTTAACTGTATATATTACAAACAATTTTTTACTGTTTTAAATTCTAAGAAAATCACCCCCAGTGGTTTAGAAATACATTTGTTAAATACAAAAACATGACTTCTAATTACCATTATTTTTATCTGAGAAAACAGGAAGTTATTTGCTGTGAGGGACATAATTTGCGTAATTGATATCACATAATATAAATATATACTGGGATATGCTTTTTTTAGGTCCATATATTTCCAAGTTATTTTTTTCAAAAAAGTCAGTATGCATAATAAACATTTAGAAATGTTCACTAGTGTTTTGAATTGCTGCATTGGAGATCATTCTAGAATGATTCAAAAGGTAGTAATAATGAAGTCTAATTGCTTTCTCAGTGAGTTATTCTTATTATAAAAAACTAAAGTTGACATATTAATGATCTTTGAATTGTTTATTTTCTCTTTCCTTGACAAAGTCTATTTCTGTAGGTGTTAGTAGGACAATTCTAGTTCATGAAGGTACAGTAGCCCTTTTTATCAGTGGCTTCCATGGATTTAATGAACTGTGCCTCAAAAATATTTTTTAAAAGTCAGCAATGAACAGGTGCATACATTTTTCTTATTATTATCCCTTAAACAATACAACATAGCAGCTATTAACATTCTCATTTTATTAGGTTTTTAAATAATAGATTGATGATTTACTGTATCCAAGAAGATATGCATAGGTTATGTATAAATACTATACAATCTTATGTAACAGACTTGAGTACTCTCTACTTCTTTATATGCTGGGACCATGAAAGTTATCTCCTGGTATATTGAGGGACAATTTTATTTTACTGCTAAGTATTCATATCTTGATATTGACTAAATATGCTCATTTGTTTTAACTGTGCATGTGAGCACAATAAAATAATATACATAGAGACTACTGATATTGTTCCAATTTTAGTATGTGTGCTGCCAAAGTGAGAGACTACTGATATCAAAGACAGAGTTCTAATTATTATTAAGGTACTTAACCTTCCACTCTTGAACTGCTTTATTATTTTCACTTTGTCAAAATTAATCTAAACACTTTATATCCTTCGCATTTGTCCCATGATCCTGTGCCCACACAATATTTTCCCTTCATATTTTTTGAATAAGTTTATCTGTTCTTGCTGTTCACTCACTCATGAATGTTTATTATCTCTATTATATCAAAATCTTCCTCAGGCCCGCAAAGATAGCTCATTACATCTCACTATGTTTTCCTTCTTTAGACTTCCATAGAATTCATTTTATACCTTTGTTATAGCTTTGATCACAGTTATCCTTGTAAGACTGTCTATTATAGCTCTCTGTTCTTAAGAATTCCTCAAGGGCAAAGATTACATTTTATTCATTGATTTTTCTGATGCCTAGCGTAGTGACTCACATGGCATAAACGTCAATAAAAGGGTTGGAGTACATTTCCTCCCAGGAAAAAGGAAATTAAATAAATGGCTACACTGTGATTAGAATAACAGACTAGTTTGCAGTGCCACAAATGCTGCTTCCAGCCACCACTGTAATAATGTTTGGCTTACATTCTACTTCTCATTTTAATCTTTAGATCCTGCACTTATAAGTAAACTATTACAAGAATTCTGGGAATTGTGACTGCATTTGGAACTATTCCAAGGATTTTATTGAAACAAGAGGCACCACAAGAAACTGACCAGATGTTAAACACCATGAATATGTGTCCTGAGTATCTCATTTTAGTCTTGGTGAAATATGGACAAGGGAGTAATTTTTCAAAATTGCCGGCGGGATTCACATACACAAAGCCCATTATTCTCCCAGTTGTACCTGAAATAACAGGGATAGGGACAGCTCTGCTTCTCTATTCCCTACACATGTGTAAACAAGAATGAGACCCCCGGGATACATGAGAAGTACTCGTTAGCTTTATAGCTGTTTGTAATTTTTTCTTCAACCAGTAATATCACTCCCAGCATAGAAAAGCCTGCAACATATCCGGTGAGGACACGATGAGCAATGAAGTCTAAATATGAATGTGAAAGATGTCTGCTGCTGTTTCACATATGTAATCCGCCATGGAACTGAAGAAAATATGATTCTGCAAATACAATACTACTTCAAAAAGAGAAAATTAAAATAAACTGACAGAATGACATTTTATTCTGCTGTGAAAGACCACTGGATTTGGAGAGTCAGACATGATTTAGAAGACCTTTATCAGGCAATCGATAGCTACAGTATTTTGGAAAATTACCTAATCAAATTATTCATAAAATGTCATTTTTTCTCAAAGAACAATAATAATAACTTCCTCAAAAGTTTATTGAGTTAACTGATATAATGGATGCTTCATTAAGCTTACAGAAGATGGTTACAGAAAATGATTATAATTATAGATGTGGTATTGATCATATTTTAGCTTAAAGACTATTAAATTGGTTTATTTATTTAAAGTATTTTTAATAATTCAAAATGAGGAAGACTATACATCTATTTCAATGGGACAAACAGGGTAAGACTCCAGCATTTTGTCCCTCACTGTGCCCGTTTGCTTAGTAGTTTATTAAAATTTGCAGAGCCCCTTCACACTGAGCAGAACTTCCTCATCCATTAGTGCTGACTTTGACAATGGGACTGTAATAAGCCACGAGACTTCAACTTATGCCAACTTTACCCTGGGGGCTCTCTTGCGAGTCTGAAAGCACCAGAAGAAAAACGTGTGTAAGCCAACCTCCTGGCCACATAAACATAGTGACACATGCGTCAAGCAGATGTACTCATAGCTGAGTCTAGTTAGATGACTCTCAGTCTGCTGAAAATACAGACTGAGAGGAAACAAAAGATGGTTATATAGATGTAAAGTGTGGTGGTTTAAGTGGCTAAACTGAGACAATCACAAGAGCTGAAAAGCTGGCATGAGAATGTGACTCAGGGGTAGAGCATTTGTTTGGCATACTTGAGGTTCTGGATTCCATCCTTAGGACTTTAAAGAAGATTTATAAAGAGAAACCTATGTAGTAATCAGAGGAAAATGTACTAAGATATTGTAAATAAATAGTCCTAAATCGCTCCCAACTAAACATACAGAAGCCCTTATAACCCTCACAACTCTAGCCAATATTTAGTGGTTATATATTCTTTCTAGAAGCTTCCTGAAAGATTGTAGTACTGTTACATGGTTAAGTTGAATATGTTACAGTATCTTTGTCATTTCAAATAAGTTACTATTCAGCAAGGTTCAAAGTCAGGTACAGGGAACCGCTAAGACTACCATAGCATCCTGTGGATAGAGTTTCAAGGCGATCAGAAAACTAAGAGGAACTGTCCCAGCAAAATTTACATGAGTTCCTGTTGTGCTTTATTTCAGAATTGTGAAAAAGAAAAGCACATTCTTATTGAAGCACCTATTTTTCCTTACTGTTTGGAATAACTCATATTCTCAGTAGAACAATTAGGGAAAAAATAAAAAGGAACACAAGAAATATATGCATTCCTGTCAAACAGGCACATACCATTTAAAAATCCTAATTGAAATTGAAATGTAGACCATTCAATACATTTACTTTTGCTTACATATAATTTGTAAGCTGAAGACAAAATGTACATGCAATTGTCTTATATAATAGTACATGCAATTTATCGTGAGAATTTTATAAAAGTATATGGTGGCCCAGTGAATATTTTTGAAACATGACATTATGTGCCATTTGGATTGTGTAATACAATGACCATTTTTTCTGATGACTTGTGAGCTGCCATTTCATATAATATTGTTGACTCATGATTTGAGTATTTTAGGCATGTTTAAACATTTTATACTTCCTTTCACATTCATTAAAATGGAGTATTTTTAGTCCTTTCCTTCTCTGGTAGACATTCTTTCATGACAGTTAGCTGGTTAAAAACACACCTATTACCTTATGTAATCGACTTGAAAGCTGAGGAAAGCAGTTCTTAGTTTTACCATAAGTTTGAAGAAAATCAAGACAGAGAAGTTGGGAAAGTTGCTTAACTCTATGATCAAGTAAACAACTTCACCTCAGAAAGACACAGAAGGCTGAAGGACACCAAATCACAGACTTAACCCACAGCTGAGAAATTCTGAACCCCAGTTCCTTAAAGCAACAAAGAGTTATGACTTTCTATGATTCTGTGAGTTGACTGTGAGTTTCTTCCCCTAGTCTCTTCTGGGCTCATTCATGCTAGCACACTCAGCTGACCTGGGTCTGGGGGAGAGATGAGGGGGGCAGGAAGAGGGGCTAGAAGGACCTCTTTTGAGAGCCAGTTACTACCTGGAATGGCCGGAGCAGCCAGGTTGGCTAGCTTTCTACCATCCCTTAACCTTTCCCTCCTGAAACCCTCCCAGCACAATGAAATCAAGCCTCCAAAAGAGCAAAGGCAGACACTAGAAGGCATCTTACACAGCTCATCTTAGAAACTAAGCAAAGCCACATCTGAAATAATAATTTGGTTCAAATGAGCTACAAAGCCAGCCAAGGACCTCTGCATAGGGAAAGAAATTCCAATCCTGAAGAAAGAAAAACTCTGCAAAAGGCTCTGCTCATAGGAACACTGTGAGTCATTCTTATCACTAGCCATCCAACTACGAGGGGGTACTTTGATCTTAGCTGACCTGAAATTTCTCCACCCTAATTGCTACAGTGAAAGCTCACAGTTTGTAGTATACTTGATGGGAGCTTTTGGACACAGATTATAAAGAATCTGTATGCCTGGAATGAAGCACTTTAATGTCTTAACACATATTTTAAATTGAGCGCTTCATTTCTCTAACTGCACACTGTGATTAGAATTGGGATGATCATCTGTAGTTTGATATTGACTGATTCCATATATTCTTCTCAGATGATGGCTTTGAGACATGGAGAGAGATCCTGTGCCTCCACCTCTTCCATCCCTGACTTAGTGTCACCTGCTGGCTCAGAAAATCTGGAAACTCAGAGTCAGGAATTCTAGTCACTTATCAGAGAAAGCCAAAGGGATTCTTAAGGAAAGGCTGTGCGATTGCGTTGGGAACCAAAAAGGAATGAAAGGAGCTTCAGAGAGAACTGACTGCAATCAAAGCCATCACTAAATAACCTCTTCCTCCAGACAAGGAACCTCTGTTCCTTCCAGCTGATCGCCTACTTTGTTTATGTATAGGGCCCTGTCTATCTTTACTTCGATTCCTCCTCTGTGCCCTTCCAATCTCTACACAAAGCCAGACTCCTCAGAGCTGCATAGGGAGGTCCATTTCTCAATGAAAACCCATGGTCCCTGAAAAACTCCGTTATTTCTGGAAAGGAGAGGCACTGCAAAGGCATGCCATTCCTTGTGTCCACTGGATTCTGCAAGAAAGACCAAGAAGACATGCCTGGGTTTCCCTGTGTGGGCAGTGGTAGCTGAAGACAGGGAGATAGTGAATTTCCCTTTACTCCTGTTGCGATAGTACAGTCTAAAGCCCAGAAATACCCCCACTCTCAGGTCCACATGCACTGTCCATGTGGAAAGGAGAGGACTCTCACTTTGGCCTCTGCTATATGTTCTCTTTGATTTCACCTATTTGTATTGTAGCCAGTCTCCACCAACCATGGCGAGTTTCCTGGGTGCAGGCTTCTGGGTTTATTTTATAATATCTGAAGCAAAAACACGATTCTTGTGAGTTATAGGCCCAGAACCTACTCCACTGTGTGAGCATTAGTACCTCTAAGGGACACAGTTGTCCCTCTCTTGTCAGTCATAGCTGGATACCAAAGCAACTAGTAATCATGAAAGAAGCTATTGGTCCTTTGGGAATGGGGAAACGGCCTATGAGCTCTACCTGGCCCTGACTTTCCACAGTCACAGCGCAAATGTACACAAACCCCAGTGGGATAACCAGGCTCTCAAATACCTGTGCGGGCTCTGAGCAAATCTACTCCAAAAAGCTAAAAAGTGAATGATATCAGAAACATCTTAAGAGTAAAATAGCTCTAAAAAACACTGAGAATTACTAAACATCATCAGGGGTGGACAAATGGGGCAATAAGTACAGCAGAAAAGAGCATGTGTCCACCATACTCATGATGCCCATGGAGTAACTGGACCTGTGGACCTGGTCACTGCATCGGCCTTTGCATGCTCTGCCCCCTTCCTTGTACACCAAAGATCAGCTTCCCTCTATCTGCTTTCACAGCGAGCTGCCTGGGTTTCAGAGGACACTGCTGTCTGGAAACTATGTGTGTAGGAGAGTGAGGAGGTGACGCTCTTGACCCAGGTCCAGGAGAGTGCAGTGCAGACCTCCACATCCTGATGAAGATGGCACAGGCACTGGGCAATCACGCTGAGGTTTTGAAGCCTTTTCAGCTCTGACAGCAGCAGGTGCCTGCAGGGTCCTCTGGAGACCCCAAGGCACATCCAGAAGGGCCGAGCCTCTTCCAGCTCTTGCAGGAAACAGAGCCCCTCCCCCAGCAGGGCACACTCCCAGGTGGAGCAGCCAGAGGCAGCAAAGGGCCCAAAGAAAACTGAGGTGCTAGGGGCAGTGGGCTTGTGTCACAGTTGCTGCGCTGCCACTCACCAGGTGAAGTCCCCAGCAGGTTGTGCAGCCCTGGAGTACGCTCAGCACCCAGGAGGGAAGGCAGCAGATGCCTTGAGCCATCTACACTCATGGCCATGGTGGGATGTGTGAGGAGCCAGAACTCATCTATTTCCTTTTCTCTGGTTCCAGCCACATCTCCATGAGCTGCGGTGCTGAGGGGCAGAGCTGCTCTGACCTTGATGGCCAAACTGCCTGGATAGGCTCTTCCCAGTCTGTGTCAGGGTGGGAAGACTCCCCCCTGGGTCAGGAAGAAGGGTGGCATCCATTCCAAAGCAGGTATGGGACATATCAAGCTCTCAAGGCCCAAAAGAAATGGGTGCCTTTAGGTGATGCAGACACCAGTGAGGGAGTCTGGAAATCAGGGGACCCCTGACTACACAGGTTGTACACACCCTATCAGAGGTGTTCTCGTGATGACCTTTCCATGCATTTCATTCTGGTGTTCCTGCCTCCGTCTCTGTATTATGGAAAAATATGAGCTAATCTGTATGAGAAGGGGAATGAAGCAGGAGGAGATGATGGCCCACTCAGGAAGGAGGTTTGCTGCAGTAGCCCCCTCAGTGCTGTCTACATTTCCCCTTGGGAGCTCTTCTGGGAGGAGCAGCACCATCTAAGCAGCAGTTGTGCATACATCAAACCAGTATGAGGGCGGAGGCCCCCTTCATGCCTGGTTCCTTGTTTGCCTCCTCATTGTGCTGCACTCCCCTAGGCTGCTTGTCCCCATTTCCTAGTACTTGCTTCATAAAACCTGAGGGGGCATGGAGCTCTGGCCCTTTGGGGTGAAAAGCTAAGAAGGTCACAAGGCAGAACTTGCATTCTCAGCTCACACAACAAATTCTGAGCAATGGCTGTGCTAGGGGCTGAGCGCACAGATTCATTCTCATGGGTATTGTTGGGAAAATGTAACTGGTTCCTATGAAATAGGTTACAGGCTTGGAGTAGGTGGAGTCTGAAAGGTGTTTGTCTTGGTTACTTTACTCTTGTTCCTGGGACAGAATAACCCACACCCAAAATTAAGGAAAGAAAGTTTTATTTTACTCACAGTTTGTGGAGGTTTCAGTGTATAATCTCTTGCTCCAACACAGAGTAGCATGGCACCTGGGCAACACTTCCAGAAAGCCGTAGACAGCAAAGCTCCGAAGAACAAAATGGGGAGGAATAAGCCTCTTTTCCTCTCTTACATTGTATGCAGGCTAAACCTCCACCAGCCACCCCCATACCCCCAATGGTATAGCACTCACAAAATATTTGTGCCCTCCTCTTAGACAGGATGAGAATATTTACAAAATAAGGGTCCTGGCTCCCTGCTGAGTCTCTTAGTTAAACTTCTAATTCCTCAATTTGACACAATGTATCAACCATAGCAGTGTTGTTTAGTGTTTTTTTTTCTGTTGGATTAAATACATTTGTTTCAATTTGCGTAAATCCTGACTATGCATGAATGTGCATCTATCATGAATATCAAGACACTGAGTGTTTGCAACAACTCAGAAGGCTCCTCCATGCCTCTCTCAGCTAATACTTTCCCAAATTAATCACTGTTCTAAACTCCATCAAGATAGCCTAGTTTGTTTGCTTTTCCTTTCATACATGTGTAGTGAGATGCTGTATTCTCTTTCAAATGTTGCAACTTTCTGCCTATATTAAGGCTTGAAGGTCCATGTTGTTTCATGTAACAGTAGCTTGCTTTTGTTGGTTGTTCAGCAGCATCTTATCACATGAATGTATTTGAAATTATTTGCTCATTCAAAGCTTGGTATAGTTTTGATTCTTTCTGGCTTGTGACCATTATAAATAAAAGTGAAATGAACCATCTGGTACAAGTGTTCTGTTGGCTATAAACATTCATTTCTGTGGAGATGAATGCTGTCTTTGTCAGCCCAGGCTACTTTGAGAAAATACCAGAATGGCTTGTGCAGATGACAGAAATTTATGTTTTGTAATTGTTGCGGATAAAAGTCCAGATCAATGTGTCAATATGGTCATTTTCTGTTTAAAGCTTCCTTCCTGGCTTGTAAGTAGCTGTGTTCTTGCTTGGTCCTCAATGGCAGGCAGAGGGTTCAGGGAGCTCTTTAGTTCCTCCTTCTGTGAAGCACCAGTCCCAGGATGATGGATCCTCCATCCTAAGTGACTTGCTGTGTAACTACCTCCCAAAGCTTCAGGCTCTGACTAACATGGCATTAGTAATTTGAACTTCAATATGCGAATTTTGGAGTTATGCAATTCAGGTCATGAAATTCCAGTCTTGCTCCTCCCTTCTTCTAACTTGCAAAATGAATTTATTCCACATAACACTCTCAAATCTTAATGAATTTCAGGATGTATTCCATTATCTAAATGTCAACATCTTATCTAAATTTCTTCTTGGATGAGTTTCTATAGGAATACTGCCTCCTAATGCAAACTCTTTTCCAGCTGGGAATCTGTGGAACCTTTTCCTCAACTCTGTGTTGAGACAGATGTGAGACAGATATTCTTGTTAAAAAAATGGAGAAATAAGAATTACTTAAGAGGTGATGTGTCTGAAGCAATTCAAAGGTTATCAAGACAAACTCCATTATAGTTCAAGTCATTAGGATATTGCTGTTTTGTTGGGTGCTCTTCCTATGAAGCCTACTGAAGTGGTGCCATCAGTAGTAGACAGATTCACCTGTTTGGCTCTGCAAGGTACCACGCATATTTCTCTCTGGAAGAATCATCCTCATACAATTTTATAAGATCCTGGTTATCTGAAATCTTCAAGCCAAAGCAAGAAGTAGCCCTGCTGGCTAAACTTGTGTGGGTGTAGCTATTCTGATCATCCTTGAAAGAGCTGCAGGGTCATTTTTTTCTGAGGGATAACCTGTACTTAAAACATCTTATATTTGTACCAGATCTTCCATTTCCTTTAGTACTAGCTGGCACTGTTTTTATTAGTAAAATCACGTCTCTATTCTTAGCTTCTGCTGAGATGGTTGATTACATCCATGATTCATACCCATATTAATCTTATGAAATTATTTTTCAGCCACAACTTTACTGTTATCATCAGTCCATGTTTTTTCTTATTTTGCAGTATGTTAAGGATGAACACATTCTGACACTGAAGTTACTGTTCTTTTTTAAAACAATTTGTTTTAATTTATAATTGTTTTTAAAACTAATACGTAAAATATAACTGCATACATGGGACAAATAAAAGCATAGCGTGATCTTAAATAAATAACCTAATGGTGTATCTCAGGGTCCTAGGAAAACAAAAATAACCCTAATTCAAAACAAATAAAGAGAAATAAATTACAAAAATCAGAACGAAATAAATTAAATTGAGATTAAAAATCACAATTCATTTAATTAAATAGTTGGTGCTTTGAAAAGGTAAACAAGACTTAATAAATCTTCAGTCAAGCTTACCAGAAGACTGGAGAGACTGATACCAGTGCAATTAGAAACAAAAAAGGAAGACCATACCAGACACTGCCAAAATTCAGAGTGCAATAAAAATCATTTTGAAAATTTATCTTCTCATAAATTGAAGAACCTCTAAGATATAGATAAATTACTAGACACATATGAATTGCCAAAACTGAACCGAGATACCAAAATCCTGAATGTAAGAGTAAAAGATGGTCAGTAAAATGAACTGTACCCACTAAGAAAAGAGACGGATGGATGTAACGGATTCAGTGCAGAGTTTTATCAGAACTTCAAGGAGGATTAAATTCAATAGGTATCAAATTCTTCTGTGAAGTTTATAAACAAGAATACTTCCAAAAGTATTACTAGAAGATAGCATTACATTGATACCAGACTTCACAAAGACTCAAATAAAGTAAAATTAATTTACAGACCAATTTTCTTAATGAATACCAATGCAAAACTCCCCAGTAAGATACTTGCAAGCACAATGTAACAAATCATGAAATAGGCCAATACATTATGTCCAAGCTGGCTTCATGGTAAGGATGAAAGGATGGCTCATTTCATATAAATCAGGAAACATAATATATCATAAACAAAAACAAGAATAAAAGTCACACGATTATCTAGGAAGATGCAGAAAAAAATCTTTTGACAAAAACGCAGTGTATTTGTAATAAAAAATACCTGATGAAAATAGGTATACAAGAACCTTACCTCACACTGATCAAAGCGGTTTATAAGAAACCTATTGCCAGCATTCATACTAAATGGGGCGAAAGTAAATCATTCCCTCTGATATCAGGATCAAGACAAGGGCACCCACACTCATCACTTTTGTTTTGAGTAGTACTTAAACTATTAAGGCAGATTCATCAGACAAGAGAAAGAAAAAAAGAGATAGAAATTAAGGAAAGGGAGAAATCAACTACCCTTATTTGCAGATGACATGATCCCTTACATACAAAAAGTAGTAAGATGGGTCCTTTCATGTATCAATTTCCCACAATGAATGTAACCATTGTGTACTAAAAACATGCACCAATGAAGAATATCAAGGTATTTAGTAAATTCTTTTTGGCGTTTTTCCTCCTTTCCCATTTATAACTGGTTTACACTTGTTATTCTTTCTTGCTAATGGTATGTTGTGGTGTATTTATTTGTTGAGTTACTCTTTCACAAAATGTATAATTGAACTTTAAATTATGTGATAACATGAGCAGTTTCTCTTTCAAGTGATGCATTTAACTCATTCATACTTATTAATACGACAGATATATTTAATCTCAAAATTACCAAGTATTTATGAATATTATGCTATTGTTGTTTATGTGGTGTGCAATATTTTCCTTCTGGGTGGCCAATTATTTATTTACTTAGTTACAATGCTTAATAATTTTATTGTAGCAGGTATTTTTGTCATATCATTTTAATTTTATTAGAAAAATATTTATTGATTTTGTCTTCATTACCTGGATTATGAGTTATTGTTAAATACTGATATCTTTTTAAACCTGTACAATAATGAATTATTTTTGTTACTTTGGAATTCATATGTCAAGAGGCACTGTACAAGAGTAGATTCAGGATTCATAAGTCAATAGTACTGATCGGAGTTTGGAAGCAACAGCTAGTTTAATGGAGCTCAGCCATACAGTTATGATCCCTACAATGTCTACATTTTTAAACAGGTTTATTTTCTTGTCTAAAATCTCGTGAATCTTCTAAAGTCCTTCCATCAGTAAATATGAAGAATAAACTCCAAACCTAAAACACATATTCAAATTCTGAATATAGGTCAAAACCACAGATCTAGGAAAAAGGGAATTCATCTGAATGGAAAACCTTTTTAATATTCATGCTTCTTTTAAATAATACTTCAGATGATAACACTTCACCCAGCCGTGCCAGTGGAGACAGTGGAATGGGTATGGCTTCCTGCAGTCCGCAGTTCAAAGTGCTTTCCTCTCCCAAGGCTGTGGGCAATGAAGATCTCTCAGGGAATGTGATTTCCTATTCCAACCCTGCAGAGCAAGTAACTAAGAAAAGGCATTTGCTTCTCCTACAGACACCATATGACCAGGGACCAAATTTTAGCAGATGGCCTTGCAAGAGATTTTTCCTTCCCCTTCATTTGTCTGTGGTGAATGAGAATTTAAATGTTACTTCCAGTCAGTGCAAGGAATCAAATGAAAAAGTCCCTTTTCTCCATCTCGAGTGATTATGGCCAAAATGAGTACAGCATCACTTCCCCTACAGAAGGAAGTGGCAGGCAACACCTGTCAAAAGCACAACTACAACTTGAAGATCTCAGAAAGAGGAGAGATAGATGACGATTTTTTTTTAACTGGAAGGGAAAATATGAGCAGACTTCTGATTAACTTACATATGAGATTCACTAGAATAAACATGCTAAAAGATTTGATAACTGAAGTGAATTTTGGAATAGTACCAAGTTTTATACTATGTGACCTCCATATAGCATAAAAACACAGCAAACCAGAATAGTATCACAAGGACACTAGAAACTGCTATTTGAACAAATTAGCCAGGCCCTCCTGTGCCAAACCTGAAATGGCTAACGTGGATGATTAAATAGGATCTAAAGTCCCTAACATCATACTCCAGGAGACAAACAAAAATTTCTCATCACGCTATCAATTAGGAAAATCATAACTTGAGTGAAATAGCACAACAGATGCCAACACTTGAGATGAATAAAACAAAACAACATAAATAAATTATGATAAAATTGCTTAATGAATCAATTAGAAATTCATATAAAGGATGAACATAGAGAAATTTGCCAAAAATACAAGTTTTTTTTTTTCAAAAAAGACCTATAGGACAAATAAAAAATGAAATGTGTGATAGCTAAAATAAAAAATTGGATTCAATGGCACTGAAAGTAACAAAAGAAATAACTGGAAAACCTGAGGATTGAGCAATAGGCTTTACAAATTGCGTATCAGAGAGAAAACAGACTGCCGTCCAAAATAAACAGAGCCTTACATACCTGTGGAGCATACCCAAAATGCTAGTATTTGTGTCATTTATGTTATCAGAGTAAGGGAGAAAGAGTTGTTTACTAGTGAATGTTCTTCATATAAAATGAAAGTGTTCCAGAAGGGATTGTGGAGTATCATAAGGAAAACAGACCATGTAAAGATCCATATATGGGTATACTTTTTTACCTTTAGTATGCTAAATTTTATTAGATGCTAAATAAAAAAACATTCTCTGATGAAGTTATCAAAATATCTAGACAAACATTTTTAAAAGTTATTATATAAGCACAAAGAATAAAGAGACTAAAATGGAACTAGTTTGCACACACTTTTCTCAGACTAATAAAATGCTTACCCCAGCAGCCTGGGGCAGGTTACATATGTGTGAAACAGTACCTTAGGAAACCACTAAAAATCCATCCAAACATAGAAACAGAAAACCCAACAGATAAATCAAATTGAAATTGTATAACCTTTTCACATGACTCAGAAGAAGATATGAAAGATAAACCGAAGAACTTGAAATAGAGACATTAAGCACAAAGTGAACAAACAAAACAAAAAAGTAGATTAAAACCTAATGTATTTAAGGATTAATTAAAATATAAAATGGTCAATATGCCAATTTAAAGAATGAAGTTTTTCGAACAATTAAATAATATTTTATTTAAAGGAAAAATTTACTTATAGTATCATGTTGTTTAAATATATAAAGATAGAAAATGATATATAACCCAATTGAAAATAGTTTGTATCTTCCAAAGTTGAAAAATGATGTGGTTTATTTAAGTGTCATTTTAGCTAATGCATTTGATTATATCGATGTGCTTTCTATACATCATAGTAATTCTTTTTATTGCTATTTAAATTATGCCATCCTTAATATTTACCCAAGTGAAATGAAGATGGCATATAAGACATAACTTGCATACCCATGTTTACTGCAGCTCTGCTCATAGTAGTCAGGATACCCGATCATGCTAGATATCCATCAGTGGATGAATGGGTTAAAAATATGCTGTATATACACATTGGAGTTTTATTCAGCAATGAAAAAGAAAATAAAATGATGAAATTTGCAGGAAAAATGGGTAGAACTGGAACTCATCATATTAAATGAAATTAGTAAGATGCATAATGTATTGCATGTTTTCTCATGTATGAAGAACTAAAAAGAAAGAAAAGATGACTTGCAAATAAGAGAAAGAAAAAGTACAAACAGAGTAGAGGGATGGTACATATGACAAAAACCCAAAATGCTTATATGGAAATGTCACAGAGAGACTCAGTAATTAATTCAATTAACAGTTTTGGATAATTATAATAAAAATAAATTCCACAATATTTGAGCAAGGATAACTTCCAAGTTTGCTCTTAAAGCCTTTTTTATTTTATTTTGTCTTTTTGAGACAGGATTTTGGTATGTAGTTCAGGCTCCCTTGAACTCACTTTGTAGCCCAGGCTGACCTCAAACTCTCAGCAATCTTCCTGCCTCAGCCTCCTGAGTGTTGGGATTACAGGCATGCACCACCATGCCACATATTAATCCTTTTTAAAAATATTCCAATGTTCATTGATAATTTCCTGACTTTGAAGTATAATGAAATGAAATAAAATCTTCATAAATTCTCTAAAACAGTTGTTTAAGAATATACTATAGAAATCTAGAAAGTCAAAATTTTTGGAGATATCAGTTTATGGATTATTAGTAATCATTAAATTTTATCTGTAAAACTAAGATATAAAATACTATATTAGGGCTACTGTATCTAATAGTGTATACATACAACAAGCAATAAAATTTCCAGAAAATAAGACAGTGTGTGGAAAATACAATGAGTTTACCAGTTACCTTGTTGGAGTTTACTAGTGGCAGAGAAATGATTATATTTTCAATTTAATTGAGAGAGAGGGAGTATTGAGAGAATATGAAATAACTAGATAATGTCAATGTGGCCTATATTATCCAATTAAGAAGAGCTGGCAGACAATAATAAAAGCATATGTTTAATGTAAGTATTAGAATTAAAATTGAAACTGTCTTACATGTCAAAAATATATCAAAACATATCTCATAGAGACCATATAAGGAAATACCTATAGTACATAATTTAAGCCAAACACATTGAACATACATACCAGTGTTGAGAGATCATAAGAATATACATTGTTAAACCTAAAAAATAAAGTAGACAAAAATATGTATTTACCACAACAATAAATATGAAATGTCTCGATGTCTGTGTGTGGGGGACAGTAGACAGAGAGGGAAAGGATAGATATGTATAACTTATCAAAATCCATCTGTGTAATAATTTATCTTTCTATTTCTATATATTTTCAAATAATTCAACTGAAGATTCTATTTCCACTATTCAAATATCTCCCAATACATTAATGTCAAATTATAAATATAAGAACTTTCCAAAAATAATAGGTCAATGATAGAGGTGGGACTAGATAGCTTTTAATGGGAAAAGCGAATGAAACTACCAGGTTAACACAAATTTATGAAAAGAAGGATGTTGAAACTCCTGCTCAGATATTTAAAGTTTTAAAATTAAAGAATCACATAAATTTGGTGGGAGACGGTGTTTAGAAAACTTATCTGGTTCCTGCAGAATTTAGAGGTAAGTATTTTCATTATCACGGCAGGTAAGATGTTTGTCTACATCATACAAAGGAGCAGAAATGTTTGTTCTGGATCTCATTCAACAACTATCACACATGTTCAGTGTGCCAGCAACTTCTCTATATACTGAGGGTAAAACAAGAAAAGAGAAGTCTCTGTTTTCATGCTGTGCCATGGCAACTGGTGAACAGCAGCCCCTGCATAAATTTGGCCTGCTAAGCGTTTTAGTATGATCCTCAAATGAAGAATAATCATTTAAGTTTCAAACAGCAGGAGAAAAATACAGAAAACAAGATTCTGTAGCTTGTAAGATTATTCAAAATTCAAATTTCAAAGTCCGCAGACACAAGTTGTTGTTGTTTAGTTCCAGGAATCGAACTGAGGACATAGAATTTGCCTGGCAGGCATTGTACCACTGAGCTACATTCAAAGCCATAAATAAAATGTCGTAAGAACACAATGCCCATTTATTTTCATAATGTCTATGGCTGTTTTTGTAACACTCATAATTGCCTTATTTTTTCTTTCAAGTTTTTATTGATTCATGTTTGCTGCACAAAATGATCACACTCCTCCCAGGGAGTTGCTTACATGTGCATACTGCATCTCAAGATTTTTTATTCTTCTTTCCTCCAGTCCCTCTCCCTCCAGTTCTTGGTCCCCGCCCGCTTACAACGACACCTTATTTTCTATTTACTCTTCTTTTACTTTTACTTACATTTTAGTTTCTCAGATAAGAGACACCATGCCATGTTGAAACTTGTGTCTGATTTATCTCCCTCAACATTGTGCTCTCTAGATGCATCCGTTTTGCTATAAATGACTCAAGTTTGTATTTCCCACCTGACAAAAACAAATGAGGGAAATTTACCAAAATTTTGCTCTTCCAAAGGTATGTAAATTCTAACATTTACCCCGTTAGGGAAAAAAAAGGCAACACAAAATAATCTTAGCACATAGTTTGTGGAGGTACAAAATGCTACAGTTACAAGACAATTAAAGTTAAGATACAAAAACAGTTTTA